>NC_012878.2:9942339-10596294 GCF_000003195.3 Sorghum bicolor | reverse complement strand
GTCGTGAATACACGTTACGACGATGGCCCTTTGATGCGTATGGGGCATTTGATTTGGAGACCCCGATGAGTTCTTGGTTTCCACGTCCACCATTAAGTGGTGCCTCCCGCATTCCATTGACCGTAGGAGTATCTTGCGATAATCGAGCTTATTACAGTGTAGGAGTATTGTTAATGGCCGTCGCTGACGGATTGCTCCATCTCTAGCGAGGGTGTGAAAAACAGTGTTTTTCCTTCCTGGATCGCAGTTCCATCATACTGCCATGCCACTACTTTCAGTAGAGGGTGGATTTGCCAGCATCTGAAACTCATTGTTTATAGGCTGTTGACCACACTTCGTAGGGTTCGTAGCTCTGCTCAAATGGATCGGAGATGCATCTGAGCTTTCATATGGTGCAGAGACGTGCTGTGCTGTGCAGTAAAATACAGTATTAGTAGCATACTAGCATGCATGTACAGGTACTATGGCATTGTTTAGTTCGCAAAATTTTTTATTTTTAGTTACTGTAGCATTTCATTTTTATTTAATAAATATTGTCCAATCACGGAGTAACTAGACTCAAAAGATTCATCTTACAAATTACAGGTAAACTATGCAGTTAGTTTTATTTTTGTCTATATTTAATACTCTATGCATACGACCAAAGATTCGATGTGATGGAGAATCTTGAAATTTTTCGCGAACTAAACAAGGCCTATAGTGTGCCTTGGAGATAGCTGAATTCTACGAACTTATATATATACTGGTGAACAACTTGCAGCCGGCCGGATCATCCCCAGAGGCCGTCCAGACCAGTTTGGTTCCTGATGTGCTCCAGGCGCGCCTCGCTGATGATTTGCCTGCTCATGAGTCATGGTCCATGAAAAACACGCAAAACTTTGTGCAAAAACGAATGAAGGTCCAGGAAGTCTGATGCTGGAGAGCGCCGAGAAAGAAAAAAAAACAATCAACATATTAGGTGCAGTACGTTGCCATGTTCATGTTTCTGAATGTTTTGATTTGATATGTCACACAGACGGCAAGAGCTCTGTTATTCAAATTGCCCACATTTTGCACCACTCTGTTGTTCATACTCGATAGGTATGAACCCCCCCCCTGCTGCAACGGCTGTCTCACACGCACACCTTTACTTATTGAGGCCTTGATAAATGGATGAGCTCCCTGGTGGAGTAGTGGGCAGCCTCAACTTGCGTTTCCAGTGGTTTTGTGCGTGTGACATGTAGCAGTAGCAGTTGGACGTCCGTAGCAGTTGCTATTGCAATCAACAGGAAGCATGTGCGTCGTCACTATAGCTATAATATTGATTTCCAAATTCCAAATCCCTCACCAACGTCTGTGCCTTTCCGTCTCAAAAATGTCTCTTTTCGACCTGTTCCGTTCTATTAGCAGAAAAGTTATATATAATTGCCATTCTTCTTGAGCTACTACTGGCGTGCCTTCGTTCGCTACTGCGTGCGTCAGTGTATTGTATTGTATCCTCATGAGGCTTGTTGAGGCTAATTGGTGGAAGCTAGCATAGTATTACTAGTACTAGCTGCTCATCATGTCCTCCGCTCCGCCGCTGCCGGGCGCTCCAAGGGGAAAGTGGCTCATGATGCACGACGCGATTCTTCGGTCCTCGCTAACTAACATCCATAATGCTGGTTTAAAGTGCGGTGCAGACTCGCAGTAACACGCAAAAGGAGGGGAAAAAAGGTATCGTGGTGGGCAGGGCCAAAGTTGGGACAGATTGACAAAAAGGCACCAACCACCGTGGTCACTATCCACAGCCCACAGCGCGCGCGCGGAGGGATCGACCACTGCGGGTCGGGTGTCCGTCCGTCCGGTGTCCCCTACTCCCTCCCTCCTGCCCACAGCCGGCCTTTTCACTGTTCCATCCATCCATCCATCCATCCATGCATCCACATGAATTTCACGGCAAGTTTGTCGTCCGACGTTCGTTGCTTCAGCAGGGGTAGGCTTCAGATTACGATCTTCCTGCGTTCAGCTGCTGCGACACATCATTTTTACACGCATATCTCTAATCATGGGACCAAAACAGACGCCTAGAGAAACAAAAGGTGGTGATCGACTCTCGATGCTCTCTGGTCGCTCGTTCTCCATTCATCGATGTGGACGTGCACTGGAATCAAACGCGCCTCATTGGTCGATCCGCAAGTAGTAGAGTATAACTCTTGGAGTAGGAGGGGGGGGGAGCATGCATGCATACTGCAGATGCCATCATGGGTGTGTGGCAGCCAGAGACGAGACGAGACGAGACGAGACGGGGCAACACCGCGCTCCAAACCGCCCCAACTGATTTCCTGCAAAAGTGCCAAAACGGATGTCGTGCAGAGATTCCTAGTGTCAGCTTAAACTGGGGCACGACGTACCGGACCCAAAACAAATGCATGTTACCAACACTCGCACGCACACATACACACGTACTACGTCGCCCCTCCGTGTTTCAGGTTAATTCAGGACCAGATCGATCGTCTCTGTGAAGAGTAACAGCATGCACCATGCAGGCTCGTGCACGGAACGGAAAAGCATGCAGTCAAAAGCGTGAAACATGAAGGCTCGTACTAGTAGTCTCGGCTAAGCGACAGCAGAACACAAGGCAGGGATCGGAGGACTGGAACGGAGTGTCCATTCCGAATTGAATTTTCCCGTCAACGTGTGTGTACCAGCCTAGCTCGGCTCTGGTGGCGCGTGGCGCCGTGCGGTCCCGATACGCGATCGGCCGGCATTTTATATGTAATGAGAAGAAGAAGAAGAAGAAATTAAAACTGAACCAGATCTGGCCGCATCCTGATCCTGGGATCGATCTGGAGGAGTGCAGGGCAAATAAACCCCCACGTCGGTGAGCAACACACAAGAGACGAGACCGTCGAGCGCACGCCCAGGTCCAGGTGGTGGTTGTCAGGCACGTAACGCAGCGGCCGGCAGTCTGGCGGTCCGCCATCCTACGTGCAGGGAGCAACGACCCTCTGCCCAGTCCAGGGCGGGACTTTCCCTGGCATTTGCACAGGGAGGCATGCACGTCGTAGTGGTACACTGGTACTACATGCGGCTTGAACCTAACTAGCTCTGGTCTGGTCTGGTCCCCCCTTGGCCTTGGGACGCACGTTCCCGTCGCCATCGCAAAACACACTGCAATGTGAGCAAATCTTCTTGTTGGTGTTTTTTTTTTTTTCCTTTTTTTCTTTTCATCATCAGATTCAGAGGACGATCGAGACAATGCATGGTGACTGGCAATGCCAAACAAATTAAACCAACAGCCCTGCCGGCCGGTCGGCACAGCCGCATGGCGACCACCTGGGTCTCCTCGCTCCTCTCCGCGCCGCGGGGACGTGCCGGGCACGCGGAATGGGAGCTAGCTGCGGCCACTCCTCCCCCTCCCAACCGCCCGGGTGCGCGGCGCGCGCGGGCCGCGCCGGCTATCATCTCGGCTTGTAAACTGATGCCGAATGAATCCATCATGACAACTCGCGTTCCGGGGCCATTAAAACTGCCGACGTGTTAGATTATAGACTTTTATTACATCTGTGTCTAACAAACACACGTACGTACTACGCACAGTGCACGTGTACGTACATCTCAGCATGCATGCATATATGTATGTATCCAATAATGGTACCCGATTCTGAACGCTGGATCAACAAACCAGCAGGATCCAATGGTTCCTTGGTGAAATCAAGTACGTACGTACTAGTTGTTGGCACTGTCCCTGGACCCTGCTACATCTATCTAAATTATTAACTTTTGCAACTCATAGGGGTGTTTAGAGCATCTCCAAAGGCTTTGGCAAATTGACTTGGCATTTGTTGCTATTTGCAAACTCCTATAACAAAATACAAATGATAAAAATAGGTCATCTCCAAGGGAATTGACATTTGGACTTGGCAAAAGATAAAAATAGAAGGTCTCCAGGCGCGCGTGCTTTCCTCGCGCGTGACTTTGTTCGCGCGATCGGGTTTGCAAAGTCGTCAACAGCTTGACATTTTTGCCAAGTTTGCTTCCTCATTTGCCAAATTGCTCAAATTGCAAACTCCAAATGCAAAACCGTTGGATACCTCTTTTGTAGTTTTTTGACAAATTACTCAAATACAAACCTCAAATAAAAAAAACAACTAGTAGTAGTACATAAGTGAAGTTGATTCTACTCTGGCTCCTAGTAGTGTTCATATGGGTGTGTTCCTGACCACATTCGGGCTAGCTTCTCTATTGTCAATACTAAAGAGATTCTGCTCCCAATTCTGATGCAGTCAGAAGAAGAACATGGAAGCTCACGGATCCATGAGTATGCCTCGATGGAATAACAAATTGCTGGTTACGTTGCAGGGTGATATCTGAATATGTGATCTGATCGATCTCATCTCCCGGCGCGGCCTCGCTGACTCTCAATTATTGCGAGATTCCTCCCTGCTGGAACTGGATGTACGATGGCTGCAGGACAAAGTCGTGCATTCTGGCTTTTGCCATACATTTATTAACATTAATTAATATACTCCAGTATACCATGGTAAATTAAGGATAATAAAAAATATTAGTTCAACTCCAGCTCATGCATGGACATCAGATCTTGTACCGAACAAATTAACTAGTCAAAGCACTCACTTTGTGGTAAGCTTGCCCATCGGTATAGCCATTATCGTAGCACTCCCTCTCAGTTTCTAGCTACATCGATGCCAAACCGTTGACGACAAAATTGCTCGCCAATAACTTGTGCGCCGCTGCGCTAGCGATGTGGCAGGGCCAACACCAGCTCAATTTGAATGTACAGATTCTGTTACACTATTTGAGTTTGAGTTGCAGTACTTTTCATATATGTGTTACGAACAGACATTGACGTTTCATGGAAGGGCCTTAACACTGTCTTTCTTACTCTGCCGAATAACGATTTCTTACTTTAGGATTTAACGAGTTGCGTTTTCACTGTTACATTTTATCGGTCCTGTCTTTGAATAAGTTCATAGGGCTAGAGTTTAGATCTTACATGCATGTGTTTATAGGGAGTGAGTATACATTTGTGTGATGCTAAAAAGATAAGAAATATAAATCTATCTAGATCGTCCTAAGTCAACCTTTTGACATTAACCATTAGTAACAAATAAAATTTGATATAGACTAGTAACATATAAAAGCATAAAAAGCTATAAAACTCTGAGATGATGATCAAAGTTAAAGAAATTTTGACTTTGGTCAAATCTAATGGAATTGTATTTGCGATGGGAGGAAATTGACTTGTATATATAAATAAATGTTATACCGCTTGTGATTCACTCCACATCCACGAGTGCACAGAGAGGACTTGAGTTTGGCATGTATCAGCAGAGCTGTCAAGTACTGCACACATGTTTGGTACCAACTAACAAAGTACTGTTATATCATATCGCAGTGGCCACTCACTTACACACAGTGACACCCACATACATAGCTGTACCTGTACGATGAGTAGTATTTGTACGCATGTATATGGTACCAAGAACCAACGCAGAGCTGCAGTGAGAGGATTGAGGATTCAGCCATTCAGGACACAGGCCCCCTATTGCATATCTAGCTGCCCAGAATCGGCCTGCCATATATACTGCTGTTCTGTTCATCACCAACCGATGGTCCCTTTTGACCTTTTCACTGTTTAATTTGGTCCCGGCCGGCCAAACAGCTGCACCTAGATAGCACTTTTGCACGCACTGACGACGTACAGAGAATCTAAATTACCTTTGCTTCAACGCAACTCCATGATCAGTCGTAGCTAGGGTCTACTATGGCAACCAAAAACTTTTCAAGATTTCTCATCACATCGAATCTTACGGTACATGTATGAAGCGCTAAATATAGACGGAAATACAAAGTAATTGTACGGTTTAGCTGTAAATCACAAGATAAATCTTTTAAGTCTAGTTAATCTATGATTAGGTAATAATTGCCAAATAAAAACGAAAATGCTACAGTTTTAAAAATCAAAAAATTTTCGAAACTAAACAACGCCTATGTATGTGTATGTACGATTTCGGCAGTGGTGCATACCAACGTTTTGATAGCCTATCTGACTGCTAGCGCTCGACCATGGAGTTCGGCCGCGCAAGTACTGTCTGCTTCGATTGCTGGCTCTGCAAGCTATCGCCCAAAAGATCACCTCTCCATCTTTGGGCTGCAAGCACGAATCCAACCACAAAAGGGTGGCTTATTTTCGCATTGGTATTTTCCTTGGAGCATGAAACCCAGGTGGAGCCGCGAAGAGTTCAATAGGTGCATGATGCACGAAGAAGCGTGTGGTAGGCTAGCTAGATAGTAGCAGCTTGGAACTGTATGGGCAGAGCATTAGGCCTTGTTTAGTTCTTAAAAATTTTCAAGATTTCTCATCACATCGAATCTTACGTTACATGCATGCATGAAACATTAAATATAGATAAAAAATAATTAATTGTATAGTAATCTGCGAGACGAATCTTTTAAGCCTTGTTAGCAGATGATTTGACAATAATTGTTAAATACAAACGAAAATACTACAATAGCGAAATCCAAAATTTTTGGTCAACTAAACAAGGCCTGACTGAATTGTGCATGTACGTATCGGTAGTACTGAAAAGTTAGTTGGAGTGGAGGTCAGTGACATCAGGGATGTGATGATGATGCTCTGTCGTCGCAAATATTATTACTGCGTACCGCTGCATGTACGACAATTGGTCTGTTCGGATCGAGATTGAGCATGCAACTCATTCATTTGCGGCCCTCCTGGCATGGAACTCGGCTTTGTACGACTATAGGGATACTGGACCATGTCCATATGTTGTTTCAGAATGCGCAAGTTTGGTCGAACAGATTTAGAGGACACAACTAAGTTCCCATGGTAGGAAAGGATAACACTCCTGTGACAGAGATTGATGCGAGGCCGAACTAGGTCTCACGATCGCCCGCGACATGGATAGTGAAGTGAGCACATGGCCACCTTTATGGTGGTGACACACTAACCTTCACAGGACTTTACAATTATCCAACCAGAAACGCAATCACGCCAATTAGATCCATCTAATCCGCTGATCCTATCTTAACCGAAACACCATAAATGCCGCTTTACTCTAATGGTCGAGTGTCTTAGCCTTTGACAACAGGAGCATGGAGCATCCACCGATTTTTTAAGTATCCAAAAGTGTGGCCCTTCACTTGAAGCAAACATTTTTCTGGATTCCAAGAAGAGCAGCCTGTGCGGCTTCATACTGTATTACTATGTTTGATTCCATGGGATCTTCATGGGAGCTTTGGCTTTGGGCTAACAGAATGTTTTAGTGTCCAGTTGTATGTTACTCGCCTAGCTTCAAGCTAGGTTTATTTGTATCACGAAGAGTATATATACCTAAATGTTGGAGTTGTTCCAAATTCACTTCAGGATATTGGCCGGGCTTCAGACTCCGCTACACTCCGACCCATCACGCCACTCCCGTGTGTGCAAGGGGGGTGCGGGGGGGGGGGGGGGGTATATGCCCTTGCTAGGGTTTCGTGGGGACTTGATTCTCTTGTAAGCCACTGTAACGACCCAAAAATTTTCTTAAAATACCAAAAATACTACCTGAAAATTTTTTCTAAAAAAAACCCTTGCTTGGTGAGTTCATACTAGAAAAACACCCTGTAGATGCACAAGTAGAGCCTATTTAAATTTTGAGCATATGCATATTTAATTCAACGTGTGATTTGGCTTTTATTGATTTTATGTGATGAGTAATAAAATCAACAACCTTTATTTAATTAGTGAATCCTCTTCTAAAAGTCGACCCTTGGCTTGTGCTCTTGAGAACCCTAGACCCCTAGAGGACCCCTTTCTAGGGTGTGTACAAGATGGCAACTTGTATATGCAAATAGGGATCAAGATGTAAGTAGTATAATTATTAGAAATAAGAAAAGACTTGAGTTAGGATTGGGAAATGGGAAGCTGGCTTCCTGCCCAGCTCGGCCCACGGCCAGCCCACGGCTCGGCTTGCGCGCGCGCGGCCCAGCCTGCTTACCCCGCCCGCGTCGGCCCAACAGCAGCGCCTAGCCCAGCAACCGCGCCAGCCCAGCAGCCAGCCCAGCGATCGCTAGCGCCGCGCTCAGCCCAGCACGACAGCGCCCAAACCCCCCCGACCCGCGCGGATGACAGGTGGCCCCCGCCTGTCATCTCCCACCTTTTTCCCCCTGCCTCCCCTGTTTTCTTCCCCCGACACCCCCTGCCATGGTGACGCCACCAGCGCCCCGTTTTGACCGGACGAGCGCGATTGGGAGGCGCCAACGCGTTCGCAACCACCCCGCGACCCCAAGCCCTAACCTAGAGAGCGCAAGCACCCTACACGTGTCCCGATCGCGTCCCTGCCGTCCGCCGCGACGCCATGGATGGTGATGGCTATAAAAGCCGGCTTCCCGAGCCCTAGCGCGCCCCAACCACTCCGCCACCACCCCGCGGCTCAGCCGCCACCCGCCGGGCACTGCAAGCAAGGAAGGAGCGAGGAGAGGAAGGGGGCGACCGCGCCGCTAGGGGCGCCCACGACGCCGGAGCGGAGAAGACCACCGCCGACTTCTTCCCCTACCTCGCGACGAGTTCCACGGCACGGCGAACCCTCCCCGGCACGGCCCCAACTCACCGCTGCACCGACATCCTTCGCCCCCGCCACTACCGGTAAGCCGCGACATCGGTTAGCGTCGCCGCCGAGCACTCGCGCCATGGCCGCCGTGCATGCGCACCCAAGGCGCCGCCTTTTACCCCTCCCCCTCGCGTCCGCCGCGCACCTGCACACCCACGCTTGCACGCAGCACACACCCAGGCCCGGGGAACAAGTCCCGGCCATGCGGGATCACCACGAACCCAGAGCCGAAGCACCGCTCGCGACCGCCATGGGCGCGCTCTGCCCGCACTCTGGCCACGGCACGAACCCGCCTAGGGAGTGCCCAAGGCGCCACCTTGAGCACCTTTCGCACTCCCCCACACGCTCGCCGAAACGCCACGCCACCCGCGCGCGCAGTCCGGCGCGCCATGCACGCCCGAGCCGGCACGCTCGCGGCCGCGAGCGCCGCAAGCACAAACACCGCGACGCGCACTCCATCCCGACCGCGGTGCACCACTAGAGAGTCCGACTTTTCTCTGACACTCTCGCCTTGCCCTAGAACGCGCCATGCACTACCTAGAGCAGAGAGCAGAAGGTGCTAGGCGAGGCAGGTGGTTGCCGGAGCGCCGCCGGAGCGCCACGCTGCCCTGAGCGCCGATTCAAGGTGAGAACAGAGGAGGGAAAAAGAGGGAGACCCCCGGGTGCGCTCGGTGCACTATGAACCGTAGAGAGGGGAAAGGGGAAGTGGCCCGAGTCCACCAACACCCAGGCCACGGTCCACCAGCCCCGCGGTGCACCGCAACCGGCCGTGCACCCGCGCCCCGCTCCCTGGCCGCTGGGCCGAGCCCAGCCAAGGCCGAGGCCCAGTAGCGCCAGCCCCGCAGCATCCAGGCCGTCCTGGGCCGTCGCGCCAGGAGCCCGCGACCAGTTTCCCCCCTGGCCGCTGAGTTGGGCCAGTTTGAGCCCAAGCCACTGAACCAGCCTCTTTTCTTTTTTTCTTTTCTTCTTCCAAACTTAAACCTGGCATAAATCATTTAAACTCCTAAATGATTTCCGAAAAATACAAACCAAGCATCTAAATTCTTCTAAAAACGAACTCTACGTCTTAGGCTTATTTATGAGTGCATTTGGTTCTTTCGGTTCTTCTATTCGATTTTTGTGATATCTATAGGAGTCGCTTATCGCGACCATATGTCTCGTTTGACAGACCCGGAGGAGCCGACGACTGAGGAGTACGACCCTGACTACACTGAGGAGCTCGAGGACGACTTGCCAGGTGCCACGTCCCACCCAACCTCGTAGAATCCTATTAGTCATGCCATGAATGTAGAAGCTAGCGCTTTACTTTTATGCAATAACCTGAGATAGGATGCATGGTAGAAATGTTTGTGAGCCGTTTACCTTGTCGCAACCTACTACCCTTGCTTACCCGCAGTTAGGATAGAAGCTTGCATTTTACTTCTGGTTTTCTACTCTGCATTATATCTGTGATGTGATGCTTGGTGGACAATTGTTGGGTTGGTTAAGGCATGGAATGCCGATATTGGAATTTGGGGGAGATCTTGGCGTGTGTTTTGGGTGTGTGGTGAGGGTTGAGTCGACCGAGCAGGAATGTACGACGAGTCCTGGGGCGAGTCATGCCGGGAGATGCTACCTGGGCGTTTCCCAAGAGAGATGCCTGTGGCGGGCACATGTGACAGGGTGAGGTCCCGGAGTGGAGTGTCTTCGTGGGACGAAGCGCCGGGATGGGAGGTGCTGTTTAGCACGGGGTGACTGGATGTTCCGTTGAGCGTGGCATCGGTCGACCCCACATAAAGTTGTCCTGTTCGGTCCCCCTAAGGACTCATGAGTTCTGGGAACCGGTTCGTAGGAACCCTTACACCCTCACTCGCCTTCATGGGAGGGGGACGAATGTACGACCAACTAGGGCGGTGCCACTACTACTAGGTTGATAGCGAATAGTGTAGGGAGGTACGGGCATGGGACCCACACCCTCCTAAGACAGCGTAGTGACCCCGGGGGCCCGGTACTACGTCTCACAGTATCAGCATGCCAGTGGTACTCCGGCATGGCCCCAGTTCTGAGTGGTAGGGTGGCATCATGTTTAGTTGGAAGGCAGCCCGGCATCAGCCTAGACGATGTACAGCGTCGATGATGGTGATCTTGTGGGTGGTGTAAACCTCTGCAGAGTTTCTGGTTGATCGATCGATACATATGCCGCTCGCGGCTATGGACCTTTCCTATGTTTCCGCTTCACTTGACTAGAGAGAGGAGTCCTTTCTATCTTCCCTTGGGTTTGTGATGGATCCGGCGATGGCCGCTGAGGCAAGGTACGAGTGGGAGTCGTCCTTGCCGCCTAGAGAGTGAGAGTGTGGTGAGAAGTGTGTTGGGATGGGAGAATGTGTGAAAGGAGTTGGAATAAAAGTGGACTTATTATTATAAAATATGACTTACTCGCATAGGAAGCTACAGCCTTACATTAGGTCTTTTGATACATCCCCTTGCATTCCAACTACCACAAAGCTTCGCAAAAAGCATAGGGTGGGAGCCAGTGGCCAGTACAAATCGTACTGATACTTTGGCAGCAGGTTCTGAGCCTGAGTACGACTACGCGGGCGACGATTGGGAGGAGTAGCTGTCTCATCCTACGCTCAAGTTTGGAGGATCCGGAGTTCGCGCCTTCGCTATCTACCCGATGCTGTTCCGCATGTTGTGTGTGTGAGTGTGATTCCGCCAAGTGGCGATGTAATAATGAGTAAACCCCTCTTGTACTCTCTTTTGTTCGTGTATGACTTGTATAAACAGCTGAAATTCAGGTAATTCGAATTGACTCCTTCGCGCATTAATTCGTTTTACAATTCGAATCTGGGGATTTCCCTTCGTGGAAATCTAGATCGTTTCATCCACCATAGGCGTATAACCCAAAACTCTTGAGATAGTGAGATTGTTGTTGGCTGGTGCCCGTGGTTTTTCCTCTTCGCATTGAAGGGGTTTTCCACGTAAATCGTGTGTCTTTGCTGTGATTGATTTCGTTTACTTCATACTCCTATATGTCATTCATAACAAGTGATACCAGAGCTTTGGTTGCTGTTAGGGTTCATGATGAGGTCGATGAAGTTCGATCTACCGCTGCTGAACTACAACATGCGGTTCTCGCTATGGCAAGTCAAGATGTGGGGGATTCTAGCGTAGACCCATGACTATGATCAGGCACTGGATGGTTTCAGCAAGAGGAAGGCCGAGTGGACTCCTGAGGAGACTCGCAAGGATCAGAAGACGCTCGACCTAATTTAGTTATATCTTCATAATGATTTTTGTAAGAGTGTTTAATGGAGAAAACTGCTGCAGAACTATGGAAGAAATCGGAATCGATTTGCATGTCCAAGGATCTAACCAGTAAGATGCAAATGAAGATGAGGCTATTCACTCTGAAGATGAAGGAGGAGGATTCGGTGATGACCCACATCGCTGAATTCAAGAAGATCGTGGCCGACCTAGTGTCAATGGAGGTGAATGAAAGGTCCTAATATGGCTAGAGGGGAGGGTGAATAGCCTATTTACAAATTCTACAAACTCACTAGAGCAAGAGGTTAGTAAATAACAAAGCGAAGCTTTTTGCTCTAGCTCTAATGGGGTGTTTGCAAGCCACCTATCCAACAATTCTGGTTGATATAAACACTAGGCACACAAGAGCTATGTCACTACTTACACTAGAAAGCTACCTAAAGTTTCTATACAAGTAAGTAAGCTACTCTAGTTTGCGGGAATGTAAAAGAGTGGATGAGATAATTATACCACCGAGTAGGGGATGAACCAATCACCAATATAAACAACCAAGCACCGAGAGAATGCCAATCAAACACAATTGAGACACCGATTTTTCTCCCGAGGTTCACGTGCTTGCCGGCACGTTACGTCCCCGTTGTGTCGACCAACACTTGGTGGTTCGGTGGCTAAGAGGTGTAGCACGAACCTCGTCCTCACTAGGACACCACAAGAACCTACCCACAAGTGAGGTAGCTCAATGACACGAGCAATCCACTAATCTTGCCTTTGGCACTCCACCGAGGTAGGCACAAACCTCTCACAATCACCGGGAGATGGCCACGAACAATCACCAACTCGTGCCAAAGCTCCTCCGCAACTCCAAGCCGTCTAGGTGGCGGCAACCACCAAGAGTAACAAGCAAACCCGCTGCTCAACGATCACTAGTGCCACTAGATGCTCAAACTCTAAGCAAATGCAACTAGGATCTCTCCCAATCTCACTTTGGATGAACAAATCTTGAACAAGGTGAGTGGGAAGTGTGGGAGTATGCTCACAAGGTGTATCAACAAGTTAGAGAGTCAAGAGAGTGAGCAAGAACCGGCCAAGGCCTATAAATAGAAGTCCCAAGCTTCAACTAGCCGTTGGCAGGAAATCCCACTGTTTGCGTTCACACCGGATGCGTCCTAGTTCACACCGGACGCGTCCGGTATTGACCAGACCAGCGTCCGGTGCTCCTGACCGTTAGAAAAGTAGCCGTTGCCTCTGACACTGACAAGGCACCGGACGCTCACTTTTGAAATACCGGACGCGTCCTAGTTCACACCGGACGCGTCCGGTGTGCACCGGACGCAAACTCAGAGAGTTTCACCGAGAAACGAACTCACCGGACGAGGCACACCGAAAACTGTTTCCGCGCCCGGTGCCTCAACTCGGACACGTCCAACCTCATACCGGACGCGTCCGGCCTGAACGCGCTGCACACAAAGAACTCAGCTTCTTCCTTTGCTTCCATGTGCCAACACCAAAGTGTCTCCACACTTGTGCACGTGTGTTAGCATATTTCAAAACATTTTTCAAGGGTTACTTAGTTAGCTCACTAGGTCCTAATGCACATGCAAAGAATCCAATCACCTAGTGGCACTTAGACAACCATTTTCACAACGAGATTACCCCTCTTAATAGTACGGCTATCTATCCTCAATGTGATCACACCCTCTATGGTGTCTTGATCACCAAAACCAAAACCCTAGGCAATACCTTTGCCTTGATCTCCATAGGGTTTTGTTTTTCTCTTTCTTCTTTTCCAAGTTGAGCACTTGATCATCTTGAGGTTATCACCATCATCACCATGATCATCTCTTGCTCCATCACTTGGCATGTACCAACCTCATTAAGTCTACACACACTTAACATAGAGGTTAGTACTAGGGTTTCATCAATTATCCAAAACCAAACTAGGGCTTTCAGTGAAGTATAATGATGAGGACTTAGGTCTTTTACTGTTATGTTCTTTGCCAAATTCGTATGCAATTTTTCATGACACCATACTTTTGAGCCATGATGAACTAACCCTAAAGGAAGTTTATGGGGCTCTCTAGTCTAGGGAGAAGATGAAAGTCATGGTGCAAAATGATGTGACGTCGTCCTCAAAGGGCGAAACTTTGCATGTGAGAGGCAGAACTGAAAACAGATCCTCAAATGAAAAGAGCTACGAAAGGAGAGGCCGTTCAAAGTCCAAGCCGCATGGTAATAAAAAGTTCCGTGTTTATTGCAAACTGAAAAAATCATAATGTTGAGGATTGCAGAAAAGTACAGAATAAGGAGAAGAAAAACAAATTGGTTGCTAAGGTCTTTGTTGCTGGTGCTGTTTCTGATGATGATTCTGGAGATTGTTTGGTAGTATTTGCCGGTTGTGTTATTGGTCATGATGAATGGATTCTTGATTCCGCATGTTCGTTTCATATTTGCACTAACAGAAATTGGTTTAGTTCATATAATCCTGTGCAGAAAGGGGATGTTGTGCGGATGGGAGATGATAACCCATGTGACATCGTGGGGATTGGATCAGTTCAGATCAAGATTGATGATGGCATGACACGCACGCTGAAAAATGTCAGGTATATACCAGGGATGTCCAGAAATCTTATCTCATTGAGCACACTTGATGCAGAAGGTTACAAATATTTCGGTTCAGATGGCGTCCTAAAGGTATCAAAAGGTTCTCTTGTCTGCTTGAAAGGTGATCTTAATTCTGCAAAATTATATGTCTTTATAGGGTGTACTTTACCTGGTTCTGATTCCGCTGTTGCTGCTGTTACAAATGATGAACATAGTAAAACTGACCTTTGGCACATGCGTTTGGGACATATGAGTCACCATGGTATGGTAGAATTGATGAAGAGAAACTTGCTGGATGGCTGCACGTCTGCACTTCGAGTAAAATCAAGTTTTGTGAGCATTGCATTTTGGGAAGCATAAAAGGATACATTTCAACACTTCTGTTCACACCACTAAAGGTACTCTTGATTATGTTCATGCTGATCTATGGGGTCCTTCTAAGAAGCCCTCACTTGGTGGTGCTCGTTATATGCTTACAATTATTGATGATTACTCTAGAAGGGTTTGGCCTTATTTTCTAAAACATAAAGATGATACTTTTGCTGCTTTTAAGAACTGGAAAGTAATGATAGAAAGGCAAACTAAAAGGAAGGTAAAATTGCTTCGTACTGATAATGGTGGAGAATTTTGTTCGCATGCCTTTAATGATTATTGTAGACAGGAAGGCATTGTTAGGGTCTTAGGGATCACACCATACCCCATACTCCACAACTAGCGATGTCAACGGGGAATTCCCCATCGGGTTTCATCCTCCCATTCCCGTCCCCGCGGGGCAAGATTTTCCCCATCCCCGTCCCCGTAAAAGCTTGCGGGGAACGTTTTCTTCCCATCCCCGAACCTGAGCGGGGATACATCCCCGATGGGTCCCCCGTCCCCACAATATAAATTTGTGAAAAATTACTAACTTAATATTCTGAAAGAAGAAATGTTCACCATAAACGCATCTTGCATCATAAAATAGAATACTTTACAAATCACAGTTGTAAACAAATCACAAAAAATCTAACAAATACACAAGTGTTTTGTCAGGATGCAGAAGATGCAAATAGATAATCCTCTACAGCTCTACTACCCACTAGCAGGAGGAGAAAAAGAGGATGCAAAATACATCCATCTTTTCTGCACAGGGCCACGACGTCTGGTGATGGTTTGGCCTTGGCCTGGGGCTTCGGGCATGCTGCACGCCAAGGGAGGGCGGAGGGGCTCAGAGCTTTGACCGGCTAGGACGCACGGCTCAAACGCCGTTGGAATCGCGCCCACGCACACAGGTTTGAGACTGGGAGAGGAGAGGTGAGACTGCTGCCTGGAACGCATAGCGGCGGTGGGTGAGACTGGGAGAGGAGAGGATGGGGAGGAGTTAGGTTTTGTGCTGATTATATATGTATTCCCACTGTGGGCCTTGATGGGCCAAATAAACAGAAATTGCAGCTTGCATTTAGATAAACGGGTACACGGGGAAACGGGGACGGGGAGTAGCATACCAGACCCGCCCCCGCTAGATCCGACGGAGACAGTTTTTTCCCCGTTTATTCCCCCGTGGGGATAAGTTTACTCCTATCCCCGTCCCCTAATAGGGGAATTCCCCACGGGGAATCGGGGATCGGGTCCCCGTTGACATCTTTATCCACAACAGAATGGTGTGGCCGAACGTATGAATAGGACCATCATATCCCAGGCTCGTTGCATGCTGTCTAATGCAAGGATGAGGCTGCTAATATTGCCTGCTACTTGATAAACAGGTCGCCTTCTATTCTATTAAATAAGAAAACTCCCATTGAGGTATGGTCAGGTACGCCTACTGATTACTCATAGTTGAAAGTTTTTGGATGCACTGCTTATGCTCATGTTAATAATGGAAAATTAGAGCCTAGAGTTATCAAGTGTCTTTTCCTTGGTTATAGTTCGGGAGTCAAAGGCTATAAATTATGGAATCCTGAAACAGAAAAGACTTTTATGAGCAGGAATGTTGTATTCAATGAATCTGTGATGTTTACTAACAGTTTAACATCATATCATGTTCCAGAAAAAGAGTTGCAGCGTATGTGCATGCAGGTAGAGTATGTTGATGATGATACAGGTGTGCAGGTGGAGCCTGTTGATGAGCATGATGACCATGCTAATGATGTTGTTGATGATGATACTCATGATGATGTTCAACAAACTCCTCCTATTTTGCAGCCAGAGGAGGAATTGCCTATTGCGCAACGCAAGTCAAAAAGGACAGTCGCCCCTCCTAAACGTCTCATTGAAGAATGTAATTTGTCTTACTATGCTTTGAGTTGTGCTGAACAGGTGGAGAATGTTCATGAGCCAGCAACCTATAAAGAAGCTGTTCGTTGTGATGATAGTGAGAATTGGATTTCTGCTATGCATGAGGAGATACAGTCTCTTGAGAAGAACAACACATGGGAGGTTGTACCTTTGCCTAAACAAAAGAAGACCATCAGCTGCAAATGGTTCTTCAAGAGAAAGGAGGGTCTATCTCCAAGCGAGCCTCCGAAATACAAGGTAAGGTTAGTTGCTAAAGGCTACAGTCAAATTTAGGGTGTTGACTATAATGATGTATTCTCTCTAGTGGTAAAACATAGTTTAATTCATACTTTCCTTAGTATTGTTGCTTCACATGATCTTGAGCTTGATCAGTTAGATGTGAAGATTGTGTTTTTGCATGGAGGGCTTGAGGAGGACATATACATGGATCAACCGGAAGGGTTCATAGTGCCTGGCAAGGAAAAATATGTATGCAAGTTGAAGCGATCCTTGTATGGTTTGAAACAATCCCCTCGTCAGTAGAACAAGAGGTTTGATTTATTTATGTTGTCACACGGTTTTAAAAGATCTAAATATGATAGCTATGTTTACATCAAGCATGTCAATGGATCACCTATATATTTGTTGTTATATGTTGATGATATGCTGATTGCTGCCAAGAGTAAGATTGAAATCACTAAGTTAAAAAGATTGTTGAGTAGTGAGTTTGAAATGAAAGATCTTGGTAGTGCTAAGAAAATTCTTGGTATGGAAATTAGTAGAGATAGAAAATCTGGTTTGCTATTTCTTAGTCAACAAAATTATATCAAGAAAGTTCTTCAGCGTTTCAACATGCAAAATGCTAAGGCGGTTAGTATCCCTATTGCACCTCACTTTAAGTTGTCAGCTGCTTAGTGTCCTAGTACACATGCAGAGATTGAATACATGTCAAGGGTTCCTTATTCTAGTGATGTTGGGTCTTTGATGTATGCCATGGCTTGCTTTCGTCCAGATTTGTCATATGCTATGAGTCTTGTTAGTAGATATATGTCTAATCCCGGCAAAGAACATTGGAGGGCAGTTAGTGGATTTTCAGGTACCTCAGAGGCACAACAAATTCCTGTTTAAAGTTTGGAAGAACTGATAAGGGCCTTATTGGTTACGTGGATTCTGATTATGCTGCTGATCTGGACAGGCGAAGATCACTTACTGGTTATGTGTTTACTGTTGATAGTGGTGCTGTGAGTTGGAGGGCTACTTTACAGCCTGTTGTTGCTTTGTCTACTACTGAAGCAGAATATATGGCTATTTGTGAAGCGTGCAAAGAATTAATATGGCTGAAAGGTTTGTACGCTGAACTTTGTGGAGATGAATCTTGCATAAGTTTGCACTGTGACAGTCAAAGTGCAATTTACCTCACTAAAGATCAGATGTTCCATGAGAGAACTAAGCACATAGATATCAAGTATCATTTTGTGCGTGATGTGATTGAAGATGGTAAGCTAAAGGTACGCAAGATTAGTACTCATGATAATCATATGCTGATATATGATGACAAAGTCAGTTCCTGTTGCTAAGTTTGTTGCTAAGTTTGAGCTGTGCTCAAAAATAAACAAACACGACATCCTCAGACCACGAAACCGTAGACTCAGCTTCCAGCTACTGCAGTCGTCTAAGCCTGTTGTATGCGCTTGTTAATATTGTTCACTAATTTATTATGAGAGAAAAAACAAGCGAACGGAGCCTGGCATAAGCAACCATTGGAACAACAAACTAACCGGCCTCGATCGCTAATAATCTCTATAAGCCCAATCCTATACTGTGTGAAGTGATGTAGATACAAACAAACAACACATCACATGCACAGAAGTAGCTCTAAGCTCCAAGCTAATGAATGCCCTCGCACGAGCAGTGTTTTGTTCTCAGCTCGCGCTGCACATGAGCCCCGGCACAGAGACAAATAACCAGCAATCATGCATGCGATGCAATGCAAAGCTCCATCAAGTTTCCAAGAAGAGCATGCATGTACATGTGCTGGAGCATCGTCGTTTCGAGTTGAAATGAGGCCGCCGTACAGTTGAGTGGGCAGTTTCTGCAACCGTGCAAACATGTGGACGTGATCTGTTGTGTGTTCTTCGGATGATCTGGATTGGAAGGCATATCGTTGCAGATGGATGCATGGGTCATGCAGGCATGGCGCCTTGTGATGATTGAGGAGAGATCACAGGTTTCGCATGGCACACTTGCACTCGGGCACGCTGCTCTACGAGTGTTCTATGGGACCACTCGGACCCCGCTGCCGTTTGGAAGAATAGAAGGTCTGCTCCCAAAAATTTTTAAAATTTTTCATCGCATCGAATCTTTAGATATAGATAAAAAATAACAAATTCCATAGTTTACCTATAATATAGATAAAAATAACAAATTATACAATTTACCTATAATTTACGAGATAAATCTTTTGATCGTAGCTAGTTAATCTATGGATGGACAATAGTTGCCAAATATAAATGAAAGTGCTATAATAGTCGAACTCAAAAAAATTTTACAAACTAAATAAGGCCTAATGCTTATGCAAAACGATCTGGACAGTATAAAACCTTAAATGGCCGATTAAGGCCAATGGCCGATTAAGGCCTTGTTTAGTTCCAAAAGTTTTTGAGAAAACAGCACCGTAGCACTTTTTGTTTTTATTTGACAAACATTATCCAATCATGGAGTAACTAGGCTTAAAAGATTTGTCTCGCGATTTACAGACAAACTGTGTAATTACTTTTTATTTTTATCTATATTTAACGCTCTATGCATGTGCCACAAGATTCGATGTGACGTGAAATCTTTAAAAGTTTTGGGTTTTTGGGTGGTCAGTCCGATTTCAATGTTCGTTGGCGGGCAATCACAACACGCCAGAAGAATGCGGACGCAAACATGATTAGACAGGCTAAATGGCCCATTGAAGAGTTTAGTCAGTAGGCGGATTTCACATCAGCGCCCACATAAGTAGCAGCTCAATATATGAAAGGGGAGTTGGATTTAGTTGCTTTCCCCAAAAAATTGTATTTGCTACAGTGGAACACGACATACTTTTACATGTATGATTATGTATCTTGCTAGCATATTAACTTTTTTTATATATAAATATACATATTTTAGTGGTACTCTATATAATGTTTTAACTCCGTTCAAAAGCCATTAGACAGGCTAAATGGCCCATTAAGGGTTTATTCACTTCGGTACCCAACCTAATTAGCAGCTCAATATATGGGAGTTGGTGGTTCCTTTCCCCTCAGAATACTACATAGTTTCTACATGCATGATTACACATGTTGTTAGTATATTAGATTTTTATATATCAATATGTATATTTTAGTGGTATTGTTCATAATGTTTTAATTCTGTTTAAAAGCCATCTATATCACCTAAATGCCAAGCATAGAGTAAAAATTTATTTACTAGTATTTAACATGTTTTAGAATAATATTGGTTTTTTGTTATAAAAAACATAGTGCTTTCAATTATACTATACTCCCTCAGTTTGACGTTGCATAGGTGCGCATGTTCTAGGTCCATGGTTCAGCCCAAACGTGCCTGCCCCGGCCCCGGCCTGCTGCACGCGGCGGCAGGCGACCCAGGTAAGGCCCACCGCGCGGCCTGGAGCAGAGCCCAGCTGGGGCTGCTGGTCTGCGAGCCCAGGTGAAGCACGAAAGTGCTGGCAATGTCAAAGGAGTTAAACCAAAGTTGGGCCAGGACTGGTTGGATTGGATCTGGTTGTTATTCCGTTTCATTTTTTGTTGACATTTAGGGGAGAGAGAGAGAGAGAGAGAGAGAGAGAGAGAGAGAGAGAGAGAGAGAACTGATTTTCTTAGAAATTCTGATATAGCTTCTAACTTCCAAAGGTCTTTAAGAGTTAAATCTAGAGTTTTGGTTATTTCATGGAGAAATATTTTGTGGCCTATTTAGAGGTGTTTTTTTTTTCAAAACACAATATAATGCAACACTCACACTCATTTTATCTATAAGAGCACTTCCGAAAGATTGATATTGTTGATGGACATGTCGTCTATCAAAAAAGAAACATCTTTGAAGCATTGGGCCGACCAGTTTCAAGATTACCGAAGTCACTGCAGTGCATCACTGTAAACGGGCATTGTCACTTACCACTAAAAATAGCTCTATTAGATCCTATTAAAAATCTAAATATATGAACACCCGTATCAAGTTACATGAACTTCTGTGAACAGGCTTCATAAATCTAACTAAGAAATTTAGCCAGCTGAGCTATATTTTGTTCACTATTTAAAGTGAGAGAATCATTTTCTTGGCCCTAAAAAGATTTATCTTAATTTTTTTGGTCCTTTTATTTTTTAAATTACTTATTTGACCCAAAGCTATCTTTACTTATGTGAACCTTATGCTAGGTTTGCTCTACGCTAGAACACATAATTATTGTTGGAGATCCAGAAAATTGGTGGGAAGCTAAACACCCGACAGTTATGCCTATCGCAACCAGTTGAAACCACCATCGGCAGTGATATGTATCACCGCCAGTTCATGGTACGAGCCGACAGTCATAGGTACCATATCAGTGTCGGGTTATGCTATCACCCAATAGTGATATATCACTACTAGTTTAAGCCATAACCCTATAGTGAAATATTTCATATCATTGCCAGTTTTTGTTTGGCCCATTAGTATTAGTTGTCTTTAGCTGTTGGATCCATATAACTATCACAATATTGATTCTCTACCGGTAGTGACCTGTGCTCATCACTATCAGTTTATAACCAGTGCTCATCACTGCCAGTTTCATAACTGAACCGGTAGTAATATGATAACAACACTACCGGTTTAAGAAGAGAATCGACAGTAATGTCTTTTTCCCTATATTTTGAAAATTTCTATTCCCCGAGGTTCGGACGGTCTCCAAGTGCTAACATTTCATCTCCTTTGCGTCACCATCTGCATCCACACCGACCATAGGAGACCTAAGAGTGTCGCCTCTAGCTCCGACCCTGTTGTCCCTGTTGCAGTCCTCGTCCGCCGCATAGTCATAAGAAAATTGAAGACCGAAGAATATAGAAGAGAAGAGAGGGAAAGAAATTAGAGCTTGACCTTCATTCATGGCCTGTATATGTTCCTCCTAAAAAACCGTTCAAGATCACAAGAGGTTTAGCGGCGGGGATCGCCACGAGGGAGAGGGTGAAGTAGGATAGAAATCGTTGTGTGCCTTCTTCATGCTCATTGTTAGGGGTAAGATCTCATTTTTTACTACTGTTTTGATGCGAGATCTATGCTTGGGTTTGGTGAATTGTTGAATTATTTGATGTGTTTAGGGTTCTAATCTCGTATTGGGGTCTTGCTGCTTTTTCCAGATCGTGCTATCATGTTTTAGGTCCTGTTTAGGGCTGTTTTTGTATCAAAAAATTATTGAAAAATATATTCAAGCCGTAGACATCAATATCTTTATTTTGGCATACAGATCATGTTTATGGATCTTACATTTGGGAAATATGATTGTTGTTTGATGATATATTTGTGCTGTCAGAATTATTGACAGTATTAGGTATCTTAAGTCCTTAATCTCGTGAAATGATCTACATGAAAGCTATAGAAAATTTCATAAGCTTTTCAGATTGCTAAAGATCATAAATGTTTGATCAATATATATCGAGTAATGCATGTTTTAGTCATCTGCTATTTTTCTATTGTTAGAAAGTTCAGTTTGTTTGGGGGCTTGTTGGGTATTAGAGTTGCCAAAATTCATACTTTATAACATGAAAGTTGTAGATGATTAGTGTTTTTATATCCTTACCAAGTTTTTATATTTATTGGACAAATGGTTTGTCGTAGTAAAAATGTAAAGCAAGTTTGCTGCTGTTGATTGAGTGTTTGTTCGATATTTTGGAGAAAACGGTGGCGCAAGCTGGCGTAGAAGCAATTTATTCGTGACTCGTGTATGTTTGCATGAGTATGAGATGATGATGTTTAAATAGGTGGTGCGCCTTTAGATGATTCTTTATGAGTATGTTTTCCATCAGTCATTGTAGTAGATGAGATCCGTTAGTACCTGCCTCCTTTGGATGCCAATACGGAAGCAGAAACTGCGTGAGGGGGACAACGTTGTGAGGTGTAGGTGGTGTCCTTCCCATCACTTGTAGCACCACTTAGGCCAGTCTCAATGTATATTCTATGAGAGTGTCATGCACATTAAATAGGGTGCCACATAAGTAAAATTGCTGACTTGGCTGGGTCATTAAATGAAGGAGTTTCATCATATGAGAGAGCATGAAACTCATGAGGCTCGGTTACCTAGTTTATAGTCTTGATAACTGTGCTATGAAACTATGCATTGAGATTAGTCTTAGATCGGCTTTTGAGGGAGTAGTTAGGGTATGTGCTCACATAACATTGCTTTTGATTGACTCACTCTTCTTATATCTGTAATACAGGATTGGGGGCCACAACCTTGCTTCAGTTAGTTGGTGCTCCCAATCACAGCGTGTAGTGGCTACGTGTGCTCCCATTTGATAGATTCAGCCACAGATACTAGTGGGGCATTGGCCCACCACACTACTACAGAAATGAACTTCTGTGACGTTGTTACTGTTCACTCTGTGGTCGGCGTGTTTTTTGCCCGCTGCGGTAAATCATGCGATTTACCGCAACAGACACTTTTAATTAACCGCGACGGACACTTTTGCCCGCTGCGGTAAATCAATTTACTGTATCGGGCATCTTAATACGTACGCTACGGAAAAATATATTTTTCGTGGCGGGCGTATTAAGATGCCCGCTGCGGTAAATTGATTTACTGCAGCGGGCATCTTAACATGTCTGTCACGGAAATTATATATTTTACGTGGCAGACGTATTAAGATGCCCGCTACGGTAAATCAATCTACCACATGGGACAACCTATCATGCCCGTCACAATAAATTATTTTTAGTGGAGGAGCACTTTAAATGAACCATTGGAAAGAGAGAAGCAGCCCAGTCCCTTCCTTCCTTCCTTCCTTCCCCACTCGTGACTCGACTCTTCTCTCTTCTCTCGCAGGAACAACAAGGGCACCAAGGAGGAGCAGGAGGAGAGGAACACCGAGAAGAACAAGGCCTCCAAAGGCACGTCTATCCCCATCCATCTCTACCCTAATTCCCCTCCTCCCTTGCTCACCTCACCATCCAATCGCCATCTGATCTGACTCCGTCCATCGTTTTCGTCTCTGTGTTTGCTTGCAGGCAGCTAGCTGGAGACCAACAAGAAGGCCATGAACATCCAGGTGCGTACCCAGTTGTCACCGCCGCTCGCGCCCTCCCGATCTCCCTCTCTTTTTCACTCATCTCACTGTTCTTCCTTCTCTCTTTTCAGATCCGGTGAAGGAGCCACCACGAGCCAGATCTAGGAGGTGGAGACCAGTCATGCCCATCTCCGGTGGCGGCGGGGGTCGTGGCTCTCCCTCCTATGTGGGGGCCGATTGGTTCTAGCGTGAGAAGGTGGATTAGAGCGGATCCATGGACGACGACGGCGACGACCCTGACCGGCGGTGCTAGGGTTTCCCTAGCGGCGGCGACAACAGCCTGGATGGGCTCGTCGGGCCCCTGGATGGGCTCGGCGGGCCTGTCCAGGTTTTTTGTTTTTTTAATTATTAACCGCGACGGGCAACATAAGGTGCCCGCGGCGGTGAATGGGATTAACCGCGACGGGCAACATAAGGTGCCCACTGCGGTTAATGGGATTAACCACAGCAGGCACCTTATGTTGCCCGCTGCGGTAATTCCATTTTCTACAGCGGGCACAGGTGTCCGCCACGGTGAGGCCACGATTAACCGTGACCTTTCATTCGTGGCGGACACCAATGCCCGCTGCGGTAAATGTAAAGTGCCCGTCACGGTTAACAGTTGTGTAGTAGTGCCAGTCCGTGGGCTTAGAATCACTTTTCCAATATCTGATGGCACATAAAAAAATATATATGGTTGTCTCGTGTCTTACTTCTCATACGTACATTCTTGTTTATCTTGTGTGCTTGATGTTTATGGTAATAACTAGGTTTGATCCTGTCTTAGTGTGATATAAAGTAGATATATTTTCAATTCCACACTTAAAGACCTTGTTTTTGTGTGATCTTCCTAAGGAAATGACTTAGGGTCTATTTGGTTTAGCTATGAGCTATGGAAAAGCTATTCTGAGGGGTGAAAAAGCTGTTGAAAAGCTTCAAGTTATTTGGCTAAAACAAGTATAAAACCTAACCCCTCACTCTATATCTCCTTTAAAACAACTATGAAACAACTATTTATTTTCACCCATTTTGAAAAGCAGAAAGCCAAAAGCTAAAAACAAGGTCCAAGATGCTTTCAAAATTATACTTATATATGTCCAATGGGCCGTGTCGGGCCGACACGGCCCGACGTCGTGCCGTGCCGTGCCGCAATTTGTTAGGCCAGTACGAGCCGTCGTGCCTAGAGGGCCGTGCCTGGCCTTCCGCCACAGGCATGGTCCGCGGGCCGAATTTCATGTCGTGCCGGTCCGTCAAGCACGCCATGTCGTGCCGGCCCATGGTCCATCAAACCAACAACAACTCATTTTAATCAAAATTTTCACCAAATCCTAAAACATTTCAATATTTTTACCAATTATTCATCATTTTTATCAGTATAATAATTAATAACACATATATAAGTCATAATTATACCAATAATTATTTTTCACCGGGCCGCTACCGGACCGACCGTTGGAACAGGCCGTGCCCGTGCCGTGCCGTGTGCATGGGTGGCGGCCCAGGCACGGCCTGGTCCCTCGGGCCATGCCAGCCCAGGCCCGGTGGCTACCAGGGCGGGCTGTGCTTGGGCCAGGCCAAATCGTCGGGCCATGGGCCGTGCCACCGAGCCACGGGCTGCATGGCCATATATAATATACTACACGAAGTAGAAAACAACTTTAGGTTTCACCTATTGGTTGGCTTTAAGCTTTTTGGCTTCAGAAGCACTTTTCAGAAGTTTAACCAAACATATCCTTAGTGTGTGTTGGCTGTAAGGACCAAATTACATAAGAGGATTGGTTGAATTTGGCTATAAAAGTCTAAAGTAATCAAGCTTAACCTACGCAAACTCCTAAACCTTGTTGCACGGTGGCACTAAAGTTTACTAGAGGCAAACGTCTTAAGGTGTTTGCTCAATTTTTGTAACCATTTGTTTTCTTGAAGAACGATGTGAGCTCATTGTTTACTGTGTAGTTAATCGCAAACAGTCCCTTACATATTTATTCATTGTCCCCAACACACCGAAACCACCTACCTCTCATGAATAATTGACAATCAAATAACAAACCCACCACTACTCATCACTGTGTATGAACCTAGGAGATGATAATGCACATGACAATTAGCCCTAAACAAACAACACACGATCAACTCATGTATGAATGCTGCTTGCTCATCAGTGCTGAATGGGAGGGTTGCAGTAGGGGCCCTTGAGCCAGCCATCGGCGATGGAGCGGTAGGCCGCCTCGGTGAGGTGGATGCCGTCCCAGATGAGGTAGTTGCCTGGGTCGGTGCAGGCGCTGGCCCCGGACATGCCGCACCGCGCACTGTTGTTGTAGTTGTACTTGCCCTGCCCGCCGGCACCGCAGCAGACCTTCAGCCCGTACTTGAGCCCTGCAAGTGTCGATCACACACGTACTAGCTATCATTAGCTAGGCTGGTTACATTTTAGTTAATAAAGAAAATCGCCTCAGAATGAGCACCAGCCTGCTCCCCGACACGTGAATTGAACAGTAATACCTTTGAGAAATATGTTTAAGATAAAACAGTAGATAGAAATAAAGAAGGGATTTGTTAAGTTGCTAGGAATTGTTATGTTACATGTGGGAGTATCTTTGCCAATTACAGCAGGTGGCTTTTGTGACCAGTATATTACACAGTGCTTTATAAGATGGTATCTATAGTAACCAGTATGTTACCACGGTGTCAATGGCAGGCTTTCATCCTATTCTTGTACGCCACATCCATGTTTGATCGTAATTATTAGTATGATGTATAAATAATACGCGTGCCTAATGGATCAATTAGGAGGGTATTGATTCCCAAATTGTTTGGCCAAAGGTCATAACTAATTGACCAGAGGATGAAAGTGGTGGGCTAAGAATCCAAAGGAAAAACATTAAACATGCACGTAGCTCTCTTTACATGTACATCTGCCAACATCCAAGCTTTTCACTACTACAATCAACAAGTTTTCTTAGAGTTATCTATTCTAAGGAAAGGCTGAAAAACCGTAGGGAACAATTTCCCTGGTGCTGTGGTGTGCTGTGCTGCCTATGTGCTACACTACACAGAATGTAGCAAGGACACGGTGGCCGGTGACCCCAAAAAAGAGTGCGCTAGCTAAAGATCAGCAGAAGAATAATTTTTGTGATGTTTTGCCTACCTTCCTGCTCTGGACAGGGTTGTCAGCTAGTAGTACAATGGTGTATCTATCTATCTTTCTTTGGTTTTAAAAACTGACTGGAATGTTATATTCCAACATATACTCCAACCTGATATCTAGTAGCAAAATCCATGGATATACCGAAGTAATAAGAAAGAAAAGCGAACATTTGAAAGCTAAATTAAATGTAGTAATATATGTATACTGACCGAAGTTGTGAGGTGTCCGGATCATATTGGTGACCTGTGTGTAGAAGTCGGCGTACATGATCCGGGTGTGCGGGTACGTCCTCCGCAGGTTAGAGAGGCTCCGCTTCAACAGAGCGTTGTGGTAGCTGGAGAGGTCGTTGTAATTCCTGAGGCACCCGTCGTGGTCGTAGTCAGCGGCGTTGGAGGTGCCAAAGAGGGTGAGGTAGGTGGGGAGGCAGCCGATGGGCAGCAACCCGGGCCCACCACGTCCACCGCTCCACTCTTGATGATTGTCTCTAGGCCGCCGATGAGCTTGGTGACGACCTTGGGCACATAGCCTCGCACCTCTGCCATGGAGCGCCGGGAGAATAAGAGCCCAACGTTGTAGTCATTGCCCCCGAACTCGCCAACCACGAATAATGACTTGGACAGGTAGTTCTTGCAATCTGCTTCATGCAATCTGGAAATCATAAATAAAAAAGTACGATGCAACGTGCGAATGCGATTTTCTTCTTTCACGCGCAATTTATGATTTATGTACCATTCCCACAGACGGAGGGGAGGAGCTGGCGGAACCACTGGATTTGGGTATCGAGCGGCCCATTGTTCCAAATCTTATCTCTGAGGCCAATGGAGTTGAAGAAGTCGAGTTCATGGTGGTGGCACTGATGATGGCCATGTTGGCACCCTTCTTGAAGTCACCGCCGGCCTTGGACGCCGGTGGTAACGGTAGACCAAAGTGCTCGGCTGCACGTACGTACCACGGTACCAATTAGTCTAGTTCGAGAGCCCACAGGGCATTGGTGGGTGACGCGGGTCAGAACCAGTTCATTCCATCCCTGTTGGTATACACACATGTAGGCTAGTGTAGCTACCACTGAGTCACATACCCAAGAAGTCGACGATGACTCGGCCATCAGAGCAACGTCCAGTGGGGCGGTGGAAGAAGGTCTCCCCATAGGGTGGCTGACCCATGGTGAGCCAGGCCGGGCACCCACCCACGCAGAGGTTCCCGGTGTCAGAGATGGAGTCGCCGAAGCTCCAGATGGCATTGTACTGTTGCGCCACTCCATGGCGTAGCATGCACAATAGTAGAAGATCTAGGATCAGTGTTGCCTTGCCGTTGGCCGCCATCATAGTAGTGTGGCCTCACTTGGCTAGCTAGACCTACCTCTCTACCACTACTAGGCACGCAAACAGGGTTAGAATTATGTTACGTGGGATGGGACAATGAATGAGAGGATTAAAACACCATCCACTAGAGCTTCTTCCCCTAATGAGGAAGAAAGTAATGAGGGAAGAGAGTTTCTACCCCTAATGAGGAAGAAAGTAATGAGGGAAGGAGTTACTGCCCTTGATGAGGAAGAAAGTAATGAGGGAAGAATTTTTTGCCCCAAACGAGGAAGAAAGTAATGAGGGAAGGAGTTTTTGCTCGTAATGGGGAAGAAAGCAATAAGGGAAATTATGGGAGTTTCTACCTCTAATGAGGGAAGTTAATAAGGGAGCTCACATGTTTCTTCCCCTAATGAGGAAGAAAGTAAAGAGGGAAGAAGATATGCCCCTAATGAGGAAGAAAGTAATGAGGTAATGAGAGAAGAGAGTTTCTGCACCTAATTAATGAGGAAGAAAGTAATGAGGGAAGGAGTTTCTTCCCATAATAAGGAAAAACCTAATGAGGTAATGAGGGAAGGGTGTTTCTACCCCTAGTGAGGAAGAAAGTAATTAGAGGAGTTTTGTCCCTAATGATGAAGAAAGTAGTGAGAGAAAGAGTTTTTGCCCCTACTGAGGAAGAAAGTAATGATGAAGATAGTTCATGGCCCTAATGAGGAAGAAAGTAATGAGGTAATGAAGGAAGAGAGTTTCTGCCCCTAATGACAAAGAAAGTAATGAGGGAAGCTATGGGGGTTTCTACCCCTAATGAGGAAGAAAATATTCACTACTACATTCGCACCCTTTACAGTCATTTCACAACCCACATAGGAGCCACTTTTTGTCCTCAACTATGGTTTAGTGGTAGTGAAAGTTGTAGCAATTAGTGACACAACCATAGACTAACTGGGCTATTGAAAGGTCCTAATATGGCTAGAGGGGGGGTGAATAGCCTATTTAAAAAATTCTACAAACTCACTAGAGCAAGAGGTTAGTGAATAACAAAGTGAAGCTTTTTGCTCTAGCTCTAATGGAGTGTTTGCAAGAAACCTATCCAACAATTCTAGTTGATATGATCACTAGGCACACTAGAGCTATGTCTCTACTTACACTAGAGAGCTACCTAAAGTTTCTATACAAGTATGTAAGCTACTCTAGTTTGCAAGAAAGTAAGAGAGATTGTTTGATCATTATACCGCCGCGTAGAGGGGATGAACCAGTCAATAATATGAAGTCCAATCACCGAGAGAAATCAAATGAACAATCACAATGGAGACACACAATTTTCTCCCGAGGTTCACGTGCTTGCCGGCACGCTACGTCCCCGTTGTGTCGACCAACACTTGGTGGTTCGGCGGCTAAGAGGTGTAGCATGAACCTCATCCTCACTAGGACACCGCAAGAACCTACCCACAAGTGAGGTAGCTCAATGACACTAGCAATCCACTAATGTTGCCTTTGGCTCTCCGCCGAGGTAGGCACAAACCCCTCACAATCGCCAGGAGATGGCCACAAACAATCACCAACTTGTGCCAATGCTCCTCCGCTGCTCCAAGCAGTCTAGATGGCGGCAACCATCAAGAGTAACAAGAAAACCACAGCTAGAATGATCCCCAAGTGCCACGAGATGCAACCACTCAAGCAAATGCACTTGGAATCACTCCCAATCTCACAAAGATGAATAATCTATGAAAGAGATGAGTGGGAGGTGTTTGCTAGGCTCACAAGGATGTCAAGTATGCTAGAATGCCAATAGAGTGAGGCCTAAGCCGACCAACAACTATTTATAAGCCCCTCAAGCAAATAGAGCTGTTGGCTCTTTCACTGGGCAGAAAACGGGGCCACCGGACGCTCTCTTCATGTTACACCGGACGCGTCCGGTGCCTAGAACATTTTGACAGTTAGAAATCCAACCGTTGCCACCAACGTGAGTCTCACTGTGGCCGTAGCACTAGACTCACAGAGAGTCCACACCGGACTCGTTTGGTCCTCAATGGACTTATACGCAGAGAGCTCCACAAACGAAAAGAGCACCGGACTCTCACCACCGGACGCACTCAGAGCGTCCGGTCCCTTACCTAGAGAGTTCTGCAAAACGCTCAGGGCACCGGACTCACACCACCGGACGCACACAAAGCGTCCGGTGCTCTCAGTCAGGTTCACTCGTAGGAGTCAGATAGCACCGGACGCATGAACAGGAGTTACCCTACATCCGGTGCTCAGCGTCCGGTGCTTAACCCTAGTTGAGCGAAGCACCACAACACACTGGACGCGTAGGCTCAGCGTTCGGTGCTTCCGCAGCCAGCGTCCACTCCCGCGACTTCTCTAAACTTCCCACTGGCGCAATAGAAAATATGCACTTCATTTTTCTCAAAAAGCACCGAACCCATCCTCTCTCTATCCTTCAAACTCCACCTCCTTCTTAAAGTGTGCTAACACCACAACGTGTGTACCAACAAGTGCACATGTGTTAGCATTTTCACAATCATTTTCTTCAAAGAAGTTAAGTTAGCTCACTAGGTTCTAAATGCATGCACAAGAACAATGACACCTAGTGGCACTTGATAACCGCTTAGCCAAAGAATTCTCCTCTTTATAGTACGACTATCTATCCTAAATGTGATCACACTCTCTATGGTGTCTTGATCACCAAAACCAAAACCCTAAGCAATACCTTTGCCTTGATCTCCATAGGGTTTTGTTTTTCTCTTTCTTCTTTTCAAAGTTGAGCACTTGATCATCTTGTGGTCATCACCATCATCACCATGATAATCAATTGCTCCATCACTTGGCATTTACCAACCTCATTAAGTCTACACACACTTAGTATGGAGGTTAGTACTAGGGTTTCATCAATTATCCAAAACCAAACTCGGGCTTTCAGCTATACACCTTGTTGTTTTAGCTTATGATCCGTTCATGATAAGGTAATTACTTTTGTCACATTGGAGCATGAAACGACAATGTTTGAATACACTACACTGACATGTTGGCTTATGATCCATCCATGATCAGGTCTTTGTTTCCGTCACATTGGAGCACAATCAACCTATGTTGGTGTAGGCAAACACCATCACATTGTCTTATGATACATCCATGATCAGGTACTTGTTTCTATTGCATTGTTCCTCGACCCGCCTATGTGGTTGTACACTAGCATTGTTGTTTTGACCAATGATCCAATTGTATGCAGTGTGCGTTCACTGTCGCTTTGGTGCTCGACACGTCTGTATCAAGGTGGACATCACTATCACTTCAGCGTATAAACTACCTAGTCATTGGCAATGGTCACCATCACATTGCAATACGATTCAGTGGTGATACACTATTGATCCCTACCACATGACATGCTACTCATCATGCATGCTGATGCTACCCCAACTTTTCTTTATGAAGGCTCTCCTAAACAACATTGAATGGTCCTTAGGACTCAAGATCAACTATTAGATGTTCCAAATGATATCGATCAATGTCGATCATGAAAAGTTTAGATCTTAACAAGCACTTTAGTTTCCAAATTGGCTCTATGCCATTCACCTATCTAGGCTTCTAATGGGCACCACAAAGCCTCAAATTGATGATCTATCATCAATGATGGATAGAATTGAGAGGAGGCTCTCGACTTGCTCTACCTGGTTGTCCATCTCCAAAAGGCTAGAAATGATCAACTCAACTAACACACCTATAACCACGTACACCCTAGGTACCATCAAGATCCCTAAAGGAGCCATAGACAACATTGATTGGGCTAGGAAACAATGTCTATGGAAGGGTAGTGATCTAATAGCAAAAGGGGGAAATTTGGTTGCTTGGTCAATTATGATGAAACTGAAGACAAAGGAGGCCTGGGTGTCATAAACCTATGGCTCCAAAATGCTACACTAGTTATGAAGCATCTACACAAATTCTATAATAGAGGGGATGTGCCTTGGGTTGACCTAATCTAGGTCAAATATTATATAGACTAGGTGCCCCATGTTGCGAGTAGAATGTAAAGTACGAGAACAACAGAGAGGAAGTAATGAACTCGGGTATCTTTCTTTATTGCATTGATCATTATTTATTCAGGTCGATGGGGAAGGGGAAACTCTCCCCCAAGTAATCATGATCCCACGATAAGTCTGTTGACGGTAGATAAGTGTTGACGGTTCTTAAGTATCAATTTTAATTATCAAATAAACAAGAGAAAGGACCAATATGCAACCAACACCTAGAATTAGGGTTTGATCTGACAGAATTCCATGAGTTTTGTTGTTTATCTGTTTCTGTAGTGGGTTATTAGGAAATAAGGAAGAAAGGCCCACATGTCGGGATTACATAGAGATATCAACGCACCGCGCGATTTTCTACCATCTAGAAGACTCCAGAAGCCACGGGAAGAAAGCAGAGGCCGAAAGGGGCCAGGCCCAGGGCGCCCGCCCCCTCCTGTACTCCGTTCGGGACTCTCTTCGCACACGATGTTCCACCGACCTAATGGATCAAGAATAACGTAGTACCACATCACCTACCGACCCAAAAATGCATAGAGGAGGAGGACTATATAAGGAGACCCCCCTGGCCCCTGGAGGAGAGAAGAAGTTATCATAGAGATTGAGGGGTGCCCTCGAAGGAAAACCTCTTCTCTAAACAATATTTCTTTTTAGGCTTAGCAACCAATGTAAAGTAGAAATAGATCTTCTAGTTTCTACTAGATTGAGAGAGATAGAGTGGAGGTGTAGATTGGAGGAAGCCCGGCCTGTCGGTGTCTACTCCAAGCTTGTACCTGCGGGATCAAGTTCTCTTAACCCGAAGCTTGCTCCTAGGATTCTTCAGTATTTCGACTTCTAAATTCTAGTAAGTTCTTGTTTTATTGTTCTTTTGGTTTATGAGTTTACTTTAATCTCTTCGCGTAGAGTTTAGAGTAATTATTGCTGGCGTAAACGTGGTGTTTAGGCTGGGGTACTCATAGATATTCCGTGACTAGCTAGACCGTGGTAGTAGCGAGGAACGTGACAATTCCGAGTTACCTTTGCAGACCATATCTCGTTAGCAGGAAGGATAGGGTTTATAGGTGCGGGTTGAACATCCTTTGTGGTGTCTAGATTCCGTTAGCCTCCCCAATAGAACAGTAGATCATCCTTACCAAGGTTAGAAGGAAACTACGGTTGCAGTCTTCTCTATTTATCACTCACATCGAGAAACATTCTTTGTTGCCTAAAGAGTTAGTAGTAATAGACCGGTTAGTCAGATGCACTCTTTCTCCTAGTGGTAAAAAAATAAATACGATACTCTGGATAATTTCCCGGGTGAAGTGCTCACCGATATCCGTGCGCTTGCGGATCAATTTCTTATTGCGTTCCCAATTATCAACAAGCATTTCTGGCGCCGTTGCCGGGGAGAAAGACGGTTTGCTGAGATAACCTTGAGTTTTACTACTAGCTTGTATCTATACTTTTATCTTTTCTTATCTTTTATATTTTGTATTTATTTTCTTTACTCTTACCTTATGGAAAACCAAAATTCTAAATCGATCCATGAATCTGCAATCCCTTCAGTAACTGACCTTTTACCATGGGAATCGTCACAGCCTATCCAAACATCCCAGTATAAGTTAAGTTCTAGGTTGATTGCCATGATTCAAAACCTATCTTTTTCGGGAAAGGAAGATGAAAACCCTTACCTTCACATTAGAGATTTTGAGCAAACATGTGATTGTCTTCGCATTGAAGGCATTTCTGATAAAACTTTACGTTGGAAGCTTTTTCCTTTTTCCTTAAGGGGAGAAGCTAGACAATGGTACAGTCAGAAGGTAAGTCAACAACGAGGTGAATGGGGAGTTTTACGAGCCATCTTTTGTCTAGATTTATATTCCCTCGACCGTATAGTTGACCTTAGACTCGAAGTCCTATCTTTTAAACAAAAAGATAATGAAACTTTGGGAAAATCCTAGAAACATTTTTCTGATCTTTTAGAATCTGGTCCAAACCTTAATCTTGAAGACCCTGTTCTTTTGTTTCACTTTTTTCGAGGTCTTCATAAAAATCACAAACAAATGCTACACACAATGTCTAGAGGTTCTTTCTTTCGCATCCCTACTGATGAAGCTAGAGTGATCCTATATAGAATCCTAGAAGCTGAGATGGATAATACCCTTCATGATGAAACCTACGAAGCTGAAGTAGACACTCTGCCAAATTCTTCATCTACTTTAGCTATCCCATGTTCTGAGCCAAAAGAGGAAGAAATTCCACCACCAGACTTCATGCTGGATATAGAATCCGATCTTTTTGCCGATTTTGGAAACATTTCAAACTGCCATTCTATTGACAAACCCCAAAACGGCTAGTTTAGCATTTATTTACCAAGTGAATATCAATTAAGAGAGCTTATCTCAATTATGAGTAGCGAGTGGTTGGAGGAATCAGAGCTTTCCTCTGATGTGATCCGTTTGGACACACCCTCTATAACCATACGCTGTGCTTATAATTCTGATCGATTTAATGCTCTTTATAATCCTGTTGTGGGGATCAACATCATGTCTGAATCTTTTGCACTTAAATTATTTAAAAATCTTGTCTTAACCCCCACAACAAAGGTCATAAAGGAATCTTCGGGACGATTAGTCCCCAGTCTTGGAATTATTAATGTCCTACCTCTTACGGTAGAAGGCTCCATGGTTCATTTGAACTTCTATATCCTTGAAACATGGGACTTTGACCTGTTGATAGGACAACCTTTTAGAAGACACCTTTATGAAGGTCATAGTAGAAAGCTACACATTTCTTTCAGAAAAACTTTTAAATTCCCAATAACAATTTCACACTCCTTAAATAATAAGCCCGAGTCATATCTTTTGCCTGATCCTATGGAGGAAGTAAAGGCTGCATCTCTTGAACTTTAGAAGAATCAGACTTAGAAGACGAAACTCCTTTCTTCATAGAAGAAGAAGCCGAACCTTCTGAACCTGAACACTTAGATGAGTTTGCAGAAACACCTAGACCCCCCATAGAGTTTACCACCCGGTCTTATCTATGCTTTCCTAAACAATAATCCAGAGTTTCCTGTGATCATTAGTGATAAACTCACTCAGGAGCAAACTCTGCGATTGATGACCATTCTAGAGAAACATCACTCAGTTTTTGGCTACTCACTCCAAGATCTTACATGAATCAGTCCTATATTTTGTACCCATCGTATTCCAACAGATCCTTCTGTTTCACCTTCTTGAGAGCCCCAACGTAGAGTTAACAACACTATGAGAGAGGTAGTTAAAAAGGAAGTTATAAAGTTGCTGCATGCAGGAATTATATATCCTGTGCCGCACAGTGAGTGGGTAACCCCAGTTCAAGTTGTGCCTAAAAAGGGGGGCATGACTGTTATTATGAATGAAAAGAACAAGCTAATTCTGCAACGCACCGTCACAGGATGGCGGATGTGCATAGACTATAGAAAACTAAATAAAGCCACAAGAAAGGATCACTTTCCTTTACCTTTCATAGATGAGATGCTAGAGCGGTTAGCAAACCATTCGTTCTTCTGTTTCTTAGATGGATATTTGGGGTATCATCAGATCCCGATCCATCCTGATGATCAAAGCAAAACCACTTTTACGTGCCCATATGGAACTTATGCTTACCGTAGAATGTCTTTTGGGCTATGTAATGCACCAGCTTCTTTTCAAAGATGCATGATGTCTATATTTTCTGATATGATTGAACAGATTGTGGAAGTTTTCATGGATGATTTCTCTGTTTATAGAAAAACTTTTGATAGTTGTCTTGAAAACTTAGACAAGGTTTTGCAAAGATGTGAAGAAAAGCACTTAGTCCTTAATTGGGAAAAATGTCATTTCATGGTTAGGGAAGGAATAGTGCTGGGACACCTAGTGTCTGAAAGAGGTATTGAGGTAGACAAAGCTAAAATTGAAGTAATTGAACAACTACCTCCACCTGTGAATATAAAAGGAATTCGAAGCTTTCTTGGCCATGCTGGTTTTTATCGCAGATTTATAAAAGATTTCTCATTCATTGCTAGACCACTTACTCTTTTGCTAGCCAAGGATGCTCCTTTCGAATTTGATGATGCATGTCTAACATCTTTTAATTTATTAAAGAAAGCACTCATCTCTGCACCAATCATTCAACCCCCTGATTGGTCGTTGCCTTTTGAAATTATGTGTGATGCTAGTGATTATGCTGTGGGGACAGTATTAGGACAAACTAAAAATAAGAAGCATCATGCAATTGCTTATGCCAGTAAAACATTGACAGGAACTCAACTTAACTATGCAACCACTGAAAAAGAGCTTCTGGCTATTGTCTTTGCCATTGATAAATTTAGATCTTATTTAGTTGGAGCTAAAATAATTGTTTACACTGATCATGCTGCACTAAAATATTTGCTCACTAAAAAAGATGCTAAACCTCGCCTGGTTAGATGGATCTTATTACTACAAGAATTTGACTTAGAAATAAAAGATAAAAAGGGAGTAGAAAATTCTGTTGCTGATCACTTGTCTAGAATGTATTTTAAGAGTCCACAGGAAACCCCCATCAATGATTCACTCCGGGACGACATGCTCTACGGGATTAACAGGTCTGACCCGTGGTATGCAGATATTGCTAATTTTATGGTTTCAGGGTATGTACCACCAGGAGCAAACAAGAAGAAGTTTATTCAAGAAAGTCGTTCACATATATGGGATGAGCCATACCTCTTCCGAGTATGCTCTGATGGCTTACTCAGGAGATGTGTGACCACTGAGGAAGGATGGAAGATCATCGATAGATGTCATTCATCACCATATGGAGGTCACTATGGAGCATTCCGTACACATTGAAAGATCTGGCAGTGTGGATTCTACTGGCCTACAATGTATGAAGACACGAAGCAATATATCAAAAGATGTGGGCCATGTCAAAGGCACAGAAACATAAATACAAGGGATGCAATGCCACTCACCAACAACCTTCAGATTGAGCTCTTTGATGTCTGGGGAATAGATTATATGGGTCCATTTCCTCCATCAAAGAAGTGTGAGTACATCTTGGTGGCAGTTGACTATGTCTCCAAGTGGGTAGAAGCACTACCTTGCAACCATGCCGACAATATCAGTTCAAAGAGGATGTTTGAAGAAATTATATTTCTAAGATTTGGAGTCCCCAGAGTAGTGATAAGTGATGGAGGAGCACACTTCATCGACAAACGCTTCAAGCAATATCTATCAAAACATGGAATCTGTCACAACGTTGCCACTCCCTATCATCCTCAGACAAGTGGCCAAGCAGAGACTTCCAACAAGCAAATCAAGAATATTCTTCAGAAGACAGTAAATGAAAAGGGAACGGCGTGGAAAGACAAGTTACCCGATGCACTCTGGGCATACCGGACAGCATACAAGACCCCAATTGGAATGTCTCCATACCAATTGGTGTACGGGAAGACTTGCCACCTACCTGTTGAACTAGAGTTCAAAGCACACTGGGCCATAAAGAGATATCAGAATTAAAAGAATGGCGAGAGAAAGCATATCACAATTCAAAGATCTACAAAGAAAGAGTCAAAAGGTGGCATGACAAGAGAATCAAGAAGGAGTTCACACCCGGAGATAAGGTATTACCTTTTAATTCCAGGGTGAAGCTTTTCGGGCATGGAAAACTCCGGAGCAAATGGGAAGGACCATTCAAGGTAATTAATTCATCATCCCACGGAGCTATCAAACTTCAAAATGACGAAGGTACGTTATTCAAGGTAAATGGTCAACGTCTTAAATTATTTTTAGAACCCAATAAAGAATTAGAACAAATAGACGTAGTCCATTTTCACCTTCCCATAGAGAATTAGAGCCCGACACTTTTAATCTGATGTTTTTGGGTCATATATATATTTTTCTAAATAATTTTGCATCTAGAAACGCGCTCGAGGAAGTGGGCCCACAGAGGGGCCAGAGAGAGGGCGGGCGCCCAGATCAGGTGGGCGGGTGCCCAGCTCCTGTTCCCCCTCGGTGCCGATTTTCTCTGTTATGGAAAATGCACTTATGACAATCCGAATAATCCCTCAGATCGAAAGTTTCGCACGCACATCGATGGGAGCAACCCCTAGAGGCACTGTTTGACCACTATATAAACAGACCCTTGACATCAGTTTTCAAACACCAAACCACCAAGCCTTCTCTTCTTCTTCTTCAATTAGAGCTTGATTAGTTCCTCGCTGCTCCAATGGCCGAGAAGTTCCACGATGATTGGGAAGTCGTCCCCTTCAACCTCAACATGGAGCCTGTGGAAGACCCCGATGCCCGTGCTCTCGTCCCGGCCAACACAGACGACAGCTAGAAGCCATACCATTATGCCAACGCAGCTCTTCCCAATCCTACCATGCTCAACCAGTTCTCACTGCACCGCCACAACCCCTACTCCTCAAGGGATCATCATCCAAGACGAAGACCACCATCAAGGTGCCAACCGGCACGAGGATCCTTCCACCTAGACCCAATGAGAGGGTCGTTGGAGTCAAGACCAACCAGAGCGGCGAGATCAGCAGTATTCGCTACACTACGGAGGAAGAAAGGCCTTACTTCGAAGGGATTAGAGCAGCCAAAGTCCGTTTCATCCCTCCAAAGGCAGCCCTGAAGCACGCTCTCAATGCTTTTGAGACACCTCCCAAGCGTCGCAAGACTATAATGGATATTGATGAGGACGTTCGCAGACTAGACAGAGTTATCATAGACCTCCAGTCCTCGATTAATTCCCTCACTAGGCAGCTCTCTAACCACAACACCATTATACTAGGCCTCAGGCAGGATCTTGCCAGTGCCAACAAGAAGATTAAGGAGTTAGAGCGCCGCTGAGTTATCTAGATTAGACCTTGAGGCAATGCATCTTAGTTATCTATTTTTAAATTCGGTTTAGGTTTACTATTATCATCAGTTTGTTACTATTGCTATCAGTTTACTACTAGTCATTTGTAATAAATGCCTCAAGATTAATAAAGAGTATTATTATTATTATTATGTCTTGTGTGTCTCTACTTTATTTTTTGTGCAAGAAAGCAGAAAACAAGTATGGGGGAGATCCCTCAACATGCCAAACACACACCGACTACACCACTCCACGATTCAGGTACACACTCTGCACACTTTACTTTACACATACACATATCTTGATTATGCAGAATACTGTTTCCGACATGATAAATTAAAAAAAAATAAAAATATTTCTAATCATGATTAATCTCACTCTGTGATATTTCCTGAAACTTGCAACTATTAAAATTATTTTAAAACCCTATGTTACTTAAGACAGTATGGAATGTGAGATGGTAGAGTATGAGTTTCTTATTCTTGATATCATTGTTGCTTGGAGAATTTATTTCAAAATCTACAAAATTCTAGCTACCATCCTCAGTGTTTTATATGCTTGATAAAAACTAAAAATATTAATTATGATTATAAAAGCTATCTACTATGTATTGAGTTTGTTCAAAATGAGTTAGACCCTTGTTGAGAGACTTATCATGCTCCTAAGATCAAGACATTTATTCAGAAAGATTCACTCTTCCGAAGTATTATTGCATTAGAGGCATGGGCTATGCAAAAATAAAGATATTTCGAGGAAATAAAAAGGAGCAAGTGCTCGATAACCTCGTAGAAAAAATGGACAAGTGTCCGGCAGTAGAATTAGGGGTACCTCGGTATCCACTTAAAGAAAAGAAGAAAGAGAGAAAAGAAAAAAATGATAGCCCATGGTCCCTCTAATAAGCAATATGCCAGCAAGAGTTGACAAAGATTTTAATTTCCAAAGTCTTTGATCTAAGAGTATGACATTCCCCTCCTCGGATCCCGTTGTGATCAGGCAATAAATGTAAAGTAAATATGCTTGAGAATTTTTGCAAATTAAAACAACCTCAGTGAGATATATAAAAGATAATGAGTGATCTGAGAGAACCTATGAGGATAAAAAGGTATGCTAACTTTCTTTCAAAAATATACAAAAACTCCAAGTGACAGGATTGAGAAGAAAGGATCTCTACTCTTAACCATATACTTCCCAGACTATAGTACACAGTGGAGTTTTAACACCCTGCAATTATGAAAAGAATGTTTTAAAAATTTTTACCCCAGATATTGTTCTTAACCATCCTTTTCTCGAGGACGAGTAAAAGCCTAAGTATGGGGGTATTTGTTGACGGTTCTTAAGTGTCAATTTTAATTATCAAATAAACAAGAGAAAGGACCCATATGCAACCAACACCTAGAATTAGGGTTTGATCTGACAGAATTCCACGAGTTTTGTTGTTTATCTGTTTCTGCAGGGGGTTATCAGGAAATAAGGAAGAAAGGCCCACATGTCGGGATTACATAGAGATATCAACGCACCGCGCGATTTTCTACCATCTAGAAGACTCCAGAAGCCACGGGAAGAAAGCAGAGGCCGAAAGGGGCGAGGCCTAGGGCGCCCGCCCTGAGGACCTGGGCGCCCGCCCCCTCCTGTACTCCGTTCGGGACTCTCTTCGCACACGATGTTCCACCGACCTAATGGATCAAGAATAACATAGTACCACATCGCCTACCGTCCCAAAAATGCATAGAGGAGGAGGACTATATAAGGAGACCCTCCTGACCCCTGGAGGAGAGAAGAAGTTATCATAGAGATTGAGGGGTGCCCTCGAAGGAAAACCTCTTCTCTAAACAATATTTCTTTTTTGGCTTAGCAACCAATGTAAAGTAGAAATAGATCTTCTAGTTTCTACTAGATTGAGAGAGATAGAGTGGAGGTGTAGATTAGAGGAAGCCCGGCCTGTCGGTGTCTAATCCAAGCTTGTACCTGCGGGATCAAGTTCTCCTAAACCGAAGCTTGCTCCTAGGATTCTTCAGTATTTCGACTTCTAAATTCTAGTAAGTTCTTGTTTTATTGTTCTTTTGGTTTATGAGTTTACTTTAATCCCTTCGCGTAGAGTTTAGAGTAATCATTGCTGGCATAAACTTGGTGTTTATGCTGGGGTACTCATAGATATTCCCTGACTAGCTAGACCGTGGTAGTAGCGAGGAACGTGACAATTCCGAGTTACCTTTGCAGACCATATCTCGTTAGTAGGAAGGATAGGGTTTATAGGTGTGGGTTGAACATCCTTTGTGGTGTCTAGATTCCGTTAGCCTCCCCGATAGAACAGTAGATCATCCTTACCAAGGTTAGAAGGAGACTACGGTTGCAGTCTTCTCTATTTATCACTCACATCGAGAAACATTCTTTGTTGCCTAAAGGGTTAGTAGTAATAGACCGGTTAGTCAGATGCACTCTTTCTCCTAGTGGTAAAAAAATAAATACGATACTCTAGATAATTTCTCGGGTGAAGTGCTCACCGATATCCGTGCGCTTGCGGATCAATTCCTTATTGCGTTCCCAATTATCAACAATAAGTACTCTTTTTTTTACCATCAACTTAGCATGAGAAAGGACTAAAATCAGAATATCATCTAGCTATAGGGGCTATCACTAATAGAATTTCACAAGTTTTGGTGATTGTTTATTTCTGCAGGGGTTATCAGAATAAGAACAAAAGGAGATCCACATGTCAGATTTATATAGAGAGAATACGTGAACATCAACTCTAGAATACTCTAGAAGACACGAAAAGGCGACCCTACAAATTGGGGGCCCCTGGTTGCCAGCCAAGGGCAGGCATGCCAACAGCCAGGGGTGGCCACCCGGCCCTCTCAGCCAATGAGAAGCCACCTCACAGATCCTGCCTCCACCGCCTTTGAGGAGTAATCTTGAGCGCATGTTTAAGTCACTTTGATCCAAGGGCTGTGGTGCTTCCTAGGGCCTATAAATACAACCCTAACCCCCCTAGAAACCCTAATTTCAGAAGAAGAATTTATTATTCTCTGAGGAATTCAGAATTTGACAAAAGAGGGGTCCCTCGAATGGATCTGTCTCTTTAGGGTTATTAGCCACCATCTCAATTAGATCTCTATAGTTTTATAGCATAGCTATATAGGAATAGATCTAGAAGGAATCAAGTCTAGCTTGGAGTCCGGATCTATCTTCGTTCTTGGTAAACTCTTATTCTTCTTTGTGATATTCATATTAGTTCTTGCTACTATTAATATGACTTTGATCTATTTGATTATATCAGAATTGACTTTATTCTATTTGCTTATGTTCTCTATTATATTGTTATTAGTCTACTTTGATTATATGCTTAGCGTAGTTAGATTACAATTATGTTTATGCATAGGATCGTATAGCGCTTACTCATTAGGCCGATGGGTAAGTGGTAGATATTGTGTAGGCGAGGTGCCTAGACCATATTTATCTGCGATTACCCCTTATAGTCCGGAGCCTGAGGTAGATCACAGGAGTAATAGTCCTGTTGAGTCCTTTGTAGTCCTCCTCCCAATTATAAGGATAGTAGAGCACCATTATTACAAGGAAGTGATTGCTATGTTCATGATCTTTCTTGCTAATATCACTATGCATGAGTATAACCTTTTCTTACGATGATGCTAGGTGTAATTGCACTAATTATTATATGCTTTGATAGTATAGTTAGAATGCTTAGGATTTATTCTTGTAGATCGTCCTAGTCCATGCTAGTGTTATAGACTTAGAGTAATTTATTGAGATGATTATCATATTTATATGTGGCTATATGTTATCCTTTATCTTTTGTCACCTATTATTCATATTCATATTATTTATCTTATGTGACACTTACCCTGCATGAGAGATAGATAAAGACATGGTTAAGATCTTCATGACTACATGCAATGCTCATTGCTCATTATCCATTGCAAGTCCCTTTCAAGTGGTAAAAATATAAATAACAATACATGGAATACTCCTGGTTAAAATGCTACATTGGTATTATTTGTGCGCTTGCGGATCCTTTAATTATTTATTCCCTAGAAAAGCATATAGATTTAATACCAGCACTTCTACATCATGCTAGGGATGACAACCTAGCTTAAGTGATGTAAAGTAATTTTGACGCCGTTGCTAGGGATAGGTTTAAAAGTCTATTTATAGTAATTGTGTTAAGAAGTGTCAACAAGCATTTTGGCACTGTTGCTGGGGAAGGTGAGAGCATCAACGGATAATGAGCATCACTGCATCCACTCATGGATTGAGCACCATCCACCCTTCTCACTCATGCAGACTTACCATTGTCTTTTTTTCTATTTTGTATATAATATGCAGGGTAATGTATGAGCAAGTTTGATCTCCTAGATAATTTCATTGACAATCCAAAGACATTAATCAGGTAGACAAAGGCTAAGTTAAGAAGGAACCAATCAAATCATCATCATCCTAGCTTACCAATCCTCCTGAATTAGAAGATCAACCTGCTATTCAAAGTTTGACACTAGAGCTTAAAGTCATGTCTGATAAGTCACTTCGTGAGTTCTCAGCTCCCACTATGGCCAACATCCGTACTGGACCAGCTGTGGACATTAATGGGTCATTTGAGCTCAAGTCGGCACTAATCAACATGATGCAAGCAAGCTAGTTCTATGGAAAGGCCCATAAAGATGCTAGTGCTCATCTCCAACATGTTCTGGAGATCTGCAACACTTTCACTATCAAAGACATTCCTAGAGATGCTATACTACTTCGCCTTTTGCCATTCTCACTCTTAGGAAAAGCGAAGCAGTGGTTCTGCACCAATAAGGAGAAGAATATATACTACGTGGGCACTATGTTCCACCAATGTCGTGGCAAAATTCTTTCCCACAGGAAAGACCAATGCTCTTCGTGGGAAGATATCAAGTTTTTAGCAACAACATGATGAGATAGTCCTAGAAGCTTGGGAGCATTTTGAAGACTATATACACGAGTGTCCTTATCATTGGATGGAGAATTGGTTGCTCATACAGACATTCTATCATGGGCTCAACAACAACACTCGTGAAACCATGGATGCTACTACTAGAGGTGCATTCTTATCACTTACCATTTCTCAAGCCACTGCTCTTATGGAAAAGATGGCCTCCAATCAAGGTTAGAGTGAAGAGAGAACTCAAACCCGCAAGAGAGGTGGAGGAATGCACCAGCTCAAGGAGGTAGATATGCTGTCAGCCAAGATGGACCTGCTAATGAAAAGGCTTGATAAAAGAACTGTTGAGAAGAAGGAAGTCACGCACATTTATGATTCCAGCATGACTTGTGAAGAGTGTGGAGAATTTGGGCATACGGGTACCAACTGTCTAGAGCTGACGGAGGATGTGAACTACATCATCAACAACAACAACAACAACTACTACCATCCTCAAGGTTGGAACCAGCAACCGCGGCCTAACTACTCAGGTAATTACCAAGGTAATAATTCTTACAATAATGCCAATCAAACACCTTTAAGAGAGTTAGTGCTTAATTAGGGCAAGTTAATGGATAGCCTGTCTAAGAAGCTAGCATCTAATGATAAAACTTTAGAATCAATTAACATTAGAATGGAAAGTTTTTCCAATACTATTAAGAATCATCTTAGCTTTAATAAGATGCTAGAATCTCAGTTACAATAACTTACTCATTTTGCTACCACCAATGTTCAAGGTAAGGTTCCTAGATAACCGGGAGAATTAGAAACTGCAAATCTTGTAGACATCTTTAATGCAGGAAATTACTGGAAGGACTCTCTGAGAGAAACATAGATTGACTTGACTCTATGTTAATGGTCCTTAGTGCCTATTTTATACCATCAAATATTGCTCAATATAACATCATATCAACCATAAAGCATAGTTGTAGGGTTTGATTCTAACGAGTTCTATGAGTTTTGGTGTTCTGACTTGTTTTGTAGAAATATGCAATTTTCCATTAAATAAAAGTATATCAAATGATGATTTGGACTACACTATTGCGACGGGCTTGTCGAGACGATCGAAACGGACATATCATTTGCTATATTTGGAGTCCGGAGTGAAAAGTTATTAATTTTACAAATAAAGGAGAATTACCACTAATGGGCCTCACGCCCAAGCAAGGCCCATTACGTGACAAGAGGCTCATATGGCGTGATAGATGCCCAAGATAGGCGCCCCAAGCTGCTCCCTTGAGTGGGCTCATATGAGAGATGATTGAAAGACCCAAGTTGATGTATAATAGCCCAACAGAGCAAACGGTGAAAGAATTAGTCCCACATCGCCTGTCTAGAAGAGGTGGGAGGCTTTTATAGGCTATAAATAAAGAGGCAGATCCCCCTCCCTAGGGGCACCACATTATGGAGATGTAGAGGCGTCCCTCGAATGGATAACCTCTCACCTCTAGAGAATTAAGGCTAAACTTTCCAATGTAGTAGATTAGTTCTAGTTGAGAGTTAGAGAGAGCGGTGCTATGCCCGGGTTCTGGAGGAGTCTTTCAGAGGAGTCATCAGAGTTCTGATATATCTTTGTATCAGACTTATGCTTTAATATATTTTATCTTTTCTATTTACTTTTATGCATTACATTTGATTGGTTAGTATAGTCGTTATATTTTAGCATAGGATCTCCGCCCGTATCGGGTACTCTAGTTATTAATTGTGATTAGAGTAGTAATTTGTAGTAGAGACATGGTGTCTAAACTATAGGTTACCTGATATTGCACCCAGTTCTACGGATAGTTGTGGTAGCCCCAGGTGGTGACAGCCCTGACGGCCAATGTATTCCACCACGTTTGGATTGGTGTTGTAGGACCGTAATTAGACCGTCCTACCCCCCTTCTCATCTGTCTGTGGCTAGGTGCTCTGATGTCCCGAAGTGTTATTGTGTGATTGCTTTACCTACCATGAATTAGTTATTATAGAACCCTAGTAATAAAGAAGTATTTGGGAACCTTAAACTCTCACTTTAGCTATCTACTCTTTTATCATAGAATTCTCTGGTGTGTCATATATGCATAATTCCTATCATCTAATATTTACCCCTACTCTAGTCTAGTTGGTGTATTAGTTAGTAGATACATGATGGTGAACTATCAATATCTTTATCCATTGTTTCCTAGTGGTAAAATATAAATAATGATACCTAGAATACTCCCGGTAAAATGCTACAATGGTCTTTTGTGCGCTTGCGGAATCCTTCATATTTTAATTGTGCATAAGAAATACCAACACTCTGCCAATTAAGAAAGGTGATCTAGGGAGGCCGGTTATTTCAATCTCCATTAGAAGTACAAACTTCAAAGAGGCAATTTGTGACTTTGGTGCAAGCGTCAACATAATGTCTAAGGTGATATACAAAAAACTTTTGAATATTCCTTTATCATACACAACCATGTGTTTGCAGCTTGCAGACTAGTCACTCTGCTACCCCATGGGAATACTAGAAGAGATCTGCGTGCGAGTAGTCAACTCATACGTACTTGTAGACTTCACAGTAGTGAACACAGGCACTAATGAGAGGTCACCTATCATTTTGTGATGTCCATTCTTGAACATTGCTGGAGCCATTATCAACGCCAGTACTGCCAAGATTACTTTCAACATTAAGGGCAACAAGGAAGCCTTTTCTTTCAAGAATAGGACATTATCATTCCCTACTCATAAGGAAACTGTCGGCGGTAGGAACAAGAGCAACACCCAGAATAGGGCTAAGATCAAGAACAAGGGCAAGAAGAAGGCCTAGAAGATGAAGACAACAAGGATGGTCACTGCAGTCCATAGGGAGTATGACCACCTGCTCAAGTCTCCGCATCTGATCAAGAAGGATGATCTTGGTGTCGTGACCATTCTATACTCCATCAACAGATGTTACTTCTACAACACTGTCTATGACACTGGATTGGGCGTCAGCCTAATGGCCAAGGTAACTTATGAATTCTTATATGATATTATGCCTATGGACCCCACCTTTGCACATCTGCAGATGTGAAGGTTGAACCTCCACTAGGTGTTCCTCAAAATGAGGTTAAGTTGCATTTATTGGGTCAGAGGATTTGGTTTTCCGTTCCCTTTGCTTGCTAGAAGCTACATCCATGGAGATAGCCATACTTCTCCCCCTCTTACTTGGGAGTTGAGTAGTTTTGTTTGGTACCTCTACTCTTTCCGATACATTTCTCACTGGATTATAGGATTTTGTAACACCCTTATAATTAGTAGATGTGTCTGACATGTTGTTTGCAATGTGGTGCAAATTGATGATTTTTTGAACTTGAAGTATGTGGATCTGAGTTGGAGATGTCTGGGACATCCCAATTGATTTCCTACCATTGTTTGTGATGTGATAAGTCTCCCCTAATGCTGGGAAATGATCTTTATTGAAGATACAATCAGCGTACTAGGCCATAAAGAGGTCTCCTGTGGTGGGTTCTAGATACTTTATGATCGATGGTGATTTGTATCCCACATAGATCCCTAGTTTTTTATAGGGGCCCATTGTTGTACGCTTCGGTAGTGAGATCGGTACGTATATGTATGTAGCGCAACCAAACTTTCACAGATGGGAAATGCATGGGGGATTTCCATGTACTAGTTGCAATGGGGACATTGCATGGTATGCAGTTGGTCACAATTGAATCAAGTTAGCAACGTGTAAGACTGCATGACCCAACATGAGGTTGGTAGATTGCAATTCTGCAATAGTGGTCTAGCAATGAGCTTTATTCTCTTGATGAGAGACTCGACTAACCCATTTTGTGTATGGACATATGGGACGGAATGCTGTACTTGGATTCCTAAGGCCAAACAATAGTCATTGAAGGCACAAGAGGAAAATTCAGCAACATTGTCCTTCCTAATGAATTTGATTTGATGTTTAGGATGTTGCACTTTGAGTTCTATGTCGATAGAAGAGACACATGAGACCATCGTGTAGATGGATCTATTAGAATCTTGTAGTACCTGAACGGTCTGGATAAAGGATTTATCGGACCACATATGTCCCGTTGAATGCGTTCAAGGAAGTTGAGTGGTTCAACCTTTATTTTGAGGAAAGAGGGCCTCAAAATTAATTTCCCAGTTGCACATGCGGTGCAATTATAATATGAGGATTGGAGAAATTTTGCATTGGTTACCGAGTGACCAACAGAACTGCTAGTAATTTTCTCATCATCCCTATGCTAGGGTGACCAAGGCGATCATGCCAAGTTTGGAATGCATTGATATTCTAAAAAATTACTTTATACGCAACATGTTGTATGGGTTTTATGTATGAGTAGTACAATCCAGACGAAGTTGAGGGAATTCTTTGGAGAGTATCTCTACTAATGAGGAGGAACTACTCATTATTTTGGTGATGGGCTTCAATATGATACCTATTTTTGTGGATATCTCTATAACTCAATAAGGTACGAGTTGAATCGGGATACAAGAGTGCATCCTCGATTGTGATCGTTGTATCCATAGGGAGGTTAATAGTGGCTCGTCCAAAGCCTACTATTACGACATTGCGTCCAACGATTATTAAAACATTTCCTTTGCTCTTTGTGAGAGTTTGGAAATATTTTATTTCCGTGAGTATAGAGTTAGTGGTGTCACTATCCACTAGGCATATTTCCCCATCCATCAGATTGACTCCCGTACAATCTAAAAAGTGGAGAATATAGTAGAGAATGAAATTCTCAACATGAATATATATGAAATATAAACATATATTGATATTAAATTGTACATAAGTCAATAAATATCAAAAAGTGTGCAGCAAAAACAAATTGTTAATTATTACAATACCAGAGACGAATGATAAAATTAAAATCTCAACTGACTATCAATCTAGTTGAAGTCACCAAACGGATCATCAAAAGTATATTCGATGATCATGTTGTTGCTGGAGTCATTTGTCATGCCATCAGGTGGAGGAGGAGCCATTGTGTTGCTCGGTCCCGCTGGGGTAGGGTTGGAACATCCTAGGGCTGCCAGATCGTTGAAGTATGCTTCGGATGGTTGTCCACCTTGGTTGGAGCGTCCTTGATTGGAGTGTCCTCGTCCCATGGATGTAAGTACAGTTCCACCAGGTGCATTTGGGTGTGACATTTCTTAGTCGGGTGGTTGTAACAACCACACTTTGTACAAGTCAAGGACTTGTCTTTCAACTTCAAGATGTTGTCCTTGCCCTTAGCACCTCGAGGCTTACGGGGTCCCTTGAGCTTGTTTTTGCCTTTGGAGGATCTAGGATTGCCATTCTTGTTGGCATCCTTTGGTGTCTGTTTCTGAGCATTAGCATGTACTTCTAGTAAGGGCTTGACACCGATAGGGCCTTGATTGGGGTTCCAAATGAGGACCTCATTGTGCCTCTTAGTCTGAAGTAATGTTTTAATGAGATCATAGTAGTCTGTGAATCCCCTTTCATGGTATTTCTATTGGAGGATCATTTGTGTGGGAAGCATGGTAGACAAAGTCTTTTCAATTTTCTCCAAGTTAGATGGCTCCTTTTCACAAAACTTCAGTTCAGAACTGAGGTTGTGCATGACATGATTATACTCATTCACAAATTTCAAATCTTGAATGCGGAAGTGGTTCCACTCATGAGTGGCGTCCGGGAGGATAACAACCTTTTCTTGCTCATACCATTGTTGCAAAGCAAGCCAGATAGCCTGTGGGTCCTCTTTCATTAGATATTCAACTTTAAGATCTGTATAGACATGGTTCCTTATTATGTATAAGGCATGGTACTTGGTTGGCTCAAACAATGGAGCATCTCCCTATTTAGGAGTGTTAGTTGCCTTGTATATTCCGTGTAACGATAGACTCACTTTGAGATCCATCGCCCATGTATGAAAGTTGTGTCCATTAAGAGCTAGCTCGGCAAATTCCTTCTTAGAAGAAACTTGGGCATCAAACTCTTTGGTGGCCATTGCCTCCTTTTTTATTTGCATAAATTTAATTTATTTTGGGGTTGTAGAATTAACAAGCATGTAATTGCATATTTATATAACAATGTAAAATTGCGTATATAAACTAATGTAAAATTGCGTATGTAAAGCAATGTAAAATTATGTATATAAATAACAAGGTAAACTTGTTTATGTGAAGCAAGGTAACTTGCATGTGTTTTTATGGTATTTTAATTTCTCATTTTATGGAACATAGGTAGTCACCATAAGGGCGTAGACCATTTTGTATTTTTCACATTGTGATGTAGTCCTTATATGTTTATTATTAATTTTGGGAGAGCACTTTGAGGAATAAATCCTGCAGTAGTATGAGTACTACCTTATGGTCACAAAATTAGCATTAAAGCAAGGTAACGTCTAGTAAAAAAATGTTCCAAATAGAGAGAAAAATATGACCATAAATATATTTATATGTGTATGTGATAGGGAATTGTAAAAACAACGCGTTCGACATGCACCAAAATTTGTCTTTCATAATATGATTGTGAAATGTAAAATATTTACAATGCAATGTATATTAGTGTCTAAAATTAGACTAACTAGTTGATGTAATTTGGGGAATGAAAAATAAATTCTATGTAAATAAATAAATAAACTAAATTAGCTAATTTAAAAATAAAAAAGCCAATGATAACTAGCCCAGGCTGAAAGCTCACAGGCCCCATCCTGAACTTGGGCCACCAATTTGGCCCAATTGGGAAGGGGGCACATATATAGCCAGGGGCTAGGGTTTCCAAACCCAAGCCCCCAGCCACCAGCCGTCAACGCCAGCCAGGGCCCTGGCTCCAACCACCGTCGCCAGCAGGAGGTATGACTCCTCCCTTCTTGTGCAGGCCTGTAGGCCCCACCTTCGTGCACACCATGTGGGGCCGTGAGCCACGCAGGGGAGGCCGCACACGAGCGTCGTGCAAGTCAGGAGCCGCGAGCTCACGTGCTTGCGATGCGCGGCCGCGCGGGGAGCCGAGGTTGTGGTGTCGAGGTGTGCTCGGCCGGGCCACTAGGAGTGTCATGCGGAGATGGCCGTGTGCCTGGGCACGCCCCCGCACAAGGCTGTGGCGTGGGGGTCGGCCAGCCGTCGTGGGCGCCACTATGCCAGGCCACCTTGGCCGTAGAGCCGAACTAGGTGGGCGCTAGTGGAAAGGAGGCCACCGTGGTGCTATCCGGAGGAGGCACACGTGCTTGCCTGGGAGCTGGCCGTCGAGGTTCAGGGGCCGCCGTACCGCGTAGACGGGCCGAGTGGGGCTATGAGATAGTCTGGTGCCACCTCGCTGTGGTATGGCACCGAGGCCGCGCGCAAACCGAGTGCCGTGGCCACATGGAGGTGGCCATGGCGCGCAATGACATCACCACCACCTCCTCCCCCTTCCCCATGGACGAGCTCAGTAAGGAGGAGCGCATCCCCGAGCCGAAGGCCCATGGAGGACGTTGATCCATGTGCGGCGGAGTCACGAGGGAGGAGGTGGCCGTGGTGGTTGTGGAGCAGTAAGCGCCTGGTTGACGACATAGGCGGATCCACCACTAGGGCGAGCCAGGGCGGCCGCCCTAGGTCCTCTTAGGGTTAATCTGAAACTCTATAAAAATTTTAGACATTAGTACAAAATAAAAAGAGACTCCTAGAATATCTGACAGTGGTTGAAGACATCTTAAACGTAATGGTTCAGCCCATATAGAAAACCGCAGCCCACAAATCGCAATAAAAATACGATCGGCCTTTCTCAGGTTTCTCGCTATTCTCGACTTCTGACTTTCTGGTCCTCTCTTTCGTTAATTCACAAACTTGCGGAACCTAAGAACCTGCGCTGGGCTGCAGGTATCTTTATTTTTTATTTGCCTTTTTCACATAGTTAATTGTTTAAAATTTGATTAAGGATGAATCATCCAATCATTTGGTGAAGTCAGTTTAGAACTATTAGTATTAGTATGTATGGCTTCTCTTAATTTAAGGAACAAATTTCTCTAATTTTAATGTAGAAAATATATACTTCAAATAATTATGTTGCCAAAGCAACTTATGGAATTTGTTAGCTTATATTGCCATTAGTTTTGCCAAAATTTTATAGTATAAGTCCGCCCTAGGTCATTTCTCGAGCTGGATTCGCCACTGGTTGACGAAGTACGCTGGCAGCTGAGTCGGTGCGACATCCGCGCCGCGATTGTCGGTGGAGATGGACAGCATGGAGGCGGACTGTGTGCAGCCCGCTCGGGTGACGGCGTTGGCGTCGAGTACCGGATAGGCGACAATGGCTCTATGCCCAGTGACAGCTATTGCTGGCTGGTCACCATAGATGGTGATGGTGGTGGGTACAGGATGTCGCCATGAAGCGGGCACCTTGGCGGGAGTGGAGCCGGCAATGCGAGGACCGACACTGGAGGCGCCGGTGGAGTCAGCGCTAGAAACGAGGACGGTGTCGATGCCCTTGGCGATGGTGCCGTAGGCGGAGCCGCAGATGACACCACCAAACACTGCGATAGAGGAGTGATGTTCGCACGTCGGTGACCTCCGAAATGACATCCTATAGGGAAATGCTCGGGATTCCTGCCGAGGTCACGACGTTTGCCCCGAAGGCGATAGCCGCAAGGCTCTCCGCGGATTTTCCGGATGACCTGCAGGAATTCTGTCTGAATGCGGTTGTTGCCAAAGTGGATGCCCAAGGTACGGGCATGGTTGATCACCATCCAGACGATTTGTAGGACGAGGGAAGCCGTAGAGGCAAAATTACAGCGAGGTAATGGCATTTTACCTCGAGATGAAGGTCGATCCCTCGATGATGTTCACACCAACCGAGCTATTCCTCACTGGGGAAGGGAGGAGCGAAGTGCTGATAACGTGTTGCGAGTAGAATGTAAAGTACGAGAACAACAGGGAGGAAGTAATGAACTCAGGTATCTTTCTTTATTGCATTGATCGGCATTTATATAGGTTGAGGGGGAAGGGGAAACTCTTCCCAAGTAATCACGATCCCACGATGAGTCGTGGGGAAAGTCCTGGAGGAAGAACTGGTCTTTACGGGCACGTACGGAGTCATGGGGGAAGTCTCGGAGGCAAAGCGGTCTTCACGGGAGAACTCCTCTCCACCTTCGAGCCATTATAATAGATCCCTGTGGGAAGAATATGACGAGATGAGATCACCCGAATATTTATCGGTAACACCGCATACGTCTCAAGAGGTTGGGTCATTCTAGTGGCGTGACATATTGCGACACATTTACCATGGCATTGCCAAATGCATGATCAGTAACAGACTAACAGCTCAACGGTTTGTTTCTAGGAAGATTGTCGGTCGAACACAATGTTGTCCACAGAATTTCCCAAGTTGTATTCCTTTGCTACGAATGAAGGAATGTCAGTCCAAGAAGTCATGGAAATAGAAAAATCTGGACGATATTTTTTCCTACCGCCGGTGGTATAGGCCTATGATGAACTGCAGCTCTTGCAAGACCACCTCCAAGCAATTCCATACGATGATGATTCAGTAGATTCATGGGAGCCAACCTAGGAGCCTCAGTATACGTCAAGAAAGTCCTATGCCCTTGTCTTCAGTGTAGTGGATCGAAGCACATCCAATATATAACATGATATGTATATCTTGCTGTGCCCCGCGGATCATTTTTTTGCTTTGCCAGTCCTAGTAGATCGCCTGAATAAGGACATACTAAGGAGAAGACATCTGAACATCCAAGATGACATGCTGTGTGTTATGTGCAACGCCGGGATGGACGAGGATATTGAACATCTATTCTTCTCCTACCCCTTTGTGCAACAATGCTGGTGTACCATCAACTTCAACTAGGATGCGTCAATCCGGCTTCAAGTAAGGTTTGTAAAAGAAAAGGATGCACAAGGGCTGCCTTTCTTTACTGTCGTGCTTATAGCAGCTTAGGAACTTTGGAAGGAGTTTGGCTAGCAAATTTTGGGAATCAATGTATTGATAAGTCCTTTCGTTTCAAGACGGACCTTAGGTCCTCATTTTGTTTCTGGCTTGATGCTTTTAGTAAATACAGGCTTGTTTTTTTTGTGTAATTTTTTAATCTAATCAATATAAACCACTGTGGGGATCTCCCCCACAGTATTTTTGCGTCAAAATTTTTTTGCAAACTGTCCATTACACATTTATTCATTGTCCCCAGCACATCGAAACCACCTACTTCCCGTGAATAATGGACAACCAAATAACAAACCCACCACTACTCATCACTGTGTATGAACCTAGGACAAGGAGATGATGATGCACATGGCAATTAGCCCAAACAACACACGCATGAATGTAGCTAGCTATTAACTCCCCCAGCTAGCTAGCTCATCAGTGCCGAATGGGAGGGTTGCAGTAGGTGCCCTTGAGCCAGCCATCGGCGATGGAGCGGTACGCCGCCTCCGTGAGGTGGATGCCATCCCAGATGAGGTAGTTGCCCGGGTCAGCACAGGCCCTGGCCCCGGACATGCCACACCGCGCATTGTTGTTGTAGTTGTACTTGCCCTGCCCACCGGCGCCGCAGCAGACCTTCAGCCCGTACTTGAGCCCTGCAAGTGTCGATCACACGTACTAGGTATCATTATATTAGCTAGGCTGATTACATTACAGTTAATAAAGAATACCGCCTCAGAATGAGCGCTAGCGTGCTCCCCGTCAGTGACTGAACAGTAATAACCTTTGAGAAACATTTTAAGATAAAACAGTGCATAGAAAGAAGGGATCTGTTAAGTTGCTAGGAATTGTTATGTTACATGTGGGAGTATCTTTGCCAATTACAGCAGGTGGCTTTTGTGACCAGTATATTACACAGTGCTTTATAAGATGATATCTATGACACCATGGTGTCAATGACAGGCTTTCATCCTATTCTTATACCACATACATGTTCCATCGTAATTATTAGTATGATGGATAAATAATACGCATGCAAACTGGATCAATTAGGTGGGTATTGATTCCCAAATTGTTTGGACAAAGGTCATAATTAATTGACCAGAGGATGAGTCACTGGTGGGCTAAGAATCCAAAAGTAAAAATTTAAACATGCACGTAGCTCTCTTTACATCTGTATCTGCCAACATCCACGCTTTGGATCTATCCCTTTCCAGTGCTGTGCTGCCTATGTGCTACACTACACATTCCGTGATAACTAAGACTTCAACTCCCGTACGCCAACTGGATTCTAGCAAGGACACAAAGCCAAAGTTCAAACAAGAGTGTGTGCTAACTAAAATATCAGCAGAAGAATGATTTTTGTGATGTTTTGCCTACCTTCCTGCTCTGGACAGGGTTGTCAGCTAATAGTACAATGGTTTTTCTGTCTTTCTTTTAAAAATTGACTGGAATGTTATTCCAACATATATACTCCAACCTGATGTCTAGTAGCGAAATGCATGGATAGACCGAAGCAATAGGAAGAAAAGTGGACATCTTAAATAAAACTAAATTAAAGGTAGTAGTGTATGTATACTGACCAAAGTTGTGAGGGGTCCGGATCATGTCGATGACCTGTGTGTAGAAGTCAGCGTACATGATCCGAGCGTGCGGGTATGTCCTCCGCAGGCTGGAGAGGCTCCGCTTCAGCAGCGCGTTGTGGTAGCTGGAGAGGTCATTGTAGCTCCGGAGGCAGCCATCGCGGTCGTAGTCGGCGGCGTTCGAGGTGCCGTAGAGGGTGAGATAGGTGGGGAAGCAGCCGATAGGCAACACCCCGGGAACCACCACGTCCACGGCTCCCCTCCTGATGATCGTCTCCAGGCCGTGGATGAGCTTGGTGATGACCCTAGGAACGTAGCCTCGCACCTCCGCCATGGACCGCCTAGAGAAGAGCGCCGCATTATAGTCGTTGCCCCCGAACTCGCCCACCACGAACAACGACTTGGACAGGTAGTTCTTGCAGTCTGTTTCATGCAATTCATAAATCATAAATAACAAAGTACGGCGTAATCATGCGAATGCGATTTTCTGCTTTCACCGCGATTTATGATTTACGTACCATTCCCGCAGACGGAGGGGAGGAGCTGGCGGAACCACTGGATTTGGGTGTCGAGCGGCCCGTTGTTCCAAATCTTGTCTCTAAGTCCGATGGAGTTGAAGAAGTCAAAGTTCATGGTGGTGGCGCCGATGATGGCCATGTTGGCACCCTTCTTGAAGTTGCCGCTGGCCTTCGACGCCTGCGGTAGCGGCAGACCAAAGTGCTCAGCTGCATGTACGTACCACAGTACCAGTTAGTCTAGTCTGAGAGCCCACAGGGCGTTGGCAGATGACGCGGGTCACAACCAGTTTGTTTCATCCCTGCTAGTATACACATAGGCAGGCTAGTGTAGCTACAATTTACACCATGCAGTCACATACCCAAGAAATCAACAATGACGCGGCCATCAGAGCAGCGTCCGGTGGGGCGGTGGAAGAAGGTCTCCCCATAGGGCGGCTGCCCCATTGTGAGCCAGGCCGGGCACCCACCCACACAGAGGTTCCCGGTGTCGGAGATGGAGTCACCAAAGTTCCAGATGGCATTGTACCGCTGTGCTGCCCCATGGCAGAGCAAGCACAACAGCAGCAGAAGCCCTAGCATCGGTGCTGCCTTCCCGCTAGCCGCCATCACAGTAGTGTAGGCTCTCTTCGCTATCTAAACCTACCACTCTGCCACTGCCAAGAATGTAGACAAGGTTAGAATTATGTTACATGGGATGGGACAATGATTGAGAAAAGTTTCTACCCTAATAAGGAAGAAAACTAATGAGGAAGAAAGTAATGAGGGAAGGGAGTTTCTACCCCTAATGTTGAATAAAGTAATGAGGGAAGGGGTCCCTGCCCTTGATGAGGAAGAAAGTAATGAGGGAAGAACTTTACGCCCCTAATGAGGAAGAAAGTAATGAGGGACGGAGTTTTTACCCTTAACGGGGAAGAAAGTAATAAGGGAAGTTACAAGAGTTTCTACCTCTAAGTGGAAAGTTAATGAGGGAGTTTCAGGAGTTTCTTCCCCTAATGAGGAAGAAAGTAAAGAGGGAAGGAGTTATGCCCCTAATCAGGAAGGAAGTAATGATGTAATGAGAGAAGGCAGTTTCTACCTCCTAATTAATGAGGAAGAAAGTAATGAGGGAAAGAGTTTCTGCACATGACAAGAAAAGGCCTAATGAGGAAGAAAGTAATGAGATATTGAGAGAAGGGAGTTTCTGCCTATAATGAGGAAAAAAGTAATTAGGGAAGGAGTTCTTGTCCCTAATGATGAAGAAAGTAATGATGGAAAGAGTTGTTGCCCCTAATGAGGAAGAAAGTAATGAGATAATGAGGGAAGAGAGTTTCTGCCCCTAATGAGGAAGAAAGTAATGAGATGAGGAAGATAGTAATAAGGTAATGAGGGAAGGGATCTCTACCCCTAATGAGGAAGAAAGTAATGAGGAAATGGTTTTCTGCCCCTAATGAGGAAAAAAGTGATGAGTCCTTAATGAGGGAAGGAGTTTCTAACCTTAATGAGGAAGAACCAGTAATGAGGGAAGTTATGAAAGTTTTAGGAGTTTTTGCCCCTAATAAGGGAAGTCAATAAGGGAGATGGAGTTCAATGAGGGAGTTTTAGGAGTTTTTGCCCATAATGAGGAGGAATAAAGTAACAAGCCCCTAATGAGGCAAAGAAGAATCAGTAATGAGAAAGTTACAGAAGTTCAGAAGTTTCTATCCCTGATGAGGGAAGGCGATGATGAGTTTTAGTAGTTTCTACCCATAACGAGGAAAGTAATGAGGAAAACTCTCGTAGCATCTCCTCCCGCCAATTATGGGTAGGAGTTACAAAATTATTCCCCTTTACAAGAGTTTTAGGAGTTTGTGTCCCTAATGAGAGAGGATATGGGAGTTTTAGGAGTTTTTGCCCCTAATGTGGAAAGTAAGGAGGAAGGAGTTTCTCCTCCTAATGAGGAAAGTAATGAGAGAAATTACAGGAGTTTTAAGAGTTTCTAGCCCTAACGAGGAAAGTAACGAGAAAAGTTATGAGAGAGTTTCTTCTGTATCTTCTCCTCCTGCCAATTATGGGTAGGTGAAAGGTCCAAATGGCTAGACGGGGGTGAATAGCCTATTTAAATTTTCTACAAACAAATGGCAAAGCTATTCTAGCACTAGCACAACTAAGCTATGTAAGCCACCTACACAATTCTAGCAAGAAGCTAAACACTAAGTCACAATAATAAATCACAAATAAGGGCTAGCTACACTCCTAAACAAGAAGACTAGGCTACACAAGCTAAACAATTAGCAAGGTATGCAAGTAAGTAAAGGAGTGGGGAGTGATTATTATACTGACGTTGTAGAGTAGAGATATATCCAATCAATCACTCACAATCACATTCACAAGAGAGAATCCTTGGCAAGAGATGACACAATATTTTTTTACCATGGTTCACTTGCTTCCCTGCAAGCTAGTCCTTGTTGTGGTGATACACCCACTTCATGGATCACAGGCTTAATTGGCAATCCAAAGGCAAACCCTCAGTGGGTGCTGCACAGAAGATGGGGATCCTCCAAGCCACGAGCAATCCACTTGAGTAGCCAATTGCAATATCCCACAGAGAAGGCTCAAGAACCCCTCACAAATCACTTCGTGAGGCTCAAAAAAATCTCCAATCATGAGCTCAACACCTCCACTACTCCACGCCGTCTAGGGTGTCAGGAAACATCCAAGAGTAATAAGAAATCCACAGCAAACTCAAGGATCAAGTGCCACTAGATGCAACTCACTAAGCAATGCACTTGAATCTCACTCAATCTCACTAGGATTAGCAATCAAGAAAGGAGATGAGTGCAGGGAGTGTTCACTAGCTCAAAGTATGCCTTAAGTGTTCAAGAGTGTAAGAGGAGATCCCCCAAGGTCGGCCACATTATATTTAAAGAGGTCAGCCTGACAACTAGCCATTAGGGCTTTCTGTGGGGGCATCGGACGCTCTGATGCCTACCTGTCGAACGAGGCAAAGCGTCCGACACTCACTCCCAATGTTGGTTAGATCGCTGCCATGTGTCGCTCTTTCAACATGGACCGTTAATCTCTAGCGCATCGGACACGGTACATCACGCCGGATGCAACTTAGGGAGGTCTACAACTTCATAGGGTCGTCGGACGCGTCCGACACGTCATCAGCAGATGCTCCCTGGCGTCTGACGCTCACAGCCACAAAAACTGGCTCGCATGCTTGCTGACATCACTAGCTCACCAGATGCGGGAACAGTGTCGGAGCCGCGTCTAACGCAAACCCATCGGACGCTCCGACGCACATGACTATTCGTGCCTTACTGCGTTGCACTCGTTAGACGCGGCCTCAGCGTTCGATGTTGTCTGACCCAGCGTCTGATGAGTGTTTCTTAGTGGAAAACACTCACGTGACTTTTTTAAAAAATTGCTTCGGCGCAATAGAAAATATGCATTCCATTTTTCTGAAAGCACCGAATCTCGCCTCACAAGCAGGAGGGAGAGTGGAACCCAAACCCCTCTATACCCTAGAAACTCCACCTCCTTTACAAATGTGCTAACACCACCAAGTGACCAGCACCATTGTGCATGTGTGTTAGCATTTCACAAACATTTTCATCAAAGAAGTTAGGTTAGCACTTTACTAGATCCTAATGCATATGCTCAATATATGAACCTAGTAGCACTTGATTCGAGAGATGACCATGATTTCCCCTCTTGATAGTCGGCTATCTATCCTAAATCCGGTCAATCACTTCTCTACTCAACTTAGAACGACAAAAGCAAAATCCTATATTTATACCTTTGCCTTGATCATTTTACTCCTTGTCTATCACCATGATCTCTCCACTTCATGCTTCATCTCTTTGTGTTCATGTGTCTCCCACTACATGTCATATTTCTCCTTCATCACATGTGTTGCTATGCCTAACTTAAATCACTTAAACACAAGACATTAGCAACTTGGTGTCATTAATTACCAAAACCAAACTTGGGCTTTCAGCAGAAGTTATGAGGAAAACTCCCATAGCTTCTCTTATGAGAAAAGTTATACTACACGGAAGTTGTTACATCTACAAAAGCAACTTTAGGTTTCACCTATTTGGTTGGCTTCATGCGTTTTGGTCCCAGAAGCACTTTTTAGAAGCTTAACCAAACATAGCCTTAATTAATTTGTGTTGGTTGTAAGGACTGAATGGCATAAGAGGGGTGGTTGAATTTGGCTATAAAAATCTAAAGCAATCAAGCTTAATCTATGCAAACTTTGAAACCATGTTGCATGGTGTCGACTAAAGATGCTCAGTAGTTGTTGACAGTGGTTACCACCAACATTTTATTGTTAAATAAACATGCATAGGAGCACATTGAGATCACCAACAAAGGTTTAGAGTTAAACTAACAAATTTCATGAGTTTTGATGAATCTATGATCTCTACAGGATTTACCTACAAAACCACCAAGGGGGACTTATTTGTGAAAGGAAAATTCAAAATTAAAGTGCAACACATACGTGGGAAGGCTTTAAAAGGCACTAGAAGACAAACCACCAAAGATGGGCCTCAAAGGACCTAGAAATGGGCCAGCCAACCTCAAGCCCAGACTGGCTGGCCTCCCACACAAGCCGCTCGCCTCTGGCTTGTGGAAGCTTCCTCCACTACCTCCTAGGATGCATTCCACCATACCTTAAAGTCAGTTTGATCCAAGGGCTCACATTCATCCCACTAGACTATATAAGGAGACCCCTACCCCCCTCTCTGGAGGCATCCTTGAAACTCAAATTCATATCTCTCCAATGTAGTAGAATAGATCTAGTTGAGAGTTAGGGAGAGTTGAGCCAATGCTTAGGTTCTAGAGAAATCTTCAGAGACAGATATATCTTTGTATCTTATCTTTGTAAGACTTTGCTTTAAAATATTATCTTCTCTATTTACTTCTATGCCTTTCATATGGTTAGTATAGTTGTTATACTTTGCCATGTGATCTTCGCTCGTATTGAGTGCTCTAGTTATATATATGTGATTGTAACACCCTAAAATTTGTTTCCTTGTAAATAGAGGTAAAATGATTTATTTAAGTTTTTTTGTGCTAATGAAATATAGGAAAAATAATATTTTTCTTTAAATTAAAATTTATTATAAGGCTTAGCAACAATTGTGTGTATTCATGCTGGTGCATTTGTAATTTTTAGATGAGTGGTTTTAACCAAAATTCAAAAATATTTCAAACAGATTTTAAAATGGATTTGAAATGGCTTTTGAATAAAAGAAAAACAAAATAAAAAACAAAAGCTCTCCCTCGCAATTTTGGCTCGAAGCCCCACTCCATCTCTCCCTCTTGGCCTGCCCTGTCTTCATCCCAACTACGCGGTCTCAGCCCAGTGGCGGCCCAGATCATTTGACCTAGCCAGCCGTGTGGACACCCCTCCCCCTTTCTACGCCCGCTTGGCCCAGCGTACCTTTCCCCTCTCAGGCCTAGCAGCTGGCCCAGTGCACGCGCCTTCTCCCTCCCTTCTCCCTCACTAACATCGGACACCACCTGTTAGCGACATCGTCTTCTCCTTCCTTGGGCGTGGGAGAGCCAGACTCCAGACCAGGTGAAATCGGCATCCCAATTCCAATATCTTCGGGGAATTACTTTCCTAATGCGTTCAACCGACGTCTTTTAAGCCATGGATATTCGCCTACAACACCCTTTTTCATCTACTTTATGTAAGCGCTGCCTGAGCTCTTGGACGTAGAATTGGGATCTCCCGAGCTGGAGTACACCTGCCACTGTGGTTCTTACTAATCACTATCGTGCCGACGCTTCTGAGTCGGTGCCAAGCTTCGCAACTAGAAGACAAAGCCACCAAGCTCCTTCCCTTACTCTCCCTCGACCCCAGTAGTCTGTGCGACATCACCAAACATCACAGGGGGCTCTCATCCGCCCCCTCGTGCTGTACACCATCGTCGTTCATCCTCTTCCGTCGTAAATCCCCTAGGTGAGTTCCCCTTGCTCCCCTCTTGCTTCATGTGCTTTTGGTTCCACAAATCGTGCGCTAAAACACTAAAACGACGAGCCCTAGTGAGCTTCCAGCCATGGCGCCGCTGCAGTGACACTGTTCTGGCCGGCAGTCATCATCTTCTCCTCTCCAACCAAATCTAAGCCATCCTCTTTTAATCCAACAGACAGGAGAAGCTGATACCCCTTCGGCTAGGTCATCTTGCTAAAGAGCCCCTTCTCTTTTTGAGAATTAACCTACAGTCCAAAGTGTGTTTATGGAATACATTTTCTGTTGTTGAAAGCATAAAATTGGTTACTCAGATTCAAAATACATTTTCAAGATTTACAAAAATGCCACTGAGTTTGTTTTAGCCATAAAATATTTGTTTTAACTCTGATTTGACCTATTCGAATTGTGTTATATTCGTATTCATGAGATCTACATAATAGTAACTTTAGTTCACCAGTTTGAAACTTTTTAATTTCATGACCTTATTTAATTAATTGATTTTCTAAAGAAAATCTTAGGAAATTCATATCTTCGCCGTTTTAGCTCCAATTTTCGTGATCTTTACGTCTGTGTGATCGTAGTGATGCGTATAATCATTTTATAATCCTTTTCATACTGTTTTTCTACTATTGGTGTATTGTTCTAATTATAACCTTGTTTGCTTTGTGTATGTTTGGCCCCGATTGCTTGTGTGCTGATGATTGGTGATCGAGTTTGGACGGTGAGCGGTAATTTGGTGATCAAGATCAGTACCTTGACAACCAAAGGGATCAGCAGGAGTAGTGGAATAGTTTTGATCAAGGCAAGTATAGAATTGTGGCCATGATCTCATGACTTGATTAATATTTAAGCAACAAACGATAAAAATGACTTTTTAGCAACTTGAGGATTTGTCTGTAAGTGATCACCGGGATTGATAGTGCAACCATAAGGGCTATAATGGCTCTGGCTTTAGCTCAGTATAAAGACCTTTTCTAGCTTGTTAGAGTTTACTCATGTGGTGCAAATGAGGGATAGCAGACCGTGGATCCCTGCGTGGTAGAATCACACGGACTGACTAATGAAACCTAGCGGCCCTAACTCGTTAGACGAACTTTTGAAAGGCTTCATAGTGATCCCTGCCAACCTTCCTGCATGAATTTAATCATTGAAGAAACAAAATAAGATTTTTTGCATTGAACTAAATGCTTTATTTAATTATAGACTCGAACATACCCAAAGTGGTATGGTAACCATATAGTTTCGTTATGCTGGAGATTCTTAAGAAATCGAGCAATCCGTGCTGACACCTTAATGCCCTCTCTGTACATCTTATCTACCCGGATGGCCTCTTTCTCCTCAATGGTCTCTCCGGCAACTAGTTCTTCACAATCCATTCTCCAGTTCTTAGGGTACTGGAAATTTGATGCTAATATCAATGAAGGGTCTATATACCCGGCTCTTAGATTTGGTGCCTTCTTCACAATATGTGTTTGCGCTCTACGAATCATGATGTGGGTTAGTTACAACAAAATCCACATTTTTCATTCATATCATATCAAGAGGGCAAGGACTAACAGGCACCATATGTGAACTAGATTCATTTCTATCATGCCGAGGCGAAAGCATGCCTACACGTCTTTGAAGTCAAATAATATAACCCCACCTACGCCTCTAGATGTGCCTTTAGGGAAGATAACTTTTATGTATGTTTAGTCTTGTCGACTCAGCACACAAGTACCAACCATGAAACTTTCTCATTCCAATTGGCATGCACTGCATGATTCGGTTTGGTTGGAAGGGCTTGCCTCTTACATATTTGTTCTGGCAATCCTTTGTCCACTTGATGTCCTCAACATTTGGATACTTCTTTACTAGTTCATGGAGTTTGCTAGTGTTGGATGGCTCAGAAGCACATGCGTAGACTTCTATAACTTTATTCTTAGGCTTGTACTGGGCACGAGCAAACCACTGGTCGATGTAGGAGACATCTTTCATCGGCTCAAACATTGGCCTTGTATGGATGGGAATCTTCTTTTGGGCCTCTAATACAGGTGTGTGCTCATTCTCTTTTTCAGAAGGTAGACCTTGTTTAGGTATTGGCGGTGCCTATTCAGAAGGCTCTGGTAGGTCATTAGGCCCTTGCTTGGTTGGATAAGGTTGTGACATCACATCATCATGCCCTTGCTTGATATGACAAGCTGGAGAATGTTGTGGCATCTCATCATGCCCTTGCTCACTTTGACGAGCTAAAGAAGTATGTGGCGCATTAGGCATGTGGTCCCAAGGAGTCAAGGAAGAATGTAGCACCTCAGGCATGTGGTCACCATGGGCCGGTGAATACACGTGCCCATCTTGAGCAGCTCTATCCAGATGTACGTCACTCAAAGTTGGTGAAGTAACATTCAATACAATGTCCTTTTTGTGCTAGAGGATGAACTGTTTCATGACTTATCCAAGCTGATCATGACCCTCGGGAGTTGGATGTTCTATCCTCCATGTCATGTACTCAGGCTTCTTGGTATGCACCTTGACCCTAGTGTAGTCCTGTAGGATTGGGTTACTGTGCCAGACGCCACCTAGAGGATGTGCCACACCTGTTGCTACCTCAAGCATTGTGTTCCGCCTGCCCATGGGAACCAACAGGGTGCAACTAGTTGGCTCTCGTATGTGATCAACGAAGGCTACGGTTGCAGTGGAACCTTGGCTGCTAGGAAACATCCCGGGGGCTACCAACTATAGCCAATTCTCTCGGTGGCCCCATCAGCGGTTGTGGCTCCATATTCCCAGCTTGCTCCAAAAGTGCTTTCACAACTAGAGCCTTCACAGTGAGCTCAAGATTGGTCTCTCGGCCTCTGTCATGTTTCTTGTACATGTTGCTATCCCCTACAAATCCTTGCTTCCATGTTGTCAGTTTCCCTAGCCCCCTAGTGTGCCTATGTGCTTAGGGTTTCCCAAACTAAGGCTCAACTCGTGCCTCTCTCTGGAAGGAGTGAATGTTCCCTTCTCCGTGTCTTCAGCATATTTCAGTATCCTTGATACTACCTCTTCAGTCTCTGGCTCAGCAAACTTGAGGTCAGAGGAATCCTACTCCTCGCATATATCTATTGCTTTAAATATTTCTTCAAATTCTTCATTTTCTGTTTCTTTGGATCCCCAGAAGCTTCGATCTCTTCATCCATCTTCGTAAACGTGGCTTGCTTGCCATGGTAGCCACCAGGGCCTAACCGAGGGTGGTGTTTGTTCTTCTTCGCTTGCTCCCTATTCTGGGCACTGTTGACGGTCCTTAAGTACCAAATATAATCAGCAAATAAACAAAGAAAAGTATCCAAATACAACCAACACCTAAACTTAGGGTTTTATCTGACAGAATTCCACGAGTTTTGGTGTTTGTCTATTTCTGCAGGGGGTTATCAGGAAATATGGAGGAAAGGCCCACATGTCGGGTTTACATAGAGATATGAACGTGTCGTGCAATTTTCTATCATCTAGAAGACTCCAGAAGCCACGGGAACGAACGGGAGGCCGAGCGGGCTCGGGGGCAGGGCGCCCGCCCTCCCCCCTTGGGCGCCCACCCAGCTACAGAGTCCAATCAGGACTCGCTTCGTAGATTATGCTCCACCGACCTAAAGGATCAAGAATAACCGTTCAATCAATGTCGATTTGATCCGACGGCCCAGATTCACTTGAGGGGACTATATAGGCAGACCCCCTGGCCCCTGGAGGAGGCACCCCTTGATCCCTATTCATTATTCATAGACAGAGCAAAAGCTAGGGTTTGGAGATGAGAGCACTCCTCTCATCTCTAAACTAGAGTAGATCTAGATCGTAGTGAGATGGAGAGCGAGGGAGGATTGGAGGAGAGGCCGGCCTGTCGGTTCTTCCTCCGGTTGTACATCGCCATGATCAAGCTCTAATCATGCTTGCTCATGGGATGACTTTGGTAATCTACTTCTAATTCATTATGCAATTACTAATCATGTATGTTCTGGTTCACAACTCTTTTGAGTACTTCTAATCTATAGGACCCTATAGGTTAGAGTTGTAGTATAGGTGTAAGCATGGTGCTTAGACCTAGATTACTTGTGGATATCCCCTGTCTAGCTGGATTGTGTGGTAGGCCGCGTAGGTGAAAGTTACGTTGGTCCCTGTAGTCCACCTCCTCTTAGCAGGACGGGTAGGGTTTATCAGCCTATGGATAAGCATCCTTTGTGGTGTATTCTTATCACGTGGTTCGTCTCAGACATAGACATGCCCCTTTGAAGTAGAGAAATCATAGTTATCCTCTCTATTCGGCTACCATCGCGCATATACTAGATTGCTCTACTCTCTATTCCCATATTATCACCCATTGTTATCTTACCTTTAATATTGTTCTTTTTCAATTCTATCATCTTTCTTATTTACACTTATCTATCTATCTTGGCTAAGTTAGAGCGTAGTTGGTTCTCCCGTTTCCCTGTGGATACAATAAAACCTTTAACCGGGTAAAAGCTACAACGGTATCCGTGCGCTTGCGGATTATCTGTGTGCGTATAAATACCATAGTACACTCTAGTGTCATGCTGGGGATAACAACCTAGTATTCAAGTGGTGTTAGCAAGTGTCAACAGGCACTGAGGGCCAATGCTTCAGGTGAAGTCTTCTCAGCCATGAGCTATGCCCATTGATTATGAGTAATTTTACCAAACTCGTGGAAGGGAGTTAACTCCTTTTGGATAAATCTCTTGTTGAGATCCGACCTCCAACATTGGAAGGCATTGCCCATTATCTTGTAAGCCTGTTTTTGTACCAGTTCATGTTTCCCTCTGGCAACCTGAAAGTGTCCATCAGCCACTTGTCCCATAGCTCTTTCTTTTTCATCTTACGTGCATGTTTGCCACTCCAAACAGGGAATGTTGGGTTCAATTGATCTCTTAATAGTGCCCAGATCACATTACAAGATCAGCTGATGTACTCTGGTGGCTCAAGGATCTACCCTTCTGGCCTAACTTACGCTATCACATAACATACCCCCTTCTTTGGATATTGGTTCACCATTCTTTTCTCTCATTTCCTCTTTGGTTCAGTAGTTGAGGTCATGGTTGTGCCTTGAGGGTCTGGAGCAGAGGCCTCAATGTTGGTCTCTATGGTTGTTGCCTCTGCCTTCCTTTCCCCTACTCTCTCTTGTTTGACAAAACATGATAGACGCCAACGTCGTCTTTTCGGAGGTATAGCAAGGACCTGCATATATGACAAGTCAAAAGAATTAGCAGAGGTAATACAACCAAAGCCTCAGCAAATTGTATAGGCTACAAAGGTTCCATCCCTACCTCCCCGTTTGAGTCAAAATCTTGGTCCAACTCTTCCTCAGTTGGCCTTCGTCCAGATTCTTGTGCGAAAGGATCCTTGGGGCTTTCATATCTTGAGGATGAGCTTTCACCATCGTCCTCTTTGTCGCCTTGATCAGCCTCTCTTCCTCTTCCCTCCACTCCCCCTTGCTCCTTGTGAAGCTCCTATTGAGTAAGAAACACTTCTAGATCATTTTCTAACTCGTTGTCGAACTATTCTTGAGTAAGCTAGTCCTCTAGCTCTTGCCCTTCATGCGGTGACAGATCAGAATTTTTGGGGCCTCAGGCTACACTATCTCCTAGCTTGGACATTTCATGCTTTGTTCTAATAGATAGAAGAAATCAAAAGGCTCAAGATTGGTATAGTAGTAGAACTAGTTCTATACCCAATATAACCCCAAAAAACCAAGTAGTAGTGGCCTAAGAAACATGTCTAGCATCATTTGATCATGAATTTGGAGCATCAAGGCATCAAAACAGAAAACAGAGGAGGAGGCACTATAGGGGAGGCTGGTACAATGCTAGGTGTTGATATTTCTTAGTAGCACCACTAAAATAGCGACGTCACTAGAGATGCCAGGTACGTGGTAATTCAAATGTCTATTGGATGATTCCGCAAGCGCACAAAATGTACCGCTGTAGCACTTCACCTAGGAGTAGTCTAAAGTGTCGTAATTTATATTTATCCCAAAGGAAAGCAGTAGCTAGAAATGGTTCAAGAGAAAAGATATCCCTATCACAATCTAATGGCAACTAGAGCAAGGAAAGGTGATGATGATTTGGATGGAAGGTTGATGATGCTGATCCTAAGACAACGAAAGATAACTAACGTAGAGCAGCTAGGTGGGAGGACAACAAGTGAGTTAAGGACTCCTATGGATTCTACCTCTACTTCTGTGTTCTAGTCTAATTAGATAAAAGATACAAGCTAGGATTGCTACCTCAATAACTTAGTTGCTGGGAGGAAACGAGAGAGAAGGAGACAGAACCCCTGCTCAAGCGAGACCAAACTTATGTATGCCTCTACATGGTGGGATCTAATGCCGATCCCGAACTGTCACTTCAAGCCAGTGCACCCACAGACCTTCCATGAAGACTAGCAGCCTCCAACGATGAGACTTAATCTAGGCACCGCGCCTACACTAACTCTCACTACTCTAACTAAGAATATGTCCTAGCCAGAGCAACTTGTAAAGACATTGGTAACAACTAAGGAGTGGTAACAGGATCACAATCTACCTTGCACTACTAGCAAACTAGGCTAAAACACTACAACACTATTGTAGGAATAATATTGCACTAAGTAAATACTCAGGAAAGTAGAAGAGAAATATAAATTAAAGTATTGCAAAAGGAAAGTACAAGAGGAATACCACACTCTCCAGAAGACGACTCCAGAGACCCCGAGCTTCGCTCGACTCGACTCTAACTCCCACACTAGACTACAATTACTAAGGAAATTAGACTTGTAGTCTTGAATACAATCACATCATGCCTTGAGAGGGTGAATACAGCAGGTATTTATAGGGAGAGGTGGAGTAGGGGCTACTCCATCGCCATGTCATCGATCTGCATGATGTTGCTCGATGGCCATTGGATCAAACCGGCCTTGAAACTGCCTTTAATCCAATGTCTTGTATCAAATCAACATGTGCTCAATGTGGGGAAGTCGGTGGAGGGCCAACTGACCTGGCTGGCGCTAGGGGGGATCGACCGATGCCCCTATGACTAGTGGGGCCAGCCAGAGTCGGTTGGCTGGTGTCCCCACTAGTCATAGGCACTGGTTCACCCACTTGTTGCACGTTGTCACGCCAGTTCTTCTGACATGTGGACCCATGAATCTGTGTGCTCTTGATTTCAGCCGTTGAGAGAAAGCACACTCTGATCCAAAGGCTGAGAATTGCTTCTAGGAGGTTGCCTTGGATCATGCCTATGTGGCACCTTGAGGAGGTGGCACAGGGGGATCGGCCAATCCCCCATGTGGGCCCACTTCAGCTCGGTTTTGTGCCATTTTGCTAAGTTCTGCATTCACAAGCTCAAGGTACATCTAGAACCAATTATTGATAAAATATGTCTATGTCATGTGATTATTCCTTGAAACCGAGGTTGTTGACGGTGTTTTGAATGTGCATTTTTATGCTATAATTTCCATCAACAAGGTCCCCCAAGCTTAACCTTTGCTTGTCCCAAGAAAATAATTAGAACTTGGTCTCGGTCAATCAGAAATTGTTGTTATCTTCATGTTTCAAGAGTACCAGGCATGCAACAAAGTATTTCAAGTGAGCAATGAAGAACTTGGCAATTTAAAACTCACCCATATTACCTTAGTCCTCTATGGGGCCTTTAGCCTTTCCTTTCTCTTGGGATGTTGAGAGACATAACAGTTGGACTTGAGCACTATTTTTCTCACTCTTTTGCAAGTTTCATACTAGAGGTTTTGTAATGTTTTTCAAAAGAAATCTTAATGTTCCTCAAATGGTACTCTCATGTCACTCAAAAGTGTATGTTTCCTTACCAAGGCATAAAGTATGACTGCCTTTCTTCTACCATCCTATGTTCTACAAAGGCTTTATATGGAGCTCATAATAGGTATGGCAAGGAATAGCATACTCACTCTGCAGATTTTTGTCTAGTTAAGGATTGGACCTAAGAAGAGACATGTCATACTCTGAGATCAAGATGTGAATGTGTGTGTGTGTGGTATGGAAGATGTGGTGGTGGACTAGATTGCTCCTCTATTTGACAAGTTCTTTCTCTCTAAACTTTTATTGAGACGAGGCTAGCATATACTTCTTTCTCTGTTTTTTTAGAAGAGAGAGAGAGATGGCTTTGGATGTGTCTATAAACTGATACTTGCTAGCCTTTACTTGTGTCTCATCTAACACATTGATAACTTTGGAGAGAAATTCTAACTTTTAAGAGTAGGGAGCCACCTTTGAAGGGTCGAGATGGCGGACTAGAGGGGGGGTGAATAGTCCTTTCTAAAACTTATCGCGCCGGCTAACCGAAACAAATGCGGAATTAAAACTATCGGTCTAGCCAAGACTACACCTCTCTATCTAAGTTCTCTAGCACCTTGAAAAGATCCTAAACAAGCAAACAAGGTGCTACCTTAGCAAGAGGTCACCTAACCAATTCTAGGAGCAAGGTCACACAAACCTATGCAACTAGTACTTTGCAAACTGGGGGAGCTCCTATTCAAACTAGTGAGGCAAAGCGCACAAAGCCTAAGCTCACTAGCAAGCTCAATAACAAGGCAACTAATGCCAAATTAGAGAGCGCAAATTACTTAGCTACACAAACTAAGCAATGTGACTAACAAGGTTACACAAACCAAATTAGTCACGCAAGGGAACTACTTCTAGCTACACAAGCAAGAAGGTAACTAGCAAGCTACACAAGCTAACTAATTACAAGAGCAACTTCACAAGCACAAGTATATGAATGTAAAAATAAGCTTGTGTTAGGGACTTGCAAACCAATGGGAAGAACAAAGTTGACATGATGATTTTCTCCCGAGGTTCACTTGGTTGCCACCAAGCTACGTCCCCGTTGAGACAAGCTCCAAGGTTGCCGCCGGTCCTCTTGCTAGTGGTGACCCGCAAGTCACACTCTCCCACGTGGAGTGCTTACCACAAGCTCTAGCACTTGACCCGGCCAGACCACTTGTCGCTCTTCACGTCTCGCTCAACTAGAGTTGCTCTTCGCGATCCCCGCGGGGTGAGCACCGTACCCCTCACAATCTCTTCTCCGGAGCACCGCACAATCTCCTTGCGTGCTTCGACGGAGTCACAAGCCACCAAGCCGTCTAGGAGGTGGCAACCTCCAAGAGTAACAAGCACCACCGGCTTGCAACACGAACACCTAGTGCCACTCGATGCAATCTCTCAATGCAACGCACTAGAATCGCTCACTCACACAATCGGATGATTACTATCAAGCATATGTGAGTTAGAGGCTTTACTAGCACTCCCCAAGCATGGACACTAAGTCCCAAGGGTGCTCAGCACCAGCCAAGGCCGGCCACCACTTCTATTTATAGCCCCAAGGGCTAAACTAGCCGTTGCCCCTTCACTGGGCAAAACATGTGGGCACCGGACGCTCTCAAGGAGCCACCAGACGCTCAACACCCAGCGTCCGGTGCTCAGGCGTCGGCCACGTGTCACTAGCCGTTTGAAATCGACCGTTGCTGCCAACGGCTACTTCGCACGCGCGCCTGCACAGCACCACCGGACGATGGGCACCGGACGGTCCGGTGCTCACCGCACTCGTGCACAGAGAGTTTGTCAAACTCGCGACCTCACCGGACGCTAGGCACCGGACGGTCCGGTGCTCACCGGACTCGTGCGCAGAGAGGGTTGCAAAAACCCCTCACACCGGACGCTAACCACCAGACGCTCTCAGAGTGCGTTCGGTGCTTAACCCTAGCAGGGTCAAGCTCACCGGACGTTGAGGCCAGCGTCCGGTGAGTGTTTCTCAGTGAGAAAACACTCCCGCGACTTCTCTAAATTTCCCACCGGCGCAATAGAAAATATACACTTGTTTTTCTCAAAAGCGCCGAATCCATGGGACACCACCTCTCTCAACCCTAGGAACACCACCTCCTTTGCAAATGTGCCAACACCACCAAGTGTACAACACCATGTGCAAGTGTGTTAGCATTTTCACAAACATTTTCCCAAAGGAGTTAGCCTCTCAACTTGCCACGCCACTCGATCCTAACACGTATGCAAAGTTAGATCGCTCAAGTGGCACTAGATGACCGATATGCAAACAAGTTTGCCCCTCTTGATAGTACGGCCATCTATCCTAAATCCGGTCATAAACTTCTCTACACACCTATGACCGGTGAAATGGAAATGCCCTAGGTTATACCTTTGCCTTGCGCTTTCCATTCCATCTCCTCCAATGTTGATGCCACACATGCACCAACCAATCACCAAAAGATATGATCCACTTCATATCATCACGTGACCGTATTGGTTCATCGATCTTGACCTCACTTGCTCTTCACCGTTGCCTCGGTCCATCGGCGCCAAGTCTTGCTCAAGCTTCACCGTCACACGCGGTCCCTCGCTTCAAAGCCTCCGACTTGCCCTTCACTCTTGCAACCGGTCCATCAAGCCAAGCCTCATCTTGATCTTCTCCACCTTGGTCACATGACTCCATGTCATGTCTCATATGCAATGAGCTCCTCCATCATCACATAATCACCTTTGGACTAATCTCCTGTGTATCTCACATAAACACTATTAGTCCACCTAAGTTGTCACTCAATTACCAAAACCAAACAAGGACCTTTCAACCTTTCTGGTGGAAATGGAGCTGCGTACTTCTAGGATAGAAGTAGCAAGATGATGGTGAATATGGAGATGTGTACTTCCAAGGTGGGAGTAGCATGGTGTTTATGATTAGGCGTACTTCTATGGTAGAAGTAGCAATATATATGTGGCTAGTGGAATCTTGATCATAGGTGCATGACAAATCCCTTAACACAGGTTCTAGAAGACTTAACTTGACTCACTATGAAGCAGTAGCTTATGTAGAAGGCTTCCAAAAAAATATGTGTATTTGGCTGTGGTAGGAAATTTCAATACCATTGAGGAACAATTAAGGTTTTGATCATTTTAAGAAATAAAAACTCTAGTAGTCATACATGATCAGAATGATATTATAGCAGCTCTTATCTTACCATCTCATATCTTAGAACAACTTAGACTTAGTTTTAGCATTTGCGTCCCACTAGAGTGTTCAAGTTCATGGTGGTTTCATGGTAGCCAAGTGATTCATACTTAAGGGAAATACTAAGTTGAAAACTAGGTACTAGAGAACTACAAACAAGCAACTACTCATCATTTCCAGGAAAAGGTGCACATGCATGACATATAACTAAAGGAGATCTTTTTGCCTAGCACAGTTCTAGCAGAAGGTATGTAAGGAATGTTCTCATCAAGCAAATTGCAACTTGCACACAACTTTGTGATCAAGGAAGTAAATTCAATCAAACCCCTCTTAGCAAATGATTTCCAATGATGCACTAAAGCATTAACCGAGGCTATGCGGATACAGTGAATCATGGCATAAAGGATGGTAGTGTCTATTTCCCTCACAAATATATTGTCTTTCCTAGGGAACAAAGTAATACCAATCCAAATGTGCAAAAAGCGCAGGGTAGGATGACAAATATGGCTAGTGCGAGGTTGTTCTTTCCCTGGGTAATTCCTCCCACACATTTCACACCACAACTCTTTCTTGTCACAATTTTTAGTGGCTAGCACAACCTTGGTAGTGCAATTAACAAAGCCAAGGAAATGAGCAAACTCATCCCAAGAGAAATTGAACTCCCGACCCCGTAAGTGAAAATAGATGCAAAAATCATTGGTTACTACGGTGCTCAAAAACTCAAGGGTGAGGACTCTACTACCAGGGTAATGCGAGATATCCCAAAAGTTATTCTACCCAAGTGCATTAAAAACTTCAGGGAACTCCTCATCCATACCTGTGTGATGGAGGAGCTCGGGATCGATTACCTTTGTGTGCACGAAAGTGCAGTTGCGGAGTTGGTTGAGCGTGCCCATCTCGTCAAGGTTGAGCCAAAGGCAGTCTCCACATCTTGCGTCCTGAGGGGCTGCGACTTCTCATTCACCTCCTCTTAATGTGCACCACCCCCATGTTCTTGCTCTCCCACCTCCTCCATGGAGATAGAGGGGACACCCTCGGATTGGCATGTGGACCTTGATGAGGATGAGCTCAAACTAATCTTGTCACGTAGTTTGCTTGCCGCGCTCTTGAATAGCTTCTTCATTCCTGAATGGGGAAAACAACAACACCACTTCACAAAAGAGATGTTAGCTTAACCCACTCCCCCGCTACCTTCTCGTGGTGGCTTCGATCGGACTAGGATGAACTAGAAAATATTTTTGGGTTTTCTCTTGGATGACTACTACTCTACTAGACTTGAGAAGGCACTTGCACTAGAGAAGGGAGAAGGGTGTGTGAAGCTCAAAGTGATTCTAAATGCTTGTGTTGATGAAGGAGCTCTCCCAAGGGAGGTATTTATAGAGTGAAGAGGGCGAGTGGAAAAGCTCAAGGAGGGGTCTCGGCCGAGCCTCTCCCTTTGAAAAAATTTGAAATTTTGAGTGGCATTAAACTTTGTGTGAGGAATCTGGCATGGAGGACTAAAAGGTTTTCAGATGTCCCCCACTAAGGAGATCGGCCGAGCCCTTGGATAGGGATTTTCCTCTTTCACTTTGTGTCATCATGTGTCTCATAAAGCAAGGATCTGATTTTGGTAAAGAGTGCAGCACTTTGTCAGAGATTCCCTACCTAGTGTTTTTGTGAAAGCGGAAAGTTGAAATGACAAAAGGTGTGGACATGTTAAAAGTGTGTCATAAGCATGGTGGCATGTACCTCTTTGTGTTTTGGCTGATGTGCACTTCTAAAAAGTGTCATAAAAGTGAGAAGCATCTTTGGGTTTCAAGTGATGGATCAAAGATTCTTTGCCTTTTAGACTTTTTTAGGTGCAACATGTATGGCACTCCTGTGTCTACTGGGTGGGAGACACAGAGCAAGAAAAGGGGCCAGGAGGGGGATCGGCCGATCCCCTCCCTGCCACCTCTCCTAGTGTGTCCTCGCACGATGTGCATAGGATTAAGAATCCTATCTAGTGGAGCATCAGCTTTTTCAACTTTCGAGGTTGCACAGGGAATCTTCCCTTGGTTTCTGTGGTAAGTGGAATAGGTAGGGAAAAGAGGGAGCAATGCATGCTCCTGTCTGATGGGCTATGTCAGTGAGTGCTCAATAGTGCAGGGGGTACAGGCTGACAGGTGGGGCCCTCGAGACAGGGATCGGCCGATCCCTACCTGGGGCCCTCCAGGTGTCTGCCTCGTCCCAGAAGACTTATTATTTTATACTATTTATTATTTAGGAATTAAATTGGTAGAAATAAAAGACAGAAATAAATACTAATAAATAAATAAATTAAAAGTATGAGTGTACTTACCTAGATGGAAGAATTTTCCCTCAAGTCCTTTCGACAGGACTCCCTCGTTGAAATATTTTATAATTTTTGCCTGGAGGTTTTGATGGTTGAGTTACTTTCTTCTTCCATATCCTTTTTGGGTTCACTCATGGTACTGGACCTTGTTTCTTCTTAATTCTTGTCATGATGAGTGTGGGTGCCACTTCAGTGACCAAGATGAGTGAGCATTGTTCAAGCTTGGGCTTGAAGTTGAATTTCTCCTGGGTCCCGTTGATGGTGAATTCGATCTCTCCGGCTCCGACATCAATATTTGCATTGGTGGTACTGAGGAATGGTCATTCGAGGATAAGTGGTATTTTCTTGTCTACGTCCATGTTGAGTACCACGAAATCCACGGGGACGACAAAATTCCTTAACTTGTATGTTTTCAGCAATCCCCGCTAGGTGGCGGATTGACTGATCTACCAGCTGCAAATAGATTGATGTGGGGTACAAGGTAGCATGAGTTAGTTGATCATAAATGACCTTTGGCATGACACTGACGCTTGCACCCAAGTCACACAGTGCATGATCGAAGTGTTGTGTCCCGATGGAGCAGTCGATGGTCAGACATCCAGGGTCCTTCTTCTTTTCCGGCGGATAGTTTAGCAATGCAGCACTACATTCTTCCGTTAGTTTAATTACCTCAGTAGTGGGTAGCGGGCGCTTGTTGTTGAGGATGTATTTGAGGTACTTGGCGTAGGTTGGGACCTGCATTGCATCAAGTAGCAGAATGTTGACAAATAATTGATGAATTACCTCAACAAATTTTTTGAACTGTTCATCGGCCGTTTACTTCTTTGTTCTTGGAAAGGGTAGCGACAAGTAGGTGTCATAGAAATCATGCGGCGCTATCTTCCCATAGAACGTGGCTTTTTCCTGCGTGGATGGGAGTTCTTCTTTGTCCTCTTTCTCTTCTTCTTCTTCTTCTTCCTTGTCCTTTCTTGCTGGCTTCCTGGTCATGTTAGGATATGGTGGATCACGAGTGGTCTTACCCCCTCTCATGGCCACAACATTCAGAGAATTGCAAGATTTGATAGGAGACGGAATAAAGGATGCAACCATTTTAATCTGAGATTCGAGCATTTTGATAAAATATAGCTCATCCTTAACAGACGTAGCAAAAGACTTCATTTTAGTAGAAATTATTTTAAGGATCTTTTCATGAGCTAGCAATTTATTATTGATATTTTCGTTAACTTTAGCCTGGCTCATGACAAGCTTTCTAAGCGAAGGCGAACTTGATTTTGTGTTACCTTGGCTCTTGAAACGCGAGGTAGTCCCTCCTTTCTGAGGTCGTAAGTTGTTGATGGCATAAGCAACTTCGTGTTTTGTGCTCTGCTTTATGTTTTGGTTACATGCAGAGATTTGTTGTTGGATGGCCTCTCGATCCATCGTGAAGTTAGCTCGTTCATCCAACTTCTTCATCAAGAGTTCCATCTTTTGGGGGATGGCATTCACTTCGTCCACATAATGTGTGCCTCCTTTCTTAGGTTGAGGTCGTTCTCCTGTCCACTCTTGGTTCGTCACGATGTTCTCAATGAGATTCCTGGCTTGCGTGACGTTGAGGGAGATGAACGATCCTCTTGCAGAAGCATCAAGGTGACTTCGGGCTACTGGGGACAACCCGTGGTAGAAACTCTTAGAGTAGGTGCCATTCCTTGATTCTGTGATGTGGGCAGTCTAGGATGTACTCCTATAGACATTCCCATGCTTCGAGAATGGTCCCATCTGACTTCTGCTGAAAGCTCGAAATTCTGGTCCTCAGGGCAGAGGTCTTGCCCATTGGAAAGAACTTTGTGAGGAATGCACTGGCACACCTTGTCCATGTGTTAACATCTTTGGGCTGAGCATAGAACCATTGCTTCGCTATCCCAAGCAAAGTGAATGGGAATAGGCGAAGTTAGATGGCGTCTGCTGTGATCCTGTTGACACCGTTTTTGGACACGTATCTTTTGATACGCATGTGGAGTTAATGAGATGTAGATCGGCAGATGGAGTAGTGGTGACCAGTCTGTAGGGAGGTTGCCAATGAAGGTGGTTGCCGATGGGGAGACAACCGAATATGACCAAGTCTAGAAGTGATGGTATATTCATGCCAATGACCAGTGCCAGTATTTGCCGATGGCTATAACAGGTAGTCTGCCGATGACTCTGGAGGAAAGCATGGAAGTTGCCGATTGATTAGTGGCAGTGTCCCGATCAGTTACGGGGGCTAGTTTAATGTTTTCCTTAGTTATTAGAATTTGTTTTGTATACGGTTTCCGTTTAATTTGGAATTTGAGTCCTAGTCGTGTCTGGTTGTAGCTCTTTGGACATGGTATAAATGTAGACCCTAGGGCAATGTAATGAGACATCTATCAATCAATCAAACACAAGTTTTTACTCATATTCCAGCATCTACTTTTCGACAATTTCGTCATATTTTCCTTTTTACTACGAGTTCTTAGGAATTCGTCGACTTAAGCTCGGCGTGTTCTCAAGTTCCACGTGAGCACCTCTTGGCCGTGACATCCGGGCGCATCGCTGTTGTCGGGACCAAAGTGTTCGAGTTACCACCTTTGTCGATTGTAAGGTCAAATCGGCTGGCACGCCTTAACGTTTGAATCGGATATTAGCCCTTTGTGTTTGCAGACCAGATTTTGCACCAACACATATTTTGACACGGCCAGTGGGACCATATTCAAGATCAAGATCAACATGTCGAACACCGATTTCAACTTGGAGAACATTATCCCGGTGACGGAGGCCAATCTCAGAGATGAGCAGAAGCGAGCTATGGCAAAAGCCATGGAGGAGTACAAGCAGCAATGCTTGAAATCCTTCAGTATCAACAGGAGTGGCGAGGTGATCCAAAAGGAAGCGTTGCCGGCACCTTGGCAGATTACTTTTGAAGCCAATTCTGGTAAACTTCAAGACATGGTTGACAGTGCCATTAATCATGCTTTGATCAATCAAGCTGGTGTGCTGTCCAACACGGTTTTCAATGCGGTGGCTAGAACTTTCAAGGAAGGGCAATTGCCACCAAATTATGTGGGTCCTGCCTATCATCAGCCAGGGTCATCATTGGTCACGGCTCCATCGGCTACTGCAGCCATTGCGGGTACAGAAGTTACTTCTCCTCCAAGCACATTAGGGATCACTAATGCGCAATCTACACCAATGACGACCAATCCATCAACATCAGACGAGTTAATCAAGCTTGCTATAGATCTATTGGCATCGGCAATGTCAGGTTCTGTTCCTCCCAACTGGTGGGGTTATGGTATGCCCCCAGATTTGATGGCAAAGACTCCTGGAACATCTCAAGTGGCTGACTTGATAGGCAAGGCTCCTATGGCATCGGCACCTTCAAATCCGCTGATGAATCAGAGTCCCCAGTATACTACAACTACTACTGCAAGACCACTGGGAATTCTCAAGTTCCAACATTCCAGATGCCTAACACATCTGCAGATTCAATGCTGACGCAGCAGAGGTTTATGACGCAACTAGGGTATGTCAATTCGATGATGATGCCCAACTACCAGTCATCAGCAGGGCCTATGCTGATGAACCCTAATAGTGGCCGGACAGGGCAGTTAGTTTTTCCACAGATGCCTCAGCAGAATCATCAGGCTGTAGGGTTTCAACAAGGTCAAATCCAACCTGGATTTCAGAATCAAGGGTTGGTCAATCAGCCGATGAATCTTGGTCAGCAGATTGGAGGTCAGATGATTAACCCGATGCTCCATGCAGATCATGCACCTCAGAGACACGTGGAAGCATATCAGCAGGTGCCAGATCCACAACCGCCTCATCGGCAAGATGCCAATGCTTATTGGGCCGATAAGATAGCTGAAGTAATGAGAGACCAATTTGGGATAAAACCCAAAGTCAACACTTACTCTTATCAGACACCGTATCCTCCTGCATATGATTTAATACCACTTCCAAATCGGTACAAGGTACCAGATTTTACTAAGTTTTCTAGACAGGATGATACATCAACTATGGAGCATGTCAATAGGTTCATCATCCAGTGCGGGGAAGCTGCTAACAGAGATGAGTGGAATAAAAAGGTGTCATTTGTTGATGAAGCAGCAAGCTCAGACTCTGATGAGGAACCAGTCATCGGCTTGGCAGAATAGGTGAAAAATAAGAAGCCGATGTCTTGCCCTTTTGGGCATAAAGAGCCAGAAAAATTTGCATTTGACATCACCAAGGCTGATAGAATATTTGACTTTCTACTTTAGGAAGGGCAAATCAAATTATCGCCCAATCATGTGATTCCATCGACTGAAGAATTAAAGAAGATGAAGTACTGCAAGTGGCATAATGCAACATCCCATAGTACAAATGAATGCAAGGTTTTCACGCAGCAGCTGCAATCGGCTATAGAGTCTGGGAGGATCAAGTTTGATAATTCTAAAGCTCAAAAGCCGATGAAGATCAATCAGCATCCTTTCCCAACAAATATGTTGGATGCTAAGGGAAAGACCAAGGTGTTGACGTTAGAAGCAGCTGAAAGAAGTGCATCGGTGGATCCTCAGCATCAGATTACTGCTGCCGATGCTAAAGGAAAGGGTTTAATCTAGGAAGGAACTAGCTCAGGAAGGCCTCTTCGATCTGGCATTGTGATAACTCATAGAAGGCATTTGGAGACTTGGCAGCAACGTGAAGAGCAGTATCGGCGCCAACAGGAGGATCACCGTCGGGAAGAAGAAAGACGCCGACAGGAGTGGAATCGGCATAAGGATCACTGGAATTGCCCGTTCTTTATCCACTGTTGGGAACAGAACATCAAGTTGCCCACTGTTAGGGACTGCCCTAAATGCAATGGTTATGATCGGTATGATAGACCTAATCGGCAGTATAAGAACGATGATCGGCGATTTAATGAGCCGATTAGGGGAAGAGCCTCAGTTCATGATCGGCTGGGGGGCAGGCTCAGTGTGCATGATAGACTTGGTGACCGTGTTGGATACTTTCCCAGGAACCAAGAGGAGCTTGAGGAAATGGCAAATGCTCGAGTTCCCGATGAGTTCATATTTTACAGGGATGCTAACACCTATCGAGTGGAGTCAAGGGAAAGTCGTCGCCCATCGGTGAGGCAGCCATAACTTTCTCCGTGGTGTCCAGAGAGATTGACTAGGACACAGAAAAGAAGGCTGCAGCACGAGAGGCGAGAAGACTTGAGCAAAGGAGAGAATTCTGGCAAATCTGGAGATCAGCAGCAACCGGATCCCAAGGGAAAAGGGCCATCGGCAGATGTTAACATGGTATTTATGTTGCCGATGGAGTTTCTTGCGCCATCCAGTGATGATGAGGAGCTAGATTTTTCCGACCAGATAGCTCAGTTGGCTCTGGATCCGATGATGGCTATCTTTGAAAAGCCTGCCGACAATGAAAGGCAGCATCTTAAGGCTCTATTCGTCAAAGGAAGAGTTGATGGGCAGCCGATGACTAAGATACTTATTGACGGTGGGGCTGCTATCAACATTATGCCGTATGCAGTCTATTGGAAGCTTGGGAGAGGGGATCAAGATTTGACCAAGATCGATATGATGTTAAAGGACTTTGAAGGAAATGTGTCTCCGGTCAAGGGAGCAATATGTGTCGAGTTGACTATCGGCAGCAAAACCTTGCCGATAACTTTCTTCGTCATCAGTGGAAAAGGTGCTTACAATCTGCTGTTGGGAAGAGATAGGATTCATGCTAACTATTGTATCCCGTCTACAATGCATCAGTGCTTGGTTCAATGGGTAGGTGACAAGATTGAGATTGTCCCAGGAGATTCTTCTTATGTCATCGCATCGGTAGAAGCAGATACCTATGAAAGGACCAGGTGCATCTCAGGAGAGGTTTGGGAGAAGGATTTCCTCAAAGTTGCCGATTATGAAATTCCACCGATCCAAGCAGTCGGTTCTGATGAGGAGTTTTAATGGATAGGTTCGCCGATGATGGAAAATTAGGCAAGGGGTTTACATCGGCTGATGCTTTAGTAGAAGTAGACATAGGTAATGGTGATTAGCCTAGACCTACTTTTATTAGTGTTAAGTTAAATTCTGAGTGTAAGCAACAATTGACCGATTTGTTAAAGGAATATAAAGATTGCTTTGCTTGGGATTATACTGAGATGCCTGGCTTAGACCGATCTATTGTTGAACATCGGTTGCCTATCAAGTCTGGATTTCGGCCACATCAGCAGTCGGCTCGCCGATGTAATCCTAATATTCTTCCTGATATTAAGGACGAAATAACCAAACTTATCGAAGCTAAATTTATTCGGTAGTGTCGGTATGCCGAGTGGATTTCCAATGTTGTTCCAGTGTACAAGAAAAATGGGAAGCTTCGAGTTTTCATTGATTTTAGAAATCTTAACATGGCTACACCGATGGATGGTTACCCAATGCCAGTTGCCGATTTGCTAGTTGATGTTGCGGCTGGACATCGAGTTATTAGCTTCATGGATGGCAATGCAGGATATAACCAGATATTCATGGCTGAGGAAGATATTACAAAGACTGCATTTAGATGTCCTGGTCATGTTGGATTGTTTGAGTGGGTAGTCATGACTTTTGGCTTGAAAAATGCTGGTGCTACCTATCAAAGAGCTATGAATTTTATCTTTCATGAGTTCATCGGCAAGCTGGTGGAAATTTATATTGATGATGTGGTGGTTAAGTCTAAAGATTTCACAAACCATCTTGTCGATCTGCGAAAAGTGTTGGAATGCACAAGAAAACATGGTTTAAAGATGAACCCTAACAAATGTGCATTTGGTGTATCGGCAGGGCAATTTCTTGGTTTCATAGTGCATCAGAGGGGAATTGAAATTAGCAGAAGATCTATCGATGCTATTAACAAAATAGTTGCTCCTACCAACAAAACCGAGCTTCAATCTCTGATCGGCAAAATAAATTTTATCAGGCGATTTATTTCTAATTTGTCTGGTAAAATTCATGCTTTTAGTCCTTTACTTAAATTAAAGGCCGATCGGGAATTTATATGGGGGAAAGAGCAACAGTTGGCCTTAGATGAAATCAAGAATTATTTGACAAATCCTCCAGTCTTGATTCCACCTCAGCAAGGAAAGCCCTTCAGATTATATTTGTCTACCGATGGGATGGTCATCGTTTCGGCTTTGATTCAAGAATTTGAAGGGAAGGAGCGTGTGATTTATTATTTAAGTAGAAGATTGATTGATGCTGAGACCAGGTATTTGGCCATTGAAAAATTATGTTTATGCCTATATTTTTCTTGCATTAAGTTAAGGCACTATTTGCTATCGGCCGAATGCACTGTTATATGCAAAGATGATGTGGTCCGATATATGCTATCTATGCCGATTATGAGTGGAAGAATCGGTAAGTGGATTTTGGCGCTATCGGAATTCGATCTACGTTACGAATCGGCTAAAGCGGTTAAAGGGCAGATTATGGCCGATTTTGTGACTCAACATCGCGGTATAGTGGAAACTTTGGAAATTGTGCCTTGGACACTCTTCTTTGATGGATCCACGTGTGACCGGGGGGCAGGAATTGGCATAGTGTTAATTTCCCCTCAGGGAAGGAAGTATGAGTTTTTTTTGCCGATTGTTGCTACGTCAACGAATAACCAAGCCGAGTATCAAGCTTTGATCAAGGGGTTGGAATTGTTGAAAGAGGTTCGTGCTGATGCTGTTGAGATCTTTGGAGATTCTATGCTGGTTATAAATCAATTAGCTGGAAGTTATGAATGCCGAAGCGAAGTCCTAATAACTTATTACGAAAAGAGTATGCAACTATTAAGGGAATTCAAAGATTTCCGATTAGAGCATGTTCCTCGGTTACATAATGAGGAAGCTAATCGGTTGGCTCAGCATGCCTCGCGGTATCAACCCATGTTGAATACGTTATCGGCAATCAGTGCCGATGATTGGAGAAAGGAGATTATTGGTTATTTAAGGGATCCATCTAAGAAGGTCGAGAGGCGTGTCCGGTTTCAAGCTACCAAGTATGTACTCCTTGAGGATGAGCTATATTATCGAACAATCGATGGGGTTCTTCTCAAGTGCTTAGGTGATGATGAAGCTAGAAGTTTAATGGGAGAAATCCATGAAGGGGTGTGTGGAGCACATCAATCGGCTTTTAAGATGAAATGGATGATCAGAAGAAATGGGTATTATTGGCCGACCATACTTGAGGATTGTTTTAAATATTTCAAAGGATGTCAAGGATGCCAGAGATTTGGCAGAGATTTGGAAATATTCAAAGGGCACCCGCATCGGCCATGAATCCCATTATTAAACCTTGGTCGTTCTGGGGATGGGCTATTGATCTGATCGGCCAGATTTACCCACCGTCGAGTAAAGGGCATAAATTCATCTTAGTTGCCACTGATTATTTCACTAAGTGGGTTGAAGCTATTCCTTTGAAGAAAGTTACATCGGCCAATATGATTGATTTCGTGAAAGAGCATATTATTTACCGATTTGGTATTCCTCAGACAATTACTACCGATCAGGGTACTATGTTCACATCGGGAGAGTTTGATGAATTTGCAATCGGTATGGGAATTAAAGTGTTAAATTCCTCTCCATATTATGCTCAAGCTAATGGACAGGCCGAAGCGTCTAACAAAGGGATTATTAAACTTATCAAACGAAAGATTGAATAAAATTTTAAGAGGTGGCATACATTGTTGAATGAGGCTTTATGGTCATATCGGATGGCTTGTCATGGGTCGACCAAAGTTTCACCTTATCAGCTGGTATATGGACACGATGCCGTGCTACCATGGGAAATTAAGACAGGATCCAGGCGACTATCTTTTCAAGATCAGTTGGCTGCCGATGACTATGCTAGTTTGATGAAAGACGAGTTAGATGATTTAGCAGGACATCGGCTGAAGGCTTTGATAAGTATAGAAGAAAATAAAAAGAAAGTTGTCAGATGGTATGATAAAAAGGTAAAGGATAAGGAATTCGTCAATGGAGATTTGGTATGGAAATTAATATTACCGATTGGGACTAAAAGTTCAAAGTTTGGCAAGTGGTCTCCCAATTGGGAAGGTCCTTATCGGATAAATCGATCTGCCCCAGGTAATGCCTATATTTTGGAAACTCTCGAAGGATTTGAATTTCCCAGAGCATTGAATGGAAAATATTTAAAGAAGTATTACCCAAGCATATGGGTCGATGCATAGAAAGTTTAGGTGCCGATAACACTCCTATCGGCTGGATTAAAATGTATCTGGAACTGAATACGATGTTTTAAGAAATGCCGATAACAGTCCTATCGGCTAGTGTAACACCCTAAAAATTTTCCATGTTTCAAAAGTCACTAAAAATTTGAACTTTTAAATTTTCTCTATAAAAATAATTAACCGCGTAGCATTTTTTTTGACACAAATAGAATTCACCAAGTTGAACAAATCATGTGTTGTGTTCTGCTCAATGAACCTATGGTGGTACATATTATCTCTTGAAAATTATTTTTTGAATTTAAAGTAAAATTTCTCTCTAGTGGTTTTTCGGAGAAAGGGAAAGGGAAAAGGCCTTCTTATAAATGAGAAAAACGAACTCAAGCCTTTTTTTCTTATTCCCTTCTGGCCCAGCAAGGCGCAGTGGCAGCTCTCCCCCTTTCCCTCACTTCTCACTGACGAGTGGGACCCTGTGGTCAGCTTCATCCTCTTCAGCGTGAATCCGCATCCACGCTCGATTCACCGGCCCTGTCGTGGCCCTGTCCCAATGTCAAGGAGGACCAGCACACAGGAACCAGCTGACCAGCCTCGAACCATTACATCATCCCCTCTCCTTCTTCCCTGTGCTTCACAGCACGTCAACACCATCAGAGAGGCTGGCACGCAAACCCCACCGACGCCATTGACGAGACCTCACCTAGAACCGACCTCGCCGGAGGCGGGAGGACAGGGAAGAGTCTAGCCCGGCACCTAGAACCTCGAGCTCGACCATGTGCGCGAGGAAGAAAATATCGGCCGGCAAGCTGAAAAGATCTTGCCGCCGCCACCGACATCGCCGGCCTATAAAAGGGCTCTACCGGTGAGTCTCCGCCGTCACGACCATCACTACGAGCTTCGCATTGAGTTGGAACACGCCGTCTTCCCCACACCTCCCCTATTCCCATCTCATTTCCAGCACCGTCACATTTTGCCCAAAACTGGGTGTCGCCGCCGCCGCTGTGGAGTCCAAGCCTCAGTTCATCCCCTGAAGCGCAACTCCGGCCAGATTGGGAAGCAGAGGAGAGTGAATACCAGGAAGGCGAGGACCCAGACTACGTTGAATCGGAAGGAGAGTACAACGAAGGCAAGTACTAGCTTCCCCCTTCCGCCACCACCATATTTTATCATTTCCACTACAAACCCGTCAACACTCATTTTTCCATCAAACGACTAATAAACTTAAATTATATAATGTGTGTCACCTTCTATATATATAGACATGTATACTTTTGAAACTGAATATTATGAGCTACTATGTTATGTTACGAACCGTTGAATATTCGTAAAATGGAACGACCTGCATGTTATGATGGGAACTATATGATATTCTATGAACTTCTAATATGGACAAGTTATGAACTGAACTATATAAATATGCAACATAAATTTGGTGAACTCGAACATGTTAGACGGGAATGAGCGGGGGTAAATCATGTGGTATGATTTACCTTGGCAGGATCGCCTAGAGAGGGTTCCTGTTGGAGATGCTCATTTCGGTCATGTAATAAGGACCGGTTCATAGGCCATCTCACCTAGTTTGATATGCGTACAACCACATGTCTATATGGGTAGACTTGATCTCACACCCCGTTGGGTAGAAATATAATTGTTACTAGGAGGCCGGGGTGGCAACGGACTATCAGGAAAGGACATGGTTGCTGTGTGATCTCCGTGGTCTGGTCGGCATGGTTGCTATGTGATCTTCCATGTGAAATTATTGTTGGTCCGGGTGCGAGCCCCTTTTTTAATTGGATGCTGTGTGATCATCCAAACGCTGATAGGATGTCATGTGACCATCCAAACGCTTTGTGGTTACCGACCCCTAAATAGGCCGCAGTAGAATTATATGGAAACCCAAGGTCGCGTTAACCGGGAACGGGATCTCGTTAGGTTAATTCTACCACTGATCATGGTTGGGATTGTGCCTATCATGTGGGGAAAGTGTACACCCTTTGCAGAGAGTAATAAACCTATTCGAATAGCCACGTCCTTGGAATGGGCAACCACTAGGATGTGGTCTCTTATGATTAGTTATCTTTTATGTGAAATGGGACTGTGCTAACATAATTATTTCAATATTTGTGAAACTAACTTGGAAACTGGCGAGAAGAGTAATTCTCTCCCAAGGCCCAATCATTATTTAATTGTACTATACCACCATTCCTTTACCATCTCCACCATCCACTCCACCGTACCCCAAGGTTAGGGCTTGCTGAGTACTGTATGTACTCACCTGTTGATGACTCACAGATATCAACCCCGAGGAGGACTACAACGTCGACGAGGAGGCGGACCACGAGGACTAGGAGCCACATGAAGGTCTACGGATATGCTAGGAGTCTCTAGGGCATAGGGTTTCGGCCGCGCTCAAGCTTGCCTGTGGTTTAGATTATCGCTATGCTATAGAATCCGCTGTAGTATCTACCATCCTGTTGTAATAAATTGTTGCTTTACGACAGCAAAATCTCGCTAGCTATGTAATGCCTATGGCTATACCATCTGAACCATGACTATTGTAAGACCATATATTTTTTTAATATATCAATAAAGCTCGGTATTTTATATTAAATCTGAGTGCCAATTCTGTTATCTCATGCGTATTTGTGCTCGATCCTAGCACAAATACGTGTACACTTGGACTCTCAAATTGAGGGCCCGACAGAGTGGTATCAGAGCCAGGTTGACCGTAGGATGAAACCCTAGGACCGGATCACGCTAAGTAATAAGGACAGTGGTAGTAGTAGTAGTCGTCGTAATCATAGTAAAAGGGGATTATTGTTGCTCATTTGTATTGCAAAAAGTTTTCTAACTAGTGTAGGAAATTTTGCAGCAAATGGAGGACGATTGGGTTCGTTCGAACTGTGTGACCGTTGAAGGTTTCCCACAGCTCCTTTGGGAGACACTCCAGCGCCTTGGCTATACTGAGCCTCCCATGTACCATGGTCGTGAGTACCAGGAGGATGGTATGCCTAAATGTGAGGTACACCTACATGTTCCGCAACATCCATTATGCCCAAAAATTAAGTCTCGATGCATCCCAGCTGTTGGAAAAGAATTGGAAGACACTTGTCAGATGGCAGCAAGACAAGCTCTCATGGACTATTGCCAAATATTTGAGGAAGACATCGAACACACCCCATGCAAGATTTTTCCCTGTGCCAAATCAGACTACCCCGACATGGTGTGAAAAGCTTCAGGCTTTGGAAAATATTGGACGACAGATGCCAGACGCTATTATGCCATTCACCGTCAAGTACTTGCATGCTCTCGACGCACTCTACGAAGATCAGCATCGGGAATTAATGAGATGGGTCACCAAGACCAGGGATACCGAAGCCGAGGTACGAGCTCTACAACTGGAACTAGAAGAAGCACATAAGCAAATGGCAATCATAACAGACAAAATGGAGTTCTACCGGCGAGAGCTGAAAGAAACTCTGGAACGTACACGCTACAAGAACCCTTCAAGGAAGATGACAAAAAAGAGGACTTTTGCCATTCCCACTAATCGTAGAATAGAAATTCCTGGATTACCGAGAGTTTCACGAGGTAATGAGAGCTATAGACACTAAGGGAAAGGCACCAGTTAATCCAGAATATGATCCAGAACAACCCGAGCTTGATCCAAATGAGTACATTCAAAGAGAGTCACCTTCTGACCCTGCTAAAAGCATTGATACTCAGGAATCTATTGCCGACAATTTTAACAACTTGAAGGCTATGGATGCCACGAATATGGGACCTTTACAAGTCCTGTCCGGGCAGGATGTTAATGACGGATATGCAAGCTATCTCTATGCGCTGCGGGACGATCAGCTAGCTCAGGATAAGGGCAAGGCTGTGGATCGAGACCTTCACGAGATCCAGTTCATGTAAAATAATAATAGTAATAGTAAAAATATATGTAAAATATATATTTATATATAAATAATAAGAGTCGTAGCGTGTAGCTGTAAAATAGGTGCTTGTACATGCTTGACAAGTGTGATCGCATAACAATCGTACTAATAGACCTGTGTGTGGGTTTGACCATGTATCACGCATGTATGTATTGTGTGAGGGTGTGCTCTTGTATGCTATTATTAAATAAATAAATTAGTAAATAAATAAATAAAAATCATGTGTGCCTGTTCTTTTTTTTGCCCAAATATTTCCCTCTGCTTGGACGCCAACGGGACATCTTCTCATCCTTGCTATTTAAAAGCAACAGATGGAAAGAAGGTCCGCCCGGATCCAGCAACGCCGCGAACGGCTAGCTGAAAGGCAGGAGCCGGAAGAAGAGGAACATGTTGCACCACCACCTAGGGGCCGACAAAATCGTGGAAGACAACCAAACCATGGGCGGCATAACCAGAGGCATGGGCATGAGCAATCACAAGGGAATAATATCCCAATAATAGAAGAAGTACATGAAGAAGATGAAGAAGTTGAACAGAATGATGCAAATAATCCAGTCGAAGGAGAAGAACCTCCACCACCTCCGCCGACATTAGCTGAAGTAATGGATCGGCAAACACGATTATTAGAGAACCTTGCAAGAAGACAGGAAAATGGAAACGGGCAAGGAAAAATGGCAGCATTTATGAGGCTTCACCCACCCACTTTTGATAGTTCGGAAGATGATCCGTTGGTACCAGATGACTAGCTGCGAACTATCACCAAGAAATTAAACTCTGTACGAGCTACCGACGAGGAAAGAGTCACTTTAGCCACGCACCAGCTAGTTGGAGCCGCAGGGGAATGGTGGGAAAATTACCAAGATGTCGTTGATGACCCAGAAGCCATCACTTGGGAGGAGTTTGTAGAAGAATTTCGCAACTACCACATTCCCGAAGGTGTGATGGAAATGAAAGCCGAAGAATTTCGCTACTTAAGGCAAGGTGCAATGACCGCAAATCAGTACATCTGGAAGTTCATGAAGCTATCTCGATATGCGCCGGAAGACGTCGACACTGATAAAAAGAAACAAAGATGCTTCAGAAGAGGACTTAACTCCACTCTGAGGACACAGCTAATTACTCACATCTACCCTGACTTCAATACCTTGATGAACCGTGCCATTCTGCTGGAAGAGGAACGTGCTAAAAGTGAAGGGGAAAGGAAGCGCAAATTCAATCTGCAACGTGCTCGACAGCAAGAAAGAACGCAAAGGATTAGGACCAACAATGTTCCACCTACAAGGTACCAACCCACCATGCAGTACAGATCCCCGGGATCCAACCCCCAGCAAACAGCTTCCACCTACCGAAGTTACAACAACGGAAATCAGCCCAGAAACAATAATACAACCTCATCCTCGGACCAAGTATGCTTCAGATGCCGAAAACCCGGACATAGGGTAGCACAATGCCCATACACCAATCAAGCAGCCGCCCCTGCTCCAGCACCTTCCACGGCAAGTAACCGAACTGCAGCCTCAGGAGTTGGACGCACTGGACCTCAGAACTCTGGACAGCAGAGGAAGAACACCCAAACGTTCGGGCAAGGCCGAGTCAACCACGTAAGTGCGGAAGAAGTGCAGGCAGCACCTGATGTAGTGTACGGTGAGTTTCTCATGAACTCTGCTTCTGCAAGCGTGTTGTTTGATTCTCGAGCCTCGCACTCGTTTGTCTCTACTTGTTTTGTGCTTAAAAATGATTTAAGAACGGTGTTACTCCCCACCCCTCTCTTGATACGCACCCCTAGAGCTATCCTCAAATGTTCTCTAAAATGTCCTCAAGTAAAAATAATGATTAATGGAATCGAATTCCAAGTGGACTTAGTAGTACTGAAAACAGAGGGACTAGATGTCATATTGGGAATGGATTGGTTAAGAAAACACCATGGTAATATAGCTTGCAGAGACAGGGCTGTAACTTTAATAAATCACAACGGGATAAAAGTAGAATGTTACCCCCAAGCCCCAAAATCTCAGCCGATGGTTTGTAGTATAGAAGCTAAGACTGTGGAAGAAGTGCCTGTAGTATGTGAATATCCCGATGTATTCCCTGAAGATCTGCCTGGAATGCCACCGGATAGGGATTTAGAATTTATTATTGATTTAATGCCGGGAACCGCTCCAATAGCCAAGAGACCATATCGAATGGTAGCCAACGAATTGGAGGAATTAAAGAAACAATTACGAGAATTACAGGAGAAAGGATATATCCGACCGAGCTCATCGCCATGGGGATCACCAGTTCTGTTTGTAAAGAAGAAAGATGGAAGTCTTCGAATGTGCATAGATTATCGATCGCTAAATGAGGTCACCATTAAAAATAAGTACCCATTACCTAGGATCGATGATCTGTTTGATCAAGTAAAAGGTGCTAAATATTTTTCAAAAATAGATTTGAGGTCAGGCTATTATCAGCTGAAAATCCGACTTAGTGACATACCAAAAACGGCCTTTGTAACCCACTATGGACAATATGAGTTTACTGTGATGCCGTTTGGATTAACAAATGCACCTGCATACTTTATGAATTTAATGAATAAAGTATTCATGGAAGAGCTAGATAAGTTTGTAGTAGTATTCATTGATGACATCCTTATATACTCAAAGAGTGCTGACGAACATGAACAACATCTGAGGGTCATATTAAACAAGTTAAGAGCCCATGAGTTGTATGCCAAATTTAGCAAATGCGAGTTTTGGTTACAGGAAGTTGCATTTTTGGGACATATTATTACCGTAGATGGAGTAAAAGTAGATCCAGAAAAGCAGTATCGGAATGGAAGCAACCCACAAATGTGACGGAAATCCGTAGTTTTCTAGGATTAGCCGGTTACTACCGAAGGTTTATAGAGGGATTCTCAAAAATTGCTAGGCCTATGACAACCTTAACCCAAAAGGGAAAAGAATTTAAATGGACGGAAGCTTGCGAGCGGAGTTTTCAAGAATTAAAGAAGAGGTTAACTACAGCTCCTGTACTCACGCTACCAGATATTCACAGAGATTTTGTAGTATATTGTGACGCTTCCCGACAAGGTTTAGGATGCGTGCTAATGCAGGATGGTCGAGTTGTCGCGTACGCCTCCAGACAGTTAAAGAAGCATGAGGAAAATTATCCAACACATGATCTCGAATTGGCAGCAGTAGTGCATGCACTAAAAATATGGAGACACTATCTTATTGGAAATAAGTGCGAAATATTTACAGATCACAAAAGTCTAAAATATATTTTTACCCAACCAGACTTAAATTTACGACAGAGAAGATGGTTGGAATTAATTAAAGATTACGACCTGAGCGTACAATATCATCCGGGAAAGGCCAACGTAGTTGCTGACGCCTTGAGCCGGAAATCTTATTGTCATCATCTCACGACCTTGAATCAAATACTGGAACTAGCACAAGAAGTTCGCCAACTAAACCTACAAATTGTACCATATGGCACAGTAAATACTATACACCTACAACCAACATTAGAAAACCAAATAAAAGAAATTCAAGCCCAGGATGACGAGATAAAACGCCTTTGAGAAAAGTGCTGAAAAAGAAATTGAAGGATTTAAGGTCGATGAACGGGGAACATTATGGTATAAAAATCGAATATGCGTACCTCAAGATGAGAAGCTCAGGAAGCTAATTTTGGATGAAGCTCATCAGTCAGCGTACTCCATTCATCCAGGCTCAACGAAAATGTATATGGACCTCAAACGAAAATATTGGTGGACTGGAATGAAGGTTGATATCGCAGACTATGTGGCACGCTGCGATATATGTCAACGAGTAAAAGCAGAACACCAACGGCCAGCTGGATTACTGCAACCATTAAATATTCCGGTGTGGAAATGGGACGAGATTAGTATGGACTTTATAGTGGGTCTGCCTAAAACACAAAAAGGAAACGATTCAATATGGGTGATAGTGGATAGATTAACTAAAGTAGCTCACTTTATTCCGGTAAAGGCCAAATACCGGGGGGATAAATTGGCACAATTATATATCGATAATATTCTTCGACTACATGGAGTACCAAGCAAGATTGTGTCAGATCGGGGTACTCAATTCACAGCACGTTTTTGGAAAAGCTTGCATACTGCTTTGGGTACCCATCTGGACTACAGCTCAGCATGTCACCCGCAAACCGATGGGCAGACTAAGCGAGTAAATCAAATATTAGAAGACATGTTACGAGCCTGCGTACTCACCTACGGTAAAGACTGGGAAAAGAGCCTATCTTTCGCGGATTTTTCTTACAATAATAGTTACCAAGCAAGTCTAAAAATGGCTCCATTTGAAGCGTTATACGGACGGAAGTGTCGAACCCCCTGATGTGGTCTGAGGTTTGAGAGCGGACCTTGTTCGGTCCCGATATGATCAGAGGCGCTGAAGAACAGGTAGCCAAAGTCCGAGAAAATTTAAAGGCTGCACAGAGCAGACAGAAAAGCTATGCAGACACACGAAGAAGACCGTTGGAATTTCAACCAGAAAATTTTGCCTACTTAAAGGTATCCCCGATTAGAGGAACGCGAAGGTTTCAAGTGAGAGGAAAGTTAGCACCACGATATATTGGACCATACAAGATCATAGAAAAGATTGGAGCGGTAGCTTATCGCGTAGAATTGCCTCCAGAGATGTCAGATATACATAATGTATTCCACGTATCACAATTAAAACGATGTTTAAGGGTGCCAGAAGAGCAAGCACCAATAGAAGCAATAGATTTACAGCCTGACTTACAATACCAAGAGAGGCCGATCAAAATTTTGGATATCGCCACACGACAAACAAGAAGGACGACAGTAAGATTTTGTCGGGTACAGTGGAGCAACCACACTGAAGCAGAAGCTACATGGGAAAGAGAGGACGATCTTAAAAAAGAATTTCCATACTTATTTGAGGGTTAGTTCGAATCTCGAGGACGAGATCCATTTCAAGGGGGTAGGTCTGTAACACCCTAAAAATTTTCCATGTTTCAAAAGTCACTAAAAATTTGAACTTTTAAATTTTCTCTATAAAAATAATTAACCGCGTAGCATTTTTTTTGACACGAATAGAATTCACCAAGTTGAACAAATCATGTGTTGTGTTCTGCTCAATGAACCTATGGTGGTACATATTATCCCTTGAAAATTATTTTTTGAATTTAAAGTAAAATTTCTCTCTAGTGGTTTTTCGGAGAAAGGGAAAGGGAAAAGGCCTTCTTATAAATGAGAAAAATGAACTCAAGCCTTTTTTTTCCTATTCCCTTCTGGCCCAGCAAGGCGCAGCGGCAGCTCTCCCCCTTTCCCTCACTTCTCACTGACGAGTGGGACCCTGTGGTCAGCTTCATCCTCTTCAGCGTGAATCCGCATCCACGCTCGATTCACCGGCCCTGTCGTGGCCCTGTCCCAATGTCAAGGAGGACCAGCACACAGGAACCAGCTGACCAGCCTCGAACCATTCCATCATCCCCTCTCCTTCTTCCCTGTGCTTCACAGCACGTCAACACCATCAGAGAGGCTGGCACGCAAACCCCACCGACGCCATTGACGAGACCTCACCTAGCACCGACCTCGCCGGAGGCGAGAGGACAGGGAAGAGTCTAGCCCGGCACCTAGAACCTCGAGCTCGACCATGTGCGCGAGGAAGAAAATATCGGCCGGCAAGCTGAAAAGATCTTGCCGCCGCCACCGACCTCGCCGGCCTATAAAAGGGCTCTACCGGTGAGTCTCCGCCGTCACGACCATCACTACGAGCTTCGCATTGAGTTGGAACACGCCGTCTTCCCCACACCTCCCCTATTCCCATCTCATTTCCAGCACCGTCACATTTTGCCCAAAACTGGGTGTCGCCGCCGCCGCTGTGGAGTCCGAGCCTCAGTTCATCCCCTGAAGCGCAACTCCGGCCAGATTGGGAAGCAGAGGAGAGTGAATACCAGGAAGGCGAGGACCCAGACTACGTTGAATCGGAAGGAGAGTACAACAAAGGCAAGTACTAGCTTCCCCCTTCCGCCACCACCATATTTTATCATTTCCACTACAAACCCGTCAACACTCATTTTTCCATCAAACGACTAATAAACTTAAATTATATAATGTGTGTCACCTTCTATATATATAGACATGTATACTTTTGAAACTGAATATTATGAGCTACTATGTTATGTTGCTGTGGCGGAACCTCCTAAGTGTTTGGGCCCAACGACACCCGTCATTGTCCCAAGGACCTGTGACAGTGATGTCGGGGATCCTCCCACTTTAGAAGTCCGATGAGCATCGCTAGACGCTCATTCCACCGCTACCTATGGCGTATCAAGCAAGCTCGTCCTGACCACTGGTGATGCTCAATTAACGAGAATTTCTTCTTCTGGCCCTTACAGGATAGCAAGTGGCCACCTTAACACCAGGACCACTCGTTGCGAAGACATTGCAGTATCACAGACGACATAAAACCAAAGTAATGTTTCAGAGTAAAACAGCGGAAGTATTACCTAACTTAATTTACAAAAGGAGTTCGTCCAAATTGTAGAGTGTTATTACAAGCCTGGTCCAGCGGAGCAACTTAAACTTTAGAACACAGAGTACAAATTTACAGACCCTGCCCATGGGTCACGCTCACTCTTCCTCGTTGTCAACCTCGACGACGGTCACACAACAGGGACCGAAACAGGTCGGCTCCTGAGCTTCACCTGCAACAGGGGTTGTAAAACCCTGAGTACGGGAGTACTCAACAAGACTTACCCGGTGGAAAAAGAGGAGAAAGTAGGAATGCAGGCTTAGGGTAAACAAGGAGTGGCTGAGCAAGGAGCCAAAGTGTTTTGCTAAAAAGCTTACTAATAGTGCATCCTTACTTTCAACTTTTACCCGCGAATTCCTCTGCTTAAGAGGTCGAGGAGTTCGAGGACAGTCTACCTAGTTGCCTCTCACAGACAAGTCTGTGAGCTCCTAGTCCTTATCCAAAGTATTATCTATCCAACAGCCATAGCTTCATGTCACTCTAAGTCCGGGAATTGGGATCCGAACCTCATGAGACATTTTCCCTTTTCTTATTTTATCACTTAGTTGCATATTTAGCTACGATGAGGGTCAGTGGATTGAGTCTCCCAATCGGGGAGCAACGACGATTCGAACCGCTTAGCAATCCAGCTGGAGTTCCTAACCACCCGACATATGTAGAACCAAATCTTGCATATGTCAACCCAAATCCGGCTCTCCCCAAATTTGACAAGGTTCGCGGCACCCGAGAGCATAGTACTCCACCATCCTACAGCCGACCTAGATGTTTCCCGGTCATCTCAGATCCGTAAGGTGGGTACACACTACTTTAAATCTCAACCCAGCGGGCCATCAACGGACCGGTCCTTAACCGACACAGTTGGAGACACTACTTTAAGACTCCATTCTTAAAGCAAGTCCACCGACCGGTCTCAAGTTGAAACATCATTGACCATAATAGTATTCCACAACAACCCTTCAAACTTTCTTGTTTGAAAACCTATCTAGTAGCAGGGCTAAGCATCGCTACGCAATTTTAAAATAAAATAGGTATCAAGGATAGGATAACAGATATCAAGGCAGTAAATGCAGCAAGTAGGTTAACCCAATTCTCAACTACCTAATGCAGCATTTTCAATTCATAAGTGATAAAAGATTTAAAATATTCAAGGAGGGGTTAATGCATCCGGGGCTTGCCTTGGTTGCAGGGTAGAGAGGGACCCTCGGAGACTTCCCAAGTCTCGGATCCTACTTCCTCGAACGGAGCACCGACCTCGGGGTTCGGCTCAACGGTCGCTCCTTCGGTCACGTGCACTATACGCAAAATGATGAATGCTCATGATATGTGTATGACACATATGCAAGAAGGACCAAGTCGAGTACAACTTGCCTTCTCGGTGCAACATAGACTAAACAATAAATAAAGTTGTTTAACATTTTAGTGTTTTTACCCAAGAGGTTGCATCTGTAAATTAAGATTCCTCTTAATTTCTAATTATCCTTAATTAACTAATTATTAATCCTTTTTACCTTAATTAATTCTTAATTAAATATTAATGACAAAAATTAAGCATTAAGGCAAAACAATATTAAATGCCAAAGGTCATTAGGGTTAATGACCTCAGGTCATCACATAATCCAAAAATCACTCGACTCTAATCATGAGGATTTAACTAATTATTATCTAATTATTCTAGAAATATTATTTAATTACTAAGTAAGGGTTTATTAATATTTTATTCAAACATTATCCAAATGCCATCAAATTTTGTGGAGCCAGGGAATAATATTCAGAGACTCCCCACAAATTTTGGTGATTTTTGGATATGCAAATAAATTATTAAAATTCAGAGAAGTTTTATTCATTAAATAAAAGAGGCAATTTTTATACACATGTAAACCATCAGAAAAGAGAACCTATTATTTTTCTTGTGTTCTACTCATTTTATGGAACCCATACAAAAATTTTCATGATTTTTGAATCAGCACAAGATTTTCTATTCAAATTCAAACATTAAGCATTTTTAAACAAAAGGAAAAAAAAGAAAAACAAACTGGAACTGGGCGAGGCCCAGCCAAAAGGCCCGCAGGCCGGCCCATGCGGGCGCTGCGCGCGCGCCCCCTCCTCTCTCTGTGGGTCACTGACGGGCGGGTCCCGCTCGTCAGACCCCCCCTTCCTCCTTCTGCGGGTCACTGACGGGGATGCCCCACCCGTCAGCGCCTCCTTCCTCACGCGCGGCGGCACTGCCATGGCCCCGGCCACCGCTGGCGAGGGTTGAGCCCGCGCCAGGGTGCGCATCAGCTCCGCGTCAACCTTGCGACTCCATAGCTACTACTCGCGGACGCTCTACCGCTCTCTTTCTACCTCACCCGCACAAATGGCGGACGACCGCATCGGTCGCCCGAAGACCGGGCACGAGGGCTCGGTAGAGCGTGAACCAGCAGGTCCGGGACGTTCAGGAAGAAGTGGGGATCATGGTGCTCACATCACCACGGCGGGAGAAGCAGTAGAAGGGCTTGGCGACGGTGGCCGTGCGGTCGGGCGGGTGCTCCGGCTCCGGCGAGGTCGTTCCGGTGGTCCTGTTCACGTCCAGGGAGAAAGAGCGAGCGCATGAGCATCGTGGAAACGAGAAGAGCTTGAAACGACCGCTGGCAAGGCGTGGTACCGACTGGAGCAGCGTGTCCACGTGAAGGGTTCCACGGCGGCGATGCCGGCCGGAGATGGAGAAGAGGGAGAAGCTCTGGCGTTTGAGGGGGTTAGGGAGTGAGCTCGAGGGTGCACTGGATTCGCAAGGAGGTGGCGAATGTAGTGGACTGCTTAATTTGGCTCGAGGGGGACCGAGTACGGTGAATTTGAGAGAGGGAGGCGTCGGGTTTCTTCGGCCGTGGACAACGAAATCGAGCGGCGTCGTCCACGCTGGTGCTCAAAGGGAGGAGGAAGCGAGCCCGGGGCGTCCACGTTGCCTGGCGATGCAGGCAAGCAAGCAGCTGCGTGCCTGCACGTGCATACGCGGTGCTGCGCGCGCGGCGGCCGCGCTGGACAGGGGCGCCGTTATCCATATCGGATCACTGTAGCCGACCCTTATCCCCCCCTTCTCTGCCTTTTGTAAAATTTGGCCAAAATTTGAACTAAAGTCAAAGTGCCACCAAAACAAAAGTTGTGCAAAATTTTGTGAGCTACAAAACATGTTTTGGTGACCAAAGCCAATTTTGAGTGGAACATGGTGATTTTTGACCAAACAGTTTGAAATTCAAAATCCAATTTGGGGAAATCCAAATTTTTTAATTGGGGCAGATCAGAGTTTCCAAAATTACTTTTGTTTTTCCTAAACAACTTGAAAAACTCCCAACATTAAAGTTGTTCAACTTTTTGAGCTCTACAACTTTTATGTTAGTCACTTTTCAAAATTCCAAACAGATTTTGAATTGGAGATTCAAATTAGAAAAGGGGACACTTTCTGGAAATCTGTATTTTTAAAAATACTTTGAATTTTATATTGAAACTTCAAACACTCAAAACACCAAAGTTGTACATCTTGACAAGATCTACAACTTTGCTTTTGAACTCAACCTCAAATTTTTGCTTAGTTTTTGAATTGTGCAAAAGGGGGCAATTCTAGGGTTCAAAAATTAGGGTTTTCCCCCCTAAGCCTTTCGGAAACCTTTCACCCTAGGGTTTTAGCAACCAACTCAAGCATCAATAAACAAGATAAACACACTTTAATTCCCTAAGCACATTCAACCAAATTAAACTCATTTTAAGTTGATGCATCAAGGTGTGCTTAACAACTATGTTGTGCAATGCTGATGATGCCATGATCCGAATTTTAGTAACCGTAACATCAGGGATGTTACAGCCCTTCCCCCTTAAAGAAATCTCGTCCCCGAGATTTAAAGCCTTAGGGTAAGTAATGGAAAAGGAAATTTGTCAAAATTCTTTCATCTTCAACTTTCTCATAAAGCAAGAGGTTGGGGAAGATTACTCAAATATAAACATATATGTACACAAAGTACATGGCTTTGGTTACTCTTTTCCTTCACTAGAGTACACTCCCTATTTATCAGATGTTGTCTTGAAGAGAAGCGTGAAACTCAGGAAAATTCTCCAGCAGATAATCTTCAGATTCCCAGGTGGCTTCCTCTTCAGAGTGTTGGCTCCACTGTATCTTATACCACTTGGTAGTTGTTCTTCGAGTAACTCTATCTCTTTGGTCCAATACTCGGATAGGATACTCCGAATAAGTTAAATCCGGTTCAAGTTCCACATCTTCAATATCTTGGATTTGGTCCGGTACTCGAAGACACTTTTTCAATTGAGACACATGAAATACATTGTGTATCCCGGATAATCGTTCGGGCAGTTTAAGGCGGTGAGCTACCTGTCCACATCGGTCAATGATTGGAAATGGACCAATGTAACGGGGCACTAACTTGCCTTTAACACCAAAACGATTTACTCCTTTCATTGGGGACACTTTCAAATATACATGATCACCTTTGGCGAACCTTAATGGTCGACGTCTTTTATCGGCATAGCTTTTCTGTCGGGACTGAGCAACTCTTATGTTATTTTGGATTTGTCTAACTCTGTTCTCAGTCTCTTTCACTAAGTCAACCCCGAAGAACCATCTTTCTCCGAGCTCCGACCAGTGTAATGGAGTTCGACATCGACGGCCATATAGTGCCTCAAAGGGAGCCATCTTGATACTCTCTTGGTAGCTATTGTTGTAAGAAAATTCTGCTAGAGGCAAGCAGTCATCCCACTTATCTGGAAAATTCAGGGCACAAGATCTTAATAGATCTTCTAGGGTTTGATTCACCCTTTCAGTTTGCCCACCTGTTTGAGGGTGGTAGGCTGTGCTGTATAAAAGTTTGGTGCCCAAGGATTTATGTAAGCATTTCTAGAACTGGGAGACAAATTGTGTGCCTCTATCTGACACTATTGTCTTTGGCACCCCATGCAGACTTAGTATACGATCAAAATAGATCTGAGCATAGGTGGAAGTATGATACGATGTCTTTACAGGTAAGAAGTGTGCTGTTTTGGTGAGACGATCCACTATGACCCAAATGGAATCAAAGCCTTTAGCTGTCTTTGGCAATCCTACTATGAAATCCATACTTATGTCATCCCATTTCCATGCTGGAATAGGCAAAGGTTGCAACTCTCTAGCGGTTTTGAGATGAATAGCTTTGACCTTTCGACAGGTGTCGCATTGGGCCACATAGCGGGCTATTTCTATCTTCATTTTTGTCCACCAAAACCTTTGCTTTAGGTCCTGATACATCTTATTGCTTCCCGGATGAATAGAATACCTCGTGGTATGAGCTTCATCTAGGATTTGCTGACGTAGCTCAGGTACCTTTGGAACCACTAATCGGTTCTTGAACCAGATTACTCCTGCATCATCCACCTTAAAGTCTGTGGGTGCTCTATTAGAAATTTTCTCTTTAAGATATTTCATACCCTTGTCTTCCCTTTGTGCCTCTATAATTTGAGCTTCGAGATTGAAATCAACCGTTAGATTGGCAAGGCTTCCTTGGGAAATCATTTCTATCCCCAAGTTCTCTAGCTCTTGGCACAAAGTTATATCTCTAGGCGTCACTGTTAAGCAATTACAGTGAGCCTTACGACTGAGGGCATCAGCTACTACATTCGCCTTGCCAGGATGATAATGCACCTCAAGGTCGTAATCTTTGATTAATTCTAGCCACCTTCGCTGGCGCATGTTAAGTTCAGCTTGAGTAAAGATGTACTTCAAGCTTTTGTGATCCGTGTATAGATGGCAAGTATTTCCCAACAGATAATGGCGCCAGATCTTTAATGCATGTACTACGGCGGCTAGTTCAAGATCATGGGTCGGGTAATTCTCTTCATGTGGTTTAAGCTGTCTGGAAGCATATGCAATTACGCGACCCTCCTGCATTAGCACACAGCCTATCCCTATCTCTGATGCGTCACAATACACATCAAAGGGCTTTTCAATATCTGGCTGGGCTAAGACAGGTGCAGTTTTCAATAATCTTTTTAGAGTCTGGAAGGCTTGCTCACATTGGGGTGACCAAACAAATTTTGTTTGATTCTTGAGCAAGGTTGTGATTGGTTTGGCGACTCTTGAAAAGTCCGGGATAAAACGACGGTAATATCCCGCCATACCCAGAAAACTACGGACCTCATGTACCGTAGTTGGAGGCTTCCAATTCAACACATCTTCTACTTTACCTGGGTCTATAGCGACTCCCTCCGCTGATAACACATGACCCAGGAAATGAACTTTGTCCAGCCAGAATTCACATTTGCTGAACTTGGCATATAACTGATGCTCCCTGAGGCGGGTCAGTACAATTCTCAGATGTTCAGCATGTTCTTTCTTAGTCTTGGAATAGATCAAGATGTCATCAATAAAGACGACCACAAATTTGTCTAGTTCTGGCATGAAGACAGAGTTCATCAAGTACATGAAATGGGCCGGTGCATTGGTCAACCCAAAAGACATTACCAAGTATTCATACAGCCCGTAACGGGTTGTAAAAGCTGTTTTAGGTATATCTTCCGGCCTAATTTTAATTTGGTGGTACCCTGATCTCAAATCAATTTTTGAGAACACTTTGGCCCCGGCTAACTGGTCAAACAGTAAGTCAATACGGGGCAATGGGTACTTGTTCTTAATCGTCACCTCATTCAGGAGACGATAATCGACACACAGCCTTAATGTTTGATCTTTCTTTTTCACAAACAAGGCTGGGCAACCCGATGGAGAAGAACTGGGCTGAATAAAACCTTTCTGCAACAGCTCTTGTAGTTGGGTTTTTAATTCGGCCAGCTCTTTCGGTGCCATTCTGTAGGCCCTTCGAGATATTGGGGCTGTCCCCGGTTTCAATTCTATACTGAACTGGACATCCCAGTCCGGTGGTAGACCTGGTAGGTCTTCAGGGAATACATCTGGAAAATCCCGAACTACCGGGATATCTTGAACTGCAGACACATTAGTGGCATGAACTTGCCCAATTGCCCGCTTAGGAGTAACTAATTGAATTAGCAGATAAGAATTCTCATTGGGCAATGGTATTTTAATGGTTCGATGCAAAGTGTCTAGCACAACCCCTCGTTGTGCCATCCAGTTCATGCCTAGTATAACATCAATCTCCTGGTCTTTAAGAACAATCATGCTAGTGGGAAAACTATGCCCACCAAATTCAATAGGTATCTGGTGAACCATCTCTTTAGAACTCAGCCGTCCTCCTGGCGACTGAATATAAAAGTGATCTTGTGTTTCCCCAATGGGTATGCCATGCTTTAACACAAAGGTGCGATTGATGAATGTATGAGATGCACCAGAATCGAAAAGCATTAAAGCAGGATGTTTCGCGACAGGAAACGTACCCATCATTACTGTTTCACCCTCCGGGATTGTCTCCACCTCCTATGGAAAACTTGTCCCACTTTCTTCGCTGGTTTTCCCTTTTGCATATTTTGTCCTTTCTGAACCCCAGTCCTGAATTGGCTCTGCTGGGGTTGGCCCATAGGTGGCCTTTGGAAGGTGGGGTTGGTTTGGCGGGGGTAGGGGCACTCCTTGGAAAAATGCCCAGGCTTACCACAATTGAAACATGGGTAATTGTGGTTGGGCGGAGCAGTGGGGCGAACACCTGGGGCGTTCGGCTGGCGTGGTGTAGTAGCGATGGCAGTAGGTCGAGGCTATACCTGCTGCCCTGGTCTATATTGTGGTGGGGAAAAAGGACCACGATAAGGTAACGGCGCTGGAAAGCATCCGTAGCCCTGCGGATGATAAATGATTCTCTGGCGCTTTTGACCGCGACCAGAGAAGGAGGAAGAAGCAGCCTTCTTCTTGGCTTCTTTGTGCTTTCTATTCTTTTCTTCTGAGGCGATGGCAATATTTACCGCCTCATAGAAGGTAACATTTTGACAGGTGGTCATCATGGTCTGAAGTTTAGTATTTAGACCACGCATGAAACAAGCTTTCTTCTTTCTGTCCGTGTTCACATGGTCCGTGGCGTACTGAGAGAGGTGATTAAATTTTGCCACGTATTCCATGACATTTTTATCGCCTTGCTGCAAGGCGAGAAACTCTTTGGCCTTCATGGCCATGAGCCCTTCAGGGATGTAATGGGCGCGGAACGCGTCCTTAAACTCTGTCCAGGTGACCTGGTGCCCTGGAGCTTGGATGGCTAGAAAATTCTCCCACCAGGCACCCGCAGCTCCTCGAAGCTGCTGAGCTGCGAACAGGGGCTTCTGAGTTTCTGAACACTGAATCAAACTGAACTTGTGCTCCATGGTTCGGAGCCAATCATCAGCTTCTAGAGGCTCATCAGCCTTGGTGAATACCGGGGGTCTTGTCTCGGTAAAGTCCACGTACCGAGCTTCTCCGTCCCCATTGTGCAGTGCCCTGAAGTTTGGGGTGGGGTGTGGTTGACGTTGTGCAAGCTCGCGCAACAAGCGAGCGTTGTCGGTAGTGGCACTCAAGAGAACAGCAATGGCATCAGCCAAAGAAGGTGGGGTAGGTGGAGGGTTGGGGATATCATCCCCTCCCTGAGATGTCCCGGCTCCATCATATCCTCGCGTACGCATCGGCATCTGCTACAAGAGTTATATTTACTTGTTACCACACGAAATTCATAACTTAGAACATATCTTACATACTTCCATTTATTTATTACACATCAGTTCAACATACTGGAAACAAACGAGTACTACTTCTTAAACTGAAAGGAAGCTCTAGATTACAAACCCGACCCCACTACGGTCAACTAGGAATCCTACAACGATGCTGTTCGCGGCTTCACCGAACTAGTCGGTGTGGCCAGAGCTGTAACCTGGGTCGTCATTGCCATCATCATGATCACCCCCCGGGTTGTCATTACCGGAGTCAGATTCCTCCCCGCCACTGAGGTCTTGGTCAGGTTCCCCATCGTCCGCCAACTCTCCATCCGTGTCCATCTCTCCTTCGCCTGGAGGTGGGTGGAGCTGATGATATAGATCAAATGCAATATCACGGTATTGCATTACCAGATCGTTGACGGTGTCTAAATGGTGTGCCAGCTCCAGCCTCTCCAACTGGAGCTGGTCCTCCCGCTGCCACGCGACATCCCTCTGCGCGGTGACAGTGGCCGCCATCTTCACATACAGATCTTTAAGGTACTTGGTCTTGTCCAGCTTTGCCTTCATCCTAGTCAGCTCGTGCCTGTGTGCACTCCTGGATTCCTCTTCTTGGGCAATAGCAGCATTCCTCTCCTCCACCATACGGGACAGCATGGCCTCACAGTTCTCTGTGGCTTGTTTTTCTTTGGTTAGTTGAGCTTTAAGTTCGCCGATCTCCATGACGTTGTACATCCTTTCTCTCATCACTTCGGTCAGCTCGGCGGACAACTTGCCCTCCTCCTGCTGAGGCGGTGAACGGCTACTGCTTGCTTGTTCGCTTCGCGGGGCCAACTGATGTCTAGGGACCCCTTTTGGACCTGTCTTCTTGCGCGGGGTCTGCTTCCAACGAGGCATCCTGTAGAGGGTAAGTTTAGATTAGTAAAGGAGACCTTAAAGGTTAGCAAGAATGGGATTGATTCTATACAACCCAACCCAAACAAGGAGGAAGGAAATTTTAACCAAGTAATATATCATGATGCATGCATGAACTTACGATTCCTACTAGCAAATCGTAACAATATTACTTAAAAACCTTTACAACATAGGGCAAGACTTTATGTTGCTCCTCCATACCACTTCAAAAATTCTAAGGAAGCCTACAGATAGGGGTAAGTTAGGACTACAGCACTTGGACTCAAAGTAGGCAAGTTTATAGTATTGGATCCAAATGAGTTTTGAAGTTTTTCAAAGGATACAGCAACCATCTTAGCAACGAATGCTCTGATACCAGCTGTGGCGGAACCTCCTAAGTGTTTGGGCCCACCGACACCCGTCATTGTCCCAAGGACCTCTGACAATGATGTCGGGGATCCTCCCACTTTAGAAGTCCGATGAGCATCGCTAGACGCTCATTCCACCGCTACCTGTGGCGTATCAAGCAAGCTCGTCCTGACCACTGGTGATGGTCAATTAACGAGAATTTCTTCTTCTCGCCCTTACAGGATAGCAACTGGCCACCTTAACACCAGGACCACTCGTTGCGAAGACATTGCAGTATCACAGACGACATAAAACCAAAGTAATGTTTCAGAGTAAAACAGCGGAAGTATTACCTAACTTAATTTACAAAAGGAGTTCGTCCAAATAGTAGAGTGTTATTACAAGCCTGGACCAGCGAAGCAACTTAAACTTTAGAACATAGAGTACAAATTTACAGACCCTGCCCATGGGTCACGCTCACTCTTCCTCGTCGTCAACCTCGACGGCGGTCACACAACAGGGACCAAAACAGGTCGGCTCTTGAGCTTCACCTGCAATAGGGGTTGTAAAACCCTGAGTACGGGAGTACTCAACAAGACTTACCCGGTGGAAAAAGAGGAGAAAGTAGGAATGCAGGCTTAGGGTAAACAAGGAGTGGCTGAGCAAGGAGCCAAAGTGTTTTGCTAAAAAGCTTACTAATAGTGCATCCTTACTTTCAAGTTTTACCCGCGAATTCCTCTCCTTAAGAGGTCGAGGAGTTCGAGGACAGTCTACCTAGTTGCCTCTCACAGACAAGTCTGTGAGCTCCTAGTCCTTATCCAAAGTATTATCTATCCAACGGCCATAGCTTCATGTCACTCTGAGTCCGGGAATTGGGATCCGAACCTCATGAGACATTTTCCCTTTTCTCATTTTATCACTTAGTTGCATATTTAGCTACGATGAGGGTCAGTGGATTGAGTCTCCCAATCGGGGAGCAACGACGATTCGAACCGCTTAGCAATCCAGCTGGAGTTCCTAACCACCCGACATATGTAGAACCAAATCTTGCATATGTCAACCCAAATCCGGCTCTCCCCAAATTTGACCAGGTTCGCGGCACCGAAGAGCATAGTACTCCACCATCCTACAGCCGACCTAGATGTTTCCCGGTCATCTCAGATCCGTAAGGTGGGTACACACTACTCTCGCCATCTGAATTAAGTGGCCCACATGCACACATCATTGTCCTAAAGACTTCTGATCGACGTGCACGAGTTCCAAATGACTCAAGAAGTCTGTCGGGTGTCCTCGGAAACCCGAATCATCCACATTACATTCTTTTCAGGAATTCCCTCATCAAGCATCACAGTATTACAACATTTCATAGATAAGAGAAATCAGAGTAAAAGCGGAAAGGTTACATAACATAGATTGAAACTTAAGTTCATAGTTTACAAACCATAAGTATTTGATACATAAAAGCTTCGGAACTTTATATTACATAAACCATAGATCACACAACAAGTTTTTACTTGCCCAAGGTCACACATCAGGTTCATCATCATCACTCTCCTCCACAAGAGTAAAGTAACCATGACCATCAAAGGGATTATCGAAAGGCTCACCTGCAACATGGGTTAATAAACCCTGAGTACAAAAGTACTCAACAAGACTTAACCGACTATAAAGAGGTGAAGACTCAGGCATGCAGGCTATAGGGATTCAAGGCAAAGCTTTAGCAAGATCAAAGCATTTCTTTTGCATAAAAGCTTACTAAGAGTAAAACCTACTTTCAAGTTTTAACTCAAGATTATCATTTATAACTAACCCAGATCATCATCAAACTTTCCACGCCCAGTGCGCGAGTAGCTGTTCGCATCGAGGGATCACAAGACTGGGCTTACCGAGGGCAAGTGGCTAGTACTATAAATTCTCAACCCAGCGGGCCATCAACGGACCGGTCCTTAACCGACACAGTTGGAGACACTACTTTAAGACTCCATTCTTAAAGCAAGTCCACCGACCGGTCTCAACTTGAAACATCATTGACCATAATAGTATTCCACAACAACCCTTCAAACTTTCTTGTTTGAAAACCTATCTAGTAGCAGGGCTAAGCATCACTACGCAATTTTAAAATAAAACAGGTGTCAAGGACAGCATAACAGATATCAAGGCAGTAAATGCAGCAAGTAGGTTAACCCAATTCTCAACTACCTAATGCAGCATTTTCAATTCATAAGTGATAAAAGATTTAAAATATTCAAGGAGGGGTTAATGCATCCGGGGCTTGCCTTGGTTGCAGGGTAGAGAGGGACCCTCGGAGACTTCCCAAGTCTCGGATCCTACTTCCTCGAACGGAGCACCGACCTCGGGGTTCGGCTCAACGGTCGCTCCTTCGGTCACGTGCACTATACGCAAAATGATAAATGCTCATGATATGTGTATGACAAATATGCAAGAAGGACCAAGTCGAGTACAACTTGCCTTCTCGGTGCAACATAGACTAAACAATAAATAAAGTTGTTTAACATTTTAGTGTTTTTACCCAAGAGGTTGCATCTGTAAATTAAGATTCCTCTTAATTTCTAATTATCCTTAATTAACTAATTATTAATCCTTTTTACCTTAATTAATTCTTAATTAAAAATTAATGACAAAAATTAAGCATTAAGGCAAAACAATATTAAATGCCAAAGGTCATTAGGGTTAATGACCTCATGTCATCACATAATCCCAAAATCACACAACTCTAATCATGAGGATTTAACTAATTATTATCTAATTATTCTAGAAATATTATTTAATTACTAAGTAAGGGTTTATTAATATTTTATTCAAACATTATCCAAATGCCATCAAATTTTGTGTGGAGCCAGGGAATAATATTCAGAGACTCCCCACAAATTTTGGTGATTTCTGGATATGCAAATAAATTATTAAAATTCAGAGAAATTTTATTCATTAAATAAAAGAGGCAATTTTTATACACAAGATTTTCTATTCAAATTCAAACATTACGCATTTTTAAACAAAAGGAAAAAAAGAAAAACAAACTGGAACTGGGCGAGGCCCAGCCAAAAGGCCCGCAGACCGGCCCATGCGGGCGCTGCGCGCTCACCCCCTCCTCTCTCTGTGGGTCACTGACGGGCGGGTCCCGCTCGTCAGACCCCCCCTTCCTCCTTCTGCGGGTCACTGACGGGGATGCCCCACCCGTCTGCGCCTCCTTCCTCACGCACGGCGGCACTGCCATGGCCCCGGCCACCACTGGCGAGGGTTGAGCCCGCGCCAGGGTGCGGATCAGCTTCGCGTCAACCTTGTGACTCCATAGCTACTACTCGCGGACGCTCTACCGCTCTCTTTCTACCTCAGCCGCACAAATGGCGGACGGCCGCATCGGTCGCCCGAAGACCGGGCACGAGGGCTCGGTAGAGCGTGAACCAGCAGGTCCGGGAGGTTGGGAAGAAGTGGGGATCATGGTGCTCACATCACCACGGCGGGAGAAGCAGTAGAAGGGCTTGGCGACGGTGGTCGTCCGGTCGGGCGGGTGCTCCGGCTCCGGCGAGGTCGTTCCGGTGGTCCTGTTCACGTCCAGGGAGAAAGAGCGAGCGCATGAGCATCGTGGAAACGAGAAGAGCTTGAAACGACCGCTGGCAAGGCGTGGTACCGACTGGAGCAGCGTGTCCACGTGAAGGGTTCCACGGCGGCGATGCCGCCGGAGATGGAGAAGAGGGAGAATCTCTGGCGTTTGAGGGGGTTAGGGAGTGAGCTCGGGGGTGCACTGGATTCGCAAGGAGGTGGCGAACATAGTGGACTGCTTAATTTGGCTCGAGGGGGACCTAGTACGGTGAATTTGAGAGAGGGAGGCGTCGGGTTTCTTCGGCCGTGGACAGCGAAATCGAGCGGCGTCGTCCACGCTGGTGCTCAAAGGGAGGAGGAAGCGAGCCCGGGGCGTCCACGTCGCCTGGCGACGCAGGCAAGCAAGCAGCTGCGTGCCTGCACGCGCATACGCGGTGCTGCGCGCGCGGCGGCCGCGCTGGACAGGGGCGCCGTGATCCATATCGGATCACTGTAGCCGACCCTTATCCCCCCCTTCTCTGCCTTTTGTAAAATTTGGCCAAAATTTGAACTAAAGTCAAAGTGCCACCAAAACAAAAGTTGTGCAAAATTTTGTGAGCTACAAAACATGTTTTGGTGACCAAAGCCAATTTTGAGTGGAACATGGTGATTTTTGACCAAACAGTTTGAAATTCAAAATCCAATTTGGGGAAATCCAAATTTTTTAATTGGGGCAGATCAGAGTTTCCAAAATTACTTTTGTTTTTCCTAAACAACATGAAAAACTCCCAACATGAATGTTGTTCAACTTTTTGAGCTCTACAACTTTTATGTTAGTCACTTTTCAAAATTCCAAACAGATTTTGAATTGGAGATTCAAATTAGAAAAGGGGACACTTTCTGGAAATCTTTATTTTCAAAATTACTTTGAATTTTATATTGAAACTTCAAAAACTCAAAACACCAAAGTTGTACATCTTGACAAGATCTACAACTTTGCTTTTGAACGCAACCTCAAATTTTGCTTAGTTTTTGAATTGTGCAAAAGGGGGCAATTCTAGGGTTCAAAAATTAGGGTTTTCCTCCCTAAGCCTTTCGGAAACCTTTCACCCTAGGGTTTTAGCAACCAACTCAAGCATCAATAAACAAGATAAACACACTTTAATTCCCTAAGAACATTCAACCAAATTAAACTCATTTTAAGTTGATGCATCAAGGTGTGCTTAACAACTATGCTGTGCAATGCTGATGATGCCATGATCCGAATTTTAGTAACCGTAACATCAGGGATGTTACAGTTACGAACCGTTGAATATTCGTAAAATGGAATGACCTGCATGTTATGATGGGAACTATATGATATTCTATGAACTTCTAATATGGACAAGTTGTGAACTGAACTATATAAATATGCAACATAAATTTGGTGAACTCGAACATGTTAGACGGGAACGAGCGGGGGTAAATCATGTGGTATGATTTACCTTGGCAGGATCGCCTAGAGAGGGTTCCTGTTGGAGATGCTCGTTTCGGTCATGTAAGGACCGGTTCATAGGCAATCTCACCTAGTGTGATATGCGTACAACCACATGTCTATATGGGTAGACTTGATCTCACACCCCGTTGGGTAGAAATATAATTGTTACTAGGAGGCCGGGGTGGCAACGGACTATCAGGAAAGGACATGGTTGATGTGTGATCTCCATGGTCTGGTCGGCATGGTTGCAATGTGATCTTCCATGTGAAATTATTGTTGGGCCGGGTGCGAGCCCCTTTTTTAATTGGATGTTGTGTGATCATCCAAACGCTGATAGGATGTCATGTGACCATCCAAACGCTTTGTGGTTACCGACCCCTGAATAGGCCGCAGTAGAATTATATGGAAACCCAAGGTCGCGTCAACCGGGAACGGGATCTCGTTAGGTTAATTCTACGACTGATCATGGTTGGGATTGTGCCTATCATGTGGGGAAAGTGTACACCCTCTGCAAAGAGTAATAAACCTATTCGAATAGCCACGTCCTTGGAATGGGCAACCACTAGGATGAGGTCTCTTATGATTAGTTATCTTTTATGTGAAATGGGACTGTGCTAACATAATTATTTCAATATTTGTGAAACTAACTTGGAAACTGGCGAGAAGAGTAATTCTCTCCCAAGGCCCAATCATTATTTAATTGTACTATACCACCATTCCTTTACCATCTCCACCATCCACTCCACCGTACCCCAAGGTTAGGGCTTGCTGAGTACTGTATGTACTCACCTGTTGATGACTCACAGATATCAACCCCGAGGAGGACTACAACGTCGACGAGGAGGCGGACCACGAGGACTAGGAGCCACACGAAGGTCTACGGATATGCTAGGAGTCTCTAGGGCATAGGGTTTCGGCCGCGCTCAAGCTTGCCTGTGGTTTAGATTATCGCTATGCTATAGAATCCGCTGTAGTATCTACCATCCTGTTGTAATAAATTGTTGCTTTACGACAGCAAAATCTCGCTAGCTATGTAATGCCTATGGCTATACCATCTGAACCATGACTATTGTAAGACCATATATTTTTTTTAATATATCAATAAAGCTCGGTATTTTATATTAAATCTGAGTGCCAATTCTGTTATCTCATGCGTATTTGTGCTCGATCCTAGCACAAATATGTGTACACTTGGACTCTCAAATTGAGGGCCCGACAGCTAGACCAAAATGTTCAAGGGTTTTAGAGAAAGAACAAAGCATGCTGCCGATGAAAAGCTTATGCACTCAGAGGGGCTTGAATTGCCGATATAGCACGCAGTCGAATTTGATCAGCTTCTTCTATCTCCCTGATGTCTTCATCGGTAGAACCTTCCACTGGTTTCAGCTTCTTCTTCAACTGCAGCGCCTTGCGAGCTTAGACATTTCGCTCTTGTTCGAGAGTCTTGATCGTTTCGGGCAGCTGGCTTTCTTCCTGTTGAACTTGGGACAAAGCTTCTTCTACTTGTTTAAGTTCTGCCAACAGAACTTCTCTTTTCGTCGATAGGTCATAAATCTTTTATTTCAGTGAGTCTCCAGAGGCTTTCAGAATGCCGATGCTCTTGTGTTTCTCATCAGCAAGATGCTTTACTTTCATTACCTCCTGTGAAAGTTGAGCATGAGTGGCTCTATCGGCAAGACGCTGAGTGGCTTTTTTTTACTGGAGCTGTCGACTCTCCAAGTGTGCGGCCTTGAAAAGAATCTCCTCAGCATCGGCGGGGATTTGGCCTCTGAAAACTTTGAACGGAGCCTTGGCTGGTTCGGAGTCATCAACCAGTTGGGCTGTATCCTGGTGAAGCAGGGCCAACAAATCTTCCAGCTTCGCTCTGATTTCTGCTGATGAGATCCCGATTGCTTGAGAAGAGCTTGCTTCTTCGCCTTCATCATCAGAGATTTCGATGGCAAAGGAGAACAGGCTGTCGGGAGAATCTTGTTCCTGAAAAAAGAAAAGAAGATAGGTTATTTGATAATAAAATGATTGGTGAAATAAAGGATGATAATCAAATAGCTTACTTGTTTCAAAGCTATCTCTCGCCTCTAGCTAGTTGAGGCCGATGGTGCAACAGGATGATCGGCCGGAGTTGCCGATGGGACGATGTCAGCTAAAAGAAATTAACAGGAATAATTATTGGGTAGAAAGATAAGTCCATCGGTAATGATTTTATGGACAGAACTTTACCTTGAGGGGATGCAATGCTTGTCTGGATTGAGGAGACTACCGATGCTATAATTGGACCCACTGGGTCGACGGTCTGCTCAGGTACATCGGTTGATATCTCCTCTGGCTGAGGTTCTTCTTGTGGCTGAGGTGGAGATGGTACTTGTTGTGTCTGAGCTTCTGGCGAAGAAGGGAATGATTCCACATGAATCGGTGACCCTAGAGGAGGAGGAGGAGGTGATGCTGTCCTTTGACGCTTGGCTTGTGACTTGGTACTCTTGGGACCCTTTCTCTTGGCTTGGCTAGCTTGGGGGGCATCGGCGCTTGCCTTGGCACTTCTGGTCTTTGCCGATTTGCCAGTTTGCTGATACAACAATAAAGGTTTCATGAGTACAAGTGTAACAGAGTATTAATGGAATGATGGTTGAGAAAGTTACCAATGAGGTGCCCATGGCTGCCGATGTATCCTGAAAAAGCCGTATAAGTATGGAGTGGGATCGATATAAATTGAAGAGATAAAAACTTTCTTCCTTGAAAACTTGCGCCAGAGCAGCAGCAGCGACCGATGGAGATGTCTTGGTCCGCTTGGTGGTGATTTTCTTAAAACGCGCGCCCCGGTGCATTAGGGCCATCAGACTTGGAACGTTATTGCCGATCAAAGAAATCAGGCCCGATGGAAGAAGTTCGATCGACCTACCACTTCTACTGACTGACGGTGGTGTATCATCGACCTGTGTAAAATAGAGGAAGTAAGTTGCCGATGAAAGCAAAAATAATAAGATTGAAGCATCGGTTGAAGACTTACAGTGTTATCAGGGACCTTGTACGCGGAGTCGATCATACCGCGGTATGTGAGAGCCGATCTGCAGAACAAATGCTCCTTCCATTCTACCCACCATTGTTTGTACGCCTGGGTGATGAAGAGGGCTAGAATCCAGGCCGATAGATCGATATCTGACGTGTCGGCATTTGGTGGGAGTTGGGCAATTCTGATCCACTCAAGACCACTGGTGATGATCTCCCTTGGTTTCACCACATCAGCATAACAGAGTGCAATCGGCAGCTGTCCAAAAGCCAATTGACGGGCCAATGCCAATGGATTGTAGAACTCATAGGTAAGGTTGGAAGTTTTCCCACTGCCAAAAAAATTCACCAGTATAGCTCTCGAAGTGATGATTGCCATCATCAGATCAAGGTCTTTGTTGAGAGCATTATCAAAAGGATGAAAAGTCAGGGGAAATCTGGTATCTGGATCTTCATAAGGCATCCATGCCTGTTGTTCTTTGGTCAGACCCTCATAAAGAGTCTGAAAGAATCGACTAACCTGGTCTTGATTGCCACCGGTACCAGGCAGAACTATCGCAGCTTCACCGTAGTTCAGAGGGGGACGAGTTGCCGATTCTTCTTCATCCAACTCGTGATCTTCGGCTATGTCTCTAGGGAAGCGCTGTACAAAGAGGTTGAATTCAAGGCGCTTGTGCATATGGACACTGAGCCACATGTTGATAAACCACCAGGGTCCCACTAGATTGCCGATGGACTGGCCCAGCAGGAGTTTCTTAGCTACCTGATGAAGGAGGTGATAAACAGCACAGAGCAAATATCGGCCAAGAGGAAATCAGCCACCTTTGGCTAGTTTCTCTGCTGCCGATAAATAGACAGAGGTTGGTCCCGCCGATCGGCCACAGAACACAAACTTATCCAACCACATGTTTAGGAAAATTGTCTGCTCCCTCTCCCTGACAGGTCCTGTCTTTCGGTACTTCTGAATATATCCAGACCAACCGCCGATAGCGCGAGTTTCTACTTTAGCACTGGGCTTGGTATCAAACAGGTGACTACTATCGGCAGTGGATATGTCTAAGCCGGTGAGCATGAGTACATCGGCAAGAGTGGGTGAAGTAGGGTCATGACCCAATACAAAAGCATTGTGCGTGTCTGACCAAAAATACGAGGCAGCTATCAGCAATGACTCATTTCTCTCCATATTGGCAAGAGATAATCTGATGCACTGGTCTAATTTCCACTCACCCCACTGGACCTCATTTGAATGGCTGACTCTCAGGAACCAATCTTTCCATCTCTTGGTGGGACTGGGCTAGGAACGAAAGGCATCTTTCCACAGATCTAAGGAAAAGTTTTTGGCTCTGAAGGGGATTCTATTTGTCTCTGCGTTTATTAGATCGGTGGGATCTGGATTTCCTAGCGGGCCGAGACATTGCAAGCGGGGTTGATCGGTAGAGATTACAATCTTATCGGCCAAATCCTAAAAGTTTTGAGGATGAAAGAACAAAAAAAAGAAGAAAGAGGGTACTCAGTAAAAGGAATCGCAGATGAACAGGAGTATAGCAAAAGTGCAAAAAGAAAAAGGATGATAGACTGACCTCAGGAACGACGAAGTTGATGGCCATTTCTTCGCAAGGAAGAGGAACGCGGACTTGAAGGATAGATGAAGGAGACTCTTGCTGAAGTTCTTGGGGCTCTCGGGCAATGCCGCTGCCAGGAAAGTAGATTTTGGGCTGTAGAATGATAAGATGGAGGAGTACCGGAGAAGGAAGTATTTATAGGACAAAACGGGCAGGGGCAAATCTGACTTATCTCTTTGCTGCATCTGTGAAATCCGAGGGTGTTCAGGTGGATATGGTAACTGTTCGCACGGTAATCAAGGGATTGTGCAGGTGATTTGACAGCAAGCGGTCATGATTTTGAAGATATTTCACTGTACAAGATCGCATGGTCGGTCCATCGGCAGTTTTCTCTAACGGTAATGTTGCCGATGGGCGCATAAAGTGGGGAGATTTGATTGAGAAGTTGAGAGATTCGAGGAATCTGCAGGAGAATCGGGCCGAGGTTGTTTAGATTTAGCGATTGATTACCAGGTTGGGAGAAATAATTGCGGAAAGGCATCATTACTGCAGAGAATTTTGGAGCATTAATGATTTATACTTCGAAATTGGGGGGCATGTGTTGACACCGTTTTTGGACACGTATCGTTTGATACGCATCTGGAGTTAATGAGATGTAGATCGGCAGATGGAGCAGTGGTGACCAGTCTGCAGGGAGGTTGCCGATGAAGGTGGTTGCCGATGGGGAGACAACCGAATATGACCATGTCCAGAAGTGATGGTATATTCGTGCCGATGACCAGTGCCAGTATTTGCCGATGGCCGTAATAGGTAGTCTGTCGATGACTCTTGAGGAAAGCATGAAAGTTGCCGATTGATTCGTGGCGGTGTCCCGTTCGGTTACGGGGGGTAGTTTAATGTTTTCCTTAGTTATTAGAATTCGTTTTGTATACGATTTCCGTTTAATTTGGAATTTGAGTCCTAGTCGTGTCTGGTTGTAGCTCTTTGGACAGGGTATAAATGTAGACCCTAGGGCAATGTAATGAGGCATCTATCAATCAATCAAACACAAGTTTTTACTCATATTCCAGCATCTACTTTTTGACGATTTCGTCATATTTTCCTTTTTACTACGAGTTCTTAGGAATTCGTCGACTTGAGCTCGGCGTGTTCTCAAGTTCTGCGTGAGCACCTCTTGGCCGTGACATCCGGGCGCATCGCTGTTGTCGGGACCAAAGTGTTCGAGTTACCACCATTGTCGATTGTAAGGTCAAATCGGCTTGTACACCTTAACGTTTGAATCGAGTATTAGCCCTTTGTGTTTGCAAACCAGTTTTTGCACCAACAGATCCCTTTGATGACAATGGTGCCACACACCTCCAGAAACCGCTGGAGATGTGCATTCACATCCTCGTGTGGCTTTCCTTCAAATGTATTGGCTTGCACCATTGAGATAAGTGATGGCTTAATCTCAAACATGGCTTCCCCTACATCCACTCTTGGTCCTCTCATTATACGAGTGACCGAGGGAGTATAGTAGTCAGAGATTGAGGTGGCCATCAACTTTTCGACTGTTGGTGCTGAGCCTCCTTCCTTGAGTGATCCTGAGTAAGATGTGGTAGGTTCGGATTGGATCTCACTCATTCAATGCCTGGCTTCACTAATATAGAGAAGCAAAGGCAATGGGTAAACCTCCTTAAAACTATTTGACACAAAGATTAAGATAGTTTTCTAAATTCATTCCAATTAAAATTTCTAGGCTATGCTTTTGCCGGCAACGGCGCCAGAAATGCTTGTTGGTGTTTCTTAGCAGCACCGCAAAAATAGCGATGTCACTAGAGATGCCAAGTATGTGGTAATTCAAATGTCTGTTGGATGATTTCGCAAGCGCATAGAATGTACCATTGTAGCACTTCACCCGGGAGTAGTCCAAGGTATCGTAATTTATATTTATCCCAAAGGAAAGCAGTAGATAGAAATGGTTCAAGAGGAAAGATATCCCTATCATAATCTAATGGCAACAAGAGCAAGGAAAGGTGATGATGATTTGGATGGAAGGTTGATGATGCTGATCCTAAGACAACTAAAGATAACTAACGTAGAGCTGCTAGGTGGGAGGACAACGAGTGAGTTAAGGACTCCTATGGATTCTACCTCTACTTTTGTGTTCTAGTGTAATTAGATAGAAGATACAAGCTAGGATTGCTACCTCACTAACTTAGTTGCTAGGAGGAAATGAGAGAGAAGGAGACAGAACCCCTGCTCAAGCGAGACCAAACTTATGTACGCCCTGCAGTCTTAATTACTACCCTCTACGTGGTGGGATCTAATGCCAAGCCCAAACTATCACTTCAAGCCAGTGAGCCCATAGACCTTCTGTGAAGACTAGTGGCCTCCAACGATGAGACTTAGTCTAGGCACCGCGCCTACACTAACTCTCACTACTCTGACTAAGAATACGTCCTAGCTAGAGCAACTTGTAAAGATGTTGGTAACAACTAAGGAGTGGTAATAGGATCACAATCTACCTTGTACTACTAGCAAACTAGGCTAAGACACAACAACACTGTTGTAGGAATAATATTGCACTAAGTAAATACTCAGGAAAGTAGAAGAGAAATATAAATTAATGTATTGCAAAAGGAAAGTACAAGAGGAATATCAGACTCTCCACAAGACGACTCTAGAGACCCGGAGCTTCGCTCGACTCGACTCTAACTCCCACACAAGACTACAACTACTAAAGAAACTAGACTTGTAGTCTTGAAAACTATCACATCATGCCTTGAGAGGGTGAATACAGCAGGTATTTATAAGGAGAGGTGGAGTAGGGGCTACTCCATCGCCATGTCATCGATCCACGTGACGTTGCTTTATGGCCATTGGATCAAACCAACCTTGAAACCGCCTTTAATCCAACGTCTTGTATCAAATTAACATGTGCTCAATGTGGGGAAGTCGATGGTGGGCCAACCGACCTGGCTGGCGCTAGGGGGGATCGGCCGATCCCCTTATGACTGGTGGGGCCAGCCAGAGTCAGTTGGTTGGTGTCCCCACTGGTCATAGGCACTAGTTCACCCACTTGTTGCACGTTGTCACCGGTTCTTCTAACATGTGGACCCATGAATCCCTGTGCTCTTGATTTCAGCCGTTGAGAGAAAGCACACTCTGATACGAAGGCAAAAAATTGCTTCTAGGAGGTTGCCCTGGATCATGCCTACGTGGCACCTTGAGGAGGTGGCATAGGGGGATCGGCCGATCCCCCATGTGGGCCCACTTCAGCTCTATTTTGTGCCATTTTGCTAAGTCCTGCATTCACAAGCTCAAGGTACATCTGGAACCAATTATTTATAAAATATGTCTATGTCATGTGATTCTTCCTTGAAACCGAGGTTGTTGACGGTGTTTTGGATGTGCATTTTATGCTATAATTTCCGTCAACACCAGGTTCCTCACAAGTTTTTGATCATCAAGTCATATTTCCGTATAGTGAAGGGACTTTGACAATTTCATCATCGGCAAAAAAACAGAGTGGAGAGGAGAGGGGAGAGTTGTCAAAAAAAAGTAACAGATACTTAACAATCATATATAGAGAGGTGCAATAAAAGCAGCGGCTGCTTCCCAAACATAAAGGATAGAAAGGTGGCACAAAAGCAAGAGCTTCTTATAACTAGAAGGTAGTAGAGACCAACAACTGCAAACATGTAGTTGCATATAAAGATGGTACTAGTAGTATAAACAGAATGGGACAGAATCAAGGTCATATGCATTTTAAGTGTTAATTAATCTCAAACTGATTATGAGCATAAAAAGAAGGTAGTAGAAGAATATGAGCAGCAATATATGAGCAGTAGCAGTAGTACAGGAGTAGTTTAGAATATGAGCATATGTGTTGGACAGAATCAAAAAGCATATACAACCATACAAATACAAGAATTTGACCATGGAGTAGAGCATTAGTAAGTAAAATAGATATTGAGCTTGGAGTGACATAGTGTGCATTAAGTAGAGAAATAGGCAGCAGCACCACCAAATTATCTCAAATTTGTCAAAATTGTTGTAGAGTGACCAATTCCTCTCAAACGGATCCCAATGCATGAGTACAACATATAAGCAGCTAGCAGGAGTAGTAGCAATAAGCATGAGCAGAAAGTTCATAGTTCAGAGTTCAGCATAAGTTCAGAGTTCTACTCCAATTCTTATATAGAGGCATTTCTCTTTTCAAAACTCAGTACATGTGAGAGTGGAAAATGCTAAGTTAAGTTTAGGCATCATTTGATCATGAACTTGGAGCATAAGAATATACTCTAAAAACCAAGTAGTAGAAGTAGTGGTGGCCTCAAAAACATGTCTAGCATCATTTGATCATGAACTTGGAGCATCAAGGCATCAAAATATATAACAGAGGAGAGGAGAGAGGAGAGTTGGTGTTGACACTTCTTAACGACATTATAATTAATGAGGCTAAAGAAATGTAAGGTATGTAAATTACTTGTCATTAGCAACTAGCCACTCATCTACCAATATCCCTAAGCATGAACAAGTTTGTCATCCATCCCTATATGCTATGGAATCAATACAGGCTTATATATAATTCAATTAATGTGACTAGGCAGAAATAAGTAAAGATGAATATGAAATAGATCAAGCAGACAGATAATTATACCATTGTAGCATTTTATATATCTAGAGTATTACTAGGCTGTCGATTTATATTTATACCACTGGGAAGGTCTAGCGGCAATGGGTGTTCTTGATGGTGACTCGAAATTATCCCTTACCTCAACAAACTTCCTCCTTCTTAGGATCTTCTCTAGATCGTCAGTGAAATTATTCGGAAGAGAAAAACAATTCATTCATCACACTGCATAAAATAAACAATGATAAAAACAAGGGTGTGCCTATTTGAATAGAAATCAAATTTGAAATATAATCTTATTCATAATATATAGGTTATCAATATTTTATAAGTCTAATGTGCCTTCCCTAGTAACGGCGCCAAAAATGGTTGTTGACACTTCTTAACGACATTATAATTAATGAGGCTAAAGAAATGTAAGGTATGTAAAATACTTGTCATTAGCAACTAGCCACTCATCTACCAATATCCTTAAGCATGAACAAGGTTGTCATCCCTATATGCTATGGAATCAATACATTATATATAATTCAATTCATGTCAGTAGGCAGAAATAAATAAAGATGAATATGAAATAAGATCAATTCTGCAAGTGGAAAGATAATTATACCACTGTAGCATTTTACCTAGAGTATTACCAAGTTGTCGATTTATATTTATACCACTGGGAAGGTCTAGCTAAACTTCAGTCTATTATATTATATTGATAGAAACTATATACTAAAACAAGCAATCTATTCTACTCTTAACAGACAGGTGTCACAATAGATAAAGATAGATAAATGTATGTGATAACTATAGCCAATCATCATTAAAGATAAACATCAAAGCATCATTCTAGTCATGTTACTAGCTAGCCAATATTAAGATAAGAAAATAAATGTCTAAGGTATTCTATAACTACATCAATGAATAACTCTTAGTGCAATTACATCTAGCAATCATCGTTAGCTTGGTTCCTACATCATCATCACATGCAAAGGACATCATCTAGCAGGGATATTAAGACACGAGGGCCGCCCCATTCGTGACCGTGTCAGCTGGCCTATGTACGGGGGATGGACTACAAAGGAACCAATGCAGCTATCAGTGTGGACTACGTCTACATATTGCCTACCATCTACCCAACAGCTGCTCAAGACCATAATCTCGATTGGGCAGACTCTATATGAGCAATTACACGAATTCAATAAGATCAAACCAACTAAACTAGACATATAATTAAAGTAGACAAAGATTGCAATTAAGAACATATGATCTATTAAGAATAAAGTCTACCTAATCATAATGATGAATACAATAATGTAGAAGAAAGAACTACATCTATTCCTAGACTAAGCTCCAGACAGACGCTAGAAGCTCTGGATCCCGATGAAGAACTAGATCTCCTCTACTTCTAATCTAACTAGACTAGAACTAAGAACTAGAAGGCTCTTGATGAACTTGAAGGCTTCTTGATGATGACTTTATGAATGACTGAATGAACTGGTTATGCCTCCAGGGAGGGGGGTCTGCCTCTCTATTTATAGTCCGATGGGGTGAACGTGTGCCAGAGGATCAAACCGACATAAACACACGGCTTAGATGCATCCTCTAGATGGTAGTAGAAGACTCTAGAAGGCGGAGGACGTTTTCCCTAGGGGGGCACCGGCTGGCGCCATGGTGGGGCTAGGCTGCCCCACCTAGCAGCCCTCAGGCCCGCCTTCTCTGGTGGCTTCTAGATGCTTCCCCCGATCTGATAGTTGTCGCTTTCGTCGTGGATAAGTTTCGTGGTTTTCTTGCATTCTAATCCTCCATTTGCTCCTTTTCTGGATCACTCCCTAGAAAATACATAAACTCCAAAACTCATGGAAATTGTTAGATAAACCCTAGACTAGCAGGTATTTATGTTTCTTTTCATGTCTAGAGTTCTTATAAAAGTTGACATTAATGGCCGTCAACAGTTGGCAAACAACAATGCCAGGTTCCTCACAAGTTTTGATCATCAGCTCATATTTCCATATAATAAATGATCATCGGCAAAAATAGAGAGGAGAGGAGAGGGAGAGTTGGCCAAAAAAGCACCAGCTGCTTAACAATCATATATAGAGAGGGGTCGAAAAAAGCAGTGGCTGCTTCCCAAACATAGAGGATAGAAAGGTGGTGAAAAAAGCAACAGTTGCTTATAACTAGACGGTAGTAGAGACCAACATATGAACATCAATATATGAGCAGCAGAGTGGAGACCAACTTAGAAGGTAGTATAGGAGTAGTTCAAAGTAGCTTGGTTTCAGGACCTAGATTTAGTTTTAGGATATATGAGCAGCAACTGTTTTAAGAATATGAGCAGTAAGTAAAATAGATATTGAGCTTGGAGTGACATAGAGTGGATGAAGTAGAGAAACAGGCAGTAGCCCTACCAAATAATCTCAAATTTGCCAAAATTGCTGCAGAGTGACCAATTCCACTCAAACGAAGAGGAGAGGGGAGAGTTGGCAATAAAAAGCAGTAGATGCTTAAAAACATATATAGAGAGGGGTCGAAAAAAGCAGCGGCTGCTTCCCAAACATAGAGGATAGAAAGGTGAAAAAAAAAGCAACAGCTGCTTATAACTAGAAGGTAGCAGAGACCAACATATGAGCAGCAATATATGAGCAGCAGAGTGGAGACCATGTAGTACAAGAGTAGTTCATAGCTCGGTTTTAGGACCCAGATTTAGTTTTAGGATATATGAGCAGCAATATATGAGCAGCAGTAGTTTTAAGAATATGAGCAGTAAGTAAAATAGATATTGAGCTTGGAGTGACATAGAGTGGATGAAGTAGAGAAATAGGTAGCAACCCTACCAAATAATCTCAAATTTGCCAAAATTGCTGCAGAATGACCAATTCCACTCAAACGAAGATGAGAGGAGAGGTTGGCAATAAAAAGCAGCTGCTGCTCATATAATTTGTGAGCAAAAACACAAAGAACTTCCCATCTACTAGCAACTTCATTGACCAGAGATATAATATGATTCACTATCATTACAATAATCTAAAACTCATAGTAAATGATCACTAACAAGCTGAAAGGCCAGAAAGGTGGGACAGTGTCTCCTGTGAGATCAAGTAAGAGGACGGCCGCAACATCAGATCAAGACTCGGTAGAGAAGGCAACAAAGTTGAAAGCGCGCCACAACCTAGAGATCTCTAATGATAAAGGTAAAAATCTCCTTACACTTTCTTTTATTTCCCGGGATGACACTAGTCTTTTACATTCAGTCAATTCTATAGGGGTTCGGTTAGGGGATGATACTGCTCAGATTCATAATTCATTAGAAAATTTAAGAAATTTAGAATTACAACGTATAGCTGAATTTAAAACAATTGATACTTCGAATAAAGAAATTTTGGATGATGCTTCAGCTTGTTCTTTCGAAGATTCTCTGGATTTGGATGCACTTAATTTAATTTGCTCTGAGATAGCAGAGGGTTTAGGTGATGGAGGTTGTGACCCTAAGGGTCTTCAAACCCCCTTATCATCTGTAAAAGGCTCTAGGAAGAAGAATCACAAATCACAAAGTCGGTCGCAATGAAGGGTATTTTTTGGAATTGTAATGGATTTGCGCTGTAAAAAGTATAGATTTTTTAATGAGTTAACAAAAGAGAAGAACCTAGATTTCATTGCCTTGTCGGAAACTGGTAGAGCAAATTTTCCACAATCCACTTTAAATAATATTTGTGCTGGCAGAGATTATTTATGGCATTGTATGGCTCCGCGGGGACGGTCTGGGGGTATGTTACTAGGTATTAATCTTCTTAACTTTGATATAGGGGAGATTGAGGAAGGAGATTTTTTTTGTTCGCTTTAAGATCAGGCGGAGAGAGGATGACTTTAAGTTTAATTGGATTTAAGTTTATGGCCCGGCGCAAGCAGAACATAAATCTTTGTTCTTATCTGAAATAGTCAATGTATGTTCTAAAGAAGCTTTACCTATAATTATAGGAGGCGACTCTAATATCATACGGCGACCACAAGAGAAAAATAATGCTAATTTTAATAATAGGTGGCCTTTTTTATTCAATGCGGTGATTGACTCTTTAAACTTGAGAGAGATTGAGATGTCCGGGCGTAATTTCACTTGGGCAAATAATTTACCAATTCAGACTTTTGAATAGATAGAGTTCTAGTTTGTACAGATTTTGAATCTAAGTTTCCGCATACCACTGTTCAAGCACTGACTAGGGAAATTTCGGATCACACACCCCTGCTATTTTCTACAAATAATCCGTCCTCAAATTATCAGCCTCAATTCAAATTAGAATTGGGTTGGTTGCTGAGGGAAGGATTTTGTGAGATGGTTAAGGATGTGTGGCAAAGTACAATAGTCAGTGGCTCGCCTATAGAACGGTGGCAAGCCAAAATAAGCAGGCTTCGTCAATATCTAAGAGGATGGGAAAGAAATGTCAGTGGCGTGTATAAAAAGGAAAAAAAAACAATTCTGAATAAACTAGATGCCCTCGATAAAAAAGCGGAAATAATGCTCCTTACTCAGCAGGAGGTGGATTTAAAACATGTACTCAACGAACGATTGTCTGAGCTGTTGAGGGAAGAGGAGATAAAGTGGTACCAAAGAGCAAAATTAAAACACCTTCTAGAAGGAGATGCAAACACAAAATATTATCATTTACTGGCTAATGGCAGGCATCGAAAAACTCAAATTTTTCGGTTGGAGGATGGGGTTAATTTAATAACTGGTGATGCACAACTAAAAGCGCATATTACTAGTTATTATAAGAATTTGTTTGGTCCACCAGAGATCACTCCGATCGAGCTGGATGAGACTCAAACCGGTGATATTCCACAAGTCTCCGAACTGGAAAATGAGTTTTTAACCCAACCTTTTTTGGAAGAAGAAGTGCGGGTTGCGATTTTCCAGATGGAACATAATAAGGCGCCTGGCCCAGATGGCTTTCCTCCAGAGTTTTATCAGGTTTTCTGGTCTGTTATAAAGGATGATCTGATGGCTTTGTTCTCGAAATTCCATCAAGGTAATTTGCATTTGAATCGCCTTAATTTTGGAACTATAATTTTGTTGCCAAAAAAGAAGGATGCAAGAGTCATTCAGCAATACAGACCTATTTGTTTACTGAATGTATCTTTCAAAATCTTCACTAAAGTCGCAACCAACAGATTGACTTCCATAGCTCAGAAAATAATTAGACCTACTCAGACAGCCTTTCTGCCAGGAAGGAATATTATGGAGGGAGCGGTAATTTTGCATGAAACAATACACGAGCTACACTCAAAAAAGAAGAATGGCGTGATTTTCAAAATAGACTTTGAAAAAGCCTATGATAAGATTATGGAGTTTTTTACAATAAACTTTGAGAATGAAAGGTTTTTCACAAAAATGGTGTAAGTGGGTACAGAGGTTTACTGAAGGGGGCAATGTTAACATTAAGGTGAATGATCAATTAGGTTCTTACTTCCAGACCAAAAAAGGCCTTAGACAAGATGATCCTATGTCGCCTATACTATTTAATATAGTAGTCAACATGTTAGCCATTCTAATTGCCAGAGCGAAAGAGGAAGGTTTGGTCGAGGGGGTTATTCTTGATTTACTCGAGGATGGTTTGTCAATCCTTCAGTATGCGGATGACACAGTCATCTTTATGAGCCATGATATTGAGAAGGCAGTCAATATGAAACTGTTATTGAGAACCTTTGAGCAATTATCGGGCCTAAAGATAAACTTTCATAAAAGTGAAATCTTTTGCTTTGGTGAAGCAAAAGACTACGAGGAGTTCGATTCGCAGTTGTTTGGTTGTGTGGTCGGTAATTACCCATTCCATTATCTGGGACTTCCTATGAACACTAGAAAGTTAAATAATAAAGATTGGAAGATTATCGAAGATAGAATTGAGAAGAGACTGAGTGGCTGGAAAGAGAAAATGTTATCTGTAGGAGGGCGACTGGTTCTTATAAACTCGGTGCTTTCTAGTTTACCGATGTTTATGATGTCGTTTTTCGAAGTTTCATGTGGTGTGTTAGAAAAAATAGATTGCTTCAGATCTCGATTCTATTGGCAAAATGATCAGCATAAAAGAAAATATAGGTTGGCAAAGTGGGAGGTGTTATGTCAGCCAAAGAGTCAAGGTGGGGTTGGCATTCAAAATCTGGATACGCAAAATAAGTGTTTATTAAGTAAGTGGTTATTCAAATTCTTGAACGAGGACGGCATGTGGTAGGAATTATTAAAAAAAGTATATTAAAAACAAGACTTTAGGAAGTTATGTTAAAAAACCATTGGATTTGCATTTTTGAAAAAGCCTAATGAATGTCAAAGATTCTTTTTTGGAACTCGGCTCATTTAAGATTAAAGATGGATCTCAAACCAGGTTCTGGAGTGATACTTGGTTGGGAAATAAACCCCTTAAGGATAAATTTCCTTCATTGTTTAATATTGTACGGAGAAAGGATGATTCTGTTGCACAAGTGCTCGGTTCAACTCCATTTAATATTTCTTTTAGACGAAATCTAGTGGGTGCAAATCTATTGGCTTGGCACTGTAGTGACTGTACAGGATCTTCACTTGGTAAACCAGAAGGATGTATTTGTCTAGGGGTTGAATGCGTGTGGGATCTTTACAGTCAAGTCTATGTATGCTGCGTTGATTAACAATGGGGTTCGGGTGTCACAAGATATCTGGCAAACTAAGTTACCAATGAAAATTAAAATTTTTCTTTTGTATTTAAAAAAAAAGTGGTTTTAACTAAGGATAACTTAGTTAGATGTAACTCGAATGGTGACAGAGGTTGTTGTTTTTGTCACTTTCCGGAAACAATTAATCATCTCTTTTTTATTGTGTTTATGCCAAATTCTTATGGCGCGCTGTTCATATAATTTTTGCATTGCCACCGCCAACAAATATAAATGATCTGTTTTTAAGATGGACAAAATTAGGCACTAAAAAGTATAATTCATTGTTATTAACGGCAGGTGCATCGCTCTATTGGGCAATTTGGATAACCCGAAACGAGGTGGTTTTTGACAGATGCAGACCAAAATCTTTCTTGCAGGTACTCTTCAGGGGAACACACCGGCTTCGACAGTGGGCACACTTGCAGCGGCATGACGATCAACGGGAGCAGTTAAATCTCGTGGGGCAGGTCCTAGAAACGTCGGCCTTGCATTTTTTAGTTCCAATGGGTGGTTATCGTCAAGTTACATTGGTCATGCTTAGTTTCAAACTTTACTTCGAATGTTTCCTTTTCCTTCTGGTGGGCTGCAATTCAGTCGTAGCTTTTACTTTTGTCCTTTGTGGAAGTTTTGTAATAATTGGTCTGATTCTATCTTTGGATAGATGAAGCCGGATGTTTCATCCATTATCTAAAAAATATATATCTGACTAAAACATCAATTTTGGTATATAGAGTACAAATGAATAATGAAGCAAACGGACCAACATTAATTGTCATATCATTGCAAAGTGCCATTGGTCTCAGTGCTTATTGCACAAATTCAGCAATGCTACTTATCAGTACAGATTAGAGAATGCAAGCAATAGTTTAGCCATCACAAGATAAACAAGGCACGGCTGCTAGACTCAAAGGGGTGCTCCTTGAGTGTCTACGATTAGACAGATTCACATCATCAACCTAGGCACTTTGCTCAGTTTGTAATAAATCAAAGCATCATCATGTGCAAGCGCAAGAGCAAACCATATGTCCAAAGCTCCAACTGGGGGAGAAAACTGGGGGAGAAGGGGGTGGGCATACTTGTAGAGGAACTAGTAGAGAGGGCTCAGGCGGTGGTGTGCAGGGATCCGGCGATGGTGCGTAGGGATCCGGCTGCAGGACAACCGCCGAGGATGAAGAGAAGGACCAACGATGGTGGAGCACGAATGTTGAGGAAGGAGAGAAGGGCAGGGAAACCCTAGCCACCGTGGTCGGTGCCAGAGATGGAGGTGAGACGAAGATGGGCAGCAACCCTCACCGCGGCGCCCCTGCGTGGTGTCCTTCACAGGTCGTCGACTTCCTCCACCGTGACGCGTCTGACTTCCTTCATAGGCGACCGCAAACCCTAACTGTGACGCGGCCTGCGCTAGAGATGGGGCAGGGTAGGCAGGGTCAGGAGTGGGAGGAGGCAGCGAGCGATGGGTGAGGGCAGAGGGAGGTTGCAGCGGCGGAGGGGTGCCGGAGGGGGAGTTGGCGGTGATGTACGGTACGGTGGTAAAATCCGGCAGCCTACCAGCATCGAAGGGAGTGAGGCGCACGCTCGTGAGAAGGGAGCCACGATCGACTTGTTATATACCTAGAGCATTTGTAAGGGCGGGTGAAGAAGGGAGCCACCCCTATAGTTCCATTTGCAGGGGCGGTTCATGATTAAGCCGCCCCTACAAATGTTTTTTTATTTGATTTTTTAATTTAGAAAATCAATCAACAAGCTTGATAATATTTTTGAGGCACTATAAAAGAGGTCAAATGAAAATGATATGAATACAATGTTTGTTAAGATAATCAAGATCTACAATTATTATATTGGTCCGTTTTGCATTTGAGAAAGTTTGGATAAGGGAAATTTGAATTTCAAAAAAACTTCAACTTAAAACTAGTTTTTGAAACCCTAAATGGTTTCAACTAGAAAAGTTATGAATACCAATTTTGTTACACTCATAAAGATCTACATTTGTTATTTTGGTCAAATTGTCATTTGACTAAGTTTAAATAATTCAAATTTTGAATTTTCAAAAATGATAACTTAAAACCAGGTTTTGAAGCTCTAAATGGTTTCAACTAGAAAAGTCATGAATACCAGGTTTGTTAAACTCATCAAGATGTACTTTGTTATTTTTGTCCACTTTTCATTTGACAAAGTTTGAATGATTCAAATATTGAATTTCAAAAAATGATAACTTCAAACCAATTTTTCAAACCCTAAGTGGTTTCAACTAGAAAAGTCATAAATACCAAGTTTGTTAAACTCATGAAGATATACATTTGTTATTTTGGTTATTTTTGCATTTGAGATATTGTTAGAAAAGTTTAGTTGTAAATTGACAAGTCTCTCATATAGTTTTATAAATTATATGTGAGATTCATAATTTTATGACTAGTGTTTACTAAGATTTCTCAAATGAAAAATGATATATATAACAATTGTAGATCTTGATGAGTTCTAAAACTTTTCTATTCAAAAGTCTTTCATCTAGAGTAACTTTGTGCCTTGAAATCTTGTTCGAAGATGTATAAATTCAAATTTTAAATTGGTTATGAACAAGTGTGATTTGTTTTTTAATCTCTGGCTGGAACTTGTAACAGGTTTTTGTCCCTCATACTAACTTCAAATCTGATGATTCTTTTTCCTAAATGTTTCTAAAATCAAGACCTATTATTTTAGTCAGTTCATCTATCCATGTGAGTAAACTTAAAAGAATTTAAATTGTGAATTTCAAAAAATGACACCTTCAAACTACTTTTTCAAACCCTAAATGGTTTCAACTAGAAAAGACATGAGTACTAAGTTTGTTAAACTCATCAAGATGTATTTGTTATTTTGGTCCACTTTTCATTTGACAAAGTTTGAATGATTCAAATTTTGAATTTCAAAAAATAACGACTTCAAACCATTTTTTCAAACCCTAAATGGTTTCACCTAGAAAAGTCATGAATACCAAGTTTATTAAACTCATCAAGATATACATCTGTTGTTTTGGTCATTTTGGCATTTGAGATAGTGTTAGAAAAGTTTGGTTGTAAATTGATAAGTCTCTCATAAACACTTACACATGACACATAAAAAAGTCATAAATACATAAACATTAGACACATACATGAAATATAGTCTCACACACATACATAAATGTAGTCTCGCACACATACATAAACATAGTCTCACACACATACATAAATATAGTCTCAGACACACACTTACACAAACTAGCTAGGCCCCACCGTAACAAGTTTCCCCTTGCCACCTTTTCATTCCCATGGCAGTATGTCTTTGGATAGGTTCCTTTCCACTGCACTGATCTTGCTACTAAAGTATGTGAATAGTGGCATCTCATCATAGTCATTGTAAGCTCCAACATCATCCACGCCATCAACTCTGATAATGTGTTGTTTCCTGGAGGCAACCATGTGCTCAGTCCTCTTCTTTGGGGGGAGGTTACTTAGTGGGTCAGACATATAGAAAACTTGTGCAACACATGAAGCGAGCACCCAAGGGTCATCATGGTAGCCTACATTCTGGAGGTCCACGACTCTCAACCCAATCTCATTGACTTCATGTTGCTTGATCTAGCAGCATCAAAATAGGGCCACCTTTAGATTCCTTCCATAGTCAAGCTCCCATATATCTTCAATTATGCCAAAAAATGGGACCTTTCGCCCCAGTCCATCGAGAGCCTCTACTCGAACGTTGTTGTTTTGGTTTACACTTTTACTATCCTTTGTGTGGGTATAGTATGAGTACCCATTACTGTCATAAGAATTCCAAGATGTTACTTGTCTCGATGGGCCCTTTGCCAATCTACTGATGGTAGTAGAATCTTCACTTTCTCTAAGCGGTATGTTCTGGTCCCTCAACCATTGAGTCAGGCGTCGCCTATGCTGTCTTATGACCCAATCATCTGAATGACCATTCCTCTCCTCCATAATGAGAGCCACGTGTTCATCAATATACCATTGCATCAGTTTTGTGCTCTACAAAACACAACAATGCGCCTGACTTACTTCTTCATATTCATAGTTGATGAATGTTTTTCTACCACTGTGCGCTTTCTAGCTAGCCTACCCATGTGACGAGAATCGGGATTGCCAATCCCTCTTTGTACTTTCAAGTACTCTTGATAGCATTCGATGAATTCTTCAGTACTATAATCCTCTATCATGGAACCCTCTAGGTATGCTCGATTATGCACGTATCGGCTTAGGACCAACATGGACCACTTGGAGGACCACATTTTATGCAAGTAGCAAGGGCTCAACGCCTCTATCTAATGAACCATGTGAATAATGAGATGTACCATTATATCAAAAAAAAGTAGGAGGTAAACACATCTCAAGTTGGTTCTGGGTCTCCACCATGAAATCATGTAGGTCTCTCAGCTCTGTCCTACGAAACATCCTCTAGAGATATTTGAAGAGAAGTAGCACATGTGGGTGATGGACATCTTCAAGAACTCTGACTTTACAGTCCCGATGACAATTGGTAGGTACACTGTCAGCATCATGTGACAATCGTGAGCCTTGCAGTAGTGAAATGAGAGGTCCTTCATTGACACTAGCTTCTTCGGGTTAGCCAAAAACCTAGTTGGGACTTTGATCCCCCTCATGGATGTGAGTACAGATCTCTTCTCTTCTATGTCTAGGTTGTAGGTAGCCGTTGGCAGAGTGTATTTTCCATTATCTTCAAGTACCAGGTGAAGCTCTGGCATCACCTTTAGTTGCTCCATGTCCCTTCATGCTTTCAGACCATCCTTTGACTTGGTTGTGTCCATCAAGGTATCGATGAGACTCTCGAAGACATTCTTCTCCACATGTATAGCATCAATGGCATGGGGACCGCCAATTCTAGCCAATAAGGCAGATACCAAAAGAAGATCGATTGTTTCTTAAAAGGTACGCCTTTGATAGGAGGTCTGCTTCTATCTTTGATTGTTCCATCTAGATTCTTCTTTCCATATATGATGCATATGGTTTTCACCATTTTGTACACATGTTGTCCATTATGACATCTCTCCGGAGGGGGTTCATCCTCCTAGATGTTGCATAGTATCTTAAGTATAAATTGTTTTGGTACTTGTGACCTACCTTTAAGAAGCTATGATTCCTTAGGTAAACAATCTTCTTGGATCCATCTAGGTATACCCATTTAGTATCATCCAAATAGACTTAGCATCCCATCTTGCCTTTGATTTGTCCAGACATAGCAAACAACATGGGGTGATCATTGATAGTCACAAATATTATTGCTCTTAGTGCGATGTCCTCATGTCGGAATGCATCATACATTGGCTCCCCAAACCTCCATATTCTCTCAAATTCTTGCATGATAGGCTCAAGGAACACGTCTATATCAATTCCTGGTTGTTTAGGGCCAGAAACAAGAACGGTGAGGAAAAGGTGCTTTATCTTCTAACACAAGTACGTTGGGATGTTGTACATGGTTAGGATCATTGGAGAAGTGTTGTGGTCAGTCATCCTCTCATTGAAGGGATTCATTCCATTGGTGCTCAAGGCAAACCATACATTCCTTGGGTCTGAACTAAATAGTTTGTTGTTCTTATTGAAGTCTTTCCACTGACTACCATCAGCTGGGTGTGCAATCACATCGTCATCGACCTTGCGCTCATCACCCCACCATGTCATGAGCATGGCTTCCATAGGGTTCAAGAAAATATGTCTCAAGCTGTCAGTCACTGGCAAGTACCACATTACCAAGGCTGGAACTTCTCTCTTATTTTCATCGTTGCCTAATGGAGTGTCCTCTAGTGGTTGAGATTCTTGTACCGTCTTTTTCCACACCCTTCTTATTCCTCTTGTTCCCCGTGGAGGCTTCTTCCCCACTATAAAAGTCATTTTCCTTGTACCGACTGGTCCCACACCGAGGACATTTGTCCAAACCTTTGAACATATCACCACAAAAAAGGATACAATGGTTGGGGCATGCATGAATTTTTTCAACATCCATTGCGAGTGGACTTATAACCTTCTTCGCATGGTATGTGTTGACAGGAACTAAGTTTGGTTGTGGCAGCACCCATGATAGGAGATGCAACAGATCATCAAAACTGCAGTCGGACCAACCGTACTTAGCCTTAAGGATGAGTAGCTCAAGCACAAAATGGAGCAATGTCTAGTGTGTCCGACAACCCTTCTCAACACCATAAACAGTCTCCTTCGACGCTGTTTTCACCTACTCTAAATTTTCTAGACCTTTCTTTTGTAGTAATATTTCTGGTCCAATGGCCCGAAGCATGTCCTCCAAATTGTCACTGTCATCTTTATCCCCCTCATGTGCTCCACCATTTGTGCCGGCACCACCAACATCATTAGCACCATGTTTATTGCCAAAGTCACCACCTTGTTCATTGCCAAAGTTATAGCCCATGTCTTCATTGTTGTCGTATTGGTGCAGATACTTCAGGGTTTCGGCATCAAGTTCTTGATCATTGTTGTTGTCATCAACAACTATTGTCTCACCATGTTGAATCCACATTGTGTACTCCGGAACAAATCCTCGCATAACCAAGTGTGATTTGATGGTATCCACATCTGCAAATGCCATATTTTTGCAATCTTTGCAGGGACAAATAGTTGTATTTTTGTTATATGTCAATGTTGATGCATGCTTATCAGCGGCTACAATAAATTTGTCCACCTCTTCGCGAAAACCTTCATCGATCCTTGACCAACCATACATCCAAGAGTTCATGTACTCCATCTTTTAAAAACAAAACAACAAAAGAAGATACATCAAATGAATCGAATCAATGATTAATTAACTAATTAACTAATTGCCTATTAATGCATATAAATATTCAACATTATATATTAAATGGCTAAAATATAAAATTTCATTGACACAAATTAGCAACAATTATTATTTTACCCACTACCTTTCATACCAACCCCATTCCAATTTCATGAAACACAAATTAAAAAATTAAAAAACAAGCCCTATATATAGAACTAGATGAAGCATACATGAAACTAAGGTGTAATCTCCACTAAAATCAAGCAAAATCGACTAATAATGGGTGCAAGCTCATTTCTCTATCTAATTTAAACTAATAGCTTCAAAACTAGGGTTTAATTTGCTCCATACAAAGCTCAACCACCATGGAAGTGAGAGAAAAGCAAAACTCAAATTACACACTAGCCAACCATTATAACTTCAATTAAAGGCTTGAAATAGCATTTTCTTACCTTATACAAGCTTTCTACCAAAGGATTTGAGACCAAAACCTCCCCCCTTACTAGAACAATTTTTGGGAGGAGCCCAAGACCTCCCAACCTTTTTTCCTCGGGTTGGAGTGAGTGACCCGAGGAGAAAGAAAGTGGTGGCTGCCACTTATACAACCGTCATTTGTTGGGGTGGCTGGTGATCCAGCCACCCCAACAAATGCTTAGTAAGGGCGGCTGGTGATCTAGCCGCCCCTACAAATGGGTTGATTTGTAGGGGCGGCTGGTAACACCAGTCACCCTTATTGAAGCATTTGTAGGGGCGCTAGTTTACTGGTACCTGGGAAGCCCACAGTAGGGGCGGCTCAATCACCAACCGCCCCTACTATCCCAAGCCCCTAGCACTTATAAATCCTTTTCACGTAGTGGCCGTGTTCGATGCTGAGCACAATGAGTTTGATCCTCATAACCACAACAAAGGTGAAGTAGATTACGAACAAGGGAGACAAGTCGCTGCATGCTAGAAAAATATTCTGTATTAGATATTCAAAGAGCACTAATCGACAACACAGCTAAGAATGACTCACCTGGTCGAGTAGGTATTAAAGATCGCCATCAAGCTCGCTTGAGGATCAAGCACACATCACTACTTGACATGCCAACTATCGACTAAAGATGCTCGGTAGTTCACTAGGCCTAGATGATTTCAATGGTCTTTTTTCCTAAAAAATGTTGGCACATTATCAAAGGCAGCTTCTACAATCTTTGTGATGAGTTTTATAGTGGCATGGCTAATCTGGAATGCATCAAGACCTTGTGCCGAAGTCCAGACTTCAGGCTGATTTTCTTATTGAATAGAAGTCTCAAAGTCCTGGCTAAGATCCTTGCTGATAGATTACAAGAGGTGATTCTCAGTCTTATACATAAGAACCAATATGACTTCATTCGTTCTCGCTCTATCTAGGATTGTTTGGTATGGTCGTTCAAATACATACACCAATGCCACTGTCATTGTGAAACCATCATCCTAAAGCTAGATTTGAAAAGGCGTTTGACACTCCCAAGCACGTAGCCATCATCCTGATGATGCAGTACATGGGTTTTTTGAGCGGATGGATGTTGTGGACCTAGTGTATCCTCGGCTCGTCAGTGGTACTCCTCAATGGTGTACCGAAAAAAGTTTTAAGTGCAAGCTTGGTGTCCAACAGAGCGACCCACTATCCCCTCTTCTATTTGTGCTCGCCACTGAGCTTTTGCAACTTCTCGTCAACAAAGCATCAAAAAGAAATCTTCTCAAGGCGCCAATTCCACAAGCTACCGGCGATTTCCCCATAGTCTAGTACACCAATCACACGTTGCTCATCATGCATGCTGATGCTACCCAGCTTTTCTTTCTAAAGGCTATTCTATGTAGTTTTGAATAGTCCTAAGGACTCAAGATCAATTATCAGATGTTCCAAATGATACCAATCAATGTTGATCAAGACAAAGTTTAGATCTTAGCAAGCACTTTAGGTTGCCAAATTGGCTCTATGCCATTCACCTATCTAGGCTTCCAATGGGCACCACAAAGCCTTGAATTAATGATCTATCACTGATGATGGATAGAAGTGAGAGGAGGCTCTCGACTTGCTCTACCTAGTTATCCATCTCCGAAAGGCTAGAAATGATCAACTCAACTATCACACCTATAACCACGTACACCCTAAGTACCATCAAGATCCCTAAAGGAGCCCTAGACAACATTGATCAGGCCAGGAAACAATGTCTACCGAGATGCAATGATCCAACAACAAAACAGGGAAATTTGGTTGCTTGGCCAAATGTGATGAAACCGAATGACAAAAGGGGCCTGGGAGTCATAAACCTATGGCTCCAAAATGATGCAGTACTCATGAAGCATCTACAAAAATTCTATAACATAGCAGATGTGCCTTGGGTTCGCCTAATCTAGGACAGATATTATACAGACTAGGTGCCCCATGCATCTCTAGAGGTTGGGTCATTCTGGTGGCATGACATATTGCGACTCAACAACATTTACCACGGTATAGCCAAATGCACAGTCGGTAACAGCTCAACGGTTTTTGTTTCTAGGAAGATTGTTGGTCGAACAAAGTGTTGTCCATAGAAATTCTCAGGTTGTATTCCTTTACTACGAATGAAGGAATGTCAGTCCAAGAAGTCATGGAAACAAAAAAATCTAGATGATACTTTCTTCCTACCGCTGGCGGTACAGGCCTACTGCAGCTCTTGCAAGACCACCTCCAAGGAATTTCATATGATGATGATGCAGTAGATTCATGGGAGCCAACCTGGGGCCTCAATATACGTCAAGAAAGTTCTATGCATATGTCTTTAGCGCAGTGGAAGTGCATCTGATATATAAAATGATCTAGATATCTCGTTGTGCCCCGTGTATCATTTTTTTTTCTTTGCTAGTCCTAGTAGATCGCCTGAATACAAAGGTCATGATAAGGAGAAGACATCTGAGCATCCAAGATGACACGTTCTTTTTTATGTGCAACACTGAGATGGATGAGATTATTGAACATCTATTCTTCTTCTGCCCCTTTCACAACAATGCTGGTCTACCATCAACTTCAACTAGGATGCGTCGATCCTGCTTCAAGAAAGGTTTGTAAAAGAAAAGGATATGCAGGGGCTGCCTTTCTTTACTAAAGTCGTGCTTATTGCAGCTTGGGAACTTTGGAAGCTGCAGAATGACAAGATTTTCTAACAAAGGGATCCGTAAACTCGCTTTGGCGCGCTAGCACATTTTTTACGAATCAATGTATTGCTCAGTCCTTTTGTTTCAAGACGGACCTTAGGTCCTCATTTTGTTTTTGGCTTGATGCTTTCAGTTAAGACAAGTTCGTAACTTTATGTAATTCTTAAATCTAATCAATATAAATCACTGTGGGGATCTCCCCTACAGTATTTTTGCGTTAAGAAAATTGCAAACAGCTGTCCATTACACATTTATTCATTGTCCCCAGCACACCGAAACCACCTACCTCCCATGAATAATTGACAACCAAATAACAAACCCATCACTACTCATCACTGTGTATACGAACCTAGAGGATGATGATGCACATGGCAATTAGCCCTAAACAAACAACACACGATCAACTCACGCATGAATGCTGCTAGCTAGCTAGCTCCATCAGTGCTGAATGGGAGGGTTGCAGTAGGTGCCCTTGAGCCAGCCATCGGCGATGGAGCGGTAGGCCGCCTCCGTGAGGTGGATGCCGTCCCAGATGAGGTAGTTGCCCGGGTCGGCGCAGGCACTGGCCCCGGACATGCCACACCGCGCCTTGTTGTTGTAGTTGTACTTGCCCTGCCCACCGGCGCCGCAGCAGACCTTCAGCCCGTACTTGAGCCCTGCAAAAGAGTGTCGATGATCACACTCGCTATCAGGCCTCCCCATCGCTACACGCTGTCTTGTAGCCCCGACGTCCACGTATACAGGCTATGTACAGATCACGCAAAACAGCAGCCCCGCAGTGTGTCAGTGCTGCCTGCAGAGGTACCGTAGGCTTCAGCTGACAATTTGCAGAAGCTCCCAAATAACACGCGTTGAAGGTGGATGAAACCAAACTCTATACAACTTTATTTCTGTCTGTCAGGATAAAGAGAAAAAGGTGAAAGTGACGTTTATGATAAGAGAAGAGACCTGCGTTGAGAGATTGTTAGCTTCATTACCTCTTGGAATACATGGCATGTGATTTTTTTCTCGAGGCATACGATTGTAGTAGCTGCGTTGTGGCTGCCCTCATTAGCTAGGCTGATGGATTACATTACAGTTCATAAAGAAAACCGCCTTGGAATGCGCACTAGCTAGCGTGCTCCCAGTCACGTGAACTAAGTCAGTAATGAGCCTTGAAAACATTTTTAAGATAAAACAGTCCATGCATGGAAAGAATTGTTATGTTACATGTGGGAGTATCTTTGTCAATTACAGCAGGTGGCGGCTTTTGTGACTAGTATATATACTACACAGTGCTTTATAAGATGATATGTATGCATGCATGCCACCACGGTGTCGATGACAGGCTTTCATCCATGTTTCATCATAATTATTGGTTGTATGATGCATAAATAATACGCATGCCAACTGGATCAATTAGGAGGGTATTGATTCCCAAATTGTTTGGACAACGGTCATTCATGCATGGTCCCCAGGGCATAATTGACCCGGATGAGTCATTGGTGGGCTAAGAATCCAAGAGAAAAAAAAATTAAACATGCTCACTATGCATGCACGTAGATAGCTCTCTTTACATCTACATCTATCAAAATCCATGCTTTGGATCTATCCCTTTCCATCCCAGTGCTGCCTACTACACTACACTACACTACACTACACATTCCGTGATAACTGAGACTTCAACTCCCGCACGCCAACACTGGGATATATTCTAGCAAGGACACAAAAGCGAAAGGTTACTCACCGAAGTTGTGAGGTGCCCGGATCATGTGGGTGACCTGGGTGTAGAAGTCGGCGTACATGATCCGGGCGTGCGGGTACGTCCGCTGCAGGCTGGCAAGGCTGCGCTTCAGCAGCGCGTTGTGGTAGTAGGAGAGGCCGTTGTAGCTCCGGAGGCAGCCGTCGCGGTCATAGTCGGCGGCGTTGGAGGTGCCGTAGAGGGTGAGGTAGATGGGGAAGCAGCCGATGGGCAGGACCCCCGGCACCACCACGTCGACGGCGCCGCTCCTGACGATCGTCTCCAGGCCGCGGACGAGCTTGCTGACGACCCGGGGCACGTACCCCCTCACCTCCGCCATGGACCGCCCGGCGAAGAGCGCCGCGTTGTAGTCGTTGCCGCCGAACTCGCCCACCACGAACAGCGACTTGGACAGGTAGCTCTTGCAGTCGTTCCCGCACACGGAGGGCAGCAGCTGCCGGAACCACTGGATTTGGGTGTCGAGTGGGCCGTTGTTCCAGATCTTGTCGCTCAGGCCGATGGAGTTGAAGAAGTCGAAGCTCATGGTGGTGGCGCCGATGATGGCCATGTTCGCGCCCTTCTTGAAGTCGCCGCCGGCCTTGGACGCCGGCGGCAAAGGAAGCCCAAAGTGCTCGGCTGTATATATGCATGTACACCATCACGGTACAAGTCAGTCCAGTGTCCTAGAGACCACAGGTATACACGTACAGCTAGCCAACTAGATGACGAAGCACGTACCCAGGAAGTCGATGATGACGCGGCCGTCGGAGCACCTGCCCGTAGGGCGGCCGAAGAAGGTCTCGCCGTAGGGCGACTGCCCTGTGGTGAGCCAGGAGGGGCACCCGCCCACGCAGAGGTTGCCGGTGTCGGAGATGGAGTCGCCAAAGCTCCAGATGGCGTTGTACCGCTGCGCCGCCCCATGCCGGAGCACGCACAGCAGCAGGAGCAGCCCGAGCAGCAGCGCCGCCGCCTTGCCGCCGCCGGTTGCCATCCTCACGTCAACCGTCACTCACACAGTCACACCTAGCTTGGCTTAGCTACCTGCCAGACACGCCGCAGCCAGGGAACGAATTACGTTACGTGTGCCGGGCAGGGACGACGATAGAGAGCGAGAGTTAAAGCGCCAGGTCGTGCGTGCTCACTGCTGAGCTCGATCGGTGGTGGGTGGCGCGCGCGGGAGACCCGTGTCTGGGCGGTGCGGCCATGTGGACGGCCGCACGGGGGGATTTATAGGCGCCGCGGGGACGGCGGTTGCAGCGTCGCTGTCCGGCTGCTGACACGCTGCAAGATATTCCTGTTCCCTTCGCTGAGGCCTGGGGTGGCCCTTGGTTGCTTCCTTCTCGCGGATCCTCACCTACGTACATAGTATCGTCCAGATTGATTGGCGTCATACCGTGAACCTAGTAATGCTTGTAGTTCTCTTCGGTTCAAACAAATTAAGGGATATATATTTTGGGCACCTTTGTTTCCGAGGCAAAATATCCCTTAGCCTTTATGAAGAAATACTCTCCCCGTCTCAAAGTAAGTCTTCGTATTGTTTCTTGAGGAGTCAACCAATCTTAAATTTGACTATGTTTATAAATATATGACATGATTAATCTGTTTCGCTCCGATCTAGGAGCATTCCCTGATGGCGGAGCCTGAAAAGCTACAAGAAAGGTGCTAGAATAGCAAAAACAGTGCTGCATGATAGAAAATAAATTAAAATTTCATGTTTTTGTTACATTTTCTTTTATAGATAAGTGCTCCCTCACTACATTCCAAATTATGATATACATTTTGTCCTTTTTAGATAGATAGTTTATACACTTGGATATAAATTATGCCTAGATACGTAATAATGTATTTAGAAACGTCTAAATCTCTTATAATTTAGAATGGGGTCAGATGAGGCAAGACTGGCGCTGTAGCCCGTCTTGGCTCCGTTCTGTCTGTATGCATGTTTTGAAACTTGTATTTAGTTACTCCCAAAATTTAGATTACTCTGTGATAAAAAATTGTAATATACTGAGATCGAGTAACAATCGTTTTCTTGACTAGTACTGGTAACAATCAAGTAGTAATGATATGCACTGATGCACACGATGAATGAACACGCTGTCAGGCTCCATACATGTCATTCATTCATTATGTAGACTCGAGGCAGGATTGATGGAGAAAGAACAAAAGCTGGCTTGGATTAGGGAAGGAAAGCTACGTGCAGGTGCCGTCGTGGACTCGTAGCAGATACACCTCTACACGTCTCTACATTACTGTCTGAGTTTCTGTGCTCTGCTGTGCTGGGGTCAAATTCGAGTAGATAGCTAGTGATGCCGCGTGATATTACGCGAAATTTCTTTTTGATCAAAGTTCACAAAAAATCAGTTGATCTAGTGCAAGTCGATCCTACACTAACATATGAAGAGTTCCGTGATCCAACTGGACAGCTCCCTTCTTGGACATGCAACTAGCAATTGCTTCCATGACCTTCCACTTGTTTGGTTTGGGTGACAGCCGTCTACGTTGGTCCCTTAATTACTACCAACTTGCATCCATTTTGGATAAGACTGAAACTATTTTGACGTGGATATCATGCATGCTTGGTGTCAACGAATTTTCAGCATGGATGGGAAAATGCAGCTTCAATGGAACTGTGCATGGACGCAAAGATAGATGTGGTATTGATCGGCCGGCTGATCTTTTCTTTCTGAATTCGTCTGTGTGACCAAAATTGACGGGGATCGCCTAATAACTGGTCGATGCAGAGAAAGTACAGTCGGATGCTGTTATATTGTGATACTATTGTTCATGTTGGAGGGCAAGGGCATATCACGCCCACCTGCAGAGTGGGAAATATATAGACCAAGTACAGATTGCTGGAATTATATACCTTTTTTTACAGCTATATATTTTAAACTTCTCCATCAACTGACAGTTAGGCCTTGTTTAGTTGGAGTATGAAAATTTTTTGGATGTCACATCGAATGTTTCGTAGGATGTCGGAAGGAGTATTCGGATACTAATAAAAAACTAATTACATAACTCGCTTGGAAACTGCGAGAAGAATTTATTAAGCTTAATTAATCTATCATTAGCACATGTAGGTTACTATTGCACTTAAGGCTAATCATGGACTAACTAGGCTTAAAAGATTCGTCTCGTGATTTCCAATCAAATTGTATAATTAGTTTATTTATATATATATATATATTTAATACTCCATACATATGTCTAAAGATTCGATGTGATAGGTGAAACTTTTTGGAATGAGAACTAAGCAAGGCCTAAAATGCATCAATCGAGAAAACAGGCATCTGCAAATGCATGGCGCTAATAAACAAGTCTGCCAATTCTGTAGAAATACTGCTCATGAATCATCAGTACCAAAGAACCTTCCTTCCTTGCAATCTCAATCATCCATATGTATGTCCCCACAAGCAAAAGCAATTTATTTATTTATTTTCTTGATAGGAACATACAAAAGAAAAACTGATAAGAACTAAAGTCACCTTCACTTCAACAATGCACACACATGTGCATGCATGCATCCATCCAATTATTTGATCCAAACGGCATATTCTGCATACATATCACAAACTAACACACATGGACTGTCCATGGCCGTACGTGGAGATAAAGAACAAAACTGAGTGATAGGCTGATAGCAAAGCGATTGGGTGGCCTCACATCGTTGCCTCTTCCAGTGAAACGTCAGTTGCGAGCTCACATAATCTTTTATCACCTTTGTTCAGTTACTAGCTCTTTGCGTGCACCAGTGTTAGGCGTAGTGGTGTTGTTCATTCACAGACCTTTGCTCTTGCTTGTTCTTACATACCCGGGCCAAAAGCTTGTTACATACCCGGGCCAAAAGCTTGTTACATACCCGGGCCAAAAGCTTGTTAGCCAATAGTAACTAGCTAGCTTGGCCACTTTGTTCCACCACAAATGCACAATATATAATAAAGGGAATAAAGTTTAGTGATCATAGAAACATCATATCAAATTAGACACATAAGAATCCTCTTTATTCCTTGACACCCTAAAAGAACCACACTGTACAAGAGTGATCGATGATATACGCATTATATAAAACTTTGTATGAGTTTTCTGTACACAGAAGGGCCAGGGTTCAAATAATCAAGGTAGGGACCAGGCTGCATGAAGCATCGGATTAAATGACGGTGAGAAGTAGTTTATACATCGATCGCCATCACTACAGGAATTTCTTTCTTTGCCGAGCGCCCGCCTCTTTGCCGAGGGCCATGGCGCAGGCACTCGGCAAAGACTGTCCTTTGCCGAGTGCCATGTCAAGCATTCAGCAAAGCCGCCTTTGCCGAGGGCCGAGGACAGGCTCTCGGCTCTCGGCAAAGTGGTTGTCCGTGTAACGGCCCACGTCGCCGTCCCCTTTGCCGCGCGCCTACCGTTTGGCTCTCGGCAAAGGCTAATTCTTTGCCGAGTGCCAGCTGGCCAGGCACTCGGCAAAAAAAAATTATTTGATTTTTGACCTAGTTTTTTTTTTTTTTTTTGAGGCTTTGTGAGACTATTTGAAACTCTATTTCAAAGTTTGAGACCTTTTTGAATTTCTTTGCTATATTTAACTGTTTTTTGTTTCTTCATATATTTCTATATAATTCAAATCGCCTTTTTTTGTGACAAAATTATGAAAATTTCTTAGCATGCACCCTGATTTTTTTTAGATACAGAGGAAAAAAGTTGTATTCAACGGATACTTAAACAAAAGAAAACTTGGAGGGTGGGCAGTGCGGAGCACTCCATCATTTTGCAAACCTTGTCACTAAAATCAGGACCAAAATCAGTTAGCAGCAGGCAGATCAAAAGTACATCAAAACCAAAACGGTATCCAGTGATAACAACATGGAAACTACTAGTCTACTACTAGTACTTTACCAACTACTAGTGGATGGCCAAGGCTCTGTAGTGCCAGTTAAGCTTAGACATAGCCCTTGTCTTGTCTCTCTTTATATCTTTGGTGCTTTGATGTGCAGTTTAGCTTTAGATGTAATCTTACTCCTTTTGCAGTCTCCAGCTCTTGGAGGCTTGTTGTGCTTGTCGTGTGTAATTTGGTCCCCTCACATTGCTTGGTAGCTTGGACTAGAGCATGCATGGGAGAACTTGTTCTTTTCTTTGTTCTCTCATGACTTTGTGTCTTTTTCAACGGAGATTCTAATCTTCTGCGTGCATGCCACATTCCCACTGCTCCAGCATAAGCTTTGCTTATCTACTGAAGCATTTCTAGCTAGGGTTAGACTGAGTAGCTAGGGCTATTATGTAGTAGATAGCTTTTGTTCCTCGGAAAATAGAGGTGATATATACCACTACCCTCTGCAAGATAATTACTGTCAGACTATCACTATGATCAATGTCGAATAGAGCCAAAGTCAACATCAAATTTGAGTACTCGATGAGATCTAGAATTTTGCAGTTAACAATATTTCATTTGAAATTATTTAGAGTGGCAAATACATAATATAAGATTTAGAATTGTATAGTTGTATTAGTTGTATAGTCCCAAGTATCATGTAGCTTAATTAGATGGTATGTGTCGAGTATCAATATTAGCGTCTCCAATCCGGGGGCTAAACTATTGATACGAGGTTCGCTTAAGTAACCACGCCCGATCCTAGGCCTTCACAGAGGAGGTCTGGTTCAAATCAGGTGACCCAATCGGCAACCCCAGCCCAATCTGACAACTAGAGGGTGCGCACTGCCTCCCTCGACCCCTGGGAAATAAGGGAGGTGTGTCTGAGGGTGAGAATATGTCCTCCGTCACGCCTGACGATGGAGCGCGTAGTCACCATCCCTCCCCCTTCCGATCCCTCAAGGGGAGTTTCCAGCTCGCCCGACGGCTCAAGAAAGTCAAGGGTCGAAAGGGGGACAACCCGATCGGAGTGGGGCCTATGTCACCTCCTCTAGAAAAGAAAGCGGACAAGAGGCGTGCCAACCCCGTACCATGACAAGGAAGCTGGCGCACCCCTAGGCTATCGATAGCTAGAGATATCAATTCCTGGGGTGCGTTGATGTTGTGGTTCTAAGCGCGTAGCACTATACCACTTAGTCCTGATACGACCCTAACATAATTAAAGGCCGGAGGGCACCGCAAGCCACGCTACGTGCTTTGATAAAGGGGCCTGTAGCTAAATAGGCAGCACGTCGCCACCGCCAACCACAGTGGCGGCACGATGATATGGGGGACTAGAACACCCTCCCCCTCTAACGGTCGGGCCAATGGGGCCCACATGCAAGGAAGGAGTGGCACCATCCCTAGAGCTCTTTCCCCTACACTCCTTCGTTTCTCCTTCTTCATTATATATACACCAAGGCTCCTCCTTAGAATTTGTAGTTACAACATTTTTTTTGAAATTATTTAGAGTGTCAAATATATAATATAAGATTTATAATTGTATAGTTAGAAGAATTGCATTAGTTGTATAGTCGCAAGTATCATGTAGCTTAGATGGTATGGATGCTCAAAAAAATATGAACTGAGTACAAATTTTGTAAACGCAAATATTTTCTATTTTTTATCACTGTGGTGTCTAGAACCCGCAATTATATAGTAATTTGTGCTAGCTAGTGTACTACTCCCTCCATTAGTGTACTACTCCCTCCATTCTGAAATATAGTGATTGCAAGAAATGCATGTACCACTCACTTACCTTCCTAATCTATTAAAATCTTATTCTATTCCGCATGACTAAAGGGTGAACTCTTAGTCTTTTTATACAAAATATGGCAATTACATGAATTACTTCCTGATACAAACTATCACATATTTTTATTTAAATAAACATTATCTTTTGTTCTTTGAATATACTATATTTTAGGATATATTTCAATCTTCAATTTCAGGACAAAGGGAGTAAGCCATTTTGCCTTCCAGATTCCGAGGTCCTACGCGGTGAATATATTTATCTTCCAACTAAGCCATTCATATATACGTTAAATAGCATAAAAACCTCACAAATGTGTGCATAGCACAAATTATTTATGCATGCAATCAATTCCAAGCCATGAAAACATCTTTACATAATGTGTGCTCGTGTTTTAAATCGGCAGATATGACATTTAGCTATGTGCTTTCATAAATAGGTAATAGCCATTTAAATCACGCTATAGCAACTAAATCTGGAAGTAAATAGCTATACTCTCCTCAAACATCTATATCTTGAGATAGTAGCAAGTATAGCAAGAGATTTAAAACCCTAGCACGTGAAAATTTTTCTTTTCTTTCTCTTAGAGTCCGGCTGTTCGAACGGGATCCACCGTCCGGCGGTTTCCGGTGTGATGGTTTCCGCTGGTTTCAGCGCTGAAAATTATGTTTGCCTCTGCAGCGCGCGTCATTCTCAAACTGCTTCAGCACACTGTTTCTAAATTGAATTTCTGCTGTACTTTTTCTATGGTCCGTGCTCGCACGTATTTCTTCTCATCCACACTAATTAATTTTGGCTCGCGGCTTTTCTATGCGCAGCTGGTGCGAGGAGATAGTGCAGCAGCATATCCACTTCAGCTACAACGCATGCACGCAATGGCTTTCAACAAACAACAAAAAGTCATAACTCCTAAATAAAATATCCAAATTAAATTCAGATTACACCAAAGATTTCTTGTAATAAATCCATCAAAACAAGATAAATATATTTAGATAAAATTTTAATAACGAATATTTATCATATAAAAATAGAACATTTTTATATTGAGCTGAGATGATGTTTTAGGTTTAAAAACAATGTTGCGTCTTCATAAGAAAATATTCTAAGAACTGTATTGGTATTATAATTATAAATAAATAAATAAATACATAGCATAAATAAAAAAAAATAAAATCTAGAGCAATGTGTAAGGAAAAAAATTAAAAACATATAATAGAGAAAAAATAAAAAGAGCATCTCATGGATACTTTTCAGACATTCTAAAATATACTATAGTACTGAGTGAGCATCACTAACTACACTATAGAACAACACTTAAAACATTATAGAACATCACATATATATTACATGAACATCACTAAATACATCATAGAACATCACATGTATATCGTGTGAACATCACTAAAAACATCATCATCATCATTGGTATACCACGAGAACATCAAACATCTTAAAACACCACATGTATACTACTAGAACATCACAAAAAATATCATAGAACATCATTATATACTACGTGAATATCACATCTACACTACATGAGTATCACAAAATACATTAGAGAACATCACATGTATACCACGTGAAGATAAATAAATACCTAACATAAATAAAAATAATAAAAACTAGAGCAGTACATAAGAAAAAATAAAAAACACAATATATAAAAATTTAAAAGAACAATATGGAAACTTCAAACATCCTAAAATATACTTAGAACATCAAATGTATTCTAAGTGAACATCATAAAATCCATCATAGAATATCATTAAAATATATTTTAGAACATCGCATATATAATACATGAAACAACACTAAAATATTATAGAACATCACTAAATACTTCCTAGAACATTGCATATATATTACGTGAACAACACTAAAGAAATAATAAATAGAACCAAAGAAAATGCAGTAAATGTAAAAATAAATAATAAATATATAGGGTAAAATAAAATAAATGAATAACCTAAAGAACAATGGTAAAAATAAAATTGAAAAGAGAGAAAAAAAATAAATTAAAAATTAAAAAACAAAGGAAAATAGAAATAAGAAAGAAAATGAAAATGAAAATAATAAGAAAGAAAATGAAAATGAAAACATATAGAAAACTAAAATAGAAAAAGGAAGAACAAATAGAAGCAAGGAAATAAAACAATAATAATAATTAACAAAACAATAAGAAACATGTGCATAGAAAATAATGATAAAAAGAAATATATAAATATAAAATGAAAATAAGAATGGAAATGATAGAATGAAGAAAAGAAAAAATAAAATTCAAAAATAAAAATAAGCAAAGAAAGAGGATAAAAGAAAAAAGAAAAATCTATACAAAACATTAAAACAAAAGAGAAAGAAAAACAAAAGAGTAAACATAAAAACAAAAATAAAATAAAGCAAACAAATAATTAATTATGCGCGGGAAGAAAACAAAAGAAAAGAAAAGAGAAGAATAATAAAAAAAGAAAAGGCAAAAATAAAAATAAGCAAAGAAAGAGGATAAAAGAAAAAAAGAAAAATTTATACAAAACATTAAAGCAAAAGAGAAAGAAAAACAAAACGAGTAAATATAAAAACAAAAATAAAATAAAGCCAACAAATAATTAATTATGCGCGGGAAGAAAAAAAGAAAAGAAAAGAGAAGAATAAGAAAAAAAAAGAAAAGGCAAAAATAAAAATAAGCAAAGAAAGAGGATAAAAGAAAAAAAGAAAAATCTATACAAAACATTAAAGCAAAAGAGAAAGAAAAACAAAAAGAGTAAATATAAAAACAAAAATAAAATAATGCAAATAAAATAATTAATTATGCGCTGGAAGAAAAGAAAAGAGAAGAATAAGAAAAAAAAAAAGAAAACGTATGTATGTATTACGTACCTGGCGCCTGTTGGGGCAGGAAGCGTCCTTCGTCTTCGCGCGGGATGCGTCAGAGCTTGGGAAATATGCACGGGAAGATCATCGACCTAGCGCTGATGTCCGAATATTCGGACGCGAAGAATTTCACCTTTGTCGATTCTAATTAGAGACACATTCATTTATGATGTGAAATCATCATAGATGTGTTTTGTCTATATACATATGTGATGAGAAGTTATCACAAATGCATTTTGTCGTTATCATTGACACGATTTGTCTTCGTCTATACGTGTATGTAGTCATATAAGAGACAAATTCTCAGACACGTTTGTTACGAGCATGTGATGTAGGTTGAGTCTCGTCTAAAATGAGCTAACCTAATATAGTGTAGGCCGGATACAGTGTGTTTATAGAGATGGATGTGCCTGAGGGCGTGGGTTGAAAAGAAATCCTAACTTATAGTAATGTTGTTTCACAATGCTCTCTTTCCTTAATTAAAAAGCATACTTAAAAGACCATCCTTAGGAAATTAAAGGAATCTCCTCCTTTAAACGCAGACGTGCGTAACACCCACCCCCGCACACAGGTGGGAGGCGGGCACCCCATCCCCATGGCTTGGCGCCACCGTACACGCACGCATGGTGCCATGAACATGCGTCTCCCAGCATGCAAGGCGAGAAAAGCCACCATATCCGATCAAGGGTCAAACCCCCGAATGCATGGTCTCATACTCTCATGCATGCAGGCATGGCTGCAAATAAGCATCGTCCTGCATCCAATTCCAATCGGGACAGGACCACCATGGGGCATTCGTTTTCGGCCTTGTTTAGTTCACCTCAAAAAGCAAAAAAAATTTAAGATTCCTCGTCACATCAAATTTTGCGGCACATGCATGAAGCATTAAATATAGACGAAAGCAACAACTAATTACACAGTTTAGCTGTAAATCGCGAGACGAATCTTTTAATCCTAGTTAGTCCATAATTGAATAATATTTGTCACAAACAAACGAAAATACTACAGTACCATCATCCGAAATTTTTTCGAAACTAAACAAGACCGAAGTTGGCAAGAACCCCACGCAACCCAGCTGGTCAGGTCCAAGTCCAAGGTTCTTATCGCAGGTTCATGCACGTATGGTATGTGAAGGCGGATAGAGCTGGCTGCTGGCCCAAGAGGCCAACTTGGACGACGACAGCTCCAGAAGCCAGAAGCAGAGGTAGAAGCAGAGCATGCAGTGCAGGGGCGCCGGGCACGCACACGGCACACGTGATTTGTATTCAGTAATTAGTGTTCAATCAAGACTAAATAGACTTAAAAGATTTATCTCACGATTTACAGGTAAATTATGTAAATAGTTATGTTTTTTATCTATATCAATGCTCTATATATATGGAGTAAGATTGATAGAGAAATCTTGAAAAGTTTTCGGACAAGGCCGCATGCTTGCTATCCGCCGCCGCTGAACACACTCTCAAAGCGCAGGACCAGCTCCTCTAGAGTGAGGCCAGGCAGACAGCGGCTCCAGCGACTCTTTTGATCTGCTCGTACTTTGCAGAGGACAAACTGCATAAGGAGAAGGCGGGGCCAAACAATCTACACAGCTGGTTGGGATATGTATGTATAATAAATTAATAATATATAATCAGGAGTTGGTATTTTCAGCTGGGGCAGCCGATCCAATAAATTGTGTCCCACGGTGTGACCTGTATGCATGCAGATGCAATGCAATGCAGCTTCGTCCCGCTGGAGTTGGATAATAGTTCATGGTCACAGCGGCCAACAAAGCTTCAAGCCAATGTTCATAGCATGAGAGTGGATAGATGTCATGTCCAGCGGCCAACAAAGCTTCAAGCGAAAGTTCACAGTGACCTAAATTTTTAGTCGCATGTATAGAGTATTACATATAGACGAAAATAAAAACTAATTGCACAGTTTATCTGTAATTTAGAAGATGAATCTTTTGAGCCTAGCTACTCCGTAATTGGACAATATTTGTTAAATAAAAACAAAAGTGCTACAGTAGCCAAAAAACCAAAATTTTTGCGAACTAAACAAAGCCTATATATAAGCTCCAACTCCATGGTCACAGCTGTGCACATGGGGCAATAGTTCATATATAGCATGAGAGTGGATAGATGTCATGTGATGTCCAGCGGCCAACGAAGCTTAAAGCGAAAGTACCACACGTTGCCGAGGCAACGTGTACGACCTTTATTTTTGGGTAGCAGACAGACCGACTCTGCCTGTTCTGGGGCTTTTCTGAACAAGGCTCGGCATCAAGCGCCTGCAATGAGCAGGAGTTCGAAAGGATCTTCAGAATTCAGACATGTATCATTAGACTGTTGACAATGCACTTCTTCCGGCACAGGTCTCTCCAAGTACAGCAGCTCATCTCATGCACACTTTGACAGAACGATACAGGTTCAGTCAGGTATAATATGCAACTGTCAGTACATTGCTCTCATCGATCAGTCATCATAAGGTGGCGGCTAATGAAACGTCCTTGCATCAGGGAATATATTTTACTATATAGCCTCTGGCCAAAGCCGCCTACAGATCTGCAACTCAAATCCACTGTTGCTCGCCCCAGCTGGATTAGAGCGATCAAACAAAAGGCATGTAGCACAGGTGATTAACTGATTATGTGGCTACTGATTTTGTGTTGATGAGAAGACAGAGTTGGTAGAATTAAAAGGACAACGGATTCATGAATCCGTTAGAGGGATAGTTGGCCTGCTTAATGAAAGTTGCCTATGATGGCTATGACTGGTCGGACCGTCGGCCAGTGACGAGCGAATAAAGATCGTCTCGATCTAGGCATGTATGTTCGCTTCGCTAAAATTTAGCTAATACTGATTTGTTGCAACAAAAAAACATTGTTTCTTCAGCTTTCGTTAAAAAGTACTGCTGAAGTGGTTCATATTCAAAGAAGTTAACGTGCCTCTCTCTTTCTCTCTATATATATGTCAAAATGGTCAAGACTGAAGTGCGTCCAGTTAGGTCTCCATAGTCTAGCAAAATCTCTCCAAATAAATAACTGTGCCAAAAGTGTGTCGCATGGTTCGTGTCTATTTAGACTAGGCTGAAATTAGAACAATCCGAAATATTTTTTAGAAAAAGAAACTGTTACTTCAACCTCTATAAAAGTTTTAAAATGGACCATTTATTATTATAAGACTAACAGTAGAGAGATCAAATAAGACTAACAGCAAACTACTAAACACCTCCATCCATTGTATAAGCCCAAGAAATCGTGTCATGCAGTGCAATTGTTGTGCAAGGCATCCTAGCTTCTAACGCCATACATGGTCCCAACTTCCCAAGTAGGCAAGTATAATCCCAGGGAATCATATCATGATGTGCAATTGTGAAGAATTCACTGACCATCGTGCGTGTTTATCCTCTATCAGGCTACCACCTAGCTACATACTCTGTCTATCCCGACTCGATTTCCAGCAGCACCATGCCGTAGCTGTACACGTCGACCTTGGGCGTGACGGCCGTGCCGCTGATCCACTCCGGCGCGAGGTGAGTGGTGGCGGTCTCGCCGCGATGGTCGCAGGCTAGGACCCCAAAGCCATGAGGCCGGGAGCTTCCCTGTAATCCTGTAAGTTTCTCCTTCCTCCTGCTCGGTGCTCCTTGCTGTGTGCTCCATTCTGGTCATGGTTCTTCCAACTCTTCCCTGGCTCTCTTTCGCCCCGGGAGAATCGGTTTCGACTATCGTGGAGCGTTCCCTTGGCCTTCCCATTTCTTCCCCAGTTTCCTCTTCGCGGTCCTTTGCTCTTGTTGTCTCCTTTTCTCGCTGCAAGTTTCGTCTCGACACCTCCTCTGTTAGTATCATCCTCCAAGCCTCCATTGGAGGATGTGCTGCTTACTTTCGTGTTTCTCACCTAGCCGGGCGTGCTTTCAAATTCTATGTCTCCTCCAAGCCTGTTGGCTTCTCCATTGTTAAGCTGTGCTCGTTTTCTTGCCCTGAATATTCCTTATTCTTCCACCTCTGGGGCAATGGCGGCCCTAACTGGAGGCGCGAGCTTTCTCTTTTCTTGTCTGAAGAAAAACGTTCCTGGCTTCCTGCTCGCAACCGTCGTCCGGCCCCCCGCCCGCCGACTTTGGTTCGCTCTAATTTTTCTTTTGCGGATGCTGTTCGTTCATGTGTGGACTCAGCCCCGCACTAGCGTCCTTTGACCTCGCTGTCGATTCGCCGTTCCTCTTTGGCCCCCGGGTTGCCGCTCACCGGCGCTAACACCGTTCCCTTGGCGGCCAAGCGTTCTGTCTTCGGGCGCCTTCAGCTCGCGGTGGTCCGTTCTCCGACCCCTGATCCTGCCCGGTTCTTCCGGGTCTGACAGAGGCAAGCGTTCAGTCAAGGGCGCTCCGACCGTGCAATCTTCAGATGATTACCTTGGGGACACGCCCCTGCTTCCGTTTTGCCAGCGATGTCTCGCGCGCGATCATTACAGAGCACAGTGCCACTCCCCTATCAGGTGCCTTGCCTGCCGTAGATGGGGACACACTGCTGCCTTGTGCGATTTTCACTCTGCTTCTGCTCCGGGATTTTTGACCGAAGGCGGGAAGGGGAGGAGACAGTTTACTGACCTTGGTAAAAAGATGGCCGCTGGTTGGTCTGATAACGCGGTGGTTGGGCCGTCTAGGGCTGGACCAATCGTTTCCGACGAAAATCCGCAAGCTGCTCCCTCCCTCTCCGCCTGGGCCGCTAGGGGAAACGAGCCTGAAGTTAATGTGCTGCGCCATCCCAAGCCCAGCACTGTTCAAAGTCTGGCTCCCTCAAACGATCCCCTCAGTCTATCCCTCGGCTCTTCCCCTTCCTCGGCTCTCCTTGAAAGCCCTAGTTTGGTTTTGGATAATTGATGAAACCCTAGTACTAACCTCTATACTAAGTGTGTGTAGACTTAATGAGGTTGGTACATGCCAAGTGATGGAGCAAGTAATGATCATGGTGATGACCACAAGATGATCAAGTGCTCAACTTGGAAAAGAAGAAAGAGAAAAACAAAACCCTTTGGAGATCAAGGCAAAGGTATTGCTTAGGGTTTTGGTTTTGGTGATCAAGACACCATAGAGGGTGTGATCACATTTAGGATAGATAGCCGTACTATAAAGAGGGGAATTCTTTGGCTAAGCGGTTATCAAGTGCCACTAGGTGTCATTGTTCATGTGCATGCATTTAGAACCTAGTGAGCTAACTTAACTCCTTCAAAGAAAATGATTGTGAAAATGCTAACACACGTGCACGCTCGTTTGGTACACACGTTGTGGTGTTGGCACACTTTGAGAAGGAGGTGGAGTTTCAAGAGTAGAGAGGCGGGATTCGGCGCTTTTCGAGAAAATGAAGTGCATATTTTCTATTGCGCCGGTGGGAAATTTTGGAGAAGTCGCGGGAGTGTTTCTCGCTGAGAAAACACTCACCGGACGCTGGCTTCTGGAGCACCGGACGCTGCGTCTGAGCGTCCGGTGCAGACAGTGCCTGGCCCAGCTAGGGTAAGGCACCGGACGCTGGCTTGAGCGTCCGGTGGTTAGCGTCCGGTGTGCGGGCGTTTTGCGACCCTCTCTGCGCATGGGTCCGGTGAGCACCGGACGCTGAGGGTGCGTCCGGTGGCTCGCGTCCGGTGAACTTGCAAGTTTGCAGAGCTCTCTGCGCATGAGTCCGGTGTGCACCGGACCGTCCGGTGCTCACTTGCTCAGCGTCCGGTGCACTGCAGGTGACCGTTAGATTCTGACACGAGCGTGACACGTGGCTGACGTTGGAGCACCGGACGCTGGTGTTGAGCGTCCGGTGCCCCTTTAAGAGCGTCCGGTGACCCCGTATTTCGCCCAGTGAAAGAGCCAACGGCTCTATTTGTTTGAGGGGCTATAAATACGTGTTTGGCTGGCTTGGGGCTCACACTCCTGGCATTCTAACATACTTGACATCCTTGTGAGCCTAAGCAAACACCTCCCACTCATCTCCTTCATAGATCAAACATCTTTGTGAGATTGGGAGTGATTCCAAGTGCATTTGCTTGAGTGATTGCATCTAGTGGCACTTGGGGATCGTTCTAGCTGCGGTTTTCTTGTTACTCTTGGTGGTTACCGCCACCTAGACGGCTTGGAGCAGCGGAGGAGGATTGGCACGAGTTGGTGATTGTTCGTGGCCATCTCCCGGTGATTGTGAGGGGTCTTGTACCTTCCCCGGTGGAGAGCCGAAAGGTAACTCTAGTGGATTGCTCGTGTCATTGAGTTACCTCACTTGTGGGTAGGTTCTTGTGGTGTCCTAGTGAGGACGAGGTTCATGCTACACCTCTTAGCCACCGAACTACCAAGTGTTGGTCGACACAACGGGGACGTAGCGTGCCGGCAAGCACGTGAACCTCGGGAGAAAAATTGTGTGTCTCCATTGTGATTGATTCATTGGATTTCTCCCGGTGATTGGACTTCATTTTATTGATTGGTTCATCCCCTCTACGCGGCGGTATAAAGTTCAAACCATCTCTTTACATTCCCGCAAACTAGAGTAGCTCACTTACTTGTATAGAAACTTTAGGTAGCTTCCTAGTGTAAGTAGTGACATAGCTCTTGTGTGCCTAGTGATTATATCAACTAGAATTGTTGGATAGGTGGCTTGCAAACACCCCTTTAGAGCTAGAGCAAAAAGCTTCACTTTGTTATTTACTAACCTCTTGCTCTAGTGAGTTTGTAGATTTTTTAAATAGGCTATTCACCCCCCCCCTCTAGCCATATTAGGACCTTTCAAGTGGTATCAGAGCCGTGGTCACCGTTTTGTGAAGGCTTAACAACCTCGGTGCTCAAATTATGGCTCAAATAGTGTTCAACCATGTTGGGGGCAAACCACCGTTCTTTGATGGTACAAGTTCTTTTGACTATTGGAAGAGAAAGATGAAAATGTATCTTGGATCAATAAATGATAGAGTGTGGGAAGTCACCGAAAATGACTTTGTGATTCTTGATCCGGCTAACCCCACCGACAATGAGAGAGCAAACAAGCAATGCAATACAATGGCTCTCAACACAATCTATAATGGCATTGATTCAAAGGTATTTGAACAAGTCAAAGATCTTGAGAAAGCAAGTGAAGTGTGGACAAGGCTAGAAGAAACATATGAGGGCACTACAACGGTAAAAAGTGCCAAGTTGTACATGCTCAAGGACAAGCTATCCAACTTCAAGATGAAGGATGATGAGTCCATACCGGAGATGTTCTATAGGCTCCAAGTCATCATCAATGATCTCAAGGGCCTTGGTGAGAAAGTAAAGGATGAGGACTTCATTCACAAATTCTTGATGTGCTTGCCCAAGAGGTTCAAGACATTGAGAACAATCATCTTTAGAGGTGGATTGACCGGTGTATCTCCCAATGAGGTACTTGGAGATGTCATGACCGAAGATCAATATAATGACAATGAGGTCATGAAGAAGGATGATGATGACAAGAAGAAGAAGAGTGTAGAATTCAAAGCTAGCTCTTCATCCAAGAGCAAGAACAAGGGCAAGGCTAAGAAGGAAGAATCAAGTGATGAGGAGTGCTCTAATGATGATAGTGATGATGAAGCACTAGCACTCTTCGTCCGCAAGTTTGGCAAGATGATGAAGAAGAAGGGCTATCACACAAGAAAGAGAAGAGATCATTTCAAGAACAAGGAGCATGTGAGACTATGCTACAAGTGCAAGAGCCCCGATCATATTGTGGCGGATTGTCCTTACAATAGTGACAATGATGAGCATGACAAGAAGAACAAGAAGGAAAAGAAAGAAAAGAAGGAGAAGAAGATGGTCTTCAAAAAGAAGAAGGGTGGATCCTATGTTGTGACATGGGATAGTGATGCCTCTTCGGATGATGATTCAAGTGATGATGACAAAGCATCCAAGAAGAAGGCACTTGCTAGCATTGCTATCAACAACAAGCCATCACTCTTCGACACTCCTTCATGCTTCATGGCCAAGGGCCACAAGGTACAATATGATGAGAGTGAAAGTGAAAGTGAACATGAACATGATAGTGATAGTGATGATGAAAATGAATTCACTAATGAACAACTCATGGACATGTTAGAACAAGCCAATTCTCTTATTCAATCTAAAAACAAGAAGTGCAAAGAATTGGTCAAGAAGTTAAAAGCTCTTGAGCAATCCTTTGATGAGCTCAATGCTAATCATGAGAGGCTAGTGGAAGCCCATGAGAAGCTTGGCAAGGCTCACACCAAGCTTGAAAAAGCTCACTCCTTGTTATTAGAAGAGAACAAGGAAAAGGTTGTTGTATCATGTGATGTGGGCACAACATGTGACTTAACTAAAGAATCACCCAACCCACCTATTGTTGTTGCCACTAACTCTTCGTGTAGGTCTTCATCCACCACCACCAACTCTACCTCTACTTCTAGTGTTAGTGTCACTTGTGATATGTCGACGAAAGCTAGTCGGCAGTCTACCTTGGGGTATACCCACGGTAGTAGTTTATCGGTAGACGATGCGCAAACTACGAACTCGATGGTGACGCAAGACACGGACAAGCTTTTTATCCAGGTTCGGCCGCCGAGTTGGCGTAATACCTACGTCCTGCGTCTGGTTGTATTGATTTGTGCTGAGAGAATATGATGTGATGTGTCCTCTAGGGGACCCCTGCCCCTCCTTATATATCCTGAAGGGACAGAGTTACAAGCAAAGTATCCTATTTGGTACAATATCTTGTAGCCTTGCGGTGCACGCCGACCAGTCGTGCGCCGCACGTCTTCATCTTGTGGGCCGAGCCACCTCTGATGGTGCGGCCCATATAGGCCCGTGAGGGTATAGGGGTTTATACCCCCACAGCTAGTCCCCGAGCACCATGTATTGTGATGTAACACGCCGTCTTGAGCTTCTTCGATCAGCGAGGCTTGACGTCTTCAATAAACAGGAAAGTCGCCCAAACAGTTGCAACGGTATTTTGACCAACTCAAAAGACAGTTGATCAACATTGACATCGAAGAAGCAGGTTGTTCGAAGAATGCATGGTGCTCTTAATTAAAAAAGATTTCTTTCCTGGTGAAGTGTGCCCACTTTACTTTTCTGAAAAGTATAGTCTTTCCAAAAGCAAGCATATTCACCGCAAGGTGAAGTGTGCCCACTTAGTCCCCGAGCCTGGTAGTAGGTGACGTAGGCACGTGGTGCCAGGGTCAAAAGAAAAGTCCTCAAAGAAATTCTTAAACTGAGATGCATCGCCAGATGCATCGTACCGATGTAGTCCCCGAGCTTGCTGGAAGGCGAAGTATGAGCCTTGTAGCAAGGTCTAAAAAATTGAATTTACCAGTCCCCGAGCATATCATGCTCGTATGCAATTGAATAGACTAATCGACCAGTCCCCGAGCATAGAACGCTCGGTGGTCGGTACAGTCTCCGAATTCTCAAATTGGTGGGCTGGTCGACCAGTCCCCGAGCGTATAGTGCTCGGTGGTCGGTGCAGTCCCCAAGCTCTTAAATTGGTGAGCTGGTCGACCAGTCCCCGAGCGTATAGTGCTCGGTGGTCGGCACAGTCCCCGAGCACGGCGTAGGGACCGGTGGACAAGTCCCCGAGCGTGGTTGGGAACGTAAACGTGCTCGGTGGTCGGCACAGTCTTCGAGCATAGCATAGAGAGTAGTCGACAAGTCCCCGAGCGTGGTTGGGAACGTAAACGTGCTCGGTGGTCGGAGCAGTCCCCGGGCACAGCGTAGGGAATAGTCGACGAGTCCCCGAGCGTAGCTTGTCGACTGGGCCAAACTCCTGAAAAATAAATATAGAAAAATAGGTAGTACATGATGTATAAATAAACTCTAGATAAAAAATCAGCACTGAGATAAGTTTTAGACTTTTTATTATAAAATTAGCACGAGTAGTTAATTCATCCTAGAGCTTGTACCAGCTCTGGTCTAGCCAACAATCAGCATGAGGTGCGGAACCTAGACACGCGTGGGATTGCCAGCCTCGCCAGAGAGCTACTGCCGACCACCCGGAACGCAGAGGGCGGATCTCGTGCACGTGTAGGGAGGAGTCGGAGACAGTACCGGCTCTGGAAAGCTCGTGTAGGAGAAAAAACTAGTCGGCTAAACAAAAAGTTGTTTTTGAAGGATAATAAAAAATATTATGCTAAAAATAAATAAGATATTAGAAGTGTACTTATCTGTTGACACCATTTTTGGGCACGTGTCCAGGATGGCAAGACAGGGTGGCAGTATGATATGGGTTGCTGGTAAGGATGGTTGCCGATGAGGGAAGAGTTGAATGTGACTAAGTCCTCAGACAGTAACATGGTACCGATGACCGAGTAAAAGGGTCTGCCGATGACTATGGCAAGAGGATTGCCGATGACGCAAAGGAGGAGTCCGGAAGTTGCCAGTTGTCATGTGGAGGAGTTTCGGTTTGTCACGAAGGGTGGTTTTATTATTTCCTTATGTTATTCGTATCGTTTTGTGTACGGGTTCCGTGTAATTTGGAATTCGAATTCTAATCGTGTCTGGTCGTAGCTCTTTGAGCAGGGTATAAATATAAGCCCTAAGACCTTGTAATCAAAAAATCAAGAAATCAATCAAACATACGTTTTACTCATATTCCAGCGTTTACTTTCCGACGACTTCGTCACCTTTTTTCTTCTTATTACGAGTTCTTAGGAATTCGTCGACTTAAGCTCGGCGTGTTCTCGAGTTCCGCGTGAGTACCTCTTAGCCGTGACATCCGGGCGCATCGCTGTTGTCAGGACTAAAGTATTCGAGTTATCACCTTTGCCGATAGTAAGGTCAAATCGGCTGGCACGCCTTAACGTTTGAATCGGGTATTAGCCCTTTGTGTTTGCAGATCAATTTTGTATCAACACATCTTTTGGCACGCCCAGTGGGACCGATTCAAGAAATCAATCAAACATACGTTTTACTCATATTCCAGCGTTTACTTTCCGACGACTTCGTCACCTTTTTTCTTCTTATTACGAGTTCTTAGGAATTCGTCGACTTAAGCTCGGCGTGTTCTCGAGTTCCGCGTGAGTACCTCTTAGCCGTGACATCCGGGCGCATCGCTGTTGTCAGGACTAAAGTATTCGAGTTATCACCTTTGCCGATAGTAAGGTCAAATCGGCTGGCACGCCTTAACGTTTGAATCGGGTATTAGCCCTTTGTGTTTGCAGATCAATTTTGTATCAACACATCTTTTGGCACGCCCGGTGGGACAGGATTCAAGATCAAGATCAACATGTCGATCTCTGACCTCGATCAAGACAATGTTATCCCCGTGACGGAAGCTAACCTCAAGGATGAGCAGAAGCAAGCTGTTGCCCAAGCTATGGAAGAATTCAAGCAGCAATGCCTGAAGTCTTTCAGCATAAACAGGAGCGGCGAAGTGGTCCAGAAAGATGCACTGCCGGCACCACGGCAGGTCACCTTTGACGCCAACCCTGGCAAGCTTCAAGACATGGTTGATAATGCCATCAATCGAGCGTTGATTAATCAAGCTGGTGTACTATCTAATACGGTTTTCAACGCCGTGGCAAGAACCTTCAAGGAAGGACAAATCCCGCCGGATTATGTGGGCCCCTCCCATCATCAACCCACGGCACCAGAGGTCACGGTTCCATCGGCTGCTTTGACAAGTGCGAGTGCACAGACTGCCGTTCCTCCGAGTACATTGGGGGCTACTGGTGCACCATCTATGCCGATGGCAACTAACCCACAAATTTCTGTTGGGCAGCATAAACTGACAACAGATATGTTGGCGTCGGCCATGTCGGGGTTAACTCTTCCTCCTAGCTGGTGGGGTTATGGTATGCCTCCAGAGTTGACGCCGGGAACGTCACAGATAGCTGATATGAGGGGCAAAACTCCTATGACATCGGCACCCTCTAATGTGCCGGTGAACCAGAGTCCTCGGTATACCACAACTACTACTGCAAGGCCTCACGCTGGAAATCCTCAAGATCCAATGTTCCAGATGCCTAACGCATCGGCAGAGTCAATGCTGATGCAACAGAGGCCTATGGCCCAGTCAGGGTATGTCAATTCAACGACGGTACCCAATTACCAATCATCGGCAGCACCTATGCCGATGAACGCTAATAATGGATGGCTTGGACAGCAAGCCTTTCCACAGTCGCCCCAGCAAGGTTATCAGACTACAGGGTTCCAGCAAGGACAGGTGTATCCCGGGTTCCAAGGTCAGGGAATTCCCACCCAGCCAATAAATTTTGGACAGCAACTCGGAGGACAGCCAATCGGTGGACAACAGTTTGGTAGTCCGCAGATTGGAGGACAGGCGACCAATACGATGTTCCATACAGGTCACGTCCCGAACAGACACGTGGAGGTTCGCCACCAAATGCCAGATCCGCAGCCGCCTCATCGGCAAGATGCCGATGCATATTGGGCCGATAAGATTGCCGAAGTAATGAGGGAACAATTTGGGATAAAACCCAAAGTCAACACCTATTCTTATCGGACACCGTATCCTCCAGCGTATGATTTGATCCCGCTTCCACATCGGTACAAAGTACCGGATTTTACAAAATTTTCCGGACAGGACGATACGTCAACCATGGAGCATGTCAACAGGTTCATTATCCAATGTGGAGAGGCTGGTAACAGGGACGAATTGAGAGTTCGCCTATTTTCATCATCATTATCTGGATCGGTCTTTACTTGGTTCATATCATTGCCTCCCAATTCAGTAATTACTTGGGCCGATCTGGAGAAGCAATTCCACAAATACTTCTTCTCGGGGGTTCATGAGAAGAAGATCACCGACTTGGTCAAGCTGAGGCAACGTAATGACGAGTCGGTTGAGGGATTTGTGCAGAGGATACGGGAAGTCAAAAATAAATGTTATAGCCTGGTTCTGGATGATCGGCAACTAGCCGATTTGGCTTTCCAAGGTCTGTTGCCACACATCAGGGATAAGTATGCCTCTCAGGAGTTCGAAAGTTTAAGTCACTTGGTGCAGAGGATATCTGATCAAGACATCAAGCCTTTCGAGCCTAAGAGGGCATGGAATAAGAAAGTCTCATTTGTTGACGAGGCAACGAGCTCAGATTCCGATGAAGAACCAGTAATCGGCTTAGCAGAGTGGGTAAAAAACAAGAAGCCGATGTCTTGTCCTTTTGGGCAGAAGGAACCAGAGAAGTTTGCATTTGATACTGCCAAGGCCGACAGGATATTTGACTTTTTACTTCAGGAAGGTCAAATCAAATTGTCACCTAACCACGTGATTCCGTCGGCAGAAGAGTTGAAGAGGATGAGGTATTGCAAGTGGCATAATGCAACTTCGCATGATACCAATGAGTGCAAAGTATTCAGACAACAGCTGCAATCGGCCATAGAGTCAGGGAGAATCAAGTTTGATAGTTCCAAAGCCCAGAAGCCGATGAAGATAGACCAACATCCTTTCCCGACGAATATGTTGGATGCTAAGGGGAAGGCTAAGGTCTTAACGTCGGAGACAGCTGAGAAGAGTGCATCGGTAGATCCTCAGCATCAAGTTACTACCGCTGATGCAAGAAGTAAGGGCTTGGTCCAGGAAGGAGCTAGCTCAGGAAGAATTCCTCGATCTGGTATTGTCATAACTCATAGAAGGCCTCGAGAGAGATGGCAACAACGGGAAGATCGGTATCGGCGCCAGCAGGAAGATTATCAACGGGAAGAAGAAAGACGCCGACAGGAGTGGAATCGGCATAGGGATCATTGGAATTGCCCATTCTTCATCCATTGTTGGGAAGAAAATATCAAGCTCCCTACTGTCAGAGACTGTCCTGAATGCAATGGTTATGATAGGTACGATAGGAACGATCGGCGTTATCATGACGAGGAACGACGATTTAATGGGCCGATCAGAGGAAGGGCATCAGTTCATGATCGGCTGGGGGGCAGGCTTAGCGTTCACGATCGGCTTGGTGACCGTGTCCAGTATTTTCCCAGGAACCAAGAGGAGCTTGAAAGAATGGCTGATGCGCGGGTTCCCGATGAATTCATATTTTGCAGGGATGCCAATACGCATCGTATGGAGTTAAGAGAGGACCAACGTCCGACGGCAAGGCAAAGGCCACTTCCTCCATGGTGCCCTCAAGGATTAACTAAGACACAGAAAAGGAGATTGCAACGTGAAAGGCAAGAGGAGTTAAATAAAGGAGAGAGTTCTGAAAGTCGGCAGTCGGCAGACACTAAGAGGGAAGGTCCATCGGCAGGCGTCAATATGGTATTCATGTTGCCGATGGAGTTTCTTGCACCAGCCAGTGACGATGAGTTGGGATTTTCTGATCAGATAGCTCAGTTGGCTCTGGATCCGATGACGGCTATCTTTGAGAAACCTGCCGATAACGAGAGGCAGCATCTTAAGGCTTTGTTCCTCAAAGGAAGGGTTGATGGGCAGCCAATGACGAAGATCCTAGTTGATGGTGGAGCTGCTATTAATATTATGCCGTATGCAGTATATCGGAAGCTTGGGAAAGGGGATCAAGATTTGACCAAGACCGATATGATGCTCAAAGACTTTGAGGGAAACGTGTCTCCAGTCAAGGGGGCGATATGTGTAGAGTTGACCATCGGCAGCAAAACCTTGCCGACAACTTTTTTCGTGATCAGCGGAAAAGGTGCCTACAATTTACTGTTGGGGAGAGATTGGATTCATGCCAATTGTTGTGTCCCATCCACGATGCACCAGTGCTTGGTTCAGTGGGTAGGTGACAAGATTGAGATCGTCCCAGGGGATTCTTCTTATGTTATCGCATCGGCAGAGGCAGATACTTATGAAAAGACTAGGTGCATTTCAGGAGAAGTTTGGGAGAAAGATTTTCTCAAAGTTGCCGATTATGAGATTCCACCGATCCAAGCAGTCGGTTCTGACGACGGTTTTTAATGGATAGATTCGCCGATGACGGGAAATTAGGCCAGGGATTCACATCGGCCGATGATTTGGTAGAAGTAGATATAGGTAGTGGTGATAAGCCTAGGCCTACTTTTATTAGTGCTAGATTAGATCCTGAGTGTAAACAGCAGTTAACTAGTTTGTTAAAGGAATATAAAGATTGCTTTGCTTGGGATTATACAGAGATGCCTGGTTTAGACCGATCAGTTGTTGAACATCGGTTACCCATCAAGACTGGGTTTCGGCCACATCAGCAACCAGCCCGCCGATGTAATCCTAACATTCTACCTGATATTAAGGCCGAAATCACTAAACTTATTGAAGCTAAGTTTATTCGGCAGTGTCGGTATGCCGAATGGATTTCCAATGTTGTTCCGGTTTACAAGAAGAACGGGAAGCTTCGGGTGTGCATTGATTTCAGGAATCTCAATAAAGCTACGCCGATGGATGGATATCCAATGCCTGTCGCCGATCTACTAGTTGATGCTGCGGCTGGCCATCGGGTCATCAGCTTCATGGATGGTAATGCGGGTTACAATCAAATATTCATGGCAGAGGAGGATATTCCAAAAACCGCATTCAGGTGTCCTGGTCATGTTGGACTATTTGAATGGATAGTCATGACTTTTGGGTTAAAGAATGCTGGTGCTACTTATCAAAGGGCCATGAATTTTATATTTCATGAGTTCATCGGCAAGATCGTAGAAATTTATATTGATGATGTGGTGGTTAAGTCTGGAGATTTCTCAGAGCATCTCGCCGATTTACGAAAAGTATTGGAGTGCACCAGGAAGAATGGATTGAAGATGAACCCCAACAAATGTGCATTTGGCGTATCGGCAGGTCAGTTTCTTGGTTTTATGGTACATCAGAGGGGTATTGAAATTAGTCGAAGATCTATTGAAGCCATCAATAAAATAGTGGCCCCTACCAATAAAACCGAGCTCCAATCCTTGATCGGCAAGGTGAATTTTATCAGAAGATTTATATCGAATTTATCTGGGAGAATTCGTGCTTTTAGTCCTCTCCTTAAATTGAAAGCCGATCAGGAGTTTGTTTGGGGAAAAGAACAGCAGTTGGCTCTAGATGAAATCAAAAGGTATCTAGTAAACCCTCCGGTTTTAGTTCCACCTCAACAAGGGAAACCCTTCAAATTATATTTGTCTACCGATGGATCGGTTATCGGTTCAGCTTTAGTTCAAGAATTTGAAGGGAAAGAGAGGGTAATTTATTATTTGAGTAGGAGGTTAATTGATGCTGAAATCAGGTATTCGGCCATTGAGAAGCTGTGCTTATGCTTGTATTTTTCATGCATCAAGCTAAGACATTACCTGTTGTCAGCCGAATGTGCTGTTGTTTGCAAAGATGACGTGGTCCGATACATGCTATCTATGCCGATTATGAGTGGTAGGATCGGTAAATGGATTTTGGCGCTGTCGGAGTTCGATTTGCGTTACGAGTCGGCTAAGGCGGTCAAAGGGCAGGTCATGGCCGATTTCGTGACTCAGCATTGCGGTCTAGTGGAAACCTTGGAAATTGCACCCTGGACGCTCTTCTTTGATGGATCTACCTGTGACCGGGGAGCAGGAATCGGCATTATATTAGTTTCTCCTAAGGGGAGGAAGTATGAATTTTCCTTGCCGATTGTTGCTACATCAACAAATAATCAGGCTGAGTATCAAGCTCTGATCAAGGGATTGGAGTTGTTAAGAGAGGTTCGTGCCGATGCTGTTGAAGTATTCGGAGACTCCATGTTGGTTATAAATCAATTGGCTGGAAGCTATGAGTGCCGAAGTGAAGTTCTCATAACCTATTTCGAGAGAAGTATGCAACTGTTGAAAGAATTCAAGAACTTCCGATTGGAGCATATTCCCCGATTGCATAATGAAGACGCTAATCGGTTGGCCCAGCATGCCTCGGGATATCAGCCAATGATTAATGCAACATCGGCAGTCACTGCCGGTGATTGGAGGGAAGAAATTATTGATTATCTAAAAGATCCGTCCAAAAAGGTTGAAAGACGGGTTCGATTTCAAGCAACTAAGTATGTGATCCTTGAAAATGAATTGTATTATCGAACTATCGACGGAATTCTTCTCCGATGTCTGGGTAATGATGAAGCCAGAAGTTTGATGGGAGAAATCCATGAAGGAGTATGTGGAGCGCATCAGTCAGCTTTTAAGATGAAGTGGATGATTCGAAGGAATGGATATTTTTGGCCAACCATACTTGAAGATTGTTTTAAATATTTCAAGGGATGTCAAGGTTGTCAAAAGTTCGGTAATATCCAGAGAGCACCGGCATCGGCTATGAATCCCATAATAAAACCTTGGCCGTTCCGGGGGTGGGCCATCGATCTGATCGGCCAGATTCATCCACCATCTAGCAAAGGGCATAAATTCATTCTAGTTGCCACTGACTATTTTACCAAATGGGTCGAGGCTATTCCCTTGAAGAAAGTCACATCGGCTAATATGATTGATTTTGTGAAGGAGCATATTATTTACCGATTTGGGATTCCTCAAACGATTACCACCGATCAGGGCACCATGTTCACGTCGGGGGAGTTCGATGAATTTGCAATCGGTATGGGAATTAAAGTGTTGAATTCTTCTCCCTACTATGCTCAAGCCAATGGGCAGGCCGAAGCGTCTAACAAGGGAATTATCAAGCTTATTAAACGAAAAATTGAAGAAAATCCTAGGCGGTGGCATACATTGTTGAATGAAGCACTGTGGTCTTATCGGATGGCTTGTCATGGATCGACCAAGGTGTCACCTTATCAATTGGTGTACGGACATGATGCAGTTTTGCCTTGGGAGATTAAGGCTGGATCTAGGCGATTATCTTTTCAAGATCAATTGGCTGCCGATGATTATGCCACTTTAATGACCGATGAGTTAGATGATTTAGCAGGGCATCGGTTAACGGCTTTAATGAGTATAGAAGAAAATAAGAAGAGAGTTGCCAGATGGTATGATAAAAAGGTGAAGGCTAAGGAGTTTGCCGATAAGGATTTGGTATGGAAGTTGATTTTGCCAGTCGGAACTAAAAGTTCGAAGTTTGGGAAGTGGTCTCCTAATTGGGAAGGTCCTTATCGGATAAAACGCTCAGCTCCTGGTAATGCCTATATTCTAGAAACTCTCGAAGGAGTTGAATTTCCCAGAGCATTGAATGGCAAATATTTGAAGAAATACTACCCCAGCATATGGATCGATGCATAAAAAGTTAAGTGCCGATAACATTCCTATCGGCTGAATTTAAATGTTCAAGGGCAGACTTAACGTTTCAAAAGATGCCGATAACAGTCTTATCGGCTAGACTAAAAGCTAAAAACGAAGAAATGAAGATGTGTCATTGGTGAAGGCTTCAGGTGTTCAGCAGTGCCTGGATTGCAGATATGGCGCGCAGCCGAATTTGGTTGGCTGTCTCTATCTCTTTGATATCATCATCGGCAGAACCTTCAATCGGCTTCAATTTCCTCTTCAGTTGCAGCGCTTTACGACCATGGATGTTTCGTTCCTGTTCAAGATGCTTGATGGTCTCCGGCAGCTGACTATCTTCCTGTTGGGCTTGGGACAGGGCGTCTTCCACTTGCTTGAGTTCAGCCAGCAGAGCTTCTCTTTTGGCCGATAGATCGGATATTTTCTGCTTCAGTGCGTCACCTGAGGACTTTAAGATGCCGATGTTCTTATGTTTCTCATCGGCTAAGAGTTTTTCTTTTACCATCTCCTCAGAAAGTTGGATTTGAGCAGCTCTGTCGGCAAGGCGTCGGGTAGCTCTCTGGTACTGTAACTGCCGGCTTTCTAGATGTGCAGCGTGGAAGAGTGCTTCTTCGGCATCGGCAGGGATTTGGCCTCTAAGAGTCTTGAACAGGGCTTTGGCTGGGTCAGAATCATCGACCAGTTGAGTTGTGTCTTGGTGAAGTATGGCCGATAACTCCTCCAACCTAGCTTTGGTTTCTGCCGATACGATTCCAACTGCCCGAGAAGAGCTTGCTTCCTCGCCCTCTTCTTCAAAGATGTCAATGGCGAAGGAAAATAAGCTGTCGGGAGAATCTTGTTCCTGAGAATGAAATAAGTCAATTTTATGGTCAAGACGTCAGCGGATGATACCGATGGAAAAGTGGATGACTTACTTGCTTCAGGGCAATTTCCTGCCTTTGACTCAGAGAGGCCGATAGAGCTGCAGGTTGATCGGCAGATGTTGCCGATATAATGATATCGCCTGAAAGAAGACAGGAAGGATTATAAGAAGAAATGAAAATAAGTTTATCGGTAGGAGTATTGTTGGGATATGTTACCCGGAAGTGGAACAACAGTTGTTTGGATTGAGGAGACCGCCGATGACATAACTGGACCTGCCGGGCCAGTTGTTTGTTCGCCTACGTCAGATAATGCGCCTGCCGTTGGAGGTACTTCTTGCTGAGGTTCTTCAGTCTGTAGTGCTTCCTGTATTGATTGGGGAGATGTTCCTTGCTGTGCTTGGGCTCTTGGAGGAGAAGGAGAAGATCCCACCGGGATTGGAAACACCGGAGGAGGAGGAGAAGTTGCCACTTTCTGACGCTTTGGTCCAGTCTTAACACCTTGGACGCCTTTCCTCTTTGGCTGGCTAGACTGGGGGAGATCGGTACCTTGACGTTTGGCTTTTGCCGATGTACCAGTTTGCTGCAACAACAATAAAGAGTTTATGAGCACAGATAGCCGATATAAAGATAAGTCAGCATAAATAAAAAGGGGTTTTAAACAGATTGCCTTGAAAGCTTGCGCCAGAGTGGAAGCAGTTACCGTTGGTGATGTCTGAGTTTTCCTGGTAGTAACTTTCTTGAGACGCGCACCCCGATGTACAATGGAGGCCAGAGTGGGAGCATTGTGGCCGATTGAGGAGATCGGACCTGATGGGAATAAGTCGATCGGCTTGCCACTCCTGCTGACCGATGGGGGGGTGTTATCAATCTGCAAAAGGAATACAGGGGTAAATTATCAAATGGGAATAGTATTGGAAAATGAGACATCGGTTTAAAAGCACTTACAGTGTCGTCAGGAACTTCGTATTCGGGGTCGATCATGCCGCGGTATGAGAGAGCCGATCTGCAGAATAAATTCTCTTTCCATTCTGCCCACCATAGCTTGTATGCTTGAGTGATAAAAGCAGCTGGAACCCATTCTGACAGATCTACATCTGTGTCGGCATTTGGTGGTAACTGGGCTACTCGAGTCCACTCGAGGAGGTTAGCGATGGGTTCTCTGGGCTTTATTACATCGGCATAAGGAAGTGCAATCGGCAATTGGCCGAAAGCCAGCTGGCGAGCTAATGCCGATGGATTATAGAATTCATAGGTCTAGGGAGAGGTTTTCGTGCTGCCGAAGAAGTTCACTGGTATGGCTCTGGGAGTCACGATTGCCATCATCGCCTCATTGTCCCTATCAAGAGCGTCGTCGAATGGATTGAAGGTCAGGGGGAGCATGCTGTCTGGGTCGTCATAAGCCAACCATGGTCGTTCATCTCTGGCCAGACCCTCATACAGCGTTTCGAAGAATCGGCCGATCTGATCCGGGGCGTTCCCTGAACCGGGTAAAACTATAACAGCTTCGCCGAAGTTCAGGGGGGCACGTGTTGCCGATTCCTCTTCGCCCAACACATGGTTCTCGGCTATATCTCTTGGGAAATGCTGAGAGAACAAGTTGAGATCAAGGCGCTTGTGCAGGTGCAGATTGAGCCACATATTGATAAACCACCAAGGACCTCCCAAGTTGCCGATAGGTTGGCCGAGTAGGAGTTTCTGAGCTACCTGATGAAGGAGGTGATAAACAGCGCCGAGCAAATAGCGGCCGAGAGGAAATTGACCACCGCTAGCCAGTCTTTCTGCTGCCGATAGGTAGACAGAAGTCGGTCCTGCCGATCGACCACAGAATACAAACTTGTCTAGCCACATGTTCAGAAAAGTGGTTTGTTCCTTTAGGGTGACAGGTCCTTTCCCGCGGTACTTCTGGATGTACCCTGACCAGCCGCCGATAGCGCGAGTCTCCACTTTGGCGCTGGGGGCGGTATCGAAAAAGTGGGTGTTATCGGCAGAAGATATGTCTAACCCAGTGAGCATGGCTACATCGGCAAGGGTAGGAGAAGCAGGGCCGTGGCCGAAAACAAAAGCGTTGAGAGTGTCTGACCAGAAGTAAGATGCGGCTATCAGCAACGACTCGTTCCTGTGCATATCGGCAATGGACAGCCTAATGCATTGAGCTAATTTCCTCTCACCCCATTGAATTTCATAAGAGTTGCTGACCCTCAAGAACCAGTCTTTCCATCCTACAGTAGGGCTAGGCCAAGAACGAAAGGTGTCTTTCCATAGATCTAGAGCAAAGTTTTCAGCTCTAAAGGGAATCCTGTTGGTTTCTGCGTTGATGAGGTCGGTTGGATCTGGATCCCCTAGAGGGCCGAGACATTGAAGATGTGGTTGATCGGTAGGGATGACAATTTTGTTGGATAATTCCTGGTGTTTTGGGGAATAAAAATACAAAGAAAAAGGGGAAGGAAAATATTCGGTAAGGTAAATCGCAGATGAACAGGAATGCAGGAAAAAGATACAACGGATGAGATGAAAGTCTGACCTCAGGGACGACGAAACCGACGGCCATCTTGTCGTGAGGGAGGGCGCTGGAGGATGCCGGAGTTGACAAAGAAGGATGCTTGTCGGAGATCTTGAGGGTTGAGAATGGCGCCGCCGCTGGAAAAGTGAAGTTGGATGGCAGGACGGTGTAATGGGAGAAGAGTACCCAAGAAGGAGCTATTTATAGGGCAAGATGGACAGGGGCAAATCTGACTTATTTCTTTGCCATATCCGAGAAACCCGAGGGTACTCAAGTAGATATGGTAACTGTTCGCACGATAATCCAGGGATTGTACAGGTGATTTGACAGGAAGCGGTCATTATCTAAAGATATTTTACTGTGCACGATCTTTTGGTCGGTCCATCGGTAATATTCAATAACGGTCGTCCTGCCGATGGGCGGATAGAGGGGAAGTGACCGATTTTGCGGACATCCTGGGCAGAGCATCGGCAGGTCTTTGTAACGGTATTGTTGCCGATGTGCGATTAATAGGGATGCCCGTTTGGGAAGTTGTGGATTTCGAGGGATCTGCGGAGGATTAGGATCAGAGTTGCCCAGATTGAGGTTGTCGGTTACCAGATTAGGAGCATTAATTGCGGAAAAGACATCATTACTGCAGAGAATTTCGGAGCATTAATGATTTTATACTCCGAAACTGGGGGGCATGTGTTGACACCATTTTTGGGCACGTGTCCAGGATGGCAAGACAGGGTGGCAGTATGATATGGGTTGCTGGTAAGGATGGTTGCCGATGAGGGAAGAGTTGAATGTGACTAAGTCCTCAGACAGTAACATGGTACCGATGACCGAGTAAAAGGGTCTGCCGATGACTATGGCAAGAGGATTGCCGATGACGCAAAGGAGGAGTCCGGAAGTTGCCAGTTGTCATGTGGAGGAGTTTCGGTTTGTCACGAAGGGTGGTTTTATTATTTCCTTATGTTATTCGTATCGTTTTGTGTACGGGTTCCGTGTAATTTGGAATTCGAATTCTAATCGTGTCTGGTCGTAGCTCTTTGAGCAGGGTATAAATATAAGCCCTAAGACCTTGTAATCAAAAAATCAAGAAATCAATCAAACATACGTTTTACTCATATTCCAGCGTTTACTTTCCGACGACTTCGTCACCTTTTTTCTTCTTATTACGAGTTCTTAGGAATTCGTCGACTTAAGCTCGGCGTGTTCTCGAGTTCCGCGTGAGTACCTCTTAGCCGTGACATCCGGGCGCATCGCTGTTGTCAGGACTAAAGTATTCGAGTTATCACCTTTGCCGATAGTAAGGTCAAATCGGCTGGCACGCCTTAACGTTTGAATCGGGTATTAGCCCTTTGTGTTTGCAGATCAATTTTGTATCAACATTATCTTTGGATGAAAGTCTGGTCGGTGACGACAAAATTGTCTGGCCCTCGAGCTTTTGGACTTGTTATCGTGACGGTGGTCGCGGTTGTCGTAGCGCCGTTCTTCGCGGCGATTATTATTGCGACTAGTGGTCAGAGCCAGTAGGCCAAACAACTTGGTCGTTAGCCCGAGCAGATCGATGTCGTCGATCTGCCTCTCTTTGTAGTAGGGAAGCAGGTGACGCATTGTCGGCGTGGTCGGAGACGCTGCTGGTGTGGTCGAAACCGTAGCCAGCGCGGTTGAAGCCGCCGCCGACGTCGATGAAGAAGTGGTTGGCGCAGATCGGATCTACACCTCCTCCGTGGTTATGGCGGTGAAGTTGTTGAGGCTGACGGTGAACGTGAAGTCGCCCGCCATGGCCGCGAAGTCGGGGATGATGGCCATCTTGTTCGTCGGGAGAGCTGTACGCATACCCCCTACCTGGCGCGCCACTGTCGACGAAAGCTAGTCGGCAGTCTACCTTGGGGTATACCCACGGTAGTAGTTTATCGGTAGACGATGCGCAAACTACGAACTCGATGGTGACGCAAGACACGGACAAGCTTTTTATCCAGGTTCGGCCGTCGAGTTGGCGTAATACCTACGTCCTGCGTCTGGTTGTATTGATTTGTGCTGAGAGAATATGATGTGATGTGTCCTCTAGGGGACCCCTGCCCCTCCTTATATATCCTGAAGGGACAGAGTTACAAGCAAAGTATCCTATTTGGTACAATATCTTGTAGCCTTGCGGTGCACGCCGACCAGTCGTGCGCCGCACGTCTTCATCTTGTGGGCCGAGCCACCTCTGATGGTGCGGCCCATATAGGCCCGTGAGGGTATAGGGGTTTATACCCCCACATGATACCTCACTAAAGGTTGAGAATGAGACTCTCAAGAGAGAGGTGGATGAGCTCACTCACGCCCTAGGCAAAGCCTATGGTGGTGAGGCCCGCCTGCTAAAGTGCTTGGGTAGCCAAAGATTTTCTCTCAACAAAGAGGGATTAGGCTATACCCCCAAGATGGGCAAGAAAGCCTTTGCAACTCATAAGCCTAGCTTTGTGAAGAGCAATGGTTGGTATTGCAACAAATGCAAGCAAGTTGGGCACCTAGAGCATAATTGCAACAAAATAAACAAGAACAAGAAAAATGCTAATGTGTCTTACATTCCTTTTGATTCTTGTTATGTGCTTACCAAGGGTGAGAAGGGTGTGCATGCTAAGTTTGTTGGTACACCAATTGTGGGTCCAAAGAAGAAGGCCATTTGGGTACCAAAAAGCTTAGTCACTAACCTCCAAGGACCCAAACAAGTATGGGTACCTAAGAAACATTGATTTGTTTTGTAGGTAAACTATAAAGTCGGAGGAAGGCATTGGGTGCTTGATAGTGGGTGCACACAACACATGACCGGTGATTCAAGAATGTTCAATTCAATCAAATCAAATGATGACAATGGTGTTGATAGTATCACATTTGGTGACAATGGCAAAGGCAAGGTCAAAGGGCTTGGTAAAATTGCTATATCCAATGACTTGAGCATTTCCAATGTGCTACTAGTAGAGAGCTTGAACTTCAACTTGTTATCCGTAGCTCAACTTTGTGATCTTGGTTTCAAATGCATATTTGGTGTTGATGATGTAGAGATCATAAGTGTAGATGGCTCTAACTTGATATTCAAAGGCTTTAGATATGAGAATCTATACTTGGTTGATTTCAATGCTAGTGAGGCTCAATTGTCAACATGCTTGCTCACTAAATCTAGCATGGGTTGGTTATGGCATAGAAGGCTTGGTCATGTTGGAATGAAACAATTAAACAAGTTAGTCAAGCATGATCTTGTTAGAGGCTTGAAAGATGTCACATTTGAGAAAGACAAGCTTTGTAGTGCATGTCAAGCCGGAAAACAAGTAGGCAACACTCATCCAAAGAAGAGCATCATGAGCACATGCAAGGCATTTGAGTTGTTGCACATGGATCTATTTGGACCAACCACATACACAAGCATTGGTGGAAATAAATATGGATTTGTGATAGTGGATGATTTCACAAGATATACATGGGTATTCTTTCTTAGTGACAAGAGTGATGCTTTTGCAACCTTCAAATCATTTGTCAAGAGAATACACAATGAGTTTGAAACAACCACCAAGAAAGTAAGAAGTGACAATGGGAGTGAATTCAAGAATACTAGAGTTGATGAGCTTTGTGATGAATTTGGCATTAGGCATCAATTCTTGGCCAAGTACACTCCACAATCAAATGGTCTTGTTGAGAGGAAGAATAGAACCTTGATTGACATGGCAAGTTCAATGTTGAGTGAATACAATGTGAGTCATTCTTTTTGGGCCGAAGCAATCAACACGGCTTGCTACTATAGCAACCGACTCTATTGTCACCCAATGATGGAGAAGACACCATATGAGCTCTTGAATGGAAGAAAGCCCAACATTGCATACTTTCGGGTTTTTGGTTGCAAATGCTACATATTGAAGAAAGGCACTAGATTAAGCAAATTTGAAAAGAAATGTGATGAAGGCTTCCTGCTTGGTTACTCCACTACTAGCAAAGCTTATAGAGTGTGGAATTTGGCTAGTGGTACTCTTGAGGAGGTGCATGATGTTGAGTTTGATGAAACCAATGGCTCTCAAGAGGAAGAAGAAAATCTAGATGATGTGAGAGGCACTCAATTGGCCGATGCAATGAAGAATATGGACATTGGTGATTTAAGGCCTAGAGAGGTGATTGATGTTGAAGATGATAAAGATCAAGTGCTTCCTACCTATAATGTGCAAGCTAGTGGTTCTCATGATCAAAATCAAGCTAGTACAAGTGGTACACAAGTGCAAGATCAACAAGCTAGTACATCATCTCATGATCAACCAAGTGCAAGCAATCAAGTGCAAATACTCCAACCAACAAATATTGCAAGAGATCATCCATTGGACCATATCATAGGTGATATTCAAAGAGGAGTGCAAACTAGATCAAGACTAGCATCATTTTGTGAGCATTTCTCCTTTGTGTCTCACATTGAGCCAAAGAAGATTGATGAAGCATTGAGAGATGTTGATTGGGTCAATGCTATGCATGAAGAGCTTAACAATTTCAAAAGAAATCAAGTATGGGAATTAGTTGAAAGGCCTAGTGATCACAATGTCATTGGTACTAGATGGGTCTTTCGCAACAATCAAGATCAAGATGGGATAGTTGTAAGGAACAAAGCAAGATTGGAAGCACAAGGCTATACTCAAGTTGAAGGTCTTAACTTTGGTGAAACATATGCCCCGGTTGCAAGATTGGAAGCAATTAGGATCTTGTTGGCCTATGCTTGTGCTCATAACATCAAGCTATACCAAATGGATGTCAAAAGTGCATTTCTCAATGGCTATATCAATGAAGAAGTATATGTTGAGCAACCTCCCGGTTTTGAAGATGACAAGAAACCCAACCATGTTTACAAGCTAAGAAAGGCATTGTATGGTTTGAAGCAAGCACCTAGAGCATGGTATGAGAGATTGAGAGATTTCTTACTCTCTAAAGGTTTCAAGATGGGCAAGGTTGACACCACTCTCTTCACCAAGAAGATTGGCAAGGACTTGTTTGTGTTGCAAATCTATGTTGATGATATCATATTTGGATCAACCAATCAAGAATTTTGTGAGGAGTTTGGCAACATGATGGCTAATGAATTTGAGATGTCAATGATTGGAGAGCTTAGTTACTTCCTTGGTCTTCAAATCAAGCAATTGAAGAATGGCACATTTGTTAGTCAAGGCAAGTATATAAAAGACATGCTCAAGAAGTTTGGTATGGATGATGCAAAATCAATTAGCACTCCAATGGGAACAAATGGAAGCCTAGATAATGATACAAGTGGAAATATGGTGGATCAAAAGTTGTATCGGTCTATGATTGGAAGCCTACTCTATGTGACCGCATCAAGACCGGATGCCATGTTTAGTGTATGCATGTGTGCAAGATTCCAAGCCTCACCAAGAGAAAGTCATTTGAAGGCAACAAAGAGAATATTGAGGTACTTGAAGCATACACAAAATGTTGGTTTGTGGTATCCCAAAGGTGCAAAGTTTGAACTTGTTGGATATTCCGATTCGGACTATGCGGGATGCAAAGTTGAAATACATCGGGCACATGTCAACTATTGGGAAGATCACTTGTCTCATGGTCATCCAAGAAGCAAAATAGTGTTGCATTATCAACCGCCGAAGCGGAGTACATTGCGGCCGGTAGTTGTTGTGCACAAATCTTATGGATGAAGGCAACATTGAAGGACTTTGGAATCAACTTCAAACAAGTGCCCTTGCTATGTGACAATGAAAGTGTCGTGAAGCTCACCAACAATGCGGTTCAACACTCAAGAACAAAGCACATAGATGTCCGCCATCACTTCATAAGAGATCACCAACAAAAAGGGGACATTTGCATTGAGAGTATAGGCACCGATGATCAACTTGCCGACATCTTCACCAAGCCACTTGATGAGAAGAGGTTTTGCAAGCTAAGGAATGAATTGAACATACTTGACTTCTCAAATATGTGTTGATGCACCCCCATTACATGACATGCCTCTCCTTCGAGCAAAGCAAGGTAAAATTGATTGACATGTCATCCATCTTTGCTAAGGACTTGGTTAGTGCATTTAGTCATTCCTTACATGTCTTAGGATCATTCATGAAAATCAAATTAATTTTATGCTTGTATGGTACCACTATTGCTTTTTTGCTTGACTTGATCTAGTGGTAGCATATGACATGTTTGTGGGCTTGCAATCCTAGTGTTTGATCTAGAATATGAGTTATAAGTGTTTAACTCAACATGGTACAAGATAACCCTTATTTGGAGGTGTGAAGAAGCTTGTCCTTGGATCAAACCGAGTTAAATATCTTAGGCAAGTAATCTAGATTGAACAAAATTGGTAAAATGGTCTCACTTCACATGGTCTCACACTAACCTTTCTAAAATTTGAGCTCACCTTTTGTGGTCTTTGATGACAAAGGGGGAGAAAATTTCCCAAAGATTAAAGATAGGGGAGTAACATGATAAAAGAAGGGGATCAATTAAAATTTTGAAGCACACAAGTAGGGGGAGCAAGCTCATAAACTTGTATGTTGCATTTGAATGTGCATAACATATGGTTGCTTGCATTTGCATTAGATTTAGAAGTTTTCTCTTCAATACCTTGCTTGTGTGGTGTATGCTAGTTGTAAGTTTGATTGATGAAATGAAAAACTAGCATGCATAGGTAGTGTAACTAGACTTTTAGTTGTTTCACAAGTGATACTAGAACCTTGTTTATAATGTTGATCTCACGGGGTGTTCTAGTTTTGTGAATGTCTAGTTACTAATGGTGCTAAGGATGGTATACATTGGCAACTCCGATTGGTATCACGCTTCAAAGGTCCATTATTTACACCTTAGCATCATTTGGTAGAAATTGACTCCTATATTTCCTATTCAAGCATATGTGCAAGCTTTCAAATCCAAACTCTTAGCACATATGTAGGGGGAGCAATTGCTACCAATATGGGTTTATGAAACTTGTCGATAACCTTTGCACATGGTAAAATGCTTGGGCAAGCAACATGAATCCTAGAAAATTTTATTGAAAATCTTTGTAAAAGGGGTTGTCATCAATTACCAAAAAGGGGGAGATTGAAAGCCCTAGTTTGGTTTTGGATAACTGATGAAACCCTAGTACTAACCTCTATACTAAGTGTGTGTAGACTTAATGAGGTTGGTACATGCCAAGTGATGGAGCAAGTAATGATCATGGTGATGACCACAAGATGATCAAGTGCTCAACTTGGAAAAGAAGAAAGAGAAAAACAAAACCCTTTGGAGATCAAGGCAAAGGTATTGCTTAGGGTTTTGGTTTTGGTGATCAAGACACCATAGAGGGTGTGATCACATTTAGGATAGATAGCCGTACTATAAAGAGGGGAATTCTTTGGCTAAGCGGTTATCAAGTGCCACTAGGTGTCATTGTTCATGTGCATGCATTTAGAACCTAGTGAGCTAACTTAACTCCTTCAAAGAAAATGATTGTGAAAATGCTAACACACGCGCACGCACGTTTGGTACACACGTTGTGGTGTTGGCACACTTTGAGAAGGAGGTGGAGTTTCAAGAGTAGAGAGGCAGGATTTGGCGCTTTTCGAGAAAATGAAGTGCATATTTTCTATTGCGCCGGTGGGAAATTTTGGAGAAGTCGCGGGAGTGTTTCTCGCTGAGAAAACACTCACCGGACGCTGGCTTCTGGAGCACCGGACGCTGCGTCTGAGCGTCCGGTGCAGACAGTGCCTGGCCCAGCTAGGGTAAGGCACCGGACGCTGGCTTGAGCGTCCGGTGGTTAGCGTCCGGTGTGCGGGCGTTTTGCGACCCTCTCTGCGCATGGGTCCGGTGAGCACCGGACGCTGAGGGTGCGTCCGGTGGCTCGCGTCCGGTGAACTTGCAAGTTTGCGGAGCTCTCTGCGCATGAGTCCGGTGTGCACCGGACCGTCCGGTGCTCACTTGCTCAGCGTCCGGTGCACTGCAGGTGACCGTTAGATTCTGACACGAGCGTGACACGTGGCTGACGTTGGAGCACCGGACGCTGGTGTTGAGCGTCCGGTGCCCCTTTAAGAGCGTCCGGTGACCCCGTATTTCGCCCAGTGAAAGAGCCAACGGCTCTATTTGTTTGAGGGGCTATAAATACGTGTTTGGCTGGCTTGGGGCTCACACTCCTGGCATTCTAACATACTTGACATCCTTGTGAGCCTAAGCAAACACCTCCCACTCATCTCCTTCATAGATCAAACATCTTTGTGAGATTGGGAGTGATTCCAAGTGCATTTGCTTGAGTGATTGCATCTAGTGGCACTTGGGGATCGTTCTAGCTGCGGTTTTCTTGTTACTCTTGGTGGTTGCCGCCACCTAGACGGCTTGGAGCAGCGGAGGAGGATTGGCACGAGTTGGTGATTGTTCGTGGCCATCTCCCGGTGATTGTGAGGGGTCTTGTACCTTCCCCGATGGAGAGCCGAAAGGTAACTCTAGTGGATTGCTCGTGTCATTGAGTTACCTCACTTGTGGGTAGGTTCTTGTGGTGTCCTAGTGAGGACGAGGTTCGTGCTACACCTCTTAGCCACCGAACTACCAAGTGTTGGTCGACACAACGGGGACGTAGCGTGCCGGCAAGCACGTGAACCTCGGGAGAAAAATTGTGTGTCTCCATTGTGATTGATTCATTGGATTTCTCCCGGTGATTGGACTTCATTTTATTGATTGGTTCATCCCCTCTACGCGGCGGTATAAAGTTCAAACCATCTCTTTACATTCCCGCAAACTAGAGTAGCTCACTTACTTGTATAGAAACTTTAGGTAGCTTCCTAGTGTAAGTAGTGACATAGCTCTTGTGTGCCTAGTGATTATATCAACTAGAATTGTTGGATAGGTGGCTTGCAAACACCCCTTTAGAGCTAGAGCAAAAAGCTTCACTTTGTTATTTACTAACCTCTTGCTCTAGTGAGTTTGTAGATTTTTTAAATAGGCTATTCACCCCCCCCTCTAGCCATATTAGGACCTTTCACTCCTGTCCCGGCCGGTGGAAACCCCGCTTTGCTACAGTCTACCCCGCTGAGTGCCTCTCCGTCGGCTCCTTCCGAGGAGCTTGCTCCTTCGGCGGCGCCCATGGCTTTCCAGCGCGCCGACCCAAGTCCTTTTCTGCCGCCAAGCTTCCAATGGGTCGACCTCTCCAACCGCGAGTTTATGTGCCGGGCGGTGGCCCATATGCGTCCGCCGCCGGCAAATGAAGACCTCGCAATCGTCTCTTTTGATCCTCTCCCTGGTAATGTCCTAAACTTTGGTGTTGTGAGGAACATCATTAGGGAGTTTCTTATTAGTCGTCACATCAACCCGAAGTATATCCTGCCCTGTCACCTTGGACAAGCTTCTGTTAGGTTCAATCACGCCTATGAAAGAGATCAGATGGTCAATGAGAGCCCCATGGTCTTTGGAAATGTGAACATCTCTTTTGTGAAGCATAATGAGGGTAGAAATTGGAGGAGGGTCTATTTTAATGATGATTGTTGGGTCATGATGTTGGGCTTTCCTGACGACTATAAGACTGAACGTCACATTCACAATGCTGTCAGTGACTTTGGAAGGCTGCTGCTTTGGGAGGAGAGTAATGCTTTCCCTGGGAGAATCATGGCTAGGGTCAAAGTCACTAGTGCTCAGGGTGTCACTCAGTTCATCGTTTACTCTGACTCCCTGAATATCAATGGGGACTCTTGGACTATTCAGTGTGAAGTTGTCCAACGTCAAGACCTGGGAGATGAGCCTCCAGAAGAGGACCCAATGCCAAATGAGTTGGAAATGGGGAAATTTGTCCCTTTTGATTTCATGGGACTTGGGCAGCCAGTTGTTCAGGAGGAGCAAGCCCCCCAGCAGGTCCCACAGCAAGGAAATGAACTGAATCAACTTCCTCAGCAGGGACAGAACGATCAACCAGGGGAACAGCTGATGCCACTACCTGATCACCAGCTCGGCCCACAGCAACAGGAGCAGATACAAGGTCAAGGCCAGAATGACCACCTTCTTGGGCAGCCGATTCAGTGGGAGCCCCAACAGCTTAACCCATGGGATCCGTGGCCGGCCTGGCCTGACCAGAATCCAGCCCAGCAACTAGCCCAAAATGTTCCAGACCTCAACTTGGCCCCTTTTCTACAACAACAGGCTCAGATTCACCTCAATGACCCAGCTGATCCAGTCAAAGTAATCATCAACCCAGCTAATCCTCCCAATCAGGATTATATTGAGTTAAATGACCTCTTAGAAGTAATTGAGGAGAACATACCCCAGCTCCACCAGCCAGCTGTTAATCCTCTTCCAAATGGAGGATTCAATGATCAGCAAATCTTGGGCTTCCCTCTGCCACCCCTACCTGATGTGCTTGGGGAGGAGATCCCCATGGATTAACTAATTGAACAGGCAGATGCTCCATAGGAAGAACACATGGTTGAGCAGGAAGTCAATAATCATATGGATGAGGAAGAACCAGTTGAGGACCTCAATCAAATGGAAGTGGATGGGGAGGACGACCTCGATCTGAACCTACTGGTCGGCCCAGGAGAGAAAGGCTTCCCTGTCCTTCCTAATGGGGGCATGCAACTGCCACATAATCAAGCTGAGATGGATCTTATGGCTTTAGCTTATGAGCACTTGCAAGAACAGATATTAGCACAGCAACATGTCTTCCAACAGCCAGCTTTGCAGCTTCAACAAATTCTTCCTGGGCAAGCTCCCATGGGCCAGGCACCTCAGAACAACCAGCCTGAACAAGGCTTACCTGATCAGGCTGACAATCACCATCTGCAAGTTGGGTTCGCTCTGATGCCTGAACTGCATTGGGACCCAGTGTTCATGAATCAAGGCTTTAAGGGGACCGAGAATACTCCCACGGCTTGGCAACCCTCCAACAACCAAGGTAACAATGGGGCCCTCCTTGTACACATCCCCAATGCCTGGATACCTTTTTTTAACAGATTGCTATCATCAACAGATAAGTTTGACTGGGCAAGAGATTTTTCTGAAGTCTGGGGCCTCAACCTTCCTAGATGATGACTCTGGTATGTCTCCTGTCTCTATACCAGACCATTGTGGCACCAAGCGCACCAGCCACTCTCAGTGTTCTGATTTTCCATCATTCTCTTCTCCAGGAGAAAAAGGGAAAGAAAAAGAAGAACTTGGAAAGAAAAAGATTGATCATGAGGGAGCTCTGGAAACCGAAAGAGGAGGGTGCAAGAAGAAGAAAAGTGGCACCAAGAGGATCACACCAGTGATTGACACACAGGTACGCAGAAGTGAAAGAGTAAGACTGGAGAGTGCAGGTTTTAAATACAATGGTTGCACTAGTAAAAAGTGTTCATCTTGCAACCCCCCCACCTTAACCAATAAAGTAATTAAGAACTTGGGGGTTCAGTTTTGCAGCCTGGATGCTTCTGTTCTGGAGGACGAGGCACTTTGCAAAAAGGGGGAGATCAAGGACGCTGTGGTAAAGAAGAAAAGCAAAGCTCCCAAACCCTCCAAGGAGACCAAGGAGAGTAGGGAAGAAGGTGGGGAAGAAGAAGATGGCCCTGCTGACCACTAAACCAGTTGATTTAGGCCCCTAGCTTTTTAGCCTGCTTCAGTCTTTTTTCAGTAGCTATGTATCAGTCTTTTGCGGTTGTAAGAGGGTACTTTCCGAGGATGCAACCTCTGCTAAAACTGCTATGTTTGCTCAGAGATGGATGTTATGCACCACTTTAGACTTTATCAAATCCCTAAATGAATAGTTTTCCTACTAGAAGCTGGAATGTTCTGTCTTGGAATGTTAGAGGAATCAATTCCTCATGGAAATGGGACTCGGTTAGAAACAAGATTTTTGATTCTCTATGTGATATTGTTTGCCTTCAAGAAACCAAAAAGGAAGTTATTGATGCTACCTTTCTCAGGAAAATTTGCCATGCTACCTTTACTAGTCATGTCTTTTTACCCTCGGTGGGTGTTTCTGGAGGGATCCTGATCGCATGGAAGGAAAGTCTTTTCTCGGGCCTATGACAGATCACAATAATTTCTCTCTCACCATGGAATTCTGCTCCAAACATAACAATACCTCTTGGCTCCTCACTTGTGTCTATGCTCCATGCACCCCTGAAGGAAAGGCAGACTTCCTAGATTGGCTCCAACATCTTCAGATCAACCCTGATACTGACTGGATTTTACTTGGGGACTTCAACCTGATTAGAAAACCAGAGGACAGAAATAAGCCAGGGGGTGACATAGGAGAAATGTTTAGGTTCAATGAGGCTCTAAGCCAACTAGGTGTTAATGAAATTAGGCTTCAAGGCAGAAGATACACCTGGTCAAACATGCAGCCTTCCCCCCTCCTACAGAAATTGGACTGGGTCCTCACTTCTAATAGATGGGCTATCTCTTTCCCTACAACTTCTGTGTCAGCCCTTGACATGGTGCCCTCTGACCACTGCCCCTGCCTTCCACCAAAATCCCAACTAATAAAGTCTTTAGATTTGAAAACTACTGGGTTAAACACCAAGACTTCCAAAATATCTTGGCTCAAAGCTGGAACTCCCCCAGATACAATTTGATGCAGCTAAACTCTTATCGGCCAAATTGAAAAAACTGAGGAAAAATCTAAGAGAGTGGCAGAGATCTTTACAGAGTTTGAAAACAGTAATATCTAATGTCAGAGCCACTTTGCTGCTACTGGAAGTAATGTCAGAATATAGGGATCTGAGCCTATCTGAGTGGAACTTTCATAAAATCCTAGAGAAACACCTGCTGGAGCTTTTAGATAAGCAGAGAACCTACTGGAAAAAAGGGGCTCTATTAAATGGGTTCAACTGGGTGATGCTGGAACGAAGTTTTTTCATGCTAATGCCACTATAAGAAATAGGAGGAAACTTATCAGTCATCTATCCTCGGCTCAAGGAGTTACGGTTGCTGACCACTCTGAGAAAGAGCAGCTACTTTGGCATGAATACAAGGAAAGGCTGGGAATTACAGAGTTCACTGGCTTTACTATAAACCCAAGAGATCTATTGGAAGCCAGCTCTGATCTGGACAGTTTAGAATCTCCTTTCACTAGGGATGAAATTGAGGCTCTGATCAAAGGTCTCCCCAATAACAAATCCCCTGGTCCTGATGGGTTCAATAATGAATTCTTCAAAGCCTCTTGGAACACAATCAAGGAAGATGTTTTTTTTACCTATGTGATCAATTCCATTCTAACAATTGTTGCCTGCAAAGCATTAATTCCTCCAACATCACCCTAGTCCCAAAGGTGGAGGATGCCAAATCTATCAATGATTTCAGGCCTATCTCGTTGCTCAACACCACCATCAAAGTTCTGACTAAGCTGATGGCTAACAGGCTTTAATTAAAAATTTCCTCTCTGATTCACAGGAACCAGTATGGGTTCATAAGATCAAGGACCATACAAGACTGCCTCGCCTGGGCCTTTGAATACATTCACTTATGCCATAAGTCAAAAAAGAGATAGTCATCCTAAAACTGGATTTTGAAAAAGCTTTCGACAAAATAGAACACCAGGCTATAACAACTATCATGGCTGCTCTAGGCTTTGGAGAAAGATGGATTTCCTGGATTACTGGCATCCTTAATACAGGCACCTCATCTGTGCTCTTGAATGGGGTACCTGGAAAGAGATTCAAATGCAAAAGGGGTGTGAGGCAAGGAGACCCACTATCACCATTACTCTTTGTCCTGGCAGCCGATTTTCTGCAATCTTTGATTAACAAGGGCAAGGATATGGGTCTAATTAATCTGCCTATTCCCTTACAAATTGAGAAGGACTTTCCAATAATTCAGTATGCCGATGACACGTTAATAATCATGGAGGGAGATCCTAGACAGTTATTCTTCCTCAAGACAAGGCCAGTTTGAGGTGAAACGAGGCCTAAGGCCTTGTTTAGTTCCGAAAAGATTTCGGATTTCGGTACTGTAGCACTTTCGTTTGTTTATGACAAATATTATCCAATTATGGACTAACTAGGATTAAAAGATTCGTCTCGTGATTTTCAGCTAAACTGTGTAATTAGTTTTTGCTTTCATTTATATTTAATGCTTCATGCATGTGCTGCAAGATTCGATGTGATGGAGAATCTTGAAAACTTTTTGCTTTTTGGGTGAACTAAACAAGGCCTAAATAAAATACTACTCTTTATGCTTGAATGGTTGTGAGCCATCGGATCTGTGTTGCACGGTGGATAGAGCTGCGAAAGTTACGACGTGCACTCGATCCGTGTCCACCATTGCTAGCGCTAGCGGAGGCCCGCGATTCGGAAAAGGCCGCCTCCCTTCTCTTCCCCGACCCTCTCCGATTCCCGTCGCGCTCCTCCCCCGCGCCCTAGATCCACCGGCGCCGGCCGGATCCTCGCCGCCGCTGGCTGGCTCGGCACCGCCGCCGCCTCCGACTCCGCCGGCCGTCCGCAGCAGCGCGGCGCCACACCGCCGGCCGTCGACTCCGCAGCAGCGCCGCCTCCCTCGACCTCGGCGGCAAGCGGCCGGACCTCACTGCTGCCGTCTCCCTTCGTCTCCAACGCCCTCCCGCGACCCGCGCCGCCGTCTTCTCCGTCCACAGCGGATTCCTTCCCTGCCCCTTCACCCGATTCCACTGCCTCCTCCCTGCAGCACAAGATCCGCCTGGATCCCCACCGACGTCGCCCGCTGCCGCCTCCCTCCGCCCACTGCTCGACCGGCGCCGCTCCGTCCGGCCACGGCTCGCCCGGCACCGTCCGCTGCCACCTCCGTCCGGCCACATCTCGCCCGGCACCGTCCGCTGCCCTGCCGCCTCCCTCCGGCCACATCTCCCCTTGCACCGCCTTGTTGATCGGCCTGTGAGCCGCCTCGGCTGCCTCCTCTCACTCAGGTATTGCAATTTTCTTCTTTTACTAGCAAGTTGCAATAGATATTCTGATGCCGTAGATTGTGGTGTCTGGAATGTTGCAGTAGAAATAGGAGTACAAATATTGCAGTAGAACGTCAGAGGTGTAAAGGTCATTTCACATCCAGGACAGACAATCTACCTGAAATAATAGGGACAGCCAAACACCCAGCTTATTCAGACATCATATTCTCCAGATCGCGGCGTATCAGATAATCCTGCTCATTAGATACGCGAGTCTCAGAAAGGGCCTAAAGCGAGGTTGGGATTCAAGAACACCCATTTGTTAAATCTCAGTGTGAAGGCCAGCAGCTGCTGGTTACATCCCCAGATCTGGAGCTGTTTCTTGTGTAAAATTCTTCAATCTAAATTATAGATTGAAACCAAGCTTTATTTGTTGCACGCTGATTTGTTGTCACATTATTTGGCCCTGTCTGTTATCTCAACAGCCACGTCGAAATGTGTGTGCTCTAGTTGAATGCAGGGCCAAGGGTGCTTTTCCCCCTTCCGTTGGTTTGGTTCTGAGCCTTGAAATCTCTCATGTCTCACCTAGAGGAAGAGCAAGCAATTGATGGACATTGGTAGCCAGTGAAGTCTAGCAGATCACACATAACATCGAAGTGTCGGTTTTTAGCGTTGGACTGAAACATCAAACTTATTTTTTTTATTGTTCCATTTCCATTTTTCATTTCTCATCAGAGTTTTTAGCATCTGGTTCAAATAGTATGTGAGAGAACTTTTTTGGGCATTCATTTCACGTATTATACATAGCATCGTGACCATATGTTGTATGGTGAAAATCCAATGTTTACTTTTGCAGCATAGGATATATTCTACTTTTCAGTTATGCATACTCCACTTGAAAATAACCCATTTTGCCTTCATGTTTAACGTGTCAAACTATCAAGAAACTACAACTTTTGGGGTGAGTTTCACAAAACAACAACAGTCTGTGCCCTTTGTTTCACATACCTACAACATTTTACGTGCACCCACCTTTCATCCACACTATTCCATATGTGTGTCAATGCAAAATTTGTGGCTGACATGTGCCTATTCAAAGGTTTGTGAAACTGAGGCTAGCGAAAAAAGTTGTAGTTTTGTGAAATTGGTTCCAGAAGTTGTAGTTGCTTGGTAGTTAGACATAAATAGTTGTAGTTCTATCGAACTAACTCTACTAAATTGAAATATTATAATATTTGTTTTGAATGTAATTCAAGATCAAACCTCCTTGTTTCAGACAAACAAAAAATGTTGGAGATTTCAGCCAGTTCTACACCACTGGGGAAAAAGGAGGCAGCACTTGCTGCTTGTCATGGAGACAATGGTAAAGGGGGAGAAGGTGCAATCGCAGATGATATGGATCTTTCTCGTCCTTTTCTAGTCGTCAAAAACCTCGATTACAAAAAAATTCTTGAGGTATACTACCAATGTTGTGATCTTCCTCTTGATCTCTATTATCTTCCTCTAGTACTGCCTCTTGAAATTCTCTCTTGCAGTGGAGTCGCATGAGATCTGCATTTGTCGCCAAGTCCATACCAAAGGATATTATCATACCAGACCCTACACCAAAGGTTTATTCTTATTTTCTTAGTCCTGCATAGTTTTTGGGATCACTAAAGTTTTCAACTGAAACAATATTTTGTTGTTGTAAAATGTCCTCATCGATACTATATTGTTTGCTTTGTTAATTGGATAACTTATTGTCTTTCACCTTTTCCTATTGTGGCCGGATCAATCTAGTGGGTGTGTGATGCCTTCTCTAAGATAGTTCCCCGCTTGGGGCTAATCCTGGAAAAGGACAATGTCCAGTGCTTCCTACGCCTTTTTGAGAGTGAGGAGGGCATGCATTGGGATCTTTCAATCACCTCGCAAACCTTGACCTACATCGTCATTCATAATGCCTTGCGATGCGCGCGAGTTGTATTGGTGGGCAAGGCACCTAAACTCCATGGGATGCATGCCAATCCCAACTGCATGAACCCATATGGATACTTCCCCCTCCATGAAGCTGCTGAAAGGTTCTCCGTTGATATGATCAAGTTGCTCTTCCGCCATGGGGCAATAGCCAATGTACGCACGGTCGGCAATAAAGTTATTGAGAATCTGCTCCCGCTTCAGGTTGCAGTTGAGAATACTTGCCTGCACAAGTATCTGGAAGACAACCTATCTCCCATTCAGGATCATCAGGATTATGCATACAACCTCATCCATCTGCTGTGCCTACCTGAGATGGTTTGTGTTACTTTCCACTACACAAAAGCACTACTTTTGTCATGTGACGAATGGAATCGATTGTGATCATGCCAGCTATAACAGTACTTGCTTTATCTGTTCTTTGTGATCCTGTATTGTAAGCTCTTAACCTGAAGTTTGAGACATGCAGATAGGAGTATTATTTTATTAACTAATTTCATTTTCTTTTGCTCGGAGGTTGCCTCCAAAGAGTAACCAATATTTCTATAGTATAGGCTATCATTATAGTAACAATAGACTGGCTGTGCTTACCACTTCACTTTTCAGAGTTAGAATACTTCTCATATACTATTTTTGTAAGTGCTCATGTGTTTCATGTTAGAGTATATGAGTATTAGGCCCATGAGGCTAGGCCCATGTATCCCTAACTATATGGCCACCCTGGTTAGGGTTAGCCCAATAATGAAATTAGACATTCTAACATGGTATCAGAGACATTCTAACATTTCACATGTTTTTGTTTATGTTCAGAGATAAAGTAGATACATACTTGCTAATTTGGATGAAATGGGGCAAGAAAATAGGAAGTGCTATGCAGCATTACTTGCTCGCATAAAAATATTAAAAGGTGCTCTAATTTTGTTCCTTGGTGATTTTAACAGAAGATCTTCTTGGATACGGTTAGGCTGCTTGCGGCAGAAACAGATAATCTAGTTGATGAGATCTGGAGTTACATAAAGGATGAAAAGGTTGTACAGACTGCCGTTTTACTCCTGGCAGCTCAAGGACAGATCCGTGGGAATCATCCTTCCAAGAGGAACATCAGTGGAAAGCAAAATGGGTTTGAAGTTATAATGGGTCGTATGGTGGAACTCTATCAAAATTCGCACAAGCAGCTGGTGGAAAGTATAGCATTGAAATGTACATATCTGCTCGTCCGTATAATTTCTCATACTGGTGAAGTTCTTGATCCATACATTAAAGATCATTCTGAGGTACCCTACTTTGTAAATTGCAGTTGCACACTCCCTCGGATCCCTTCCTTTCTCAAAGTATTATTGTATGAGTATTTTACTGTATATGAGTATTGGCTTTTAATTGCTCTGATCTGAGCAAGGACATTGGTAATTCTCACATTGATTGCGGTTGAGTTGTGGTTAGAGGTGAAATGCCACTTGAACCCAGAGTTAGCTGGTTCTCCCCGAAATGCGTTGAGGCACAGTTGACTGGAATTAAAATGATAACATATGTTATATTTTTTAAACCCTTATAAGATATTCTGTAGATTTTTTTTCTTTTGGTGAAAAAACTTGCCCACTTGCAAATTCTCTCTTTCTGTAATCTGTACTATCTTGATTTGCTAGCCAGCATAAATAATCTGTTCGTCCTGCTTGGTGTACGGTCGCCCTGCTAATGGATTGGGTTTGTTTGGGTTAAATGGGGTGGGTTCTCATTTGGCTTTAATTTGGAAGGATTCGAATGGGTTAATCAGTGCTCTGGTTTGGTGTGGGGTGGGTTTAAGAGATATGTGGGGTGGGATGGGACAGGTTGTGATTGAAAGGTCTTGTTCTCAAAATGGGTGGAAACCCATGGGTCTCAGGGTCAGCAGCCAGCTTTCAGCACTTCTGTGCAGCGTCGGGGCCAGCGTCCTTGATGGCTCCATATATCTATGTGGCTGGGTATCACGTGGGTTGGTTTTGATTGGCTTGAATACTTCCTATGGGTTGGGCTGGATTAGGTTCTAGGCATCTCGATGTAGACTGGGTTAGACTGAAAATGTATCATCTGCTACTATGGGGTGGGTTGGTAATGGGGTGGATTTTCACCCGTTATCAGGGTGAGGTGTACCTTCAACTTTGTGTTAAAACCATCAAAAAATTAAGCTTACCCAAAAGTAGCTTGTCTTTTGGTGTACCTTCACCTTTTTCGTTAAAACCATCCAAAAATTAAGCTTACCCAAAAGTAGCTTGGCTTATATTCCAGGTGAAGCCTAAGTCTTCCCTCTCCACTGGATGTGGGGTTAGCATGTAGCTGGAGTTGTTATACCTTCAGAGTCTTTCTCCAACTATAGTGGTTATTATATTATTGAAATAGTTAGAAGGATTTATCTATCGACTGACATGAGATAGGGTTTCATTAGCTATTGGATTAGATACTATTGTTGAGGTTTTAACTTCATCGATATAAGGAGAGAAACTATAAACGGCAAGCAATTCCCATGTCAGTCTTATCTCTTGCTAATGTTCCACCTCACTTCTCTAGCATCCCATTTCTTCTCCCCCCCCCCCCCCCCCCCCCCCCCCCCCCCCGCGGAACACGCAGGATAGATTCTTCAGGAAGCTCAGTAACTCATACTTCCCTTGGTCTTTTAGAGTAGTTGGTATCAGTTGCAGATATATGCTCTGTTATGTGAATTCTGGGGGTTGAATGTCTAGTCTCAAATAGTTAAGATTCTAGCATTTGCAGGAAATTAACCTGTAATAGTATGCAGGTTTTGACTAGTTTTAGATATTTCATCAATTCTGTTAGCTTTGCTGCTACTTCTTTTTGGAATCTGTTTTTATTTTTATTTTGTTGTTAGAAAGGTCGTAATAATCGAAGCTTAGAAAATCAAACAAAACAAATAAGTTGCATTTGGATGCTCTTGTCCAAGTTTCTTAACATTTCACAAAATGCATCACATTTATATTATTGAAATTTGACTGATTGAATAGCTTGAAAATAAGAAATGCGTTGTGATTCATGATATATACCTTCTAGATCGTAATATTTGGTTTTAAAGACTGATGGAATTTATTCCACATCAGAAAACTGAGATCCATATTTATTTATTTATGAAACCCAATTCACTTAGGCCTTGTTTAGTTCCAAAATTTTTGGCAAAATTAGCACTGTAGCAATTTCGTTTGTATTTGACAAATATTGTCCAATCATGGACTAACTAGGCTCAAAAGATTCGTCTCGTCAATTCCGACCAAACTGTGCAATTAGTTTTTATTTTTATCTATATTTAATACTCTATGCATACGTCTAAAGATTCGATGTGACGGGGAATCTGAAAAGTTTTGGAAAATTTTTTGGGAACTAAACAAGGCCTTACATTCAATGTTATTGCAAGCTGTAACTATTGCTTGGAAACTGTTGTAGTACCTTCCAACTCATGTGGTATTGTTGGTATTGTTATATCATATGGTATTGTTATATTTCCCTTACAAACCATTCTTTTCATCGTCTCTTGGAAATCATTGGTTATATGATAGTGTTGCATGATATGTTATATGAACATATTGTATGAATATGTTGAATTCTCTTTTCTATATCTTAATACTACATCATAAATGTCACGCAGGTGCCCCATGCGGAGGTCCTTGAGCATGTTTCATCTATTCTTAAGGATTCTGGGTTTTGCCCCACTGGAAAAGGCATTGACGTTAGAAACCTGTACGGCTTTTTTTGCATTGGTTTCAGTATAATGATTTTGCATTTAGTTTGTTGATTGTTTAATTAGTCTTCCTTTTGTTCTTGAAGCCGCCCCTATGACTGCAAAATATCTGGAGAGTTACATGCTAAAGGTATTAGTGATTTGATCTTTTCCTTCCAATTTTCACAAAATGAGCCCTGATTTATTTTTTCATCGAAAACTGGGCATGCAGATGCAACCAAGACCGTTACAAAAACCTCTCATGCTGCAGGGAAGAAGGTAAAGATGTTCAAATGCTACTGGATTCTTTCTAACTTTTGTCTGTTTTGTGAGCTGCCTTGGTATGTGGGCTGCCGTTCACATAAACTGTATATGTAGTACTGCAGCATGCAATGGATGGTATACAGCAGCAGCATGAGTCAAATTTATGATTGGTTTCTTGCCTTCCGACTTGTAGTTAGATATGCTTGTTAATTGTCATCTCTATGTTTTATTAATATCTCAGCTATCCAATTTCACAGGCTGTAATTCAGAAATCATGCCTTAATTTCTGGGTTTATATTTTGTCTCTGCACATTTTTTGCATGAGCTAAATATACTTGAAATGGTGAAATGGACTCCTTTTACAGCAGGATATCTCCTTGATTTTTATACCCTTGAACAAATCTGAAAGCAATATTTATGGGTTCTTGTGATAGCTTTTATATAAAATACTTTGTTCGGTAGTTAGACGACAATTTGGGTGAAAGCTATTAATCATATTACTGTTGAATAAAAGAAAAGGAAGATAATGTAGTTACACTATTAAAGAGAACATTTACATTTACACATTATCCTTTTCGCATTGTTTCCTGTCATCCTAAGGTGATGGTTACTAGTGTCCTCGCCAGACACTTTTGACCAAAGAATAGAATAAACATATTAAAGAAAAATAAAGTTAATTTAGCTGGCATTTGGTTGCAATCCATTTGGGAGCTGGCTCAATACCATGGCCAAACTTTGTTGACTGCCAAGGCATCCAATGAATTTGACAAATGAGCCTACCATGTCATTATTACTTTCCAACTAGCATGATCTTTGGTGACTAACTTGTTCCATCTCAAATGGTAAAGATTCTGATAAATGACGTCTTGGCTGAAGTGATGGATCATTTTCCTTGTGGAATCCAAAATTTCCCCTGCAAGTATCTTGGCCTTCCTCTTTCTCTCAAGAAGTTGACTCGAGCTCAGTTGCAACCGTTGATTGAAAAGGTGGCTGGTCGGCTTCCAGGATGGAAGGCTGATCTGATGAGCAGGGCTGGTCGGGCTACTTACGTGCAATCGGTCCTTACGTCAATCCTCATCTATTATGCGATTGCCTTGGATCTTCCTCCTTGGTGTTTGAAGGCTGTTGAGAAGTTTTGCAGGAATTTCTTGTGGAGAGGCAGGAAGGAGATAAATGGGGGTCATTGCTTGATCACCTGGCCCAAGGTTAGTCGTCCAAAGGAGTTGGGAGGCCTGGGCATTTTGGACTTGCAGAAATTTGGGTGGGCTCTCAGGATGCGGTGGCTATGGCTTGGTAAAACTGATCCTAATAAGCCTTGGGCAGCCTTTGCTGTCACGACTCATAAAAACACCCATGCTCTCTTTGCCTTGGCGGTTACTACGGTGGTTGGTAATGGGAAGAACACCAAATTTTGGACTGATAGATGGCTTAATGGATCGTCTATTGAGCAGCTCGCTCCTCATCTGTTTGCATGTGTTCCCAAAAGGCGGGCGAATAAACGTACAGTGAGTGAAGCACTCTTGGATGATAACTGGGTACGAGATATCCAAGGGCACCGTTCTGTAACAGTCATGGCTGAATACTTAGTGATTTGGGATATGATCCAGGAGGTGATACTGCAACCTGAGGTGGAGGATGTGCATAAATGGAGATTTGAGGCCTCCGGAAAATTCTCTACTCAATCGGCATATAAGGCCTTCTTTGTTGGATCAGTCCAGTTTGAGCCCTACAAGCTGATTTGGGGCAACTGGGCTCCAAGGAAGTGTAAATTCTTTCTATGGTTGGTGGCTCATAATCGTTGTTGGACAGCTGATAGGCTTGCTCGTCGGGGTCTGCCACATCCGGAGCATTGCCCGCTTTGTGATCAAGACAATGAATCGATCAATCACCTCCTGTGCTCTTGTGTTTTCTCAAGAGAATTTTGGCACCGACTGCTGCTTCTGTTTGGGTTGCCAGATATAGCCCCTCAGCCTAGGATGCTATTTTTCGATTGGTGGCAACAGTCGGGTCGTGCTTTCAACAAGGCTTTTGTTCGAGGATTTAATACTCTAATCATGCTGGGCTCTTGGATCCTTTGGAAAATGAGAAACGATATGGTGTTTAACGGCATCCTGCCGAGATTGGATCGTGCGCTGCTGCTTGCACAGGAGGAGGCAAACCTCTGGATGCTCGCAGGTGCTAAAGGTCTCAAGGGTCTGGTTGGTGCTGTCCATAGGGTTTAGTGTGTCTAGCTGCAGGTCGTCCTTCTTCCTAAACTGGCGCGCCTGTAGGTGTTTGATCTTGTGGGTGGGTGTGTGTGTGAGTGAGTGTGTATGTGTGTGTGTGTGAGTGAGTGTGTGGTTCTTGTTGTATTGGCTTTTTATGCCGGTTTACTCTCCTTTCTTAATGCAATGATACGCAGCTCTCCTGCGTATTCCAGAAAAAAAAAATTATGTGATAAAAAGCATGTTTTCACTTGCTATGTTTCTGCCAAGCAACTTAATGCTTAAACATTGCACTCAGTTGCAGCATTTTATATATCGCATTCATATCTAACTAAAATAACGTTATTGTAAGCTGCTTGACTGCATGAGTAATACCCATGTAATGCATAACAGAATTTTGCAGTGTATCACATTTTCCATTCATACTGCAAATATGTGAGTTGAGTACTTCCTGGTCAAATTGGGATGCCCTTTGGTTTGAGGAAGTTTATTAATCTTATTGAGTTGTGGGACAGGTTTTGCGAAAAAAAAGGGCTAGTGGATGGGATCCAGATTATACGAGGAGACTGTTTTTCCCATATTGGAGATCAATCCTAGGAGCCCGATGTCTTGTGAAGGTTTATCCATCGCATGCGCCAGCACCTGCATCTGAGCTTGATCCTGAGCACTTCAACTCTTGGAGTGGCTCATTGGGAAATGGATCTTCTCAAAGTCCGAATCATAATCTCGAGTTGCTGGGAAGAACACAGCTACCCACAAGTAATCATCCACAGAGAAGGCCTTTTGGTACTGCTGCATTCAGGGGTAATGAATCTTCTCATGATCGAAATCATAATCTTTTGTTGGGAAGAATTCGGCAAACAGCAGGTAATAATCAATCAAGGAGGTTCTTCGGTACTGCTGCACTCACATTCTTGAAGCTGCTAAAGAATGCATGACTGAAAGGTACGGTATGAGTGCATGCATTATCATTCTCCTGTTTTCTTAGTTGTATCAGTTATGAGTAAAAATGTTGTGTTGTTTTACTCTCTATCGTTTCTTGTTTCCCACATTTTAAGTCTGCAGATTTATCTAATCATCCTGTTGTCATGTTTTTGTTTGCACAATATGAATGCTTAATGTCAGATATAATCCTGCTATAAGTTGATCAACGAAGCTCGGCCTAAAAATCGTGTCTAGCAGTGCTATTAATGTAATCTACTTTGGCATTGTTATTCTAAAAAACGTGTCTAGCACTGCTATTAATGTAATCTACTTTGGCATTGTTATTTATAATCATATTCATGCGACCTATCTACGGGGCACTGACCGGAACATAACATTATATCGTTGTGGAATGCATTGGTCTTGACATCTTGGTAGTTTTCAATGTTTTACATCTCATTCCGCTCTCTACTCTCTACTCTCTACGTTTTACATTCCAAACAAGTTGTAGCTGCATCTGAAAACTACAAGCCGATCTTAATCTGGAACCAATGAGGAGCAAGGTATGTTGGACCAAATGTAAATATTTCAATATTGGACAAACTTCTAACGATGATGGATCTTGATTGCAAGATGATGCTAGATCTCGAAAGCAATCAGGATTTTACTCTTAATTCTCATCAGATTCCTGACGATAATAGATCTTCAAAGCAGAAGTTCAGGATTTCTCATCAAACTTCTCACGATTAAAGATCTCGATGACAAAAATTGAAAGTTGAGGGTTGTGGTAGCCAGGCAGTAACGTTTCAGAGTTACTGCAAGCATGTTTAATATGACAATTGCACTCGGCTGCACTACTTACGGCAGCAAAGACTTATGGCACTAGCAGCTGCCGTTCAGCTGCAGATTGCAGCACAAATGCCGAACAATACGCACATCGTAGGAACAACGGCAGCTACTACAACGACGGCAAGAAATTAAAGAGCACCAGTCTGCTTCAAGGAGCTCTTACCAGTGCAAAGTACTGCTCCCAAAATTTTGTATGTTACAACTGAGTAGTGCTGTCAAACAGAAGCTACTATTACCAGAGCCTAACCAAATATAGCGCCATAGCCACTAGCCAGAATAGTGCTGTCAAACCAAGGGCACGAAGTCTCGGCAAAGCAGACAAAGGAACATTGTCTGATCACTCATGTGGGGTTACAGAGTGCAATGAGTATTTGAAGAACTGGCTGTGGAAAGTCAAAAAAAAAAAAGGAACTGGCTGTGGGTAATCATTCAGTGTTGCTATCCGACTTGACCTGAGGCAACATTAGAAGAACGGCTGTGGACCATCATCCAATGTTGTTATCCAACTTGATGACCTGAGAGGCAAATGACATTTAATAAACCAAGCACCCACTCCAATATGTGTTTTTCTAAATGTGATGAGCCCATGCGATTATACCAGTTATTTCCTATTTGAGCCCTGCTTTAGCTTCAGCTTGCGCTCCTCATCTTTTTGTCCAGATCTGACTGCACAAATAGGCTAATCGAATCAGGTGATACAAGATAAATGTATCAATTTCAGCACAGTAATCTGCTACTTACCACCATTGAAATAAACATAACTCAGAGCACTAAGTTCTTTAATTGATTGATCCAGTGATGGCCGCTCCCCAGGACAGACAAGGATAATTGTAAAGCAATCTAGGTAGTTACCATAGCTTTGCTTGGGCATGGTAGCATCAACAACAATGAGTAGTCCTTTACCACCAGTATATTTAGTGGTACAATTAAAGATAGTGCAACCATCCTTCACTGCAAATTGAAGATTGGCGCCAGCCATTTCTTTTACCCTGATTTGGAAATCAACAGGCTTCTCATCAAATCTATCCACGGCAAGGTGGATGTTGCTTGGACGTAGAGTCTCTTTTATCTGTGCAATAGCCTCCAACTTACAGAGGTGATCAACCTCCATGAAACACACAGTCTGCTCCTTACTCTTGTAGTCTTTGATTTCTGTACACCAACATCTTATGTTAGTTATAAGAAAATGCTCAAAACAAATAAAGCACACAATAAAGGAAGGAAAAGACATACTATTCCCCCCAACCCCCCCCCCCCCCCCCCACCAAAAAAGGAAGAAAGACTTACCAAATTTTTTGATTATTTGGTTTGCAGGTCCTGCTAAAGATAGCCTGAAAACAGCCTTGCCACTGAGTTGATAGGTCCATTTCTTCAGCTCTTTCTCCATATCAACAGACTCAGGAATACTGATAGTATCTTGTGCAAGCTCGTTAGCTAAGAACATTAATTCTCGAGGCTTGAACATTGATCTCAGCTTCTTAAATCTCTTGCTAATACAACCAAGAAGCAAAAGTAAATGCTGGATCTTGCTGGTATGTTTTACAGTAAATGATCCATTAATAGCACCATGAATATCTTGGTTGTCTGTCCAGAGCAGCAGGCTATCTATACCTTTGTCGAAACATCTGAAGAACAATGCCAATGCTGCATAGGCTTCTGCAGCATGTATTGAGGGGCACTTTATATCCCTATACACTTCTGAACATATAATCTTATCTTCCCTCCATATAATTAACGAGATAGTTGCTTTACCATCTTCTCCATTTTTCCCATCATGATAAGACGCATCAATTTCACCTTTGCAAAACCCTTTCATGCCAAAATCATAGTGCAATGTTTCAATGTTGCAGATGTTGGAATCCCAATCCTCAACAATAAATGTTCTATTGCTCAGTATGTGGTTCCATAAGAAATTCCACTCCTCCTCATCAACTATTCTTTCTCTCTGTATCATCAACTCATAAGCACTGAGGTACTGTGGAGTTATCCTGTTTACCAAATGATACTGGTGATGTAGGAATTCCATAGACTTGCCACGCAGGTTCTCAGGAAGTATCAGACACTTTGAAACAAGTTGAGGTCTGAAATTCTTTTTGTACTTCTGCTTCAGAAGATCCTTACTCAGGGTTTTTTCAGTCTGTAACCGCTCAGCTTCTATTTTATCCGATAAAAGCTTAGAGTTACCAATTACAATGGGGCATGATGAGTTCTGTTCAGGTATATGGCTCAGCTTCCTGGAGAACAAAGAGTGATAAATCCCTCGATTGTGAGGAAACAGAAGCCCCCAACCTGAAGAATTTGAATCCTGCTACAAAACATGGTGTCCCTAAATTAGTAAAGTAGAAAGAACAATTAAAATTTACAACATAACGTCATTACTTAAATGTAAGGCTCAGTGACAGGGGAACACATATATTCATATAACCTATTGAACCCTGCTCTCAATTGTCTATAAATGTTCAAGACATGCCAGATAAACTGATGGCTAGAAGTAAACTTCAAAGTATGAAACAAAAAAGGGTGAACCTTTTCCATGTTTGCAGTGCAGGTAGTAGCATGCTCCTGGGAGATTAGCACATCATCTACATCCTGAATACTTTTGACGGTGTCACAGCTGTATGGATTCTTTCCATTGTCATCCTTAGGTGGGTGCTCAGCAAATTCAGCTGTTCCTGATTCATCGTTAAGCCCCGAGTGATCAGAAAATTCATCTGTTCCTTGAAGGGGAGCTGCCTTATCATGATCCAGTGATAATTTTCTCTGATTACACTCCAATTCCTGAATTATCTCCCGCACTGTGTAGTGGGAGCCTCCAAGTTGCTGACGAACATATGTTATAGAGGGAAACTTGCCTTCATTTGATGCCCTGTACCTGCATCAAACAGGACCACAAAGAAGTACACAGTTTAAAGACCACAAGCATAATTAGTTGCAGCTCTCATATTTGTGAAAATCTGCATGATTTCTGCCATAACCAGCAGTGCACAACCACAAACAAGTACACAGTTTAAAGGCCACGAGCATAATTAATTGCAGCTCTCATATTTGTGAAAATCTGCATGAGTTCTGCCATAACCAGCAGTGCACAACCAGTACAGAAATGGCAATACTCTACTGTTTAGCGCAGAACAGGTGGGAATCAGAAATGCCAATGAGAAACAATTACAGACTTACTGCTTTTGGAAAAAAAAAATAGAACACAAAAAATAGTGAGGAAAATCACCTACTTTTGAACAAATTCCACTATCATAATCCTCCTCTCCTGCTTTGCAACTCTTTTCGGCCCCTTGGGTGGCGGCTCCAGCGTGGACAGCGGCGCCACATGTGGCTTCCCCCTGCACGTGCGGTACGACCGCGTGACCGTGCCCGAGAATCCCGCAACCACTGGGAAAGGAGAATTGATCACAACAACAAAACACACTACCTTAGTGACCAAAAGCCAGAGCTTCGATCGAACATGGGGTGGGTAAAGCCAAACTGCAGTTTGGACTAGCTTTGCTTACCCCTCTTGAAGGTGGCCGAGGAGGAGGCGCGCGCCAAGGCCTGCATCGGGGTAGGCAATGGCTGATTGCGGGGGAGAGGTTGGCTGGGGGACCCTAGGGTTTCATGCTTTCGGCGAAGCCGAAGAGGAATAAGGAGGGGAGGACAGGGACTCAGTAACTTGCCTTCAGTAAGTCACAAGGTAACTTACCTTCAGCATCTAGCCCTTCAAATCAGATCCAACGGTTCAAATATGCAGCCCTGCACACACCAGACTTGGCTGTTTCTCTGTCCTAAACAGCAAGCAGCAAACGACAGGAGACACAGGTACATCGGACTTGGCTGTTCCATTGCATTTTCAAAGCATAATAAAACATAGAGGTTCAAATACATTTATAAATCAGCTAATCCAGCAACTAATCAAGTGCAGCAGCTAATCAATTGAGACAGAGCTCAATCAATTGCTTACAAAGTTTCCAGCAACTGCTTACAAGTGTTGCTGCTCCTACAATCTGACATTCAGATAAGTTCACTTGATTGGCATTGTGAGATACTCCACAAAATACTATAGTTAGGCCACAAAATACTATACTTAGCCCACAAAATATTATAGTTAGCCCTGTCCACAATACTATCTAACTAGGAAATAGAAGCTAGAACAGGTCTTGAAGCCCTGTCCACAAAATACTAAAGTTGGATCTGTTATGAGCTGAGTAAAGTCAATGACAGAGTACTCAACTTCTCCTTTGTTCTCACCATTATGTTCCACTTCTGCTTAAGGCTCTACACCACCTTTTTTTTTTCTGTCAAAGAAATTGCAACTAATTAGTACAGAAATGTCAACATTTCGAATGCAATAAATTCATTTAGGGTCTGTTTAATCCCAAAAAATTTGCAAAATTTTTTAAGATTCTCCGTCACATTGAATCTTGCGGCACATACATAGAGTATTAAATATAGATAAAAAATAATTAATTGCATAAGTCGTCTATAATTTGCGAGACGAATCTTTTGAGCCTAGTTAGTCCATGGTTAAGCCTGGACGAAAACTCGAAGCTCATTAGCTTACTTGGCTTGTGGCTGGCTCGGCTCAGCTCGTTAGCCGAGCCAAGATTTGAGGTCGTTAGCTATAACGAGCCAACTCGAGCTAGCTCGCGAGCAACGAGCTATAATTTCAGAGAAAAAGTCATCATAACTTATATTAGTTATATATTACTTAATGTCTTACACTTTACAAATGATTGATATGTTAGCTCATATAAATATTTTGCTCAACTTAAGACTATTGGATATATAAAAAGCTTCGGATAAATATAAATATTATATTTTATGTATCTTTTATATCTGGCTCGCGATCGCGAGATTAACGGGCCAGCTCGAGCTCGTAACTGAGCCGAGCCAACTTTCTGGCTCGTTAAGATAACGAGCCGAGCCGAGCTAGCTCGTTATCCTAACGAGCCAAAACGAGATGAACCAACTCCGCTCGTTATCCAACCTTATCCATAGTTGAACAATAATTGTCAAATACAAACGAAAGTGCTACAGTAGCACTTTGCAAAAAAAAAATCACCAACTAAACAGCCCCATAGAAATGTTCAGTTCGCAATTGCAAAATACCTTTCCTTTCTTCTTTGCCGGTACAGCAGATTTAGTTGGTTTGCGCTTCACCTTACATAACTTATATAACCAAGTTCTCTGTCTCTTAGATTTTTTTTACTGAACTTCCTTTTTCTTCAGTTGTGCAGCACTAAGGGCATTTGTTTCCTGCACATTTGGGTGAACAGTTTATTTGCCATTACATGGGTTTTCATTGACAACACCAGTAGATGAATTCAGTTTATCCTCCAGCTGTGTACCAAGGCAATCAAGTCCATTGTCTAATACTCCATTCCAAATTATCAGACAGTTTGACTTTTTTATCCCAAGTTTGATCACTCGTCTTATTCAAAAAATTTCTGCAAACATAGTCAAATTTAAGTCATTTTTAAGAACTTTTATTAATAAACCAAACCACGACACAAGAAATGATATTTTGCACAAATTTTTAAATAAGACGAGTTGTCAAACTTGGTATTTAAAAAGTCAAATGTCTTATAATTTGGCATGGATTGAGTAGCAAACAACATTCCGGAGAGCTAGCAACTTTGTATGACAAATTCAGAAATTTATGGGACAAGAACTTGTACCAAAGTTGAGCTTCAGGTTTTGGATTTTCTACCACATTTCTTCCTTGTCGATCTTGTATACTTCCATTGTGTGCTTCTCTAGTCCATCTCTTTAACACATAATGTGTTGGCAATATCTTTATACTCATCAAATCAAGAACATTCAGACCATGTGTACATAATATTCCTGTGCTATTAAACATTCCACAACTACATGAAGCTGTTTGGCTCAAAGGATTGCCTATCACTATGCGCTCATCCTCAAAACTCAAATCACCATGCAAACTCCCAATGGCAACAACATATTTGTTATCTCCATCCAAAACTCTAGTGCATGCAGCCATAGACCTTTCATATTCACTTTGGAAAGCTTCAAATATAACCGGAGTGTTAGATTACTCTAGTATCCAGTACTAGTATCTCTTTGGTTACTGTGTTAGTCCTTTACTGCTATTTACTTAGCTGTGCGCCACCCTATGTGGTTGCATGTGTTCTGGCCCCTTGGGCCTCTATATATTGTAATCTTCTATGTAAACACTCAATCAATTAATCAAATCCAGTGGGCATTCTGCCTTCATGGTATCACACGCCTAGTTCGGGTCCTGAGCTGACCCTTTCTCCGCCCGCCCACCCTCCTCTGCTTCCGCACCCCCTCCTCCACTCCCGATGATGGCTGCCTCTACTGGCGACTCCAGCCTCAGTGCCCCGGCTGCAGCCGCCGCCGCCACCGCCGTTCACTCGGCCCAACTTCGCGATGACGCCACTGCGGCCGCCCAGAGACTCGAGGAAGAAGTCTCTGCGGCTCGCACCTCCAACGCCGAGCGAGCGGCTCCACTCCAGAAGGAGACGGATCTCCTGAAGTCCGCCGCCGCCGCCCAGGAGCGCGTCCGGGCCGCTGCTGACGCCCTGTCCAAGGAGCGCGTGCAGGCCGATGCCCTGGAAGCGCAGGCGGCTGCCATTCGCGAGCGCATCCGCCTGGAGGCCCTCCACGACGAAGATGCCCACGACGATGACGAGCACTCCATCTCCAACGAGGCAGCAGCCATCGCGCACCTGCACAGCCAGGCCTGCGCCGTCCAGAACATCAAGTATCTGGTCCCCATCGTCCTCGAGCTCAAGTCCACCCAGTACTCCAAGTGGCACGGCTACCTTCTGCTCGCTCTTGGCCGGTTCTCTCTGAAGGACCATGTCCTTAGCGATGCCTGCCGCCCTGCCGATCCGGCCTAGTACCGGATGGATTGCGTGGTTGTCTCCTGGATCTTCAACAGCATCTCCCCCGACCTCCTCGACATCATCCACGCACATGACGGCATCACTGCTCGCGTGGCTTGGCTCGGGGTCGAACAGCAATTCCTGGGGAATAGCGAGTCTCGAGCCCTGATCCTGGATGCGGAGTTCCGAAATTTGTCACAAGGCGACCTCTCTATTGATGACTACTGCCGCAAGATGAAGGGCATGGCCGACGCCCTCGCTGACCTTGGTGAACCAATCAACGATCGTACACTGGTCCTGAACGTCCTGCGTGGCCTAAATGAGCGCTTCCAGTTGATGGCTCAGCTCATCACTCGGCAGAAACCGTTTCCTTCATTCGGAGATGTTCGCGCTGACCTTCACCTCGCTGAGCTCAACATGGCGCAGTCCTCAGCCGCACCTTCTGCCCTCCTCGCCACCCCGACCAGCAGGCTGCCCCCCACCACGCCGGCACCCAACTCTGCCACTCCTCGCCATCCTCATCCGCAGGGCGTGACCCCGGGTCCTTCTGGCAGCAATCGTGGCCGACGTCGCCGTGGCGGACGCAATCAAGGCACCCAAGGCGGCCCTCAATGGCCATCCGTCTACAACCCGTGGACTAGGTCCATTCATATGTGGCCCGGCCCCACGCCCGGCGCCCCTCGTCCTCCACCAGCACGCCCTGGTGTTCCCACTCAGCAGCAGCACACCATGATGGTTGGCACGCCACTTTCTGGCGTTCTGGCTCCTCCTGGACCAGCCCCCTACTCATCGGCGGCACTGCTCCCTCAGTCTCCGGCGCCACCTCCAGCGTGGTCTCCCTGGACTCCTCAGTCTCTCGCCTAGGCATTCAGCACAGTATCGCTCACTCCACCGGGCAGCACCGACTGGGTTTTCGACTCCGGCGCCTCCTCCCACATCGCTGCAAACCCTGGTATTGTCACCCCTACATCTTCCCCTTCTTTTCCCACCTCCATCATCGTTGGTAACGGTGCCACTCTTCCTGTTGTTGACACCGGATACTCAATTATTCCCAGTCCATTTAGGCTAAACAATGTTCTTCTTACTCCTGGCATTATTAAGAACTTCTATCCATTCACCAATTCACCACAGATAACCATGTTTCTGTTGAATTTGACCCCTCTGGCATTTCTGTGAAGGATCTTCGCACCAGGAACACTCTTCTCCGATGTGACAGCTCCGGGCCCCTCTACACCTTGCAGCTGCCGTCAACATCTTCCGCTCCCTGCGTTCTTATCGCCACACCTTCATCCTCCACTTGGCACCACCGGCTTGGTCACCCCGGCAAGGAAGCTCTTCAGCGCCTCACTCACTCCTCCTCGATCGTCTGCAGCCAGCCCGTGGATGACCTCTTATGCCATGCCTGTCAGCTAGGACGACATGTGCGTCTTCCTTTTACCAGTTCATCATCAAGGGCCTGCAAACCCTTTGATCTAATACATTGTGATCTCTGGACCTCGCCTGTCCTCAGTGTATCTGGATTTAAATATTATTTAGTTATCCTTGATGATTTTTCTCATTTTTTGTGGACCTTTCCACTCCGTCTTAAATCTGACACTTTCACCACGCTTTCTAATTTCTTTGCGTATGTCCACACTCAATTTGGGTGCCGCATCAAATCTGTCCAATGTGATAACGGCCGCGAATTTGACAATTCTGCTTCCTGCACCTTGTTTCTTACTCACGGTGTCACTCTCCGCATGTCATGTCCCTACACCTCGCAGCAAAATGGCAAAGCTGAGCGCACTCTCCGCACCACCAATAATATCATTCGCACACTTCTCTTTCAGGCGTCCATGCCACCCTCTTACTGGGCTGACGCCCTCTCCACTGCTACCTATGTCCTTAACCGACTCCCCACCAAAACTCTCAACATGTCTACTCCCTTCTTTGCTCTCCATGGTAAACTACCCTCTTACCATGACCTCCGAGTGTTTGGGTGCACATGCTATCCCAACCTCACTGCCACCACACCTCACAAACTTGCTCCCCGCTCCACCCTATGTGCCTTCCTCGAGTACTCCTCCGATCATAAAGGCTACCGGTGTCTTGATCTTTCTTCTAATCGTGTCATCATCTCTCATCATGTCATCTTTGATGAGACGACTTTTCCCTTTTCTCGACACCGGACCACAGCCCCCCACGAACTTGATTTTTTAACTAACGACGAGCTCCTGCCAGCTCCTTCTTCTGCAGGTACACCCATGCCAACCTCTGGTGTCCCTGCCCAGTTCCCACTGCAGGCTGCACCTGAGTTACCTGACGACGCTCCGGTTTCGCTCTAGCCCCCATTCTAGCCGGGCCAGCACCCCGGCGCCCTCCACCAGGTTTCCACGCACCTACAGCAACACCTTCAGCACCGGTGTTACCTCAGGCTGCAGCCCCGGCACCCACAGCCTCCTCCATGCTGCCACTGGCTGCTGACCCAGCACCCACTGCTCCTCCTGCGCTACCCATGACAGCAGCTTCCCAGAAGCCGCCAGTCACTCAAGTGTACACTCGGCATCCTCCTCCTGCTGCAGCTCCTATGGCAACAACTTTCCAGAAGCCACCGATCACCCAAGTGTACACTCGGCGTCCTCCACCAGCTGCAGCCCATCCACCACCATCATCACCGCCCGCTGCTCCTCCTCGCCGCTCCAACATCATCCCTTCACCCCCACGGTTTGTCAAAGATGCTCCTCCGGTTAGTGTTATACCCATTACACCGGTTGACAACAGCCATCGCATGATGACTCGTGGGAAGTCTGGATACATTCAGCCAAGAATTCTGCATACTGAGGCTCTGTCTCCAATTCCCCGGTCCTGCCGCGACGCCCTTGCTGATCCTCACTGGCGTCACGCCATGGAAGATGAATATGCAGCTCTCATGGACAATAAGACTTGGGATCTCGTTCCTCGCCCCGCCAAGGCCAACGTGGTCACCGAAAAATGGATTTTCAAACATAAATTTCATGTTGATGGCTCTCTGGACCATTACAAGGCTCGTTGGGTCCTTCGTGGCTTCACTCAACGCCCGGGTATCGACTACGATGAAACTTTCAGTCCCGTTGTCAAGCCGGCCACTATACGCACAGTCCTCACCATAGCTCATTCCTAGAATTGGCCGATTCATCAACTTGATGTCAAGAACGCTTTTCTTCATGGGACTCTCTCAGAAACTGTGTACTGCTTCCAGCCAACAGGATTCGCCAACTCTGCTCTCCCTCAGCATGTTTGCAGACTCAACAAATCACTTTATGGCTTGAAGCAAGCCCCACGTGCATGGTACAGCCGCTTTGCAACATTTCTGCTCTCCCTGGGTTTCACTGAAGCCAGATCAGACACCTCTCTCTTCGTCTACCACCGTGGTCCAGAGACTGTCTTTCTGCTGCTCTACGTGGATGACATTGTTCTCACTGCTTCTTCCCAGCAGCTTCTTCGCCGAATTATTGATGCTCTGATGAAGGAATTCGCCATGAAGGATCTTGGCATGGCAGTACAGCGACAAGGTGATTCTCTGTTCCTCTCCCAACGTCAGTATGCGCTGGACATTTTGGCCCGACATGGCATGAGTGATTGCAAACCATGCTCCACTCCCGTTGATACCTGCGCCAAAGTATCTGCTGATGATGGTCCCTGCATTGTTGATCCCACAGACTACCGCAGCCACGTGGGTGCTCTTCGGTACTTAACTTTCACCAGGCCCGACATTGCATATGTTGTCCAACAGGTCTGCCTTCACATGCACGATCCTTGGGAAGTTCACCTCGTTGCTGCCAAAAGAATCTTGCGCTATCTCCAGGGGACTCTTAATCATGGCCTCATCATCCCTCGGACCTCTCCAACACAGCTCGTCGTCTACACGGATGCTGATTGGGCCGGCTGCCCGGACACTCGCCGCTCCACCTCCGGTTATGCCGTCTTCCTCGGCGGCAGTCTTGTCTCCTGGTCTTCCAAGCGGCAGCCCACCGTCTCTTGCTCTAGCGCTGAGGCTGAGTACCTGGCTGTTGCCAACAGTGTCACTGAGGCTTCTTGGCTGCGGCAACTCCTCCAAGAACTTCATCACCCCCTTGACAATGCCTGCCTCGTCTACTGCGACAATGTCAGCGCCGTCTACCTCTCCACCAACCCTGTTCAACATCAGCGCACCAAACATGTGGAGATCGACCTCCATTTCGTCCGGGAACGTGTTGCCATCGGTGTTGTCCGCGTTCTTCATGTACCCACTACTTCTCAGTTCGCTGATGTCTTCACCAAGGGGCTGCCTATTTCAGTATTTCAAGACTTTCGCTCCAGTCTGAATGTCCGCTGCTGCGACGTTCCGACTGCGGGGGGGTGTTAGATTACTCTAGTATCCAGTACTAGTATCTCTTTGGTTACTGTGTTAGTCTTTTACTGCTATTTACTTAGTTGTGCGCCACCCTATGTGGTTGCATGTGTTTTGGCCCCTTGGGCCTCTATATATTGTAATCTTCTATGTAAACACTCAATCAATTAATCAAATCCAGTGGGCATTCTGCCTTCACGGAGTATACACTTTATTTGCTTGCTTGCACTAACATAGGTGCGGACATTAGTCTTCTTTGTATCCTTTTCCTTGCCTCAAATTCATATTCCAATTCCTTACTTCTTTTATCTTCCACAGTCCTCTCAAAGTGCTTCAAAAAATCGAACAATATCAAAATCTGATTTCAAATGGTTCTTTAATACATTGTTAAAGCTCTCACTGAGTTGTGTACTTCTCACTCCCAAACTGAAGACATCTCCTCATATAACATTCAGCCCATTTTCTTTCACCTTGTAGATACTATCTAATCTGGTTTGCTTGTACACATTAGATCTTTTTTAAAACAATGACAGGAGCTCTGCCGCTCAATTAAGATAAAAGAATTTTTGTACAAGAAAGGTTAGCCAAATGATATGCGAAAAGGAGGCTTCCGAGCGGCTAACCAACCGATGCGACACGATTGAGCACAAACACGACACATTGCATGGATCATTGTTGCCAAGCATGGAAGCAAAGCTGCCAGTAGCTCCGACTTCCCATGCAAGGCCACCCACGAGCCACCCACTGACAGGTCCAAAGCAAGCACCCACAAAACGATCATTGTCGCCAAGCTCAAACACCCAACAAAGAGTAGGTCCAACTTTTGATCACAAGCCCATGCCTCGCCCCTGGCAGATGCAGACCCTATTAGAGAATAGCAATCACTATGGAGGCACCAAATCCGTGACAAAAATCCAAATGTGACACCTTCATGAAGGGAGAGACGCCAATGATGCCACCATCGCACGTCCATAGTGGACTAGGTTTCACCATAGGATGACAATGCTAGAGGGAAAACATCATGCCCCCAACAGGGAAAGCGGCACCACAAGTGTTGCCATCACCAAGGCTTTGGACCAAGACCCCTTGCCAGCCATTACCTTCATTGTTGTTGTCCCGTCGCTCAAAGGGGCACCAACGCATTGATTGTACACAACAGCCGCATAGTTGTGTCGACCCCCCCCCTTTCGACCAAGGAACGCATAGGGCCGGACATGATTCCATCGCTCGCGTAACACTGCCACATGTCGAGACTGTCGCTGGCACTAGCACCCGCTACCGTCGTTGTCGACCTATCGCCAGCAGCCACGAGGCGCATACCCCACCTTCATGGGCTCCGACCCTGCCATGGGGCCGCCCAACCTAGCCTCCAGAGCACCGGCCCCGTACTTGGCCGCCGTCGCCACCATCCCCAGCATGGAACTGGCTACCGATGGACAAATTTGGCAGCTCGAGCACTGGGACCGGTAGCCTAGGCTGGCGCCACACAACCTCCATGGCCATCGAGGAAGGGGACGTGCGGATGAGAAGAAGAAAGAAGCCATGCCGTTGCCCGTGTCCCTGCATAGGCACTGACTAGCGCCACCCAGGCACCCACACTGGCATCCTCCGGCTGGATCCGCAAGGGCGGCAGCGGCCCTAGCCACGAGAAATCTAGAAACAGTGGAAGGGGTAATAGAGCTGCCGCCAGACAGCTCGGACATCATGCCCCTTCTAGATCCCTCTATCATTTGGCACTCCCATTGCGCTTGGTCGTGGTGTCGTCCCGGCAGCCTCCATGCGTAAAAGCCCAAGTTTAGTTTTGGATAATTGATGAAACCCAAGTACTAACATCTATGCTAAGTGTATAAATTAGATGACATTAGTACATTCCAAGTGATAGAGCTAGATGTGGTAATCAAGGTGGTGGTGATGATCAAGTGCTCAACATGGAAAAGAAGAAAGAGAAAAATAAAATCTTTTGAAGATCAAGGCAAAGGTATTGCTTAAGATTTTGATTTTGGTGATTAAGACACCATAGAGGGTGTAATCACACTTAAGATAAATAGTTGTACTATGAAGAGGGGAAATTTCATAGCTAAAGCGGTTATCAAATGCCACTAGGTGAATTTGTATGAGCATATGCATTAGAAACCTAGTGTGCTCGGGAGAAAAATCGTTCTCTTGCCTCCTAAGTATTCTCCCAGTGATTGATTGGTATTTATATAGATTGGTTTATCCTCTCTACACAGCGGTATAAAGATCACATCTCACTCTTTTATATTCATGTAAATTAGTGTAGCTTGCTATCTTGTGTAGAAACTTTAGGCAGCTCTCTAGTGTAAGTAAAGACTTAACCATTGATTGACATAGAGATTATAACAACTAGAATTATTTGGATAGGTGGCTTGCATTCTTTTGTAGTGCTAGAGCAAAATGATTTGCTTTGTTATTGACTAACAATTTGCTCTAGTTGTTTGTAGAATTTTTATTAGGTTATTCACCCCCTTAGCCATATTAGAACCTTTTAGTGCGCCACCCCCGTCTTGCCTAGATGCGACAGTGTCCCAGCCACCGAGCTCTCCATGTCCCAGCGGTTCCTCGCGGCGGCGACGAGGCAAGGAGCGGTGGTGGCTATTTTGCTTGTCAACTGAGCAGCCCGTGCAGGTGGGCAACACGGGGGGGAGGTATTCTTGTTGTTGTACCAAATGGTGCTTTAGATCTCATTATGTCAAATGCTTCTTGGAATGATTCCTTATCCTCATAGCCACACATACAAACTCTAAAGTCAGTGAAAATTTGATATTTGTCATTTTCATGTTCACTCTCTTCTTCACCCTCCTCTTCTTGGCCCTTCATCAGAGATAAATGTTTGATAGCATTCTACATTATGTGAAATGTGCACAGCCCACGATATGATTCAATGAATATATTATGTATAGCATCTGTTTGATAGTTCTAGGTTGCTTGTCATTATGAGCTGCTAGAAAGGTCTCAAAGAGCCAAGTAAATAAGTCTTTGGTTTCACTGAAGTGAATTGTAGCACCATGTATAGTGGTTTCTTTAAACAAATTGAGCCCAACAAAAACACCAAATGGACGATATTCTTTATTTGTGTGTCAAATGTCACATCACCAAAATGTGCATAATCAAGAATCATTTTTGCATAAGCCTAGAATATGTTGGTGATATGCTCATCATAGTCTAACTGCCTGGCATATTGGAATGATGGATTCTCAGAGATCTTGTCATGAAAATATTTCAACATACTATCAGCTTGTCCAAAAGCCAACCCTCGGTTGCTTGCTCTGTAAATGATTTTTGCGATCATGACAAGTGTAGCAAAGGTTAAGAGGTCCACCAACTTGATGACTAGCTAACTCATCTGCAGCTTTTGGCTTAATTCCAAAATCATCGAAATTCTCAAATTCAGAAGCTTGCAATTCTAAAATTTTCTTTTGTGATGCTATCAAGTGTCAAGTTTTCGGCAGTGAAGGAAGTGGTTGCGTTTAAGCACAAGGACGGTGATTTCATAGCTTCCTTTAAAGAGTCGTCCGAGCTTTGCAGTCCGTTCTCGCTTTTGCTCTAAAACACTTAGCCACATGATCAATTTGCCCTTTTCTTTGATAACCTTTGTTGGCACATACATATCTACATGAAGTGTCTTGACGATCGAATTTGCTTATAGGTGTACCTTTTTCTCACATCAAAGCTTGTACGCCCATAATAGGATATCAAGAATTGCCAAGCCTCATCAGAATTTCAAAACCTCAAACCAATTTGAGGTATCTTCTTATTAGATTTTGCCATTTGCTTCCACAAAAGCTCACAAAACCCAGGCATCAACTAGTTCTATAACAAAAAAAAATTGTAGATGGAAACATGTGTGTTTGAAAATTCTGACTCCGCTAGATTATAACATTGGACAGACTATAGGACACACTTCAGGGGGGAAAGTTAAAAGCACCTAATAGGCCTATCATGAAATCGAACAAATTAACCTTTCTTGGTTCATCAAATCTCAGATTTGGAAGCATTCCTGTATGTGAATTAATTCTATTTTGCATATGTGAAAGCGAAATAGTTACTGAACGATCGTAGATTTAGTGGTCGATAGGGGCTTCCTCTTCCATGGTAGCCTTTGGATTTAGATGAACAGTGGATGAAGGTGGGTATGTTATGTTGTGACTCGCCTCAGGTAAGTTCGGGATGGAAACAGCCGAGTGGCTGGAGTTGAGGCCGTGGCCGAACATTCGGTGGGCTAAGGTGGACGTGGACCAACGCTTGTTCGGCTTCAAGCAGCTATGCGCATAAACCCAATCCAATCCAAAATTTCTGACTAATTAGCTTGGCCCAATCAGACCCATTAAATCTATCCGGTTAGGTCCATCATTCTAGATAAGCTAGAGGTGATGGTGCGGATTTCGTATAGCACAAGATTGTGGAACATTGTTCACAAATGTTCTACGACAATGTTTGGAAACAATTTATTTTTTTTCTCCAAAACTTACGAAACATTTAAAATATATTGATGTTCTAATAAAAATAGATGTCCTAAAAAGATTAAAAATTTGAAAAATAAACTTTGGCGCTGGCTCCGACAGCCACGATGGTGGCGTGTGGAGGGCAACGTGTTGGAGGGGGAGTCGACCGAGGTGGTGGCACGTGCTAGGAGGCGGAGGCTGGCCTGAGCTCTAGCGGCGGCACGTGCACTGCAAGGCGGCGGTGGCGGCACTGGCCAGCCTGAGCTCCAATGGCGGCGGGGTGCACTGGACTGAGGAGGCGGCAACATGTTTTTAGAATTTGAGGGCTATTGCCCCGGCTTTTCAATTAACATCGAAAAACCAAAGTCTTTTACAGCACAGTTTAAGAAGCCAAAAGTCCACCAGGACCGAAAAGGCGAAAAGTTCAGAGCTCGACACTAGAGCTGAAGACAATGTGTAGCAGGTTGGTTTTTGCGACATAGTTATGTAGGAGGTGAGGCTTTGCAACAAAACGTCTGGGATCTCAAACTCAAAGTAACTTACGGGTGGGTTTCGTAATTTAACTTTTGGTATGGATAGTTAAAAAAACATTGGCCCACGCACAACATGTGGGTAGAACAACCGAATTGCTGAACATCCGAATGGCCCGAGGAAACACCAAAAACCTACACAATACAAAGTCTACAAGCTGAAGCATGGAACAAGCAAGTGAAAAGAGTAAATGAATTGCTCGGCCAAATAAGGCCTTGTTTAGTTCCAAAAATTTTTTGGTTTTCTGTACTATAGCACTTTCGTTTTTATTTAACAAATATTATCCAATCATGGACTAACTAGATTCAAAAGATTTATCTCGCGATTTACAGGTAAAATGTGTAATTAGTCTTTGTTTTCGTTTATTTAGTGCTTCATGCATGTGCCACAAGATTTAATGTGACGGGAAATCTTGAAATTTTTTTGATTTTTTGGGGTGAATTAAACAAGGCATAATACATGACTTCTGGATGGATTTCTCTCTCTAAAACAGCTCCAGCTTAGGGTACAATCGAGAAATATTTCTAAAATGGCTCCCCAAAATGAACTAGAAGCTGCTAAAGTCATAAGCAGCCTAACATTTTTTTTTTTGAGGGAGCTGGAGGGGTCGAAGCCCCTACAAATAAATAAGCAGCCTAACATTACCCTAGTATATATTGTCAAAAAATAAATGGTGTCCTAATTGGGAAATAAAAAACCAGTAGCATATTTCACCAAGCAACTAACCTTTGCATTTGCTCCGGGCCAAATATGAAGCTCACATGAACTTAGCATCAATACCAAGCTTATGCCGATACAGGGCCTCCCCCATCGAGAACTAATGTGAGCCCACCAAACAAACCAAGAACTGAATGTCCAACCTTCTTTTACACTGCCAAAAAAAAACATAAAGAAAAACAATATAACCCCTGATATAATCATGTCTAAACGGTAGACTTGATGTAGCATACTCACGCGTCTATGAATTGGAACGTGCGTCCATCGGCTCTGTGCTCGTACATACTAGCAACCAATCAATCAGTCAGTCAAATCTCCCTTGTATAGCTTCAACAGCCAGTACGCTGCCTAGCCCAGCAGCAGCAGCCTTACGGACCATGGAAGAGAAACGGAACGGCGGGGCCGGGGAGGCCGCTGATCCGGTGAACGAGCGTACGGGGGCCTCACAGATCTGATCTGGGCCGGCGGCGTGCATCGAGCCGAAGAAAGCTGCACGAGACGCGGTCAAAATCGCCGAGGGTACACAGGAAGTAAAGATTAAAACCAACCAAAAAAAGTACTCCCAGCGTATCCTACGTACCTGCCTCCCTCTCTCTTTCTGCAGAGAGTTTTCCCACATGCATGGTGCTCTTCTCCCCCATCCCATCAGATTCCTCCCCCCTCTCTCCCACGCCCGCGACGGGTGTGTGTGTGTGAAGCAGTTGAGTGCGTGAGGGGCGGCGCCGCCAGGAGAGAGGCAGGAGGCGTTGCGGCAGGTAAGTGCTCAGATCTGAGCTCCCGATAGGAAATCCCGTGCCTACCCTTGCCTAGTACACGTGAATTCGCTAACCTACCCCAGTACCCCTACCATGCAAATTCCCTAACCTACCCCCGTGCCCATATCTCGTCCCCTAATACTAGTCAGACTATTTATTTTTTATAGGTAGATAAAAGGTTTTATACCTATTTTTAGTTTTCTCCAACAACAAGACCTAAAAGACATGCAAATGGGTCTCGAGAAGATAGGATATCCAAAATTTTGTTATGCCTCTCCCGATACCATAATGAGTCTTTTGTATAGATACCCTGTTGGAGACTCATTTTGGATTTGTGTTCTCAAATGGGTCTTCTATTGGAGACAACCCATAAAAATATGTAATTCTAGTACCTGATTAAAGTTTGCAGGGAGTTAGTTGCCAATGTGTTAGGGTTTAGTCTATATGTTGATGATTATGACTAGAGTTCTCTCTCGATTTTGATATAACAACTCTCGTGGATTGTAGAATATACTGTATTTATTTAGGCTGCTCAAAATTTTATTTTATGGTTTCATTAGTTGGACCATCAGTTGATCTACATTTTATAAGAATATGTTTTCTTTCTAATAAAAACTACATCGACATTTTAGTGGTGAACATCTTTATTTATTCATAAAGGGTTAGTGGTTTTAAGGTCCATATTGTTGTATTTAGTATTTGTTTTTGACACTTATATATAGAAGAAAACATCAACCGAGCATTGAGAATAGAAAAAAATTAGACCATAAACCGAGTGCAACAACTTTGAATCAAAACCGAGTGTGACAATGTATCTATCCCTAATATATAATTGTCAAAATTTCAGTTTACCATAAATTGTGTCTGCCAATCTATATCTTCGGTGGAGACTCGAATGCGAGACAAAAAGAAAGAAAAGAATCCTCTCTCAAACCAGACTTCTCCAAATCAAACTCTATCAAAAACTGCGTCCGTGTTTCTCCATGCGTGAGATATAGAAACGTTTACCGTAAAAAACATTCCTACTACTCAAGTATCCAATTCTTCTCTACGTGACTTTTGTTTTTCTCTTTTTTATTACATTTTTTATATATAAATATAAAAACAAAAAAATGGATAGAATATTAAGGGTGTTGAACTATTTATCCTTCTCTAATATAATATAATCTATCCTCAAAGAAAGTAATGAAACTTTATATTTTAACTGTAGCAACACATGAATAGTATAAAAAATAAATTTGTGATATATATATATATATATATATATATATATATATCTAGATTTAGGACGTATTATGGCTCGATGAAATGTGTGTAGACGAGTACATGATCATACTAAACCATTTAAGGTACTATGTATGTTAAGTATACATACATATATAGAGTATGTGATTATACTTATTATATATACTATAGTAGTGGTATTTTAGTAATATATTAAAAATATGATTTTTTTTGAAATTTTTTCGTATGGTAAGATCTATATGAACATACTCAAACCGATAAACAAGTATGAATTATATATATATATATATATATATATATATATATATCTGTTCTGTAGCTGGGTCGCTACGTCACGCCGGGTCTGGTCCGGTCTGACCATGTCGTGTCCCAGCACCTTCATCTTGATTAAAGAATCTGCATTCACCGCCTGAGCTTGTATCTGCCACCGACGCCACCCTCCCTCACGCCTCGCTACCTCGTCGTCTCGTCCCCCGCCCCCGCGCCTCATTCATCGCCCCAGCGCCTACCACCGACGTTGCTCTCCCTCGCCCCTCGTCCCCCGCCCCTACAGCCCTCTCCCTCACACCCGGTGGCCTTCCCCTGTCCCCTTGTTGACGGATCCCGCAGATCCATCGGGGAGGCAACGGACGGTGGCGCGTGGTGGCTTCCCCGTCTTCTCCTCCGGCGCCGCGGATCCATCGGGGAGGCAGCGGATGGTGGCTTCCCCGTCCACCCTCCGGCTACGTCCTCGGCCTCCCTCCGGCGACGGTGCCTCACTCCCCGAACAGCGATGCCTCCCTCTGCTCCTCAGCAGCAGCGCCTTCCACGGCACCCAGCGATGGCGGCCCATGGACGCAACGCCCCTCCCCCTCCCGGTGGCATGCTTTGCTTCCTTCCACAGGTTACTCGTCTAGTGTAGACACGACATTGAGGTGAGCAGTTGTGCCATTCTGCCTCCCCCTCGTTTAACCTACAACCGATTTACTTTGGATTTTGAATTATTGCTTCACTGTATATCCACTATTTATGTGTTTTCCCATATGGAGTAGTAGACGTGTTGAATGGGAGTGAGTTGGATTATGGTAATTTTGCATGTCCACTTTGTTTATCGTAAATCATATTCAGGAATTACGAAAAAAATGTGTTACATTTATTTTTGAATGAGAAATTATACTGGACTGGTGTCTGTGAGCTTATTTGGTTCAATTGTACTTCTCTGTTTGTTGATCATTGTAGCGATACTGCTCATCAAAAACAATGGTAATGATTCTGGTCACCATGTTGTTTTTTAGTTAGTTCAGATATTGTTAATGAGATTTGTTGTAATCCATACGCAAGCCACCTAGTGCCTAAGATATTGTTTACTGTAAATTTTTATACATTTTACAGTAATTTGATTGCATCATTTGGTAAATTGCCAATGTGGTAACTTGCTGCCACTATTGCGGTAACTATCTAGAATTTAATACAGAAGTGTCGTAAATTTATTATAATAGTTCGTGGTTGGTATGACAATGAGGAATTCTAGTAATCCTAGTGGCAACTGTTGAGCAATTCAAATTATCTTAATTAGTGTTACCATGGTTAGGTAGTCTTCACGTTTCTCGGACAAAGAGGTATCTGCGTGTTCCTATGATATAGATGTTTTATGATTAGATTATATATTGTCATTTTCACCAGATTTAGGCAATGGCATAAATCAGTGCTTGGTAGGTTGTGCAATGACTGATATGGCCATTAATCTTGCTTTCTCTTCTTTTATCGAAATGCATATTATAGTAATTTTGTTTATGTTACTGAGGTCTGAAGCACTAGTACAAAGTGAGTGTTCATGTAGTTTCATGATCAATGATTTTCTGTTTCAGTGTCTTAACCAGGTCAGATATCCCTTTTCTTCTGAATTTCTCATGTGCAAGAACATAGACCTAGGTATGATGATTTTTTTCTAGCCTAGCATTTGTACTATTTTCAGTTCTCTTGCTTTTGTTTATAGGTTTATTTCTGGAATCAATTTCATTACACTAGTATAATGCCCGTGCTAACGCCACGGTTTTTTTTTGTAGGGAATGCTATATTAATTTTTTTAGAGTTTTAATTTTGGTTAATTGTTTTTAAGTCTATATATATTTTAGGAATCATCAGTACATAAAGACATCTTTATATTTTCTCTAACTTTTTAATCAAATATTGGATATCTTCAGGGATGTTGTCGTAGCACTGGTTTGCACGACTCGCCAAAATTTCAGCCAAGAACTCCGTCCTTAGTGATCTTGATAGCTGTGAATGACAGATAATATTTTGTCAATATTTAATCGTTCATTGATGCAAATACTCACGTTGATACTCCCTTTCTTCTTCGGTCATCCTCCCTCGACGATCACGCTGATACTCACGTTGTCTTCTATTTATATCCTCCCTTCGTTCATCGTTTATCTCAGCACGACGATTGCGACCTTGCGATGTTTGAGCCCGCCTCGACGAGGCCTCATCTTTAGCAAGAATTTTGACCAATTTGGATTAGATTACAAAATTAGAAAAAACACCCAATTATTAAAAGCATACCTGTGACGTTGGTGATGTCGCTTAGCGCATCGCGTGTATGTCTAGGTGTAGACATTGAAGCCTCCTGAATGAAGAAAAAGGAACTGCAAAAGGGCATTCATGAATTTTATCATTAGATGTTGCATGATTAGTCAGAGACTTATACTATGATCTCATACACTTTTATTAGTTACTTACTACAGAAATATGCAACCATTCAGATGTACATGCATATAGGTTCAGAAATCACCCATCACCCATCTGAACCTATATCCGAAGGCAACGGAATTTTCTTCTTGCTATTTTAGATTCTGTGTCCAGCGATTCAGCGATTCAGCTATGATCGGAGAGTAATGAAATACACTCTAATTCAAAAAAACCATTCCACCATTTAGATTAGAATACCGCGCTTGAGGAAGGGAGACGTAGATTGATTAACCGTAGATTGTTAATGCACTCGGAACCATGCTACACACTGTTTCCATCCCGATCAGTCTCCACTCTAAAACCGCGTAGTTATGAGAAAACAACAAAAAGCTTGTTGCCGTAGATTGCAGTTATCAGGAGTCACGATAGCTCCATTTCTACGTGATCAACTTGATCAGAAGCGCCATCGCTGTCAGTGTCTGCCTGCATTTCAGAAGATCAAAACACCGAATCATTCAACAATCTGGCAGACCGGCACATGAGCGCGGGACCACGATGAGAGAACATGATGCTTACCGGCGGAGGAGCGATCTGGCCTGCGCCCCATCCGACAAGGAGGCCGACGGCGTCGGCGAACGCGCGGTGCGCCAGCTTCGTCTTGGTCCGGGACTCCGGGCGAATGACCTGGCGTGCTGCACGAGCGCGGCGCACCCGGCAAACCTCTTGCCCACCCTGGCGCCGCTCCCCTCGCACACCAGGCACAGGAACTGCCCCTTGTCCCGCTCCGCCTCGTAGAACCCCTCAGCGCCCTCGTCGCTCCCGTCGTGCACGCAGGCTGGTGCCCTTCCCGTCGTTCCTGCTCCGGCAGATCCGGCAGCAGGCGGTCGTCGTTAGCACAAGACGTAGATTGATTAACCGTGATTGACCTGGTCTGGTTATGGTAGAGATTAGTGGGCCGAATTAGTGGGCTGCGGTGGAGATGAGTTTATTGGGGCGTGAGTTTGTGTGGTCTAACGGCCCAAGAAGTTTTCAATTATAGTGGAGATATGACATAGGAGGTCAATTACTAGATTTTGTTCAGACTAAAGATGGAAAAGGCCAACAATGATTTTACCTAGAACCGGTGATGAAAGACTGCTGGCTTCCAGCATTCCAATTGCCGTTCTTTTTTTTTTTGCAATGATATATTCCATGGCTTTATTTACTGCTTGTGTTAGTAAAAAGATCCATATCATATCTTTTTATGGTAACTTAGATCCTATCTATTTTAGGTTGTGTTAGGTTTGCTATTTTTTTCAAACCAAATTCTTGAATGTCAGATCCCTTGTTTAGTAAATTCCTATGTTTCTACTACAAAATATCGTAACTATTGTGTGCACTAAATCAGTATACATTAATCTTATGATAATAAGCATTGCTGCCTTATGCAAATTATCACGAATTACTGCTCAGACATTTGAAGCAGTCACATTTTAGTCCATTCTTCGGACATTATTAGTATCCCGTAGTTGTTTACATTATGATTTTTCTTGGTAACTAATCACTCTGTCATTGTATATTTTCTACTCACCCTATGGGCAGATTGTACCTTTTGTTTTATTTATTCTAGTAGATCTGTTGGTTGCTTGAGCATCCATCACAAATAGAACTAAAGAGGTGTCTGTCAGGTGTCATTGTATATATCTTCTAAGAAAACATTTTGTGGATAGGCAGTGAGATGGACCAGTGCTTGATAGTCTTCATGCAATGGGAGGTAATTGTTGTCTCCTCCTCCTTTTGATATAGAACATCTTACTGGTAAAATTGGTCCTACGCCTGAACTGTTAATGACTCGTACTTAAGAAATACAGAGTAGTTCATTCAAAAATTATTGTATCTCACTATTAATTGATTATAGTGATTCATATATAAAGGACATATATATTATAATATATCATCTGAGGCAAAATTTTGTTTACTCCCTAGCTAAATTAGTGATTCAAATTATTGTAATTACTTAACAGCCTATTGGACTCCTCATTTGACTAGCATCAGAATACCATGACACTAAATTCTGCTAGCTCCCTATATTCATTATGGTAATTTCGATCATCCTTATTGATTTTTAAGCCTCAACCATAGTCTAAAATTATCGTAAATACTTATATTCGTATAGTACCCATTTCTCATAAATACCAGTGTAAGTTATGTTGAAGGAAAAAAAATCATAATATAGAATTCTTGTAATTATTATTAATGAAATTCTTGTCAATATTGTTAGTATTGCCGTAAACACAATTCTTATAAACATTGTGTAACTTATACTGATGTTACAATAATTTCATTCATTCTTGTTCATTTTTATTCTCGTAAATTATTATGTTCATTGTACCCATTTTGTGTAAATATCGATGTAAATTTGTCAAAGGAAAGTTCATAATATAAAATTCTCGTAAATATTAGTAGTTTAAATTCTTCTAAATATTATTAGTATTGTCATACCCAAGTTGTACAGGATGAGTGCCACACTCTTCTCGGTTGTGGTTTCTTTACACTTTTTTCACTCAAAAAACTGGACCAACCCTTTTTTTCCCCTTTGTATAATAAAAATTGTGGCAAAAGCTTGTCATCCCTTAAAAAAAATTACTATTGTTTGTGCTGTTGTTTCATATGCATTATTTGGGATGATGGAACTTTAGGAGAAATTAGCAGGCAGTGTTCATGTTTTTTAGTTTAGAGAGCAACCTTTGGCATGGTCGGTTGATCTTGTCCCTATTATGATTATGCTCCGGCTCCATTTTGTGTTGTCTTAACATATTTTTTGTTCACGTAAATAACAAAAAAATCAATCTTGAGCCTGCTTATCCATACATGTTCACGTTAAGAATCATATTATTTACTATTGTTCATATTTTTTATGATTTCAGATAATTAGACTTCCCAGCAGAAGCTGCTTATCTACAGAGGAGCAAACAGGCATGACCAATTGAAGTTGCATGTGTTTAATTTGTGCTGAATAGAATGTGCAAGAAAAGCAACTAATTTTAGAATGGAGTAGTGTTCAGTTACCCTCTAGATGGCACTATCGGAATGACATGTTGTCTTTTGTGTACTGTATCTAGTACTTGTCATTTGGAACTCGGAGGAATATGATCAAAGTGAAATTGTTCCCGTTTGAACTAAGACGAATTGTAAAATTGGCTGCAACTCCTGAAAACATTATCGTAAACATTATAGTAACTTTAATGCCCATCTTCATTAACGATATGCTTTTTGATTTTTCTCGTAACTATTTGGTTCTTCGAACACTATATGAAGTCAAATTATCGTAACTCTATCGTTGTCACAATCTCAAGCCAATGAAATTCTCGTAAATATTTTAGTAAAATAAAATCTGTCTCCTTGACGCTAGCTTGCATCTACACAGTAACCAGTCCGCTCAAAAAGGTAACTACTCAGTCCATTAGCTACCTTCCAAAATTACCATGCGGTAATTGGCCTCAGTAATTATGATTTGTTACCATTAAAGACCGTGACTGCCGGCTCGCAGGCTGGTTTGGTGGGGGAGGCCTCGTGCGGTCGGTGGTGCACGTAGATGGTCTGGCTATATATATATATATATATATATATATATATATATATATATATATATATATATATATATATATATATATAATTCCTTTGTACACGTACGTGAAGTTACTCTCATCTTCAATAAACTACATTGTGTATGTATTCATACTTGTTTATCGGTTTGAGTATGTTTATATACTCATATTAATATACTCTAGATCTTACCACGCGAAAATTTTTCAAAAAAAATTATATTTTAAATATATTACTAAAATGTCACTACTATATTATATACAATAAGTATAACCATATACTCTATGTATGCATACATACTTAACATACATATCACTCTAGATGGTCTAGTATGATCATATGATTATATACTTTGTCTATATATATTTCGTTTGGTTATATACACCTTAAATCTAGAGATATACACGTACATGTAGAAAGGAATTTCCCTATAGGCAACGTGTACGACCTTTATCTTATTTTTGGGTAGCAGACATACCGACTCTGCCTGTTCCGGGGCTTTGATCTGAACAAGGCTGGGCATCAAGCGCCTGCAATGAGCAGGAGTTCGAAAGCATCGTCAGAATTCAGACATGTATCATTAGACTGTTGACAATGCACTTCTTCCGGCACAGGTCTCTCCAAGTACAGCAGCTCATGCACACTTTGACAGAACGATACAGGTTCAGTCAGGTATAATATACAACTGTCAGCACATTGCTCTCATCGATCAGTCATCATAAGGTGGCGGCTAATGAAAGGTCCTTGCATCAGGGAATATATTATACTATATAGCCTCTGGCGGTCTGGCCAAAGCCGCCTTCAGATCTGCAACTCAAATCCACTGTTGCTCGCCCCAGCTGGATTAGAGCGATCAAATAAAAGGCATGTAGCACAGGTGATTAACTGATTATGTGGCTACTGATTTTGTGTTGATGAGAAGACAGAGTTGGTAGAATTAAAAGGACAACGGATTCATGAATCCGTTAGAGGGATAGTTGGCCTGCTTAATGAAAGTTGCCTATGATGGCTATGACTGGTCGGACCGTCGGCCAGTGACGAGCGAATAAAGATCGTCTCGATCTAGGCATGTATGTTCGCTTCGCTAAAATTTAGCTAATACTGATTTGTTGCAACAAAAAAACATTGTTTCTTCAGCTTTCGTTAAAAAGTACTGCTGAAGTGGTTCATATTCAAAGAAGTTAACGTGCCTCTCTCTTTCTCTCTATATATATGTCAAAATGGTCAAGACTGAAGTGCGTCCAGTTAGGTCTCCATAGTCTAGCAAAATCTCTCCAAATAAATAACTGTGCCAAAAGTGTGTCGCATGGTTCGTGTCTATTTAGACTAGGCTGAAATTAGAACAATCCGAAATATTTTTTAGAAAAAGAAACTGTTACTTCAACCTCTATAAAAGTTTTAAAATGGACCATTTATTATTATAAGACTAACAGTAGAGAGATCAAATAAGACTAACAGCAAACTACTAAACACCTCCATCCATTGTATAAGCCCAAGAAATCGTGTCATGCAGTGCAATTGTTGTGCAAGGCATCCTAGCTTCTAACGCCATACATGGTCCCAACTTCCCAAGTAGGCAAGTATAATCCCATGGAATCATATCATGATGTGCAATTGTGAAGAATTCACTGACCATCGTGCGTGTTTATCCTCTATCAGGCTACCACCTAGCTACATACTCTGTCTATCCCGACTCGATTTCCAGCAGCACCATGCCGTAGCTGTACACGTCGACCTTGGGCGTGACGGCCGTGCCGCTGATCCACTCCGGCGCGAGGTGAGTGGTGGCGGTCTCGCCGCGATGGTCGCAGGCTAGGACCCCAAAGCCATGAGGCCGGGAGCTTCCCTGTAATCCTGTAAGTTTCTCCTTCCTCCTGCTCGGTGCTCCTTGCTGTGTGCTCCATTCTGGTCATGGTTCTTCCAACTCTTCCCTGGCTCTCTTTCGCCCCGGGAGAATCGGTTTCGACTATCGTGGAGCGTTCCCTTGGCCTTCCCATTTCTTCCCCAGTTTCCTCTTCGCGGTCCTTTGCTCTTGTTGTCTCCTTTTCTCGCTGCAAGTTTCGTCTCGACACCTCCTCTGTTAGTATCATCCTCCAAGCCTCCATTGGAGGATGTGCTGCTTACTTTCGTGTTTCTCACCTAGCCGGGCGTGCTTTCAAATTCTATGTCTCCTCCAAGCCTGTTGGCTTCTCCATTGTTAAGCTGTGCTCGTTTTCTTGCCCTGAATATTCCTTATTCTTCCACCTCTGGGGCAATGGCGGCCCTAACTGGAGGCGCGAGCTTTCTCTTTCTTGTCTGAAGAAGAACGTTCCTGGCTTCCTGCTCGCAACCGTCGTCCGGCCCCCCGCCCGCCGACTTTGGTTCGCTCTAATTTTTCTTTTGCGGATGCTGTTCGTTCATGTGTGGACTCAGCCCCGCACTAGCGTCCTTTGACCTCGCTGTCGATTCGCCGTTCCTCTTTGGCCCCCGGGTTGCCGCTCACCGGCGCTAACACCGTTCCCTTGGCGGCCAAGCGTTCTGTCTTCAGGCGCCTTCAGCCCGCGGTGGTCCGTTCTCCGACCCCTGATCCTGCCCGGTTCTTCCGGGTCTGACAGAGGCAAGCGTTCAGTCAAGGGCGCTCCGACCGTGCAATCTTCAGATGATTACCTTGGGGACACGCCCCTGCTTCCGTTTTGCCAGCGATGTCTCGCGCGCGATCATTACAGAGCACAGTGCCACTCCCCTATCAGGTGCCTTGCCTGCCGTAGATGGGGACACACTGCTGCCTTGTGCGATTTTCACTCTGCTTCTCCTCCGGGATTTTTGACCGAAGGCGGGAAGGGGAGGAGACAGTTTACTGTCCTTGGTAAAAAGATGGCCGCTGGTTGGTCTGATAACGCGGTGGTTGGGCCGTCTAGGGCTGGACCAATCGTTTCCGACGAAAATCCGCAAGCTGCTCCCTCCCTCTCCGCCTGGGCCGCTAGGGGAAACGAGCCTGAAGTTAATGTGCTGCGCCATCCCAAGCCCAGCACTGTTCAAAGTCTGGCTCCCTCAAACGATCCCCTCAGTCTATCCCTCGGCTCTTCCCCTTCCTCGGCTCTCCTGTCCCGGCCGGTGGAAACCCCGCTTTGCTACAGTCTACCCCGCTGAGTGCCTCTCCGTCGGCTCCTTCCGAGGAGCTTGCTCCTTCGGCGGCGCCCATGGCTTTCCAGCGCGCCGACCCAAGGCCTTTTCTGCCGCCAAGCTTCTGTTAGGTTCAATCACGCCTATGAAAGAGATCAGATGGTCAATAAGAGCCCCATGGTCTTTGGAAATGTGAACATCTCTTTTGTGAAGCATAATGAGGGTAGAAATTGGAGGAGGGTCTATTTTAATGATGATTGTTGGGTCATGATGTTGGGCTTTCCTGACGACTATAAGACTGAACGTCACATTCACAATGCTGTCAGTGACTTTGGAAGGCTGCTGCTTTGGGAGGAGAGTAATGCTTTCCCTCGGAGAATCATGGCTAGGGTCAAAGTCACTAGTGCTCAGGGTGTCACTCAGTTCATCGTTTACTCTGACTCCCTGAATATCAATGGGGACTCTTGGACTATTCAGTGTGAAGTTGTCCAACGTCAAGACCTGGGAGATGAGCCTCCAGAAGAGGACCCAATGCCAAATGAGTTGGAAATGGGGAAATTTGTCCCTTTTGATTTCATGGGACTTGGGCAGCCAGTTGTTCAGCAGGAGCAAGCCCCCCAGCAGGTCCCACAGCAAGGAAATGAACTGAATCAACTTCCTCAGCAGGGACAGAACGATCAACCAGGGGAACAGCTGATGCCACTACCTGATCACCAGCTCGGCCCACAGCAACAGGAGCAGATACAAGGTCAAGGCCAGAATGACCACCTTCTTGGGCAGCCGATTCAGTGGGAGCCCCAACAGCTTAACCCATGGGATCCGTGGCCGGCCTGGCCTGACCAGAATCCAGCCCAGCAACTGGCCCAAAATGTTCTAGACCTCAACTTGGCCCCTTTTCTACAACAACAGGCTCAGATTCACCTCAATGACCCAGCTGATCCAGTCAAAGTAATCATCAACCCAACTAATCCTCCCAATCAGGATTATATTGAGTTAAATGACCTCTTAGAAGTAATTGAGGAGAACATACCCCAGCTCCACCAGCCAGCTGTTAATCCTCTTCCAAATGGAGGATTCAATGATCAGCAAATCTTGGGCTTCCCTCTGCCACCCCTACCTGATGTGCTTGGGGAGGAGATCCCCATGGATTAACTAATTGAACAGGCAGATGCTCCATAGGAAGAACACATGGTTGAGCAGGAAGTCAATAATCATATGGATGAGGAAGAACCAGTTGAGGACCTCAATCAAATGGAAGTGGATGGGGAGGACGACCTTGATCTGAACCTACTGGTCGGCCCAGGAGAGAAAGGCTTCCTTGTCCTTCCTAATGGGGGCATGCAACTGCCACATAATCAAGCTGAGATGGATCTTATGGCTTTAGCTTATGAGCACTTGCAAGAACAGATATTAGCACAGCAACATGTCTTCCAATAGCCAGCTTTGCAGCTTCAACAAATTCTTCCTGGGCAAGCTCCCATGGGCCAGGCACCTCAGAACAACCAGCCTGAACAAGGCTTACCTGATCAGGCTGACAATCACCATCTGCAAGTTGGGTTCGCTCTGATGCCTGAACTGCATTGGGACCCAGTGTTCATGAATCAAGGCTTTAAGGGGACCGAGAATACTCCCACGGCTTGGCAACCCTCCAACAACCAAGGTAATAATGGGGCCCTCCTTGTACACATCCCCAATGCCTGGATACCTTTTTTTAACAGATTGCTATCATCAACAGATAAGTTTGACTGGGCAAGAGATTTTTCTGAAGTCTGGGGCCTCAACCTTCCTAGATGATGACTCTGGTATGTCTCCTGTCTCTATACCAGACCATTGTGGCACCAAGCGCACCAGCCACTCTCAGTGTTCTGATTTTCCATCATTCTCTTCTCCAGGAGAAAAAGGGAAAGAAAAAGAAGAACTTGGAAAGAAAAAGATTGATCATGAGGGAGCTCTGGAAACCGAAAGAGGAGGGTGCAAGAAGAAGAAAAGTGGCACCAAGAGGATCACACCAGTGATTGACACACAGGTACGCAGAAGTGAAAGAGTAAGACTGGGGAGTGCAGGTTTTAAATACAATGGTTGCACTAGTAAAAAGTGTTCATCTTGCAACCCCCCCACCTTAACCAATAAAGTAATTAAGAACTTGGGGGTTCAGTTTTGCAGCCTGGATGCTTCTGTTCTGGAGGACGAGGCACTTTGCAAAAAGGGGGAGATCAAGGACATTGTGGTAAAGAAGAAAAGCAAAGCTCCCAAACCCTCCAAGGAGACCAAGGAGAGTAGGGAAGAAGGTGGGGAAGAAGAAGATGGCCCTGCTGACCACTAAACCAGTTCATTTAGGCCCCTAGCTTTTTAGCCTGCTTCAGTCTTTTTTCAGTAGCTATGTATCAGTCTTTTGCGGTTGTAAGAGGGTACTTTCCGAGGATGCAACCTCTGCTAAAACTGCTATGTTTGCTCAGAGATGGATGTTATGCACCACTTTAGACTTTATCAAATCCCTAAATGAATAGTTTTCCTACTAGAAGCTGGAATGTTCTGTCTTGGAATGTTAGAGGAATCAATTCCTCATGGAAATGGGACTCGGTTAGAAACAAGATTGTTGATTCTCTATGTGATATTGTTTGCCTTCAAGAAACCAAAAAGGAAGTTATTGATGCTACCTTTCTCAGGAAAATTTGCCATGCTACCTTTACTAGTCATGTCTTTTTACCCTCGGTGGGTGTTTCTGGAGGGATCCTGATCGCATGGAAGGAAAGTCTTTTCTCGGGCCTCATGACAGATCACAATAATTTCTCTCTCACCATGGAATTCTGCTCCAAACATAACAATACCTCTTGGCTCCTCACTTGTGTCTATGCTCCATGCACCCCTGAAGGAAAGGCAGACTTCCTAGATTGGCTCCAACATCTTCAGATCAACCCTGATACTGACTGGATTTTACTTGGGGACTTCAACCTGATTAGAAAACCAGAGGACAGAAATAAGCCAGGGGGTGACATAGGAGAAATGTTTAGGTTCAATGAGGCTCTAAGCCAACTAGGTGTTAATGAAATTAGGCTTCAAGGCAGAAGATACACCTGGTCAAACATGCAGCCTTCCCCCCTCCTACAGAAATTGGACTGGGTCTTCACTTCTAATAGATGGGCTATCTCTTTCCCTACAACTTCTGTGTCAGCCCTTGACATGGTGCCCTCTGACCACTGCCCCTGCCTTCCACCAAAATCCCAACTAATAAAGTCTTTAGATTTGAAAACTACTGGGTTAAACACCAAGACTTCCAAAATATCTTGGCTCAAAGCTGGAACTCCCCCAGATACAATTTGATGCAGCTAAACTCTTATCGGCCAAATTGAAAAAACTGAGGAAAAATCTAAGAGAGTGGCAGAGATCTTTACAGAGTTTGAAAACAGTAATATCTAATGTCAGAGCCACTTTGCTGCTACTGGAAGTAATGTCAGAATATAGGGATCTGAGCCTATCTGAGTGGAACTTTCATAAAATCCTAGAGAAACACCTGCTGGAGCTTTTAGATAAGCAGAGAACCTACTGGAAAAAAGGGGCTCTATTAAATGGGTTCAACTGGGTGATGTTGGAACGAAGTTTTTTCATGCTAATGCCACTATAAGAAATAGGAGGAAACTTATCAGTCATCTATCCTCGGCTCAAGGAGTTACGGTTGCTGACCACTCTGAGAAAGAGCAGCTACTTTGGCATGAATACAAGGAAAGGCTGGGAATTACAGAGTTCACTGGCTTTACTATAAACCCAAGAGATCTATTGGAAGCCAGCTCTGATCTGGGCAGTTTAGAATCTCCTTTCACTAGGGATGAAATTGAGGCTCTGATCAAAGGTCTCCCCAATAACAAATCCCCTGGTCCTGATGGGTTCAATAATGAATTCTTCAAAGCCTCTTGGAACACAATCAAGGAAGATGTTTTTTACCTATGTGATCAATTCCATTCTAACAATTGTTGCCTGCAAAGCATTAATTCCTCCAACATCACCCTAGTCCCAAAGGTGGAGGATGCCAAATCTATCAATGATTTCAGGCCTATCTCGTTGCTCAACACCACCATCAAAGTTCTGACTAAGCTGATGGCTAACAGGCTTTAATTAAAAATTTCCTCTCTGATTCACAGGAACCAGTATGGGTTCATAAGATCAAGGACCATACAAGACTGCCTCGCCTGGGCCTTTGAATACATTCACTTATGCCATAAGTCAAAAAAGAGATAGTCATCCTAAAACTGGATTTTGAAAAAGCTTTCGACAAAATAGAACACCAGGCTATAACAACTATCATGGCTGCTCTAGGCTTTGGAGAAAGATGGATTTCCTGGATTACTGGCATCCTTAATACAGGCACCTCATCTGTGCTCTTGAATGGGGTACCTGGAAAGAGATTCAAATGCAAAAGGGGTGTGAGGCAAGGAGACCCACTATCACCATTACTCTTTGTCCTGGCAGCCGATTTTCTGCAATCTTTGATTAACAAGGGCAAAGATATGGGTCTAATTAATCTGCCTATTCCCTTACAAATTGAGAAGGACTTTCCAATAATTCAGTATGCCGATGACACGTTAATAATCATGGAGGGAGATCCTAGACAGTTATTCTTCCTCAAGACTATTCTGCAAAACTTCTCTGAATCCACAGGGCTAAAAGTTAACTACAGCAAATCCATGATGCTGCCTATTAATATAAGTGGGGAAAAAACTTGACATGCTCTCAAGAACCTTCGGCTGCTCTAAAGGGGTCCTGCCCTTCACCTACCTTGGTCTGCCTGTGGGAACTACTAAGCCAAAAATTGTGGATTTCCTACCCCTCGTAAACAAATGCGAAAGGAGGCTAGGAGGAGTCTCTTCTATGCTAAACCTGGCAGGCAGGCTCCAAATAACCAATGCAGTGCTCTCAACCCTTCCAACATTCTATATGTGCACCCTGGAGCTTCCCAAAACTGTCATAAAACAGATCGACAAATTTCAGAAGAATTGCCTCTGGAGAAACAATGACATAAATGGACAAAGTAAGCCTAAGGCGGCATGGGAAATGGTTTGTAGGACAAAAAGTGAGGGAGGGCTTGGTATTATCAATTTGGAATTGTAGAACCAGGCTTTGTTGATGAAGAATTTAGATAAATTCTACAATATGAAAGAAATTCCTTGGGTAAACTTGGTATGGGAAATGCATTACAAGAATGACAAACTGCCAGATACTGTGAGGAAGGGCTCCTTTTGGTGGAGAGATGTCCTAAAATTACTACCACATTTCAAGCAAATGGCATCGATCAAAATGAATAGTGGAATCACGTATCACTTTTGGAAGGACTCTTGGGAATCACAACCCTTACAAATTCAGTTTCCACAGGCGTTCTCCTTTGCAAGAAACAAGAATATTACGGCACACAAAGCTTTCAGTTTCAATGACATCTCAGCAATGTTTAACCTCCCGGTATCACAAGTAGCCTATGAACAGATGGTGAGCATACAGCAGAAAATGGAAGTCTTGCATCTGGATGAAAGAATCAAAGATGTTTGGACATATCAAGGAGGATCCACCAGTTTCAAATCTGGAAATGCTTACAGAAGGCTCCTAGGACATCAACAAACTGAGCCGGCTTTAACCTGGATTTGGAAATCGGCTTGCCAACCGAAGCACAAGGTTTTTGCTTGGCTATTGTTAAAAGACAGGCTCAGTACGCGTAACATTCTCAGAAGAAAGCAAATGAATATTGCATCCTTTAACTGCGAGTTTTGCTTACAGGCAACAGAAGAAACTGTTGATCACTTGTTTTGGCACTGCACCTTTGCACAGCAATGTTGGGGGTTCATTGGAATTCATACAGTGCAGGGTGAAGGAACGGTCAGAAACATACAAGCCATCAAAGACCAGATCCACAGCCAATTCTTCATGATTGCTATAATACTTCTATGTTGGACGATCTGGAAAGCCAGGAATGAGATGATTTTCAATAATAATCAGATCTCAATTCAAGATTGCAAGGAATTTTTCTTCAAGGAGCTACGCCTTGTATCCTTCAGGGTCAAGCAAAGTCTCTCAGTGCCCTTTGATCTATGGATTCAAAATTTGTAATTGATTCCAGATGTTTTTATATTTTTTCTTTTCTTTCTTTGTCTCCTAATCCTGCCCCTCTGCTTACAACCCTGTAATTCTGTAACTATGTTTTGATTCTTGTTGTTTTTTCAATAAATTCCTGCAGGGGCTCAGGCCCCTCCAGTTCAGTCAAAAAATGATGTGCAATTGTTCTGCAAGGCTTCCTAACTTCTGTCGCCATACATGAAGAGGAAACTAGGCAGTGTAATAGAAGTGTTTTTGGTGATCAATGACAACAAAAGTCCCAATGGAGGTAGAAATGAAAAGGTTTGGAGTGTAAAGCATGCTCGGTGATAACCAGTTGTTTCAAACAAACCCCTGAAACAGGGGTTAGTGTGTCACTCAAGAGTCAAGAGTATGGAGAGCTAGAATAAGCAAACCAAATTTATAATAAGTACAATACACACAAGTAGGGATGAAAACGGATCGGATACGAACGGATATCACCGATATTATATTTATTTTTATATTTCTGATCAAATTCGGATTCGGATACGGATAATGTCAATCATGTCGGATAAGATATGATTGGATGTCGACATCATAAATATACGATTTAAGTATTCGGATACGGATACGGTATCGGATGTTAAACATTCGGACTCGGATACGGACAGATCTAAATCTCTCTAAACGAATTCGGTCTCGAATACGGTCGGAAAATATCCGTACCGTTTTCATCCCTACACACAAGGCACATACTTACGCTAAAATGCAGCAATGGTTGTAACTGATCTGTTGCTTAGGAACATTTGATGATTCCACTGTGTTCCTACAATCCAAAGAGCTCAACGGATGCATTGTTGTGTTTTGGAATCCTATTTTTTACTTTCGCTATACTTTATTCCTGTATTTGTTTCCATTCCTCTAATTTGCATTATTTTGTTCCAAACAAGCTTTGAGATTTTGCATTCTTTTTTTAAACGGAACCAGAATGAGAGCTACCCATTATATTTATGAGAAGAAAGCCTAGAAAGGCACCCTAGACTCTATAAACCATAAGGCAAAGCCGCCTCGTAGAAGGAAAAAAAATGAAATCAAGAACACTACTACAAGAGTCTAGATAAATGTTTAGCTCCTGCCGTGACCCAAAGGGTTGCCTCATCTTTGATCTTATACAGGACTTGATAGTTCGGGTCTCTTTGTGCTTGAAGATTTTTGCATTTCCGTTTTTGTTTCAAACATACCCTCATATATAACGTATGCCACTAAAAATCACAAGGCTTAGAATATTGGATGTTCAAACCCCTAAACTAGCTCTCTTGTTTTCCTACTTTGCTCCAAAACTGCGCCTAAGCAGGGTGATGGATAATTGCAGTCCTCCTCTGCTCTGTCGTTCTAGACGCGCTTGAGATTCAGCTCTGCACCGAAACCTCGTGTAACCTGTTCATGCATTGACCCATTTCGTATGTAGCTACTAGTACTAGCAGTTAGCTACTGCCGGGTTCCTGCCTTCGTAGAATCCTAGCGTTGTTCCTGCCTCTGAATTGCTACGATACGAAGCTATATGTCCCTCATGTCAGCAATTGACGAACCCCGTGTGCTCATCACCATGGAAAGTTACAATCGAAACTGACAAGAGCGGAAACGAAGGAAAAAAAAAAGGTAAGCATAGAATTAACTATAATTAATTCAGTTACCAGTCACCTCCAACAAATTGATTGTTCACGTCTGCGATAAGCAGTCGCATTAGTGATCAGACTAACTTCTCAACTTCAAATCATCAAGCCATGAGGAAACAATACAAGAAGAAGAGGAAACAACACAAGAAGCAGAGGAATACTGATCGACAGAAACATTCAGAAGTCAATTTATCTCACATGAATCATCCTCGCCTAACATGGACCCGTCGTACATGGAGCTAGTAGCAAACAATGAAGCCTAGACGTGGTACTCCGAGTACTTTGTCTAGCAGGGTATCTTGGAGGTGAACCAGGTCATGACGTGCAGCGGCGCCTTGATGAGCTCCACCGCCGCCTCCAGCACCACCGTCACGCAGAGGCAGCACGGGCAGATGCACGAGATGGGCAGCCTGCACGGATCACAGGCAAAGGCATGTTGTCGCCGCTGAGAATTCGCATGGAAGCCGAGGCAAAAACCGAAGTAAAGTTAGGAAAGGTTACCCCACCCGATGATCCAGATGATGGCGCCGACGATGGAGACGAGGACGGCGAGCAGCGCGAACGGCAGCCCCAGCAGCCAGCCCAGCGGCCGGCACTCGTCGCCGTCGCCGCAGCAGCACATGACGGGCTGCCTTGTCTTCCTTTCCCCTATTCCTTTGCTTGCTTGATTTGTAGGCGATCCTTCTCAATTCTTGAATGTTTGTATCTAATTTGACAGGGTGGTCTCATTGTTTTGTATTACTTTATATATGGTAGTGGGTGACTTGCCTTGTTGAGTGTGCTATTGCTCCTATTATTTATCATTTATTAATTTAACCTTTATTTGATTTAATAACAACCGGAATCAATCACGAGTGAGTGGAGGGAGCTGTTTCCATGTCGCTTTCAGCGAGGACCCTCCGCGTCAACAAACTGCGTGATCGCCTATATTGACTGATTTAGCAGGTTCAACAGAATGGGCGGCTACAAATGTGCCAGTCAAAACTATTGACTAAGAGTATCTGAATATAATAACATTAAATCTAAGGATAAGGACATTGGTAGCAGGTACTCTTCTACCATGATAGCCATCACAAGCTTCAATTTCTACAGTGTGGCATAAGTATATTTTCTGGAGTTTACTGTACATTTCCTCTTACAATGCAGCGCCAGGCCTGAACCTCAAAATGAGACAGGCAAATGTTTCAATATTATTTGCTGTGCTATACTCAAAATACATTTTACATCTATCTATATTCTGTAGATAAATATACCAAGCAAATCTAGGTACCTTCCCCAGCTATCACTTAGTGGGAAACATAATTCTACAACCAAACAAGGTTCACGCACCAAGATCCGAACCAAAACAGCCCCTTACATCCAGATTATGCTGCATCAGGGTTTTGACTCGTTAGTGCCAGCAACAGGTGCACTTGCATATTTGGGTCTGGGAAGTTCGTCAAATGATGGTTTCCTCCCAAAAATGACTGCCGCCGCACGCGTCACGATGTGTGCAGTTAAGCCCCAAATCACAAACCTTTTGCCATCTGCCTCGTAGTCGAAAAACTGGACAGGGATATCTATGCCCATCCAACTCATTTGTTTTGTTCTCCGGTGGTCGTCCTGTTGATGCCATACAAGTGAAAACTATGCGATGCAATTTTCTTATGCGTACCTTATAAGGAAACTAACAAGCAAAAAGGAAAGGAACATCAACAACATTGTTACACTACAACATATGGTAGAGAAACAACTACCTTTAGAAACATCTCCAGAGGTGCATCAAAGATGTCCTCCACTTCAGCTTTATTTAAGACAGGCTTGAATAGGGCTTTATCTGAGATCATGCCAATTACAGGAACAACGTTGAGGCCGTTCTGCAAAAGAAAAGGTGCAGCATAAGTACTGGACAGCTTGCATTTCCATTGAAAGATTAGAAAAGCACGTGCCACATCATAGATATAACTATATAAGAAAGTAGAGATGCATGTCAAACTGATATACTCAGTGGAGCAATCCCTGCATGACATTTTTTTAATATTTGATTAAAAGCTTTTTCCTTGTCACCAATTCCAAAAGGATGGAGCCAAGGTACGAGTAAAGCTTTGAAAGGGAAGACTGATGCAAAATCTGAAAGCTTCCTCCAGCTAGCAACAGTAATACAGACATAGGTAAAAGCTAAACTTCCTATGCTTGACTAGGGTGAGGAAGATTTCATTTGGTCAGTTTTGTATTTCATATGGATCTTGGGTGACTTTGTAAACCCATGAATTTGAATGATCATTGAGCATCCCCTCTTAGAGACATCAACACGCAAAAGGGAGGGGTGGATTGTGCAAAGAAAAAAAAAAGATATGATTAATAGGGTGAAACAACCCCCCTTTGACAGCAGACAAACCTTTGACAACATATTCACCAGTTATGACCATTGAGAATTCCTTAATTTTGATTGAATGATTTTACATAACAGTAGTACACCTCTTCCTGATAGTAGGTTAATACTGATATTTACATCCTTATAAAGTGGAATTGGTTTTATTTCTTGTTCATAGTATTTTGTGCAGTCATAAGTTCAGAATACCTTCCTCCTTCTGAGCTTCCCCAACGTTGTATTTTTCTCCTTTTTTTGAGAAAATTGCACATGTAATCCTTTAATTTCTGAGGTTGCATTACTTGGTCCCCTACCTTAGGTAGTGTTTGGTTCGAGGGACGGGGACATCCTAGGTGGGATATCCCACTTCGAGATGGTGTTTGATTCTGAGACATGCAGAGTCGAAGATGTCCCACCAGGGAATATGATTCCTAGATTGTGTGACTCCTGTTCTCTCTTTTTTTTTCAGGGACAGAGTCATCCCACCAGGGACAAGCATTAGTTCGCTCGAGCGCGGGCGTAGGTGGGCGAGCTCCGCCGTCGTCCATGCTGCGCGGGCGAGCTCCGCCCCCAATCCCACATGTCAGGCAGAAAACATGGACAGTCCTGTCCCATTCAACCAAATATCAGATAGGACTGTCTTAGGACCATCTCACTCTACCTTGTCTCCCAACCAAACGCTACCTAGAGTTTCTTTGTCACTGGGGAATTTATCCTTGATATAAATAGTTCTTGAAAAAATGTTTGGCCTATTATGCCTTCACTTATGCTCACTTGCTTCCCCTGCTTCTTACCGTAGGCATGGTTTCAATGGCTAGGCCAAAACCATTTGCTAAGCTCTAATTCTTATCAAACTAAACCAATAAGCTTATACCACTTGCATCCCTAAATATTCAGATCGACCTCTTAGGCCTCAATACTTGTACATTTAATATTCTGGCCATTGGCTTAAGGGCAGTCCCAGTGATAGAAACTATACACGATTTCCATAGCAGTTACGTCATCTATAGAAACTATCTCATACAATGCACAGGTTCTAATAAATATTGCCCTTTTTTTCCTTGTTTCTCTCTCCCAAATCCATCTGCTAACGGTGAGTAGTAGCCGTGTAGCACATCTTCTCTTCTTCCTCAATAAGCATGAGAAGAGCAGGTGAGGACTTCATCTTCGTCCTGACACCTGACGATAAGGAGTAGCACATCTTCTCTTCTTCCTCAAGACAAGCAGAGCTGGTGAGGAGCAGCAGGGGAGGCCGCTGGACGTCAACTAGGCAAGGGGCTGGGCCACCGGCCACAGCAAAGCTCGGCTCCCAGATCGTCGGTGAGCTTGGCCCTGTCACCAGCATGAGCTCGTGCTCTCATCTCCCACACTGCGGAGCGCGGCTTGTACGGACACGCGCGGCCTGGGCAACGACGGACGGCGGCACAGTGACCGCTGCGTGGGCGATGGCGGTGAGCGCGGCAAGAACCGTGGCCTGGTCGACAATGCAGCAGCACGTAGGCGTAGAAACCACCTGTTTCTTCGCAATGTGAAAATAGTGGTTTCTTCGTACCTCGGTTCACGAGTAGACTTGGTTTCTCTCTAAAGAAACGATTTCTTCAGATTTCCCTCTCTTTCTTCATTAATTAGATTGCCACATCAAATTTTTGCTTAGCTAGCAGGACATTTAATAGGGATAGAAACTATCATAAATATTCCATTGGGACTGCCCTAATATAATTGGTGACATGGCATCTAGTTAAAGAGCACAAAAAGTTATGTGATATATATAAAGAAAAATGAAATAATATTCCACCACATAAACATCTTCCACATTAAGACATACAATTTTAGAATTTAAGTTTGAATTTTATTTTAAGATTTTAATTGAAATTGCAGATAACATTTGCAAATTTGATTGTTTACTATCAGAATTTTCAATCCTCCAATCAAAGTTTGGCATCAAATTTTGATGTTTTCATTTGCAAAATGATATAACAAGCAAGAGAGATATCCTGATCACAATTGTTGTTCTGCTATGCTGCAACTGCAAGCATGTATACTTGAGGAGGTTTTACACTGCAATGAGTCGAGATCGATCCTCTTATATATATCAAAAATAGTTTCATTTGATACATTGTTACACTATACCATATTTATACGACTCTACACAAGAAATGGTCAGTAAAATCATACAGCTCTTTCATAAATTTCCTGCTAGTACCGGAGCAACAATTATAGCTTACCTTTGATAAGAAAGGCTCAAGAACTGTGACAACATTAACAAGGGCCGGGTCCAGTCCAATCTCCTCCTTCGCCTCCCGTAGAGCTGTGGCCTTCGGATCTGCGTCCCCATCCTCCACCTTCCCTCCGGGTAACGACACCTCCCCTTACAATTGTCAAGAAATTGATTGAAGCAGAAGGAATCGGCCAGAGAAAAAAATCCAACAGGGGAAAAAGCTTTAGCCAGAATCATGGTGTCTACCGGAGTGGGAGGAGAGGGAGGAAGCGCGCTTTGTAAGCAGGACCCGTGGCCCGCTGCTAGGGTCCTCGAAGAGGCAGACCAGCACCGCGGCGTGGACCTTGGAGGGGGCCGAGCGTGGGGTTTTCGCGGGGACGGCATCTGCGGCGGCCGCGGCAGGGGCGCCCACTGAGGAGAGCTCGCTGGAAGAAGAGGAGGCGAGATGGCGTGTGAGATGGGCCAACCGCCGAGACGGAGAGGAAGAGAAGGAAGAGGAGGCCATGGCAATGTGAGTGGAGGTGAAGAGGCGGGTAAGGAGAGGTCTCATGGCTGCGACGGTGATAACGGCGCAGCAGCGGCGATACCAAGGTGGGAGTTGGAGGGGTCGCCGCCGGCCGCCGTCGCAACTCACAAAGATTGTGAATGTGACCCGCAACGGCCAACGCCATTTGGGTCCGCTATCAATCGATGTGCTCAACTGTACCTTCCGGTTCCGGCACAAAAAAATCATATCTGGTTTTTTGAATACTCGTAGTCAAATATTTTAAAATTTTAATTAAGCTACATAAATATTACATTTGTATCTCCTAACATACTATTTTTATAAAATATATACAATTATTAATATAACAATTATTATTATGCATCACCATAATTATTAGTATATTTCTATACATACTCCCTCCATACTAGAAAAATAGATGTCGTTCCGACCTCCGCACAGTTTGAATCAAAAGAAGACGTTCTGGCGTGTTTTAGCTAAATTGGACGTTGCTGCCCCTGCGCTTAGGCTCCCGTGCCGCGCGTTAATAGCGCGGCGTCGTATCGGTTTCCCGGCCACGCGTTACTAGGCCGCGCCGTTCAGTCTCTTGCGAACTCGCTCTTCAGTCTCTTGCGACAGACCACAGACTATTATATTGGTTTCTCCTTGCATGCCTCACGCTCCTGCTGCCTGCTCGCCGGAAGCCGCACACCGCTGCTTCTACTTGCCGCTCGCTAAAAGCCGCACGCCACACGCGCACACGCCGCTCCTGCTCGCCGTTCGCCAGAAGCCGCACGCCGCACGCGCACACCGCTGCTCACGCGCCGCACCATGGATGCCTCGCCGGAGTCCAAGATGGAGATGGAGACCACGCCGGACTCGGAGGAGGTCGCCACGGAAATGGAGATGGAGATGGAGACCTCCCGCGAGCGTGCAGCTATACAAATTGCCTGAATCTCAAAAAAAATACGGCCAACGAGTTCAAACACTCGACCTCAAGCCTTGGGCCGTAGAGTATTATATTGGTTTCTCCTTGCATGCCTCATGCTCCTGCTGGCTGCTCGCCAGAAGCCGCACACCGCTGCTCCTACTTGCCGCTCGCCAAAAGCCGCACGCCGCACGCGCACACCGCTGCTCACGCGCCGCACCATGGATGCCTCGCCGGAGTCCAAGATGGAGATGGAGACCACGCCGGACTCGGAGGAGGTCGCCATGGAAATGGAGATGGAGACCTCTCGCGAGCGTGCAGCCATGCAAATTGCCTGAATCTCAAAAAAAAATTACGGCCAACGAGTTCAAACACTCGACCTCAAGCCTTGGGTCGTAGAGTATTATATTGGTTTCCCCTTGCATACCTCACGCTCCTGCTGGCTGCTCGTCGGAAGCCGCACACCGCTGCTCCTATTTGCCGCTCGCCAGAAGCCGCACGCCACACGCGCACACCGCTGCTCACGCGCCGCACGCCACGCGCCGCACCATGGATGCCTCGCTGGAGTCCAAGATGGAGATGGAGACCACGCCGGACTCGGAGGAGGTCGCCACGGAAATGGAGATGGAGATGGAGACCTCCCGCAAGCGTGCAGCCATGCAAATTGCCTGAATCTCAAAAAAAATTACGGCCAACGAGTTCAAACACTCGACCTCAAGTCTTGGGCCGTAGAGCACTTACCAACTAGGGCTACGAACATCTGTTGTATAGGAGGCACCCAAAGCCATATTTAATAAGGGCAAAGAAGGAAAACTATCTCCTAATTAATCACTCTTTGGTACTCCTTGGTATGTGTAATCATGTCCTAAGCGACTTCTAATACCAGTATAGAGGAAGTATTTAGTTAAAGTTTTAAAAAATGTCAATTCAATAGAATAATTCGCCTTTTCTACTACACGGTTCTTGGGTCCACCTGTGACCCTGGCTGTGTGCATGCAAATCCTTCCCTCTCCTGCGCCCGAAGAAACAAAATCCATATTTAGCGGCCTAGCTGGCTTCAGTACACGAGCCTAAGATGGGTAGAGATGTAAACGGCCTCCCGTTCTCTGATTCCTCACGGAGAATTCATCCATTAAAGACTAGGAATGATATAATTTTTTCTCCTATAGAAAATTAAACAGAGCTAAAGTTGTCCTCGTCAGGATTCACGGGGTCGGGGATAGTATGCATACCCCCATTCCCGCCCCCTGCGGGGACCCGACTCTTAAGACTCATATACTTACAAGGTCTAATAATTATGATATATAAGCAAAGTTGAAATCCTAATCCTTCACTTTCTTAGTCTCAAATGCGAATCTTTGTAGAAAGAATTTGTTTGTATACCATTAATAATAATTCGTGAATATGTGAATAGTTAACATCACATAAATTGATAAAAACTAAAGCGGATACAGGAAACCCCACGGGGATTATTCCCCGCACGGAGGCGGGGATGGGGAGAAAATCTCCTTCGTGACATTTGGCGCGGACGGGGATGAGGGAAGTTTCTTCACCATGGAGACAGGGATAGGGAAGCACTTTCCCCGACGGAGAATTCCCCTTTGACATCTCTATCTTTGAGTCATGTCTCTCAGCCCACCACTTTCTTCTTTGCTGCCACACTGAGTCAGCGGGGCGCGTACATGGTGCCGTCGCACCGAGTATTCTTCTCTGTTGTCGCCACCATCGTGCAACCCTGGCCCTTGGCATGCCACAGCTATCGCGACTACAGCCCTGTCGTTATTGCCGCATGCACGCCATGAAAACGACGAACCCACCCACACATGCCCATCCACACGTGGTCCACCTTGCGCCTACCACCACACGCGCGCTCTACCACCGCTGCTTCCTAGAACGAGCAGTGCCGCCAGCATGGCTCCTGATCAGGCACATACCTTATGCCTACTATGATGGTGGTAGTGGTGCCCCTCCCATGTGGTCGCTATGAGTGAGCCTAGCCTCTTCTCGTCGGATCTGGGGAAGATGAGGTGAAGTAGACAATGCAATTTCGCTTCTTTGTAGATAGCGCGATCTTCTTTTCTCCACGGTCATGGCATGTACAAGCTTAGCGAGGGTCGTCATGTGCTAGAACCTAGGAAACCGTGCCCAGTGATCGTGCACGCAGGTGGCTCTAAGCTCTATCATTATCGACTCCAAACTCTACCGTTACTATATTATAGATACAAGATAATTCTATCTATATGCACATTCTATCAAACATGATCTAAACTCGATCAGGCTCAAGAGAAACAAGAAATCAAACGATACAAACAAAATATGTTCGCTTGAACTTATCTAGAAAATCTGATATTTTTCTCTCCTAATAACGACACAAATCAAACGCCCAAAGTAAATTACGACGGTAAGCAAACGAAACAGGGAGCCGGACATCCAACCGGATCCGCAACGGGCTTCTCCGTCGGTCGCGGTCTTCTCCCGTCCGCACGGCGTCCAGCTCCCGTCCCACTCCCCACCCGGATCTCGCGCGCGACGCAGCGCAGGCGAACCCCGCCTCCTTCCAGAAGCCTCTAGAAGGCCCCTTCCTCACCCCGCTCCCGCGCGGATGAGCGGCACCTCGGGGCCCCTCCCCTACTCGATGCGCGATGTGGGCGCTGGCGGCGCCTACAACAACGCCAAGTTCCGCCACCGGTCTCGACTCAAGGTGCGGCGCCTCCCTTCCCGACCCAAGCCCTCATTGTTTACAAAAAAATATATATATGCTGACTTTTCCTAATAAGGCTAGAGTTAGCTCTAGTTTGGTGTGTAGCTTGATCTCCGTGGAGAACTGGAGTTTACGGCCGTGAGTCGATTCATAGAGTGGAGTGATTTGGTCGATTTTCGGTAATTCGGTTGGGCTGTGTCTGGTTTCAGTTGGAATGAGGGATCCCTGGCCTCGGATCTGCGGGTCTAGTCACTGTTGAATTTGCTATGGTTAATTGTTTTGTGGCGCTGCTACTCTATGTTGTTTCGATCTGCTTGAGCTCATTCACTGGATCAAATGGTAGCTTTGGCCTGGAGTGGTTTATTTCGTCAGTGGCTAGTTTGGTCTCATATGATTGCTGCAGCTCTCGCGCCTAATCACGGTCATTCTAATTAGTCCGAAGGATCATGCTCACACACTCATTAATGAAGTACTCCCTCCATTCCAAATTATAAAGACATTTTGGTTTTTCTATAGATACATTACTTTTACTATGTATCTAGACATAATGTATATCTTAGTGCAGAGCAATACCAATGTATCTAGAAAAGGAAAAACGTCTTATAATTTGGAATGGAGGGAGTACTAATTAGAATGACCATTATCCTTTGGATGATATGTTTGAGTGCTGTTTGTCTTAAACTTATCTGTGGACTGGAATACTATTTTTCATGTCTGCGAAAGAACTATAGTAATTTGACTATATTTGTTTATCCTGTTTGATGAGGAGCGAGATCTGTTTATATCAGTTATTTTTTGTTTCTTACACTATGAAACTTTATTCAAGGCTGTTGTGATCTCATTAGTTCTTATTATTCCCTAAGGCCGAAGCCCTTTTTTTCTCCTATGTAGATAGTTCTACAGTCCTTGGCTACTAACAGCAGCAAATACCGTTGTGGAAAGTTCACTGTTGGTAAATTCTTGAGTCTGTTGATGGTTTCTGGCTTATTGTACTTATTTCTGCACAAAGGCTCAGAGGGTATTGTATCCAGTGAGCTACATGGCAAAGAAGTACAGAATAAAAACGTCAGGAGAGCTCCCAATATACGCAGATTCTGGAGAAAACCACCAAGGCTGCCCCCACGCCTCCCTCCAAATGAAATCTACAAAAATAATTCTCTGCTTCAGCAGTCTCCATCTGAGTGGACATCCAGGCAGAAGAAAGTTAAAGAAGCATTTGAACATGCATGGTCCGGTTACCAAAAGTATGCAATGGGTTATGATGAGCTTATGCCTCTGAGCCACAGAGGCACAGATGGGTTAGGTGGTCTAGGAGCTACTATTGTGGATTCTCTGGACACTGCGATAATAATGGGTGCTGATGATGTTGTTTCTGAAGCATCAAAATGGATTGAAGACAACCTAATGCAAAGAATCAGTGAGAAAGGGCAGGTTAACTTATTCGAGACTACCATCCGTGTCTTGGGAGGGCTTCTTAGTGCATACCATTTGAGTGGTGGTCATCATCCAGGGGCAGGTGACTCCGGAGTACCAGTAACATATAAAAAGGCTAATCCAGAGCGACTTTTGGAAGTTTCAAAGGATTTAGCCGACAGGTTATTATTGGCTTTTACATCAAGCCCAACAGCTATACCTTTAAGTGATGTTATACTTCGTGACCACACTGCACATGCAGCCCCTGATGGCTTAAGCAGCACTTCAGAGGCTTCAACGTTGCAACTAGAGTTCAGTTACCTCAGCAAAGTATCAGGGGATCCTAAGTATGACAGGGAAGCAATGAAGGTGTTAGAGCATATGCATACACTCCCAAAGGTGGAGGGTCTGGTGCCTATTTACATCAAGTATGCCTGTTCTACCCTTGTATGTTTTTCAAATAATTCATCATAATGCCATTACATTGGATTGTCTTCAAACACATCAAGTTTTAAAGGAAATCTATATATTCTCATTTTTCACTTTATATGCAGCCCCTCCTCTGGTCAATTTAGTGGTGAGAATATTCGATTAGGATCTCGAGGGGACAGTTATTATGAGTATCTGCTAAAAGTGTGGGTTCAGCAAGAGGAATATCGTGACAGTAGTTTGAAGTATCTATTTGAAATGTATACTGAAGCAATGAGAGGGGTCAAGCATCTTCTTGTTCGGAAAACTGTTCCAAATGGGTTGGTATTTGTTGGGGAACTTCCATCTGGACAAAATGGTGGGTTTAGTCCTAAAATGGATCACCTGGTATGCAGCTGTCGCTTAGCATCTGTTTTCTTGCACTCAGATTCTTATAGTCTCTTCTTTATCTGGCCAAGATTTTGCGACCTTCTAATGTTGTGGTAGCACTGAATGTCTTCATATTGCAGGTGTGTTTTCTTCCTGGTACCCTTGCTCTTGGTGCAACTAAAGGTATCACAAAGAGAAAAGCTCTTGAAAGTAACTTGTTAACTGATGAAGATAAAGAAAATCTCCAGCTTGCTGAAGATCTTGCCAAAACATGTGTTGAGATGTACTTTGTGACCTCTACCGGCCTTGCTCCTGAAATAGCTTATTTCCACATTGAGGTAAACGGTTTGCTGAGTCACTATGCATCCTAATATACTCCTGACTTTGGTCAATTACCTTATATTTAATGTTGTTTCAATATTTTGATTTTGCGTATGAATAACTTATGATATTGGGTTTCTACAGGGTGATACAGAAGGGGGGCCTGATGGTGGGAATAAAAGCTCCAAGTATATCAATGATATCATAATAAAACCACTTGACCGTCACAATCTTCTACGCCCAGAGACTGTGGAATCACTATTTGTTTTGTATAGAATCACAGAGGATCCCAAGTAAGATTTTGGTGACTGCCTACTTTTCAGTTTGCATCAGTCACTGTTTGCTAATATTTTTCTTCATTTTCCACGAACAGGTATAGGGAGTGGGGTTGGCAGATCTTTCAGGCTTTTGAGAAGTACACAAAAGTTGATTCTGGTGGTTACACATCATTGGATGATGTCACAAGCCTACCTCCTTCTACAAGAGATAAAATGGAAACTTTCTTCCTTGGAGAAACATTGAAGTATTTGTATTTGCTGTTTGATGAAAACAATACCCTTCCCCTAGATAAGTATGTATTCAATACAGAGGCCCATCCTCTTCCAGTTATGCGGTCTGCAGAACGGGCTTCACATTCTGTGTAGTTTCCCAAGATTATAGCTGTTGTACTATGGTGAGAAGTACAGATCTGTGACAAATATACTTCACAACATAGTTGGAGGAATGAGAAATTGAGAATCCCTTGCGTGACCTGTTCTTGGAGGCAAACTCATGATTCTGGAAACGTCATGCTTGATTTGAGGATTTGGGGTTTTTACTTGTATTTATTGGAAGGCCATACAACTTTTGTACTCTGTAGTCTGTACTACCTAACTTGAAATTTTGAAATCAGCTAGCAATTACACCAAGATTTTTATCTTCAAGAATTGTATGATCATGCGTCAGCCATTCGTTCTTGTCCTTCAGTGTTCCACGAAATTGCTTCATGTAGCTGGTAAGTACTAGCAGTATCCTTGTCATCTCCAGTAATTGCTAATACATTACTCATCTCTTCTTGAGGCTGCCCCAGTGTTATCATAATGTGGGATATTGCAAGTAAATTTCCTTAATCTCAAGATTAACTAAGAACCTTTCTTTTATAAAATTATCTTATTGCATTGCACTAAATTGTCCAGATATTTGACCTTATTTTAAGAATTATATCTCAGAGTGCTTGCATTAGTTGTAATTAGAACCATTTCACTGTTTTTTTACGCTTTAGCCATGGTTAAATGGTAAAGTATTGCTTTTTAGATTCAGCACTTAAAATTTTAGCCACCGAGTGGTGAAGTGTCTCTCAGTTAGCTAAATGGTGACTAGTCTTTTGAGGGCCTGTTTGGTTTACAGGATTTTCAAAGGAATTCTAAAGGAACCAGATTCCTATAGTTTAAAACACTGTAGCAGTGTTTGGAATGAAGGATTCACAAGTTCCTTTCCAAAGGAAAAATTCCTGCGCATGTACATTTTGAAGGAAAGAAAGAATCCACTTCTAGCTCTTGGTTTCAATTCCTTCACGAAGTCCAAGGCTCATGCACACTAATACTCACTTTCTGTTCTTGGCTTTTATGGAGATACACAGCCAAGTACTCATTTCTATGTTGTTTATATTCCTTTGTTCCAAACACCAAATCCTCTAGAATTCCTACGTTTTTCTTTCCTCTGTTATACACATGTATTCCTTTCCTATTCCTGTGTTTTTCCCTATTCCTCTGTTTTGTATTCCTTCGTTCCAAACAGGCCCTCTGCATGCAGTCAAGGAATGTCTGGCATTTGACTTCATCGATTAAACAAATAAGGTGAATCATTTGACATCTTTATGTCAGTGTATTCCAGTAGCTCAGTCGGTTATAGATGAACCGTTCGATATTACTTATTTTGTGTAGATGGCATATTTTATCCTTGTAACAAAGAGTGTCTGTAGGAGCTAGCAGTTCTATTTATGTAAGATGATTTGTTTACCAACTGTTTGAAGAATCTGTTCATGCAGATATGTTCTATTTATGAAAGATGATTTTTTACTGATTGTTCGAAGAATCTGTTGATGCAGATATGTTCTATTTATGAAAGATGATTTTTTTACCTATTGTTTGAAGAATCTGATGCAGACATTCATTTTTCTTTTTTATTGTTTTAATTTGCTTCAGTATAATTTCCCCCTTTTCATCCTAATTAATTTTTTCTGGCAAATTGGCTTGTCTGGAAATGATTGCCTTGCTATCGTCTTTTTAATTGATTTGTGTAATTCCTTGAGATGAATAGATGATCATCTGTTGTACAAATTTTGCTTTTCCTCTTGACCCTCGTTTTTCTGATAAAATGCCATTGAAACTACGGGTTGGTTTCTCCATCACCTTGAGCGTCTTCTGACTGAAGCACATTACATTATCTATCAAAGTTGTTCCATGAGCTTAATAATGATACATTGTGACATGATGGTATGAAATCAAGGAAATAGAAGGGGAAAGTCTATAAACTTGTTCCATATCATTTTTTCTTTGCTGAATGGTATTCCTTACAAGTTAAACTAGCTGTGCTCGTATTGGATTAAATGATTATGTGTGCTACTTCACCTGGCATGAACTGGACTTTGTAACTGATGCATGTCCTATTTTAGATTTGTTGATACTTGATTGTGCTAACATTACCAGTTTATGTCAAAAGTTTCATGTATTTGGGTGGATGAACCCCCTAATTGTATTATTCCTCTTTTATCAAATGATGTAACAATGTTCTCAGATGAATAAAGCTTGGCGGATGGATTTTCAAAAAAAAAAACAGTTTATTCTGGTGTACATGTTTACGATCATGGCAAGTGACAACCAAATCAATGACGCTGCAACTAGCAGTGTAGATTCTTCATTCTAGAGCATGCACAATGGAGAAGTTTCAAAGTGACGGATTTATATTATTTATTTGCCTTACGTACTCCATGGAAACAATATGGTCTTTTCTTTTGTTTGATGGGAAATACTCCCTCCTTTCAAAAGTCTCCAGCGTATTAGCAATTTTTTTTTTCAAAAGTCTCCGTCGTTTAAGTCCGGGACCATGCCCTCACGACGTTCCGAGGCGCCCACCTGGCTCCTCGTACGCGTGTGCATTCACTGCTGCGCCGTTGCCTGTCACTGGCCCTATTGTTTCTTCCAGTTTAGACTGTCTCCAACCGTCTGCACCTAAATTGGAGAGACATTTATCTCTTTGGGTCTCCCACGCACAAAGGTTAGAGACCCAAAAACTTTTTATCTCCAACAGCCAGACGCAAAAGAGCCACACGCAACGCCGCCCAGCCAAGCGTCGCCTACCTCGCCACGTCGGGCTGCTCCTCGCCGGCTGTGCGTCGTAGATCTGGCGAGCCCCGAGCTCGATCCGGTGAGCCCGAGCTCGATTTGACCATGCTGTCCTCGAGGCCACCCTCTGTTCGTCGTCGTCGTCGTTCGCGGGCCGTGGGTTCGCCTTACTGAGCCGGTTGTGCCCCGCCATGGCCTCCAATGCCCTGCTACGGCCTCCTTCGCTGGCTTTGGCTCCGACTCTGGCTCGAGCCGCTGTGGATCCACGGTGAGCCTTACTGTCTTCTTCTTCCCCATCCAGTCGCCCCAGCGACCTCTGCCTCCAAAGATTTGCGTCTAAGAGAGAGAAGGACACAAAATTGGGTCTCCTCTCATAGTGGACGCAAAATGGGTCATTTGTTTGCCTCTTCTGTTGGAGGGCCTTTTTTACCTGTGAATCACTCATTTTGGGTATAGGTTGCAAGATGCATAACCTGTTTGAGATAGCCTTAGAATGCAAACCTTTATGGGAGGGCGGGGTTGTGTACGTGAGTGCAGGTGTGTGGTCTTGAGCGCGCTAACGGCGTTTTCAGCGGTGTTTACTCGGGCAAATGATGGGATGCTGGGCATTAAGACGTGCATGGCGATTAAATGAAAATCGGCACTTGTGGCTGTCACTGCGTACAGGGCTTAAACGACGAAGACTTTTGAAAAGAGGCAGTACCAAAGTGCCAAAAGTTGAAATTCACACCCGTGAGAGTTACACATATCTCAATTATGGAGCACTCCCTTGTATGACCAGATGAGCAAGAGTTGTACCATAACTTGGAATGAGGTTTCTCTACATTGGACTTTTTTGATTTCACTATGCCTTGTTCGGTTCCATAGGATTCGTTGCAGCCCTTGAATAGTTTCGGGCCAGGATCAAGTGGATCCACTTCCTCCACTTATTCTTCCACTTGGGCTAGAAACTGATCCGAATGACAGAAGGTCCGGTTTTATTCCATGCTACGGAGACTAAGAAAAAAGAAGTCAGTTTTGGTTTCGGACCAATTTTCATTCTAAGTCGATCTGAAACGAATACATTTTAGTTTTCATCTGGATTGAAAATAGGCTGCAATAATCACCTGAAATGGGCCCGAAAACCATGTCAATCCGGTAGAAATGACGGCCTACAGGAGGAGGCTTGACAGATGGGATCGAAACTTATTGGAACGAGGTTCCTCTGTACTCGAATCATGGTGACTTTATCACTGAGGTGGATCGGCTCTGGATCTTACACAAGTGACAAAGTCACCATGACATCAACTGCATAGAAGATACCATAGAAGTCATAAACTCTCACAATGGCATCGACTATAACTTGTTGGGCATTGGAAGGCGCCATAATATAAGCAAGTCAGGTATTTCATACTCCCATCACAGAACAGAGACGTACCGTGAGCATTGCTATGTTTCTTATCAATGCAAATGTATGTCCCGATGACCAACTCGTATTCCCGTTTCTCGTAAAGCTGCAAATCCATTGCATTTTCCATAAAAAAAGGTTGGAAGATTATTAATTCACGAGTGAAGTCTGATTCGCTCCCCCCCTCCCCCGCCACGCCCCACACACACTCACTCACTCACTCCTGGCTCCATAACTATAACTATTTAAAAATGGTTTTCATGGTGGTTTAGCTAAATGCAGACTCTATCATAGAGTCCAAAGTTATTTATTACCTCGAACAATGTGGACTTAGAGTCTAAATAAGACTTGGAGTCTTATATTTTCTACCTCTTTCTTCAATAAATATGTTGTCACATCAGCAAAATACCATAAATAATATGTAATTAATTGTCTTGGACTCTATGATAGAGTCTTGCATTGTGAGTGTCCTGCACCGCATGCCTCTGTTTTTTAGGCATGCCATCTTTTATTAATATTGACACCCTAAATTATATTAAATGAAAACATTTTCAGTTTGGTAGTTTCTAGATCTTGTCAAGCACTAAAAATTTAATATAGAGTGTGTCAGAGGTCACTTGAAAAAAATTGAATTTTATAATCAAGGAACTTTAAAACAAAGATTTGCTCTAACGATCTCAAACAAAAAAAATACCGATCATAAAGTAAATCATCACAATGAGATCAACAAATTTGCTATAGACCGTACTGATGTTCAAGGTTGTTTGCAAAATTCAAATAATCTGAATTTCAAAATCTGAGAACTTACAATAAATATTTGAATTTCTGAATGATCACAGGTAAAAATGTTGTGAAGTATAGTCTATAGAGTAATGGATAACATTGAGGTCTACGGCTTGTTATAGACCATGTTAACATTGAAGGTAGTTTGAGAACTCAAAACAAATTTTTTGATGTCTTAATTGTCTTACATAAAAAAATTGCCAACTATAATATTGTAAATCACATAAGTTATAGATCACGTTGAGCTCTACAATTTTAATACAAATCTTCTATTCATATAACTTGGTATGAAATATGATATTTTTATGCAATAGAAAGAAAGAAAGGCACCTAACATGTGGGCTCCATTGCCAAGTGAGCAAAACCAACCAAGAAACAACTTGTTAAGGTGGTAATTTTTTTTGTTTGAAAAGTTAACAACTTGCATGGAATCTAATTTGGAATAGAGAGAGTATGAAACAAGCTTTTTATGAAAAAAAAGTTTTCGATCTGTTGATGTTCTATTTGAATTTATCTGGATCTTGTTCGTTTCTATTCCTATAGTTTTTTTTTGTTAGCTTGTAATCGTTCTTATTATTTAATTGAATTAGGTTTTGCAGTGTTTGAACTGGAGATTGACCAAGATGATCTAGCATGCCTAATCAGTGAATCTCCCGTTGAGATAAGGATGTTCTAAAAAGCATATTAAGAATTTGTTGACACATCCCTAAAATGGTAACCATACATATATGCTACTTAGAGCCTGTTCGCTTCGTATTTTTTTCTGCCAACTAGTAGTCTTTTTTATAATAATAAATCAGTGAACATGCTTCAAGATATAGATGCATTTATTTATATATAAATTATATTATATATACGTGTGTGTGCGCGCGCGCGCCTGGTTTCACAGGGGTTGGAGGATCAAATTCTGAAACAACTCCGTACATAGGTGGAAACCGCGCGCAAGCGACGCAAAATACAACGTGCGCAGCATCAGCATCGGTAGCGCCGCCGGGTGACCAGACAAGCAGATGGAACCGCGCTGGTCGGATGCGGTCCGTTCCATGAGCACTGCCAACGCGGCATCGCCCGCGCCGACCGCGACCCGCAGCGGCCACGTCTCCCACCCACGGCCCACCCACCCACCCACCTCTCTCTCTCTCGCCCCCGCGCGCCGCGGGGGCCGGCCGGCGTGGTGGTGCCTCGCAAGCACCCACCCTGTCGCGTGGCAACGTGCCGCAATTCTTCGTCCACGCGGGGTGCCATACGGTCCGGCAGAGGATGGGCGGCCGATCGAGCAATGCCTCGCTGTCCCGGGCACACGCACGCACGCACGCTCCCGCCAGCCTTTTTTCGCGAGCCGTGGTGGTGGCGCGCGTCCCGGCCGCTATGGACCACGCCGCCAACGCCGACGGCCGACCCGCCTGACTGACTGCCCAGTGCCCACGCGCGCACGCCAGCCGATTCCCCCGGTGGCCTGGCTGGGGACACGCACACGCGGCGAGAGGCCGCGTGGGCGTCCGTCGCGCCGGCTCGGTTTCGTTACGCGGCGTTCGGATCTTGCGCGCGACTTTGGGCCATGGGGGACCCTGCTGAGCCGAGCCGAGCCGAGCCTGAGCTCCAACCGCCAGCCAGCGAGTCTCGCGTTTCTATTTGTGTCTGCCCTGGTCTATTGGCTTGAGTTTATTAGCCTAATCTATCTCAAAAAAGTATATAAATCTTAATTGAGTCAAAGAATTTTTAAGTTTAACTAAGTTTATAAATCATGTTTTTTACATTTGAATCTCTAATCAGGTTTATTATAAAACTATATTTAATAACTAATCTAACTATACTCATTATACGTCATAAACATCAATATGTTTTTATTTGTATTTAGTCAAAATTAAAAATCTTTGACTCCTCGGGAACTAAGATTTACATAGTTTTTGAGATGGAGGGAGTATTTCACAATATTTTTTCTATTATAACAAATTAACGAATAATATTTTTTGTCATGACTTATCGGTCAAATTTGTTGACTAGAAAAATACGTATAGAGATGGGTTTCGCTTTGCTTCGGTTTGGGGCTCGTTCGGTCGCTGCTACAGTTGATTTGAAGCTCCAACCCTCAATTTTATCTGCTCATCACTCGTGACTCATCACTCAGCCAGCAAATATCTCCGCTTTGTATCCATCCTTTACCTCACCAGATGGATCCTTACCCCTTAGAGAACTTCCCGCAATTCGATTGCCTTAATACCTGCTAGCTGATTGCAATGGATTAACTTTAAAACTCCAGCTCCATCTCCACTGTGAACCTCTTGCTCTCACTCTCATCGGCACTGGTCCGGACAACAGCTCCACAGCTGAAAAAGTCCAACAGTGAAAAGGCAAATTCCCAGATTTTTTTTTATGAAACTAGAGATTTATTCATGAAAAAGGTAAGAGTAACAAAACGGAAACAGAACTACAAGATACAAAGAAGTAGGGCTAGAACAACAAGCTAGCACCAGCAAACATGGGAAGGGGATCAGAAAACAAAGAAAGAAACAAAGAAAATAAAACTAAAGGAGATGACTAGATTATTTCTAAGTAGTGCACCCGTTGATCGAAGAGGAGTGACAGACTTGATTTTACACGTAGTTCAACTAGTTTTACTTCTTTGAAAAAGAAAACCCTGCAATTATGTAGATTCATCTTATTGTTATTGAAGATTATATCATTTCTTGCTTTTCAAATTGTCCAAGCCATTAGAATAAAGGCTACTATAAAGAATTGAGAATTTAACCGGATGTTAAAAGCAACACAATTCTCTATGATCCCAATATTATCAGAGACTATCAAGTTTATCATTCCCCAACATTATGGTGCAAAAAGGGCAGTGAAGAAAAAGATGATCAACTGACTCTTCCACTCCCTGTCCATAAAATTCATAGTTATAAGATTCCAAGATCATATGTTGTCTTCTCAGAATATTTCTTATGCTAAGTCTGTCTTTGAGTAAGAGCCAGCAAAAGACCTTGTATTTCGATCGACAAAAACTTCTCCATATCCATCTACTAGTTGTTTGGTCTGGCTGATGGTGACCAATCCTTCTTCTGTAAAAATTCCCAGAATTCCACCACTCGATCGACAAATCACAAGGTAGATTAGGCATGCAAGATATTCATTCATACAACTGCGTGGCTGAACAGTGCATTGTATCCTATACAGTACCGCAGATCAGAAGCAGGCGACTGTCGGAAATCTGAAACAGTATGATACACCTCTGACCGCTGTGCTCTCTTATCCATGCCTATATAAACAGAGGCCACCTCCTCCATTCCGCCCCATCCAAGATTTTCTCTCGATCGAGCTCGACCAAAACCATTCCCCCCCCCCCCCCCCCCCCCCCCTCGCTCTCTCTCTCTCTCTCTCTGCTTCCCTCCTCTGTTTCGACGTACGTACATTCCCAGTGCAGCTGCAGCGCCAGTCTGTAACCATAACCATAACCATGGTGGTCCTCACCAAGGGCGAGCTGGAGCAGATCACGCTCCCGGCCGTGCAACGCGCGGCGCCGCCGCTGGCCTTCGTGCCGGAGGTCGACCTGTCCGCGGCGGCGGCGTCCGTCGCCGCCCGGTCGGCGGCCGCGCGCGCGGTGGCCAAGGCGTGCGAGGACCACGGGTTCTTCAAGGTGACGGGCCACGGCGTGCCGGCGCCGCTCCTGGCGCGCCTCGAGGCCGCCGCCGCCGCCTTCTTCGCGCTCCCGCAGCGGGACAAGGACAAGGCCGCGGCCGCCGCTGTTGGCGGGAGCCCGCCGTTTGGGTACGCCAGCAAGCGGATTGGCGGCAACGGCGATCTCGGCTGGGTTGAGTACCTCCTGCTTGGCGTCACCCCCGCCGGCGCCGCCGCTGCACCCTCGGCGTTGTCCGCCGCGCCAGTGTCGTCTGCGTCCGAGGGCGCCGCGCCATCCTGTTGTTTCCGGTGAGTTTTCATCACTCTTTAGTTGGTAGTAAAATCAAATTCTGCAGTGTCATGGCCATGGCGCATTGCTTGGCGCCAACAAGAGCAAGAGCGCAGTCTCTGCTTGTGGGTCCAGCCGTCCGTACAGACTTACTAGATCAGCGGTTGCTATAATCGCATAAATTTACACATGCTTTGTTATACGTGGGCACTATTCCTTTATGAATGAGTGCAATTATGCTCATTGTCTATTTCTTTAGGCAAATATATGATGACCTCTATCAATAGAAAATGCCGTAACGGCAAATAGCAAAGCAAGCAAAGTGTAAAACTTGTATCACATTGTGGATACAACATTCGGTAAATACGTATGATTGTTCAGAAAATACTACCAATTCAGTAGTTCAAACGGGAAATGTGATGTAGGACGCCACATTTCTCAAAAAGAAAAAGAAAAATCCGACCATCGATTTCACGAAGCGTGCCATAAAAGCAGAGACATGGATTGGGAGAGGTGACACACAAACAACATGCGGCGAACACTACACGCTTAGCTGGTTTAACCATCTTCAAGCTTCAGCAATTTGGACTCGTCTCTATTAGGCCTTGTTTAGTTCCAAAAAATTTTACAAAATCAACACTGTAGCACTTTCGTTTGTATTTGACAAAAATTATCCAATTATAGACTAAATAGGCTCAAAAGATTCGTCTCGTCAATTTCGACCAAGCTGTGCAATTAGTTTTTATTTTCATCTATATTTAATACTCTATGCATGCGTCTAAAGATTCGATGTGACGAGGAATCTGAAAAGTTTTGCAAAATTTTTTGAGAAGTAAACAAGGCCTTAGAGTTATTATATATTTTGTTATAGGAGTATGATCCGTACATCTTTCCCCGATGACAGCTTAGGTTAATTGTAGCACTCGAAGTACAAACCAAATCGGCCGAGTGGGTGCATTGTGGGGTGGTATTTGTAGCAGAGCTAAGTATATAGAGGAACTTAAACTGTAGTTACATGTATGGTGGCTTTTATAATTTTCCCTTCTCCATGGGCCAGCAACACCCAAAAATAAAAACAGGTGATGTGGCGAGAAACCCTTAGATGGTGCAATCTAGTGTCCCATCGTGAGAAACTCGAATCCATCCGTCTATCCGAGGCCTTGTTTAGTTAAAAAAAAAATTTGCAAAATTTTTCAGATTCCCCGTCACATTGAATTTTTAGACGTATGCATGAAGTATCTATTAAATATAGACGAAAATAAAAACTAATTACACAGTTTGGTCGGAATTTTATACGTATGCATGAAGTATCTATTAAATATAGACGAAAATAAAAACTAATTACACAGTTTGGTCGGAATTGACGAGACGAATCTTTTGAGCCTAGTTAGTCTATGATTGGACAATATTTGTCAAATACAAACGGAATTGGTACTATTCACATTTTACAAAATATTTTGGAACTAAACAAGGCCCGAGAGTAACGCCTTGCATCAAAAAACCAAAAACTTTTAAAGATTTTCCGTCATATTAAATGTTGCAATACATGCATGAAGCATTAAATATAGATAAAAGCAAAAATTATACAGTTTATCTGTAAATTATGAGACAATTTTTTAAACCTTTCTATGATTAAAAAATATTTATCAAATAAAAATAAAATTATTACATTATCAAAATCTAAAAACTTTTTAAATCTAAACAAAACCTAAACCTAACGATATGCTTTGAAACGAAGGGAAATGGCCGTAGACAGAGTTTGTCTGCATAAACATAGAACGGACAGTAGTACAATACAACTATCTGGTGTCCGATGCATGCACCTCGGCGGCCATCACATGACTCATCTCCTGCTCACGGCCGGCAGATCGGCCGCAGGCGTACGTGTCAGCTGGGCCGGCTGCCTCCCTCCATGCTCATCATCCCCCTGCTTTGCTTAGTCACTGTTCCTATCCATTTTCTCCTCTCTCTCTCTCTCTTGCATTGTGAATTGAATCTTCTTTTGTTGTTCTCGTATTATTATGCATGGCTTTTTTGTAAAGTCGAAATAATATACTCCTAACAATAACTTTGAGGTAGCTAGCTGGCCGACCAGATGCATTTCGTGTCGGAAGTGGGCGAGTAGGGCTTTGTTTAGTTCCAAAAAATTTTGGGAAATCGACACTGTAGCACTTTCGTTTGTATTAGACAAATATTGTCCAATCATGGAGTAACTAGGCTCAAAAGATTCGTCTCGTCAATTCCGTCCAAACTGTGTAATTAGTTTTTATTTTCGTCTATGTTAATACTCCATGTATGCGTTTAAAGATTCGATGTGACGAGAAATCTGAAAAATTTTGTAAAATTTTTTAGGAACTAAACAAGGTCTAGCTAGCTAGCAGGAGTGGTAGAATTTGCGTCACGTGTGGTTTGCGCGTCGATAGGAGTCCGGGTGCACGTGTGCAGCCCCTACCCAACCGTGTGCCCTACTCCGAGCTGGCATGAATTTGATGATCGAGAGCCTTTTCTGCCGACTTCTTCATCTCATGTCCAATCGTCTCTGCATCCATTCCAGCTTTTGTTTAGTTCACCCTAAAAATTAAAAACTTTTCAAAATTTTTTGTCACATCAAATTTTAGGTATATACATGAAACATTAAATATAGATAAAAATAAAAACTAATTACACAGTTTATATATAAATTTTGAGATGAATCATTTGAGTGTAATTTTAATCTATAATTAAACAATATTTACTAAATAAAAATGAAAATGTTATAGTAGCGAAAACAAAAAAAGAATTCAGAACAAAACAAGACCAGTACCGTACCACCTGCTCAACGTGGCAAGCAAATGTGAAACTCATGCTGTCTCGCTTTTGTGTTCTGCCTGCGTCCTAACAACGTTTCGTTCGTATACGTGCAGTGATGTTCTGGACGAGTACATCGCGGCGGTGCGACGCATGACGTGCACGGTGCTGGAGCTGATGGCGCAAGGCCTGGGCCTGGACGACGACACGGCCGTGTTCAGCAGGCTGGTGCTGGACCGGGACAGCGACTCCATGCTGAGGGTGAACCACTACCCGCCGCGGCCCGAGACCGCCGCCGCCGCCGGCGAGCCGGCGGAGGTGAGGCGGCCGCGGCTGACGGGGTTCGGCGAGCACACCGACCCGCAGATCATCTCCGTGCTCCGGTCCAACGACACGGCCGGGCTGGAGATCTCGCTCCGGGATGGCTCCTGGGTCTCCGTCCCCTCCGACACCCAATCCTTCTTCGTCAACGTCGGCGACGCATTGCAGGTATTGTAGTAGTACGGAGCAGTAGTACTTTAAACTCTGGTTTAATTACATTATTATTTTAGTTGATTAATGACACTTTGAAATGGAAAGCGAGTGCCTAGTTCCCCGACCCGACACATCAAGTCCGTTACCTTTTTTGCGATGCGAAAAAGCTTTGGTACTACAGTACTAGTACCTCTGTAGTCTGTACGGCACGGGGGCGATGCTCGCTCACCTGCTGTCCTTTGCGTTCAGTGTCAATCCGTGTCCAATTGGCTGTGACCTGTGATGTTTGAGGGAATCTTGCTTGGGACTTGTTTAGTTCGCCCAAAAACCAAAAATCTTTTAAGATTTTCTGTAATATCGAATCTTACAGCATATGTATGAAGTATTAAATATAGACAAAAATAAAAACTTATTGTACAGTTTGTCCATAAATTACGAGATGAATCTTTTAAGCCTAGTTAGTTTATGATTGGACAATATTTATTAAATAAAAATAAAAATGCTACAATACCGAAATCCGAAATCTTTTCAGAATTAAACAAGATGCCTTGGTGGCGTTCAAGCAAAAACCTTTTTCTTTCGTGGGAAACCCGTACGGTACTGCTGCAGGTGGGGGGTCGGTGCTTGCCCTATTCATCACAGATGACTGACAGAACAAAACCATGTCCCGCGCACACGGTTACAACACAACAACAATAATGCATGATGTGCATGCATGCACGCAGGTGCTGACGAACGGGCGGTTCCGGAGCGTGCGGCACCGGGTGATGGTGAGCAGCGGGCGGCCGCGGGTGTCGGTCATCTTCTTCGGCGGGCCGCCGCCGCGGGAGCGCCTGGCGCCGCTGCCGGGGCTGGTGGACAGGGAGGGCGGCCGCCGACGGTACAGGGAGTTCACGTGGAGGGAGTACAAGACCTCGGCGTACCGGACCAAGCTCGCCGACAACAGGCTCTGCTACTTCGAGACGACGACCGCCGCCGCCGCCGCGACCAGCTAGCCGCGCTGAGTTTTGAATGTGTCGTCGGCTACCTTTTGATGTGTGTGTAGTGTAGAACGAAATGTTTGCGTGTCGTATAGTTTTCTGTCAATGCAAATTAAAGGCGGCTGGTAAGGTATTGGTCAGTTCGTCGCTTTTATTTGTAGAGAGATTGGTGGAACTGGAACGTGATGCCTCTCGGCGTACTATATAGTTAGGCCGGGGAAATCCCTGGTGTAAGGCCAGTCTCAATGGAGTTTTATTAGAGTTTTATGCACATTAAATATGCTGATGTGGCGCTATATTAATGAAGAGAGAGATGATAAGAGTTTTATGGGAGTAGAGAGAGTTTCATCCCCATGAAACTCTTATGCACTGTTTCTAAAATATTGATGTGTTGTAAACTGTGTCATGAAACTCCTATTGAGGATGGCCTAAGTCTTCCGATCTCATTGCTTATAAAAGCAAGTATTATGGTGGGTCGTAAGGTGGCTAAATGTTGAGGTGAAGAAGAGAAAGAAGGAGAGAGAAGAGAAGCAGGCTGTAAATTTACAGCCAGGTTAGACACAGAAACTAAGAAACTGTGAGAGAGATAAGTGGGCCATGTATTAATAGTGAATAGCTAACTATTGTATGAGTGTGCTAGAAAAAAGGCTACAAGAAATCATATATACAGTCAGCAAGTGGGCTGCATTATTAAAAGTGGGCTGCATTATTAAAATTGCTCTAAGACCAGTCTCAATGCATAGTTTAATGACACAATTACTAAAACTATAAACTAGGTAACCGAGGCACAGGAGTTTCATGGGGATGAAACTCCTCTCTCATCTGATGAAACTCCTTCATTTAATGACCCTGCCAAGTCAGCAATTTTGCTTATGTGGCATCCTATTTAATGTGTATGACACTCTTATGAAACATGCATTGAGACTAGCCTAAAGGAACAAACAACACGTGAACTCTTTGTTACTCCTGTAATAGTAATACAAGGGCGTTTTAAAAAAAATAGTAATACAAGGGGATCCATCTAAATCGCGCGAGGTTGGCTATCACAACACACCTGTTTTACCACAATTTTGTTCGCTTATCTTTATAAGCCGTACTTTTTCTACTAAGCAATAATGTTTTTCTCTTATAATAAATCAGCGAACAATACTTTAAGCCACAACTTTTCAGACAAGCAAACAGTCTAAAAAACAAAAACAGAAATGCTATATTAATGAAGAGAGAGATGATAAGAGTTTTATGGGAGTAGAGAGAGTTTCATCCCCATGCAACTCTTATGCACTGTTTCTAAAATATTGATGTGTTGAAAACTGTGTCATGAAACTCCTATTGAGGATGACCTAAGTCTTCCGATCTCATTGCTTATAAAAGCAAGTATTATGGTGGGTCGTAAGGTGGCTAAATGTTGAGGTGAAGGAGAGAAAGAAGGAGAGAGAAGAGAAGCAGGCTGTAAATTTACAGCCAGGTTAGACACAGAAACTAAGAAACTGTGAGAGAGATAAGTGGGCCATGTATTAATAGTGAATAGCTAACTATTGTATGAGTGTGCTAGAAAAAAGGCTACAAGAAATCATATATACAGTCAGCAAGTGGGCTGCATTATTAAAATTGCTCTAAGACCAGTCTCAATGCATAGTTTAATGACACAATTACCAAAACTATAAACTAGGTAACCGAGGCACAGGAGTTTCATGGGGATGAAACTCCTCTCTCATCTGATGAAACTCCTTCATTTAATGACCCTGCCAAGTCAGCAATTTTGCTTATGTGGCATCCTATTTAATGTGTATGACACTCTTATGAAACATGCATTGAGACTGGCCTTAAGGAACAAACAACACGTGAACTCTTTGTTACTCCTGTAATAGTAATACAAGGGCGTTTTAAAAAAAAATAGTAATACAAGGGGATCCATCTAAATCGCGCGAGGTTGGCTATCACAAGACACCTGTTTTACCACAATTTTTTCTACTAAGCAATAATGTTTTTCTCTTATAATAAATCAGCGAACAATACTTTAAGCCACAACTTTTCAGACAAGCAAACAGTCTAAAAAACAAAAACAGAAATGCTCCAAAAAATCTCAAAATTATCTCAACACCCCCGAACAATTGCAGCGTTGAAATTGCCCCGAAAAAACTCCAACTACAGAGAAGACAAGAATTTCATGTGTCGTAAAGATAGATGGGCCTAATCCATCTTATAAGGTCCAAAAACAGAAGATGCGGTTAAACTTGCTAAGTTCGACTAGATGGGACTAATCCAACTAACCCGAAGTAGTCCGATGAGACTCAGCTCGACATCTTTGGTGAATTTTTTCGCAATTTTTGGATCATGTTTCAATGAACTTCGATTAAGTTTGAATTTCTTCCACTTCAGCCTAAGAGCATCTCAAGAGCGTTCTAAAATTCACTTACTAAACTAATTAATTTATCAAGTAAAAAAAAGTAGGAAAGTATTTTTTTTCTCTACTAGCACATACTTCTGTGATCTAGTATTTTTTATTCAGTAGGTCCATCTAAACAACTTTATGTTTTTTTATTCTTTTTGGCCTGGCCCCGTAAACAACGTTTTTTTTTCTTTTTTTAGGCTAAAAGGAGATGGTGCAAGTCAAGGATAGAAGTCGGTCGACTCATGTAACTAAAAGAAATGTGAAAAAAAGAATTTGTTTTAATACTTTAATTTATTTTTTGTTGATGTAAATTATTTGACGCAATTTATAATTTCATGATATATATTTATATAAATTAATGATTTATTAATTGATATATTGATTTAATTGATAAACATTATTAACTAACCAATCATATTAAATTCTCAGAGGTTTGCACTACCCTCAACATGTACAAGAGTGTCCAGTTCTCATGGCACTCCAATCTATATATAACCATAAACTCTGAAATGGTTCTAACAGCTTCTTATTGTTAATCAATGAATGAGATTACTTGTAAAAAAACTAACTTAATTGATAATATTATATATTTGTTGAATTGAGTAAATATTTGAATAGAAATCTGAATCCAAGATATTCTTTTTATACTTGTATTTGACAAGATTTGTATTCGTATTTGAATCCAAAAATAAATATGGTAACGACGACAACCAGATCTGATTCCATGTGAATCCAATCCGTTTCCATCCCTAATCAGTACATTGCTACATGGACAGTTTAGATTTTGGCACTCAATTTTAGCTTACCAATCGGTCCAAGCACACCATCAATTCTACCTACAAACAATGGCGTAACTAGGGTCTAGGGTTCAGTGTAAGGGTAGTCCATCTACATATAAGACTAGTCTCAATGCATGTTTCATGAGAGTTTCATGCATATTAAATAAGATGTCACATAAGCAAAATTGCTGACTTAGCAGAGTCATTAAATGAAGAAGTTTCATCAGATGAGAGAAAAATTTCATCTCCATGAAACTCATGTGGCTTGGTTATCTAGTTTATAGTCTTGGTAATTTTATCATAAAACTATGCATTGAGACTGGCCTAATAAGCCAAATAATAGTTTCTAAATGCAATCTGCATTGTAGTATAGAACATTTATACTGTAGTTTTAACATTAATTAAAATTCTATGGTGGCCCATAGCACAACGTATCACCATGCTAGCTCAGCCTATGCCTAGAAACTTGGCGATCAACGCGAGCATGGACATTGAAGTCTGAGTTCAGTATTAAGTATGTTTACTCCTCACGTACATGCAAAAGTCCATGCGCAAAACGAGCATGCTTCCAATATTGGAAAAAGTACTATATTTACCGCTCCGAACTTGAGTTTCATGGGCGTAGGGCTAAGGCCTTAGTTTAGTTTGCGAAAATTTTTGACTTTTATAATCATAGTAGTTTCATTTATATTTGATAATTATTATCTAACTATAGATTAACTAGATTTAAAATATTTCGAACTATACAATTAGTTATTTTTTATCTATATTTAATGCTTCATGTATGTATCAAAGATTCGATATGATGAAAAATCTTGAAAATTTGTAAGAACTAAATAAGACCTAGGTATGATGACACGTGACAGAGGGAATTGGGAAGGTTGTTTTAAGGGTATAACCTGGCGTAAAAATGATATGGTCATAAAAGAGGGATAGTCTCCCAAAAAAAACTCACTCTTTCATAGTGTGGTGATGATGATGATTCTTCAATAGTGTCATATAGTAGTTTTCTTAAAAAAAGGACTGCAAGTCATCTATATATATATATATATATATATATATATATATATATTGATTCGATTTTGCTCAACAATGAAGCTGCTCCTAAGGTCGAGACTCGAGAGCCACATGAGAACAAAACTACGTGCAGCTGTGGCCTGTGGGTGCGAGAGAGAACTTTTTATTTTATTGAGTATGAGACAATTGTTAATCAGTATATTACGCTAAATGACGACCATCTAATAAGTACACAAATCGCACCTTCAAAATAAATAAACGAACTGAAAACTGAAAAGAGTATTTTTGTTCGTAAACAAATTAAAAAAACTCGTTTTATCGCTTGGTGGATATTTGATCATGCAATTTGTTTCCTACAATCCAACTACAATCCAAAAGGCTCGAATAGTCCATTTCTATGTTTTGCAACTATGTTCTTTTTTCGTATATATAGGTCCTACATATCGACGCAACACAGCACAAGATTTGTCTCCACGAATTTGCATGCTGCCACGAATTTGTATCATGAAAAAAAAAACTCATGCAGACATTAAGCATCAAGTGAATATAAACAATCCCGTAATCTGCACGAATTTGCTTGTTGTCACGCCGTTCCCCTTTCTGGTAAGATCTCGAGCAGGACGAGAACATAGATTTTGGGTGCGTTTGCGGGGGCGGCCCAGCGGCTCGGCTGCGCCTTTGGGCAGCAACTTACCGTGTTTGTCTCCCTGGCCCATTCTGAAGCCTGGCTTCTGGCAGCCAAAAGCGCCGTCTCCGCCTAACCCTGGGGAAACACCGCTAGGGTTCGTTTCTTCGCAGCCAGGTCGCTTGCGGCGCGCGGCGGACGATTTCGGGGCGCAGGGCGGGCGTCGAGGGTGGCTGGCGGGAGCTCGCGCGGGAAGGTGAAACTTCCGCGCGCGCGTTCTCACCTGGCGAAACCTCTCGGCTATAAGTAGTACCCGCCCTGGCGCTTCTCCTCCTCCCCTTCCGAGCTCAAATCCCTTAACCCTACCTCGTGAGAGACCGGCGGCGGTGACCAGTGCGCGGCTACGGAGGCGACAAGCGTCGGCTTTGTCTCCGTTCCCGGCGTTAGAACCTTTGCGCCGCCTTGGTGCTGCCTGTGCTGGGACTCCGAGTTGGTGGCTTCTTCTTCCTCCTCTCCGACTCGTCTTCGTCCACTCCCATCGGATCCGCTTCCCCTACTTCCAGATCTGCTTCCTCTCCGTTTCGTCGACCCCGAGCCCAAGGTGAAATCGAGCTGCTGCTGTTTTTTCTTGGGTCATGATTGATTTAGGGTTTGGGGGGATACATGCTTCGTTTGAGATTATACTGTTGTTTATGCTGTTGTTTATCTAGGGTTTCAGATTATGCTGTTGTTATGGCTGTGTGCTGCTTAAGTTCGTATTTTTGTTTGTATGGTCAATGATGTTGTCCAATCTGTGCACCTGGAGGCCTCATTTCGATGTTGCAGCCGTGCATTTTTCTTTGAATTATTTCATCGGCAAGCTTATTGATGCCTGGCAGGGCTTCTTTAGCTGAACAGTAATTTTTATTTCATCTGGATGTAGATGGATCCCTCTATGAGCCATGACATGATGCGTAGACAAGCTGCTGCCTTGACAGTAGTGATGGTGTCTTTTGTTACCACCAGGCTGAAAAGAAAGATGCCTGACTCTGAAACATAGCCTGACCCTCTAGCACCTATTATTAGGGAACAAAATGAGCAACACAGACAACGGACACGTTGTCTTTGAGCCTCATCTACCATTCCACTGATGTAGAGTGCATCTCCATGCTTAGGATGAGTAGAGTACCTTTTTTGCATTGTGCAGTACTTTTAGAGTTAGGCAGCTGGTGACTGACAGGGAGGGTGTCTCAGTGGAGGAGCAAGTTGCCATGTTTCTCCATGTTGTTGGGCACAACCAGAGGTTTAGAGTTGTACACCATCCTTTTAGGAGATCTATTCAAACTGTCCACAAGCACTTTCATCAAGTGTTGTATGCTGTTGGTGAGCTTAGGGATGAAATCATCAAGGCACCTAGCAGTGGCACCAACCCTAAGATTCTTGAAAGTCATAGGTGGAATCCATACTTGAAGGTAAATGTATGCAAAAAACATAAATGTCTGAGGCCCCAACTAAGTGGTTCTTTTGCTGCCTATGATGTCACATGATGTAGTAATGAAGCACCATATGGTTGCGGCATGGAAGAACTTCCATTTGGTTCAAACCAAACTGGAGTTCTTCAATGCCGCAGTCATAGTTGTTTCAATTTGGTTCTTTATGACTGAGGCTTCTTGAGTTCCATTTCAAAAACTAGCAGAATTGAAATCTAAATTGATGTTCGGGTTTTTTTGAAGGAACATGACTTGGTATGTTGTGTACAAGGGCTACAAGCCTGGAGTGTATGCACACTGGACTGACTGCAATGCACAAGTTGCTGGTTTTAAAGGAACAGCTACCAGGGGTTTGCAACAAAGGAAGAGGCATTAGCCTCTTTCTTAGAGTACATGGGTTGTGATGAAGATGCCATGGAAACCAAAGTGTTTCCAAATCAACAAGGCATGATTGAGCCCAAGCAAGTTATTGCTAGGATGAACATCTTCCTCCCTATAGCCATATCTGTATTTGTGCTTTTACTGGCCATGCTAATGTATGTATCTAACTGTTCTTGCACTTGTCCTACAAATAAGTAGGCCCTGCAGCTGTTCCATGGTGACCTGGTATGTTCTATACCGAGGTAGGCACCCTGGTGTCTACTCTAACTGGATACAACTTTGTCTGGCTCTTGATGATGGGGACAGTGAAAGGTCCTAATATGGCTAGAGGGGGGGTGAATAGCCTATTTTAAAAATTCTACAAACTCACTAGAGCAAGAGGTTAGTAAAAAAAACAAAGCGAAGCTTTTTGCTCTAGCTCTAAACGGGTGTTTGCAAGCCACCTATTCAACAATTCTAGTTGATATAATCACTAGGCACACAAGAGCTATGTCTCTACTTACACTAGAGAGCTACCTAAAGTTTCTATACAAGTATGTAAGCTACTCTAGTTTGCAAGAAAGTAAGAGAGAAGGTTTGAACTTTATACCACCACATAGAGGGGATGAACCAATCAAAAATATGAAGTCCAATCACCGGGAGAAACCCAAAGTACAATCGCAATGGAGACACACGATTTTCTCCCGAGGTTCATGTGCTTGCCGGCACGCTACGTCCCCGTTGTGTCGACCAACACTTGGTGGTTCGGTGGCTAAGAGGTGTAGCACGAACCTCGTCCTCACTAGGACACCACAAGAACCTACCCACAAGTGAGGTAGCTCAATGACACGAGCACTTTACTAGAGTTACCAACTCGTGTCAATCCTCCTCCGCTGCTCCAAACCGTCTAGGTGGCGGCAACCACCAAGAGTAACAAGAAAACCGCAGCTAGAACGATCCCCAAGTGCCACTAGATGCAATCACTCAAGCAAATGCACTTGGAATCACTCCCAATCTCACAAAGATGTATAATCTATGAAGGAGATGAGTGGGAGGTGTTTGCTTAGGCTCACAAGGATGTCAAGTATGTTAGAATGCCAAGAGAGTGAGCCCTAAGCCGGCCAAACACGTATTTATAGCCCCTCAAGCAAATAGAGCCGTTGGCTCTTTCACTGGGCAAAACACGGGGTCACCGGACGCTCTTAAAGGGGCACCGGACGCTCAACACCGGCGTCCGGTGCTCCAAGGTCAGCCGCGTGTCAGAGTCTAACGGTAACCAGCAGTGCACCGGACGCTGAGCAAGTTTCCACCGGACGCGTCCGGTGCACACCGAACCTATACGCAGAGAGCTCCGCAAACTCGCAGAGTCACCGGACGCGAGCCACCGGACGCACACTGAGCGTCCGGTGCTCACCGAACTCATGCGCAGAGAGGTTTGCAAAACCTCCTCACACCGGACACGGACCACCGGACGCACAGGCCTGCGTCCGGTGCCTGTCGTCCGGTGCCTTACCCTAGCTGGGCCAGGCACTGTCTGCACCAGACGCTCAGACGCAGCGTCCGGTGCTCCAGAAGCCAGCGTCCGGTGAGTGTTTTCTCAGCGAGAAACACACCCGTGACTTCTCCAAACTTCCCACAGGCGCAATAGAAAATATACACTTCATTTTCTCAAAAAGCGCCGAATCCCGCCTCGCAAGCTCGGCGGGAGGGAGAGAGGAACTCATCCTCTCTCTACCCTTCAAACTCCACCTCCTTCTCAAAGTGTGCCAACACCACAACGTGTAGACCAACATGTGCACGTGTGTTAGCATTTTCACAAATATTTTTCTTAGAAGGAGTTAAGTTAGCTCACTAGGTTCTAAATGCATGCACATGAACAATAACACCTAGTGGCACTTGATAACCGCTTAGCCAAAGAATTCTCCTCTTTATAGTACGGCTATCTATCCTAAATGTGATCACACCCTCTATGGTGTCTTGATCACCAAAACCAAAACCCTAAGCAATACCTTTGCCTTGATCTCCATAGGGTTTTGTTTTTCTCTTTCTTCTTTTCCAAGTTGAGCACTTGATCATCTTGTGGTCATCACCATCATCACCATGATCATCACTTGCTCCATCACTTGGCATGTACCAACCTCATTAAGTCTACACACACTTAGTATAGAGGTTAGTATAGAGGTTTCATCAATTATCCAAAACCAAACTAGGGCTTACAGACAGTAACTTGTATCAGGGTTTCAAAACTAGGGATGCAGCAGATGCTGCTTTTCTAGCTTTCAGATTGAGTACTGTATGCTGAAAAAGTTAATTTCAATAGCCTATGATGTTGTAACTGAGGCCCAAAACTTATGTTGTAGCTGGGCACAAATTTGTGTGCATCATGTACGTTTGAATTGGCCAATGATGTTTCGTAATTGGAGTTTGTTGTATTGCTGATGCTGCTGTATTGCTCATGCTCATGTTCAGCCTAGCTCAGTTTTGGAGAAGCAAACACAGTATGAGTTTGGTAGTTGGAGTTAGTTGGCTAGCCAGCCAGACTGGTAACCAACCCACAAACACCAGCAAAGTTGGACCTGGCTGAAACAGGCCCTTACCACAAACATGGCCACTTGCAGCAACTCAGACTGGGCTTCCCACAAACATGGCCACTTGCAGCAACTCAGACTGGGCTTTCCTGGCCTGGGCCTAGGGGGCAGGCCGAGCTACCCAAAGCCACCCTCGCAAACGCACCCTTTGAGGCTATGGGAGGCCAGGCCCGTGAGCCAGGCTCAAGCCAGCCAGGGCCAGGCCAAGTACCCCTATTTGATTCTCCTTGTCCTGTAGAGCCAAGCTCAGATGTGTTTGTTTGTCTACTCAGAAAGATACGAAGACCTTTGCATGTAGAACTGGTAACGTTACCCATACATCTTTTTTGTCATCTTATCTTTGACATTTCATCGAACATATGCTGGGCTGAATAGAGAGCAGCACCATTGCTTGCGCTCGTGACCCACAGCTGCCGCACTTGCTCGCCACCGGCTTGCAAGGTGGCAGCGGAGGCCATGTCCATGGGCAAGCTGATGTAGTTGTTGCCATCTGCATCCGCCACTTGCATATCCGTGCGCAGGCCGCCGCGGAGCTCGCACAGCCTCACGGTGCGGGAGGTGAGAAGTCGGAGGTGAGTCTTGAGCGGTCCTTCGGCGCTCTGTCAGCACTAAAGCGAGCCTGGCTGCGAAGAAACAAAGCGAAAAAAGAAGCTCCAGAGCGTTTCCTAGGAGCCAGACGAGAGTGTTTTTTTGCATCTCATGGGCCGAGCTCGCTGATGCGCCAAGAAAATCAAACACGAGAAGTTGCAGCTGAGGGGCCCAGGGCCACCTTTTAGACACAAATCAAACGCGCCCATAATCTCCCAGCCGATTCATAAACATCAATTTTCATTACAAAAAAATAATGTCCCAAATGCAATGAGTTCAAAAGGAGTGAAGCCTGACTGCAAAAAAAAATCTGTATAAAATATGGTCCAATTCCATTCAATGGCATAACTATGTATTACCCCCTGTCCTCATGGCTGCATCCAGCCAACAAAGCCCGCCCCCCAAAAATTTCCGCCAACAACAAATAATTTGATTATTGCAACATAACAATTGGCAAGTAAGCTAAGGTAAAAATTGTACCAGACTTGTCTCTACCAAAACCATCTACCATGGTGCAAAAGCAGCTGGAACGTTATTATAGGAGTCAAGCCATAACAGCATAGAGCGGTCAACCCTGTATTGGTCGGTTGGCAATCCTATATGCCAATCTTCTTCTCAAGCTTCTGGATCTGATTCAAGAATATCCAGGTCATCTGCATTCAAATTATCATTGGATGAATATGCTATAAAGTTAACGGATTGAAAATAAGGTAAAAGGTGGACTTGTCCAGCAGAGTATAGCCAGGCATTCTCTATTTACCATGACATGGGGTGCAATCCTGACACAGTACACTGGGAAACCAGTGTAGAACTTGAATGGACCACCGCTCTTGAAGGTCTTCATGGCACAGTCCAAAGACCCTGTGTATGGGTACTTGCCATTCGCATCAGGTTGCATCTTCTGAATCTGTGTCTTCACATAGTCAAAGGGCAAACTGCAAGCTGAGGCGAAGAATCCAGAAATAGCACTGGCTCCTGTAATCAAATTGGACAATTGCATCAGGAAGCTGACAGCAGGCCTAACATAGCTACATATAGAAATGGATGAAATTAAGCACAAAGACAGTTGCATAAGCTAAGAAAACGGGCATTCAATTTCAATAACAATAGCACAAAATGCACAAGGTTTCTAGGCACTAGAATCTTACCAACAACAGTAGAAATTTCTCCTGCACCAAGTTTGTCCCTAAATAGCTCGACACTCTGGTCATAGGAAGCAAGCATACCCATATTGAGTGCCATAGCTCTCACAACAGTTGGACCTGCACCCTTCCAAAGCGCAAGGACTCCCTCATCAGCAGTGATACGGTAGAGTGCATGAAAAGCATTCTTATAGTTGCGCCGTTGTGCAGCTGGCAGGGTCGAATCAGCTTGCATTCTAATGAGTGCCAAATCAGCAGGACTACCAACACAAGCACCAATTGCTCCAGCAGTCAGACCAATAAAAGCTTTCTGAATTAGAGGCAACGGCTTCCCTTCATTCTTTTCAACTGCTTTGTTAGTTAGAACCCTGAAAAATGTATCCGAGATATTCGTTTAAAATTAAATACTAGTTATAGTTGGAAACCAAGATAAAATAACTCCAATATTCACTGCTGATTTTAGATCTGCATTCATGACTTTGATAAAAGTAGTTAATTGGACATTGCAACATTTGTTCACGCTATATAGTAGTTAAGTAACTCCAAGATCATACAGTTCACCTAACACCAAAAATAAAAAAAATAAAAAATATAAGCCCCTTTGTGGAACAGAATTTTATATTCACATCAAACAAAACTTTTAAGTAGCATCATTCCTTCAAGAAAAACTTTGTACAAAAGAAGGTGCAGATAAATGAACAACCATCAACCTCATGGGTCAAGGCACTCAAAGGGTAAAGTCATTTTGAAGACAGCACAGCTTAAACAAAGTTGTATTTGCAACCATATATCTGACAGGGGCTAACCACTAGCTACTAATATGTAGGTGCAATCTCAACGCTACAACAGGCACCCATTCAAATGGAAATCATATGTTACAACAAGCTGATTCAGATATTTTTTGTGCAAGCAAATCAAAAAGTAATGACTGGTCGATTGATCGTAAAACAACAGACTATACAAACCTGAATGATCCAAGACGAGCAGTCGTGTACGTCGCTTGCCTTAGCAAACCGGCAGACAAACCCTGCCAATGAAAAGCGTCGGAGAAAATTAAGCTATATGTCAATCCAAGTTACCAATTAATTGCAAATGTCAGATGAACACAATTATGCAGGCTTAATGTCTTGTAATGTGGAGGATAGAGTAAAATCGCCATATGCTGGATTGCATTTAAGGTCAAGCAAATATTGTAGTGTTGCAGTATGCAGCATCATGTGCTGGATTGAAAATATGCATAGATAAACATCTAAGAACAAAATAGGCGTTCACAAGGTCAAATACTCAAACTTAATACATGGTTCAGTTTCTCTAGAATAAAATATTTCAATTGCAATAGCATAGAGTCAGTAACAAAGTTGCAAGTATTAGAACTTTTTATAAGGAAAAGTTACAGAGCACCAGGAAAATAAAACAAACCTTGTAGAAGGAACGGACACCCTCATTTGCAAGCATGTTCCTTGTGACCTGACCAGCAGAGCCCTCACCCAACTGGATCCTCACCTGAAACCAAAACAATAATAAGAATTAGTATAAGATGGGCTCCACTTGCAAAGCGCCCTAGAGTATAAAGCTCCAAAAAGGCATGCCATCAAGACTTTTGACAGTGACATCTGACATCTACTAAGCCAGTTATCAAGTTGGAATAGAAGTTAAAACATGTGGTTCCCTTTACCTATGACCTAAGGTTCTTTTAGGTGAAAGCATCAATAAACCATGGCAGGGGGTGGGGGACTGAAACAATTCCAACTAGTAGATCCTCACCAACAAATTACAATTGTATTATGATAACATATTTCATTTGCTCGAGTCCACTCAAACATAGAGGCAATCAAATGACAAAGACTAGTTCACAAATTGCGTCTATCCTCTTCTAAGAGGAAATCAGAGGGCATTAAAAAACAACCACCTACTACAAATGAAAATCCATTAAATGGTCAGCTAACGACCTCCATAGATACTCAGATCTTACCAAAAGAGAACCGAGCAGCAACGCACAGATGCCGACCTCACATGAATTAAAATCACAGCACAGAAACCGATCTCCATGGATCCAAGTAACTACAGCGAGCGAATTGTCCCATCCATAACAATCAGATCGCGCGGCCCAGAAAACGCACAACTACAATTCCCACCAGCCTTCCCACCCACCCACGACGCATACATGATCCAGTCACGGCAATTCCGACGGATCTAAAGCTAACCCCACCCAAATACCTAGCTCAGTTCCACCACGCTGACCCCAAGGCCACGCTCGATTCATCATCAGATCCAACCAAAAGAGCGCAAGCTCCGCGGGTACGCATCCGACCGACTGCTTCGCGTGGCAAGCAACCACCATTCCCGTAGATCTAAGCCCGCCAACCCCCGATCCCGCCACCCCACCCCAGCTCACACACGACACGAGCACTACAAAGGAAGCCGAACGGAGAGGACTGGCAGAGCGGCGCGGTGGTACGGTACCTTGACCATGTCGATAGGCTGGATGACGCAGGTGGCGAGCATCCCGGAGGCCCCGCCGTTAACGAAGGGCTTGACCGTCTTCCAGACGCCGGTGGTGGCCGCGGCCGCCGCCGCCGTCTGCTGGGGCTGCTGCTTCGCGTCCGCCATCCCCACCTCCGGATCGGGCTGCGCTCTGCTCGGCTCGGCTCGGGGGGCGGAGGGGAGCGGAGCGGAGGCGAAGCGAACGAGGCGGCGAGAGCGAGGGAGATGGAGCAGTAGGAGGAGGCGGCGGCCTAGATCGCTGGGTGGCGTCGCGCTTTATTGCGCGAGATAGATAGGTATAAAGAAAAGAAAAAAAAGAAATGGTTGTTGGAGCCAAGCAAAGGTGCGCCGCCGCGGCCTCGTGGGCGACGTCGCGTGCGGGATCGCCGTTTCGGCGCGTGGGCGCGGTGCACGGACGGTGCGGGGTCCAGTACGGGAGGCAAGACCGTAAGAGCCAATAGGCAAGCTGTGGTGTACGGGGTTGGTGTATAGAGCGAGTGCGATTGGGGAGCGCCGGAGTGGGCTCCAAGGACAGATACAACTTGCGGCTACGGTGGGAGACGCAGCCGAGTGTGGGTCAGGGGGGGCGCACTGGGGTTCACGTCCGCGCTCGCCCGTGCCCTTTAGGCTTCCGTCAAAACTGTTAAGAATTATTATTAGGAATAATAATTAGTGATCAATTATTGTAATTCTGTAATCATCGATAGTATAACTGTATAGACCTCTTCGGAAGGGTACAACCGCACAGGCCCTTTCGGATAGGCCCTTTCGGCACCAATGATTAACCGTCTTCTTCTGTGTATAAACATCTACTGTACACAACAGTAATAATCAATCATTATATCCATCACTTTCACTTTCGCTAAGGCCTTGTTTAGTTCCCAAAAAATTTGCAAAACTTTTCAGATTCTCCGTCACATCGAATCTTTAGACGCATGCATGGAGTATTAAATATAGACGAAAATAAAAACTAATTACACAGTTTGGTCGAAATTGATGAGACGAATCTTTTGACCCTAGTTAGTCTATGATTAGACAATATTTGTCAAATACAAACGAAAGTGTCATTATTCATATTTTGTAAAAAATCTTGGAAGTAAACAAGGCCTAAACACGTTATCAGCCACGTGCTCTGTCCACTCGAAAGCAAGTAGGCCAGAAAGAAAGAGTTCGCCGGAGTTCCACCGGAGACTCACCGGAGAGGTAGAAGATGACGACCCCTCCACTCCCTTTCATGAACGCCATGGTTGACGCGGTCACCGACGCCGTGGAGGCCGCCATCGCCCATAGCACCAGCCACCCTGGAGGACTCCGCAGGTTCATCCTTCAGGGCGCCATCCGCCGTGTCCTCAGGGACATTGGCCAGCACCGTATCGCCCTTCGCCGCCGTCTCACCACCGGACCAAACGCCGGTGGCCGACCTTCGACGCCACGCCAAGCCCCGCGTTCATCGCGGACACAATACACCACTGGTGTTTGCCCCCGCCACGGCCCGACTACCTTCGTCCGCCGGGTTGGGGCAACATCGGTGGCCTCGCCGAAGCCGTCGTCGTTGCCGAAGCCGTCTCCGTTCCCGGCGCCGACTCCAACGGCGCTGCTCCCGACATCGTCCTCGCTTCTTCGCCCGTGGAACGAAGGTGGTGGCCCTGCGACCGTGCGCCGGAATGACGACATGCCGGCTTGGCCACCGGGCTTCGCCTACGACTTCGACGTCGCGCTCAACCTTCCTCCAAGCCCGCCGCCGCTCTCTCCGATCAGGACACCATCGACCCGAGGCCGCTCCTACGCCGCAGTCACGGCTGCAAACATCGACGGGCACCGAAGCGCTCTCCCACTCGTGGACGCCCTCGGCGCCGGTTTCATCTCCTCCTCAGTGAAGGGGGAGGCGACCGGCCGCTCCTGAGCGCCGGCAGCGGGGCCGGTGGGGGGGGGGTCCCGCCGTTTCTTGGCTTGCTCGCCGGGGACGGGCGGCGCTCACCCTGCCGGCCGATCTCCATGGACGGGGAGAGAGCAGGGGCTCTGATCGGCCATAGGAGCAACGGGGGAAGGAGGAAAAGACGGCGGGCTTCGGCAGATGGCGCGGCGGCGGCAGCGCACCGGCGGCTGGCGGCGGCGGCCAGGCGGTTGGGCTGGGTGGTTAGGGTTTTCAACCCTAACCGTCGGCTTATATAGCCACGGCGGACTGGGCCGCGCCTGGCCAGCGCCTGGGCCGCGCAGACGGCTGGCTGTCGGGCCGCCCCATGGCTGATTTCTTTTCTTTTCTTTTATTTCTTATTTCTTTCAGCAGTAGTGGTAAATAAATAAATGGATAAACTGTTTTAGCCTATGCTTTATTTAGTTTATCCTCTGCAGAACATCAGATTATTTATGTTGTATGTTCCTGCTTGTACTGCTGGATATTATCATTGTATATTAATTTGTGGCTTGATTATATTGTGATGCAATGGCTTTTCTATTATATTTTTGATATATGTGGTGCACACAAACCCATTTGCACCACATATATTTGTGACTTTGATAATTATTTTGGTGATCTGTTAGTGCACCTAAAACCCCCCTGTTTTGCACTAACATAAAGTTACAATTGGAATTTTATAATAGAAATAGGGTATGTTGGTGCCCCAAACCACAAATTTTGCACCACATATAAGTTAAATTTCTATTTTGACTTAGCCACAATTTAACTATGACATCTTTATAATCAGAATTATTTCTAGATTACCATAAGATTAAAAATTGCAATATACATATCTTGATTATTTTGGTTAAATATACACAAGGTAATAGAGTCTATGGCAAAGGCTGCGCTTAATTCTTCATGAATTATTCTGCCTAGAGATCGTGCCATAGCAGTGATTTAATCACCTATTACTGAGAGGTCTACATCATTTTCTTTGAAATTTGATGATTACCTACATTGTGTTTTATCCAAAATAAAGGTATTGGATTGTTATATCATCATACAATTTTGATTATACACAAGGTAGTAGAGTCCTAAGCAAAGGCTGCATTTAATTCTTTATGAATTATCTTGCCTTGAGACCGTGCTTAGGCAGCAATCTAAATTGCCTACTATTAAGATCTACTCTTTGTCTATGACATAGAGACTATCTCACTTGTGTTTATCAAAATTAATGGTGATTTGGTTGTATGGTCTACACAATCTCGTGACTAATCACAACAAATCCAACACTAAGATAAGATATAAATCATAAAATATATTGCATTCAGAATTACAACTCTACCATGTTGTTTTTAATTTACCATAGGGTAAATTAATTAATCCATGGTTGCAAATGCACATGTAGGATTATGACTTCCACTAGGGAATTTGAGGAACTCTCTTTACACGGATAGAATTATCCTACATGGGCTTCTGATATCAAGATAGCACTTGCATCTCGTAGTCTTTTGGCAACAATACAGAACCCCCAAAATGGGGATGCCCTGCAAGAAAAGCAAATTTATCAAGCTTTGGCCTTACTACGGTTTTATATTCATAAGGATTTAAAATCTGAATACCTTATGATTGAGAGTCCCAAAGAATTATGGGACGCTCTTAAAGAACGATATGAACAGTAAAAAGAACTCATTTGGCCTGAGGCCAACCATGAATGGAATCACTTACGTCTCCAAGATTTCAAATCTGTGGCAGATTATAACCGTGTTGTTCATAAAATTTGCTCCAAATTGAAATTTTGCGAAAAAGAGCCATCAGATAAAGACAAAATAGAGAAAACACTCTCTACCATGCTCCCATCTGATAGAGTATTGCAACAGCAATACAGGGCTCATAATTACCAAGCATATTCTCAGCTTATCCATACATTAACTCAGGCTGAAAAACATGATGAACTCCTTTTAAAGAATCATCATAAGCGCCCTGTTGGTTCGGCGCCTCTACCTGAGGTTCACAATGTACAGGAAAAGCCTAAAAATAAGTTCAAAGGAAAGTTTCCAAAGAACAAATTTGGTAAACGCAAATTCAAAAAAAAGCAAAGATTTAATCACAATAAGAAGAACAAGGACAATGCAAAAGCTCCCAAAAATGACAACAAGTGTCATAGATGTGGAGATTTTTCGCATTTTGCCAAGAATTGCCGTACTCCAACGCATTTAGTTGCTTTGTACCAAAAGTCCTTAAAAGAGGCTAAGCCTGCAGGAGATAAGAAATATGAAGCACACTTCAATCTTGCAACTGAAGCTAACAAGGAAGCGGGTTGTTCCAAGATAGCCCCTAAGGAACAAACCCGTAGTACATCTCTCAATATTGAAGAGAAAATGCCATCAACAGACAACATGCTCATAGATTTTGAATCTGGAGACATGTTTGGAGATTTAGAATAATCTCATAATCTGAACCTTGATATCATAATATATATATATATTCCTATATATATATAGTGTTGTAATTAGTCTAAGTCATACCTTTATTTTGTGTCCTTATGTATCGTACATACTTGTTTTGTTCGATCAAGTTTGTAACAAGTTATTCATATTGTAATATATTATACTTGATATTCAATATATTAATATATACTTGTATGATTCATTTATAGCATTTATTTTCTTTACTATACATATAGATGTGTGATGAGCTCAATCCACTAGAGGAAGAACTATGTATTGTGGACTCAGGGGCCACAAACTCTATACTTAGAGAAATTAAATATTTCCAAACTCTTAAGAAAAGAGAAGGGAACAACTTGACTATTGGTGGTCATGATGCGTTAATAGTTGGTTCTGGACGGGCCACTATTACTCTCTCAATGGGTACACAGATTACGATAGAGGATGCACTGTTGTATCCTGAATCAACTTGTACCCTTCTAAGTTTTAGAGACATCCGTAAGAATGGTTTTCATGTGGAAACACATGAAGACAGTAAAGAGGAATATCTTCTCTTTACCAAACTTACGACATTTGGCAAACGAATTTGCGAAAAGATTTCTTCACTCCAACATGGATTGTATTTCACATATATAAAACCTGTAGAACATATTGCCTACAAAATAATTTTCCGAGATGTCGATACATTCCGTAACTGGCATGATCGACTTGGGCATCCTGGAATTGGGATGATGAGGAAAATTATTAGCAATTCTACTGGTCATGACATGGAAAAAGCAAGATTTCCCCAAAATAAAGATTTTTGCTGCACTGCTTGTGCTACGGGGAAATTAATTTTAAGACCATCACATCTTAAAATACGAGCTGAACCACTTAAATTCCTTGAACGAATTCAAGGAGATATTTGTGGTCCGATTCAACCATTATCGGGGCCGTTCAGGTACTTCATGGTTTTAATAGACGCATCCACTAGATGGTCTTACGTATGTCTTTTATCGACACACAACCATGCCTTTGCTAAAATAATGGCTCAACTTATTAAGTTGAAAGCTCATTATCCTGAACATCGGATTCAATCAATCCGAATGGACAATGTTGCTGAATTCTCATCCCGTGCTTTCAATGATTATTGCGTGGCATTGGGAATTCAGGTTCAGCACTCTGTACCTTACGTCCATACTCAAAATGGTTTGGCTGAATCGTTGATTAAAAGAATCAAGCTCATTGCACGACCATTGTTAATGAATTTCAAATTGCCTACGTCATGTTGGGGTCATGCAGTCCTGCACGCTGCAGACCTAATCCAACTACGACCAACTGCATATCACGAAACATCCCCTTTACAATTAGTACGTGGGAATCCTCCGAGTATTTCCCATTTGCGTAAGTTTGGGTGCGCTGTATACGTACCCATCTCACCACCTCAACGAACATCAATGGGCCCTCACAAGAAATTGGGTATCTATATTGGATACTCATCTCCATCAATTATTAAGTATTTAGAGCCTCTTATAGGGGATCTATTTACTGCCCGGTTCGCTGATAGTATTTTTAATGAGGATCATTTCCCGGCATTAGGGGGAGAATTGTACCAAAAAGAATGCCAGGAAATAGATTGGGATGCTAAAGGCATCTCATTTACTGATCCACGTACTATAGAAACTGAACAACAAGTTCAAAGAATCATTGATTTGCAAAATATTGCAAACAATCTGCCAGACGCTTTCATTGATCATAAAGGTGTCACAAAGTCTTTACATCCTGCAAGGAATGTGCCTGAACGAGTGGAGGTACCTAATAAAACCACTCAATCCCAATTTGGTAAAAAGAGGGGGAGAAGCACTTCCAAGAAACAGAATCTGATTATTGACAAGCAAAGACACCCAAAGGACACATATTGTCCATCAACTAGCTCAGTTATGCGCATAAACACTGAGGCTGTAACAGCTGAAAACCCTCGATCCATCATCTTGGGAAATCATGATGAATCTTTAAGGGTAGACGAAATTTCTATAAATTTCGCTGAGACTGGAGAGTCTTACAATCGTAAGTCCATAATTGTCGACATTTATTTCTCTGAAGAAATTGCAAATATCATCCAAACTGATACAGATCCCAAGTCCATGGCTGAGTGCAAGAAGCGCTCAGATTGGGATAATTGGAAGATAGCAATTCAAACAGAGATTGCCTCGCTTTATAAAAGGGAAGTGTTTTCGGCTGTAATGCCAACACCCCCTGGTATCCTCCCTGTGGGATACAAATGGGTTTTTGTCCGCAAAAGGAACGAAAACAACGAAGTGGTGAGATATAAAGTGAGGCTAGTGGCACAAGGTTTTACGCAAAGACCTGGCGTTGATTTCAACGAAACTTACTCTCCAGTAATGAGCGGAATAACATTCCGATACTTAATAGCATTGGCAGTACAAAATCGTCTATCTATGCAGTTGATGGACGTCGTGACCGCATATTTATATGTATTGCGTAAAGTTGCAGAAGTCATTATTGGCTTAAAGCAGTCAGGTCGAATGTGGTACAATCGGTTAAGTGAATTCCTTAAGCAAAAGGGATACACAAATAATGATGACTGTCCATGTGTCTTCATTAAGAAGTCATCAACTGGATTCTGTATTATATCAGTTTATGTTGATGACCTCAATATTATCGGCAATGGATCCGATATTGATGAAGCACGTCATCATTTAAAGATGGAGTTTGAGATGAAGGATTTGGGTCAAACCAAATTCTGCTTGGGTTTACAACTTGAGCACTTACCTTCTGGTATATTCGTATACCAATCTACCTATGTCCAAAAGATATTGGAGAAATTCAATATGGACAAGTCATATCCAACAAAAACACCGATGGTAGTTAGGTCCTTAGATGTGGATAAGGATCCATTTAGACCTCGGAAAGAAAATGAAGAGATATTAGGACCACATTTCCCATATCTCAGTGCCATAGGAGCACTAATGTATCTTGCTAACAATACCCGGCCGGATATTGCATTTGCAGTAAATCTGCTGGCAAGACATAGTGATGCACCTACCAAGCGCCATTGGATAGGAGTCAAAACGGTATTTAGATACCTTAATGGCACAAAAGATCTTGGTTTATTCTATAGCAGAAATCAAGATCCAATTTTGTTAGGATATACAGACGCTGGTTATCTATCAGATCCACATCATGGTAGATCCCAGACGGGCTTTGTTTTCTTACAAGGTGGTACAACAATATCTTGGAAGTCTTCAAAGCAGACACTAACATCCACCTCTACCAATCACTCTGAAATAATTGCTTTATATGAAGCATCACGCGAATGCGTATGGCTTCGCAGAGTAATCCACCACATAACACAATCATGTGGTATTGGTATAGCTGAGACACCGACAATTATCTTTGAAGATAATTCGGCTTGTGTTACTCAGATGGAGTCAGGATATATTAAGAGTAATATGACTAAGCATATTATTCCCAAATTATTCTACCCTCATGAGCTCCAAAAGAATGGAGAAATAGAGATCTTGCAAACAAAATCTTGTGATAATCTAGCAGATATTTTCACAAAATCTCTGCCATACTCCACATTCAAGAAATGTGTTGATGGAATTGGTATGAGAAAGCTTAAAGATTTGCAAAGATCAGGGGGAGAATCTCTCTAAAGATATTCTACTTCATCAATTATATTATACTCTTTTTCCTTTATATGAGTTTTACTCTATTAAGAGATTTCTCACATAAGGTTTTTAATGAGGTAATAGTAACACAAGGTGATTGTCATATTATCTATTTTTCCTCATTGAGGTTTTTCAAGGATAATATTTGACATTTTGATCTCTGATCAAATTGTTTTAGACTAAGTCTTTAGGTCACCTAAAGGGTCTATTAACATTGATTTTATATATATTATGGAGTTTCTCCTTATTTTTCCCACTGGGTTTTTAGGGAGTTTTACTTGGTATATCTATATACTTTGGATTTTTCCCACAGGGTTTTTCCAAAGCTTCAAGACTTTACTGACGGACAAATAACGGTGTCTATACAAGATCAATTGATCAAGGGGGAGTGTTAAGAATTATTATTAGGAATAATAATTAGTGATCAATTATTGTAATTCTGTAATTAGCATGTGCTAATTACATCATCGATAGTATAACTGTATAGACCCCTTCGGAAGGGTACAACCGCACAGGCCCTTTCGGATAGGCCCTTTCGGCACCAATGATTAACCGTCTTCTGTATATAAACATCTACTGTACACAACAGTAATAATCAATCATTACATCCATCACTTTCACTTTCGCTAAACAAAAACGAACTTTTGGTAAAACATTGTGCATTGTTGCTCGTTGGAGGCTAAAATGCTTTGCTTTGGGTCCTATGTTTAAGTTTGGGTCTGGTTAATCAAGTCATGTCCGTATAGCGTTGAGAATATCCTCCCTCCATAAATCAACTTCTGTTGAGTTTACTGAGGACAATCCCAATAAAAAAACCACTATAGGATACCGTATCAAGAAACTATCCTTCCGCAAAAATTATTAGCAGAGTCCCGATAAAAAATTACTCAATCATCTTGCGTGTTACTCTCTTTCATCTATGGATCCTCTACACATTTGGCTTTTCATTTTTTCTCTTCCATGATTGGTACACAAACATAGAAATGTTTAAGTATTAGAAAACATTAATCACTAAACTAAAAAGATAGATGAGACTACACATTGCTAACCGCAAAACTGCGAAAAGGACGAAGAAGAACAAAACAAAAATCAAAATCAAAAGACACTAAAGAGCTAATCAAGGCCTTGTTTAGATGCGAAAAAGATTTTGGATTTCGCTACTGTAGCACTTTCGTTTGTTTGTGGCAAATATTGTCCAATTATAGATTAACTAGGATCAAAAGATTCGTCTTGTGATTTACAGGTAAACTATGCAATTAGTTTTAATTTTTGTCTATATTTAATGCTTCATGCATGTGCCGAAAGATTTGATATGACAGAGAATCTTAAAAACTTTTTAGTTTTCATGGTGAACTAAACAAGGCCCAAGAGGTTTGAACAACTAGTGATATGCACAAATCAAAATACGTTGAAGAGCCACACCAGAGATCTGATCGCGCTATGCTGCAAGGAACTTAGTGCCTAGGCCCTGGGTCCTTTCCACCGCGCCCTCGCGATGTCCCTGGCGGCATGACGCCCGCTGCCTAGCGCTATGCAGAACTCGCGCGGACAAGGAGAAGCAATAGGAGGACGCAAACGAGGGCCCTCGACGAGTTATGTGGCTGCAACGAAGGGGCCTGCACCACCGTCCACTCGGTGGACCACGCCCCGCTCGGTGGCCGTGACGAAGGGCTTCGCGCCTACGTCCGCTCGGTGGCCACAACAAAGAGCTCTGTCCCCATGCCCGCTCGGTGGCTAACCACGGGGAAGATGAGCGTCATCTCTACTTCGTGCTCAGCACCGGTGAAAGCCCAAGTTTGGTTTTGGTAATTAATGACACCAAGTTGCTAATGCCTTGTGTTTAAGTGATTTGAGTTAGGCATAGCAACACATGTGATGAAGATGCATGATGACATGGAAAGGTGGCCACATGATCACAAAGGTATAAAGTATGAAGTGGAGATCATGGTGATAGACGAGGAGCAAAGTAATCAAGGCAAAGATATAAACATAGGGTTTTTCTTTTGCTGGTCTAAGTTGAGTAGAGAAGTGATTGACCAGATTTAGGATAGATAGCCGACTATCAAGAGGGGAAATCACGGTCATCTCTCGAATCAAGTGCTACTAAGTCTATATCTTGAGCATATGCATTAGGATCTAGTAAAGTACTAACCTAACTCCTTTGGTGAAAATATTTGTGAAAAGCTAACACACATGCACTTTAGTGATGGACACTTGGTGATGTTAGCATATTTGCAAAGGAGGTGGAGTTCCTAGGGTAGAGAGGGACTTGGGTTCCTCTCTCCCCCCTCCGCCGAGCTTGCGAGGCGGGATTCGCCGCTTTTAAGAAAATTATGTGTATATTTTTTATTGCGCCGGTGGAAACTTTAGAGAAAACGCGGGAGTGTGAGAAACACTCACCAGACGCAGTGCTCAGAGGCACCGGACACGTCCGGTGCACTGTCGATGTTTGACCAGAGAGAGCAGAGTACACCGGACGCAAGTTATCGACTGTGTGCGCGTCCGGTGCTTGCTAGGGTCAGCACGCTAGACTGCAAGGGTTTCTGACAAGGCACCGGACGCATCGGAGTGAGTCCGGTGCTTAGCGTTTGGTGTGGGAGCGGTTTGCAACCCTCTCTGCGCATGAGTCCGGTGAGTGATCGAGAGTTTGCAGACCTCTCTGCACACACGAGACCGGTGTGCACCGGACGCGGTCGTGTCCGGTGGTCCGCAGGTGACCGTTAGAGTTTGACGCACGAGATTCAAAAGTGGACACATGGCTAACCCTAGAGCACCGGACGCAGGGGGTCGAGCGTCTGTGGTACTCTGCTGAGCGTCTGGTGCCCCTAATTTCAGCCCAGTGAAAGTGGCCAACGACTCTTTTGTTGAGGAGACTTATAAATAGGAGGTGACCAGCTTTGGGAGGTTCTCTCTTGCACATTTGATTAGTTGAGACATACATTGAGCTAGAGAACACTCTCTCCACTCATCTCCTTGCTTGATTGCTAATCCTAATGAGATTGAGTGAGATTGAAGTGCATTGCATTGAGAGTTGCATCTAGAGGCACTTGATTCTTGAGTTTGCTACGAATTTCTTGTTACTCTTGGGTGTTTCCCGACGCCCTAGACGGCTTGGAGCAGCGGTGGTGTTGAGCTCGTGATTGGAGATTGTTTCGAGCCTCATCAAGTGATTTGTGAGGGGTTCTTGAGCCTTCCCTATGGGAGATCACAATTGACTACTCTAGTGGATTGCTCGTGGCTTGGAGGATCCCCATCTTGTGAGTGGATGTGCGGCACCCGCTGAGGGTTTGGCTTTGGATTGCCAATTAGCTCGCGATCCATCAAGTGGGTGTATCGCCACAATGAGGACTAGCTTGCCGGGAAGCAAGTGAACCTCGGTAAAAAATCTTGTGTCATCTCTTGCCGAGGATTATTTATTGTGATTTCAATTGTGAGTGATTAGTTGGATATATATCTACTCTACAACATCGGTATAATAATCACTCTCCACTCCTCTACATACTTGCTTATCTTGCTAGTTGTTTAGCTTGTATAGCTTAGTTCTTGTTTAGAGTAGAGTCGTTGTGTAGCCTTCTCTAGTTGTTGTGGTTTAGTGTTTAGCCTTCTTGCTAGACTTGTGTAGGTGGCTTGCATATCTTAGTTGTGCTAGTGCTAGAATAGCTTCGCCACTTATTTTACTAACTCACTTGTTTAGTAAAGTTTGTAGAAAATTTAAATAGGCTATTCACCCCCCTCTAGCCATTTGGACCTTTCAACCGGCTGCCGCACAAGAACGTCAGCGAGCTCCCTGCACAACTCGCACTGCAGCACCTCGCAAGAGCATGTGCGGAGGATTTTGCGGAGGCATGAGCGAGCAAGGTGGGCGCGCGTAGGAGTTGCGCCTCGCTGGCCATGATAGCGGGAGCAGTAGATCCGGATAGAGGCCACTAGAAACTACTCGAGTCTCCCCAATGGGGTGAAACCAGTTTCTTTGCACCTCGGTGCTAGCAAACACTCGGTTTCTTGAAGTAGAAATCGTTTCCATGTATTTTACTCTCTGAAAGAGCATCTAGGCCCCTAATGATTTTGGTGATTAATGACATTGTTGTTTACTATGACTAACGTGTGTTTTGTAGAGGCAAAGTCATAGGTAAGGTCATGGTAAATAGGTACTCGATGGACAGGGACGTATATGCCTACTTAATAGTGGAAATCGTTTCGGTTTTCAAAGGATGGATGGACATCATCAAGACTAGACTAGGTCTAAGTGCCATATGGTGAAGAAGGGCACTTAGAGTAGTTTAGGACTTTGTTTTTATTTGACCGTACTATTAAGAGGGGCTTTGATCTAGTAGCTTGATTTAGGCAAGGCTTTAAGTTTAGGTGTGGTGCACACTTGGTAAACCTAGCACTAGGCAGCTCAGAGATAGTCCTTAGATCGAGAGGTACAAACTTCGTTTTGGAGCGATCGCGTTTCGATGAAGTTAGGGTGCCCAAGGGGGCACCGGACGCTGCACCGGACGCTCTGTGAGTGCGTTCCGTAAGGTCCTTAGCCGTTGGAACAGTGCCGTGCTTAGGGTTAGGCACCGGACGCTGGCACCGGACTCACCGGGCAGCGTCCGGTCCCTTACCCAAGGAGGTTGCAAACCTGCCCTGAGCACCGGTCGCTAGCAACGGACGCACCGGGTAGCGTCCGGTCCCATGCGCAGGGAGCATGTAAGTTTCCCCGGAGCACCGGACGGTGCACCGGACGCTGAAAGTTAGCGTCCGGTGACCTGTCAGAAGCAAGTACAGTTAGCCGTTATGGAGCACCGGACGCTCGGTGCAGTGCGTCCGGTGCAACATAATGTGCGTCCGGTGACCCCGTTTTCAGTGGAAAACGGTTGGCTGACCTTTGGACTTCGTGGGTAGTATTTATACTCCTCTGCCTCGTCCATGAGAGGTCTCTTGCCCATTTGAACTTCAGAGAAACTTGTTGTGGAGCAAGAGAGTAGCAAGAGCCTAGAGATGATTGAGAATTGAGTGATTTCTTGAGAGAATCCTTCTCTAGTGAGTTCCAAGAGTCAAGTGTGCATCCACCACTCTCTAGAGCCTTGTTTGGGTCAAGTGAGAGTTCTTTGCTTGTTACTCTTGGTGATCGCCATCACCTAGACGGTTTGGTGGTGATTGGAGGCACGAAGACCGCCTGGAGTTCTTGTGGGTGGCTCGTGTCAAGCTTGTGAGCGGTTTTGGACGATTCACAGCGACGGGGTGTCAAAGAATCGGCCCGTAGAGAGCACTTGGTCCTTGCGCGGACCAAGGGGGAGCAAGACCCTTGCGCGGGTGCTCCAACGAGGACTAGTGGAGAGTGGCGACTCTCCGATACCTCGGCAAAACATCGCCGAGCACTTTCTTCCACTACTCCTTTACATTCTAGCATTTACTTTGTGTTTTTACATTCTTAGAATTGCCATGCTTGAGTAGGATTGGAACTAGGTTGCAAAACTTTTATCCGGTAGCTCTCTAGATCACACTAGGCACAAGGGGTTGAATTGGAGCTTATAGGTTGCTTAAATTTTTAGTTTTGAGAAGCCCAATTCACCCCCCCTCTTGGGCATCTTGATCCTTTCAATTGGTATTGGAGCCTAGTGCTCATTATTTAGGCTTCACCGCCTAGAGAAAAGATGTCTAACGGGGATGGACCGCCACCCATGTTCGATGGGGATGACTTCCCGTATTGGAAAATACGGATGGAGTCATACCTTGAGGCATGCGATGTAAAGTGCCTAAAAGCCGCGACCGAAGGGTTTACCCCTCCGGCAAGAGACATCGCTCTTACTCCACAAGAGCAAGAAAATGAGAAGTGGAATGCGAAGGCCAAAAACCACATCTTTAGAGGCCTTTGCAAAGAGGTGTTCAACCGCGTTCGGAGCCACAAAACCGCCAATGCCCTTTGGAAGGAACTTTGTGCGCTCCATGAGGGATCAAAGAGTGAACGCGAGGAACGCTATCACTTAGTGATGAATAAGCTTAATACATTTGAGATGCTTCCTAAAGAAAATGCTAATAAAATGTATTCTCGCTTGAATGTCATTGTAGAGGAGCTAAATGGACTTGGGCTCACTCAAATGAGTGCGGCGTATGTAGCAAGGAAGATACTATGTGTGCTTCCTATTGAGAAATATGGGCACATAGTAACGGTGCTTCACCAAGTGATAGCGTTATTGGGGAAGATCAATGCTCATGAGATGTACATTGTAAAGGCGATCTCTCCACCGCTACACCAACCGCCATATTGGGGAAGATCAATGCTCATGAGATGTACATGCACATGAGCCCCCAAGATGGCTCCTCATCGGTCAAGAAGGAGAAGAAGGACTTGGCTCTCAAAGCTTCTCACAAGGGCAAGGCTAAAAAGATTGAAGTTGAGTCATCGACTTCAAGTGATGATGATGCATCTATTGCCCTCATGGTGAGAAGAACCACAAAGATGTTGAAGAAGCTCAACAAGAATGGAGTCAACTTTGACTCCAAGAAGAAGAAGTTCTTCACAAGTAGCAAGAGAAAGCCCATCTCCGAGATGGATTGCTACAATTGTGGTGAGCTTGGTCATCTTGCTCATCAATGTCCAAAGCCCAAGAAGGACAAGTACAAGAAGAAGAACAAAGAGCAAGATGATTCAAGTGATGATGAGAAGAATGACAAGAAGCAATACAAGAAGATAGGTGGCAAGAAGAAGGAGCACTACAAAAAGAAAACTGGCAAGGCCTACATTGTTGGTGATTGGCTCACCGACATTGAGAGTTCAAGTGGTGACTCCTCCGGCAATGAGAGTGATGATGAGAAGGTGGCCGCCATTGCCATCGATGCTTCATCACCATCATCTTCACCACCATCTACATCCTCTACACACCTATGCCTCATGGCTAAGGGTGACCGGAAGGTACAAAGTGAGGATGAGAGTAGTGAGAGTGATAGTGAATACGAATCACCCTCTTATGATGAACTTGTAAAATTGCTTAACAAGTACACATAAGTCATAAGAAAATCTAGAAGTGAAAGTGAAAAGCTTGAACTTGAAAATGAAACACTTCTAGCAAAGCTTAAGTCTAGTGATGAGCTTAGAGACCAAAATGAGATCATGACCACTAAGCTCAAGGAGCTCAAACTCTCTTTAAAAGAGCTCAAAGAAAAACATGATAAACTTGAGAGTGTGCATGATGAGCTTATCACTAGATATAGAGCAATGAAGGAAGAGCTAACAACTCTAAAAGCAAACTATTACAACCTTGAAATTGCTTATGAACTTGCAATTGATGAAACACATGCTGCTACTAACAATGTTGCTAAGCTTGATGTAGCCACATCTTGTGATGACTTACTTGTGGAGAGCACAAGCAAATGTGTTGATTGCAAGGGCAAGAAAGTGGTAGTGGTCGAGAGTTATGAGGATACTATCAAGCTCAAGGATGAAATTGTCATGCTCAAGAAAGAGTTGCAAGATCAAGCCAAGCACAAGACCATCGTAATTGAGTCACTTGATCAAGATAAGAAGCTTGCATATGAGAACAAGTTGCTCAAGGAAGAAAATCAATATCTCAAGCTTGGTTTGATGTATGACAAGCAAGAAGAAGATGAGACATTCATCTTGGATGAGTTAGCTAGCAACAATGACCCAATCATCAAGAAGCTAACTCAAGAGAACAACAAGCTCAAGAAAGAGAAGGAACACCTAACCATGGGGTTAGCAAAGTTCACAAAGGGGAAGGACCTTCAAAGTGAGCTTTTCATGAACACCGTCATGAAGATGGACAAGAGTGGAATTGGCTACAAGGCTCATCAAACAAAGCTCATCAAGTCACTAGACACTCATGATCAACCAAGCAAGCCAAAGCCAAAGAGATGCTTTGAGTGTGGCCAAGAAGGACACTTTGCTCATGAGTGTAAGGCACCACTACCACCACCCTTGCCCAAGGATGCAAGACCATTTGCCTTCAATGCTCACTACATTGTAAGGAAAGACAAGTGTGGCAAGGTCAAGGTTAGCTTCATGGGGCCACCCAACAAGCAAAGGCCAAAGATGATTTGGGTGCCAAAGCAACTAGTAGAGAAGGTCAAGGGCCCTAAGCAAATGTGGGTCCCTAAATCTCAAGCTTGATCTCTTGTGTGTAGGTGAACTACAAGACCGGTGGATCACATTGGGTAATTGATAGTGGTTGCACTCAACATATGACCGGAGATCCCCGGATGTTCACCTCTCTTGATGAAGATGTTGACAACCAAGAGAAGATCACATTTGGTGACAACTCAAAGGGCAAGGTCAAGGGACTAGGAAAGGTTGCTATATCAAATGACAACTCCATCACCAATGTGCTCTATGTGCAATCATTGAGTTTTAATTTGCTCTCGGTTGGACAACTTTGTGATCTTGGATTTGAATGCCTATTCAAGAAGAAGGAAGTAATTGTGACCAAGGAAGATGACAATGAAGTGATATTCAAAGGCTTCCGACACAACAACTTATATGTAGTAGATTTCTCATACGATGAAGTTGATGTCAAGACTTGCTTATTCACCAAGACTTCACTTGGGTGGTTGTGGCACAGAAGGTTAGCACATGTTGGAATGGGCACACTCAAGAAGTTGATGAAGAAAGGATTGATTAGAGGCTTGAAGGATGTGACATTTGAGAAGGACAAGCTTTGTAGTGCATGTCAAGCCGGCAAGCAAGTTGCAAACACTCATCCAACCAAGGCCTATCTCTCTACTTCAAGAGTGCTTGAGCTACTTCACATGGATTTATTTGGACCAACCACATATGCTAGTCTTGGAGGCAACAAATATTGCTTGGTCATAGTTGATGATTTCTCCCGGTACACTTGGACATTCTTTTTGCAAGACAAGGCCGAAGTTGCATCAATATTCAAGAAGTTTGCAAAGAATACCCAAAATCAATTTGATGTGAAGATCAAAAAAATTAGAAGTGACAATGGCAAAGAGTTTGACAACACCAACAATGAAGAGTATTGTGATGAAGTGGGAATCAAGCATGAGTTCTCCTCAACATACACACCACAACAAAATGGGGTTGTAGAAAGAAAGAACCAGACATTGATCACCATGGCAAGAACAATGTTAGATGAATACAACACTTCGGAGAAGATGTGGGCCGAGGCAATCAACACCGCATGCTGTTGGGTATTCTTAACATCACTACGAAAAGTAGACAATTCCTAATTCTAGTAACGGTGCCAAAAATGCCAAACCTATCCCTCACACCACTTAAGCCAAGTTGTCATCCCCAGCATGATATAAGAGACGCGGTATTGAAATATGCAATTGCTCTTCTAAATAAATAATGAATGGGATCTGCAAGCGCACAGATTAATACCGATGTAGCATTTTAACCGGGAAGTATTCCAGGTATCGTTATTTATATTTTTACCACTGGGAAGGGATTAGCAATCATCACTATTGATTACAGAATAGAATATGAGATTGAGCATCTATCATTGTATGTATAATTGAGAACATTTATCTAACTCTTCATACAGGGATAAGTGTCACATAAAAGATATATGAAATAATAATAGTGACAAAGATAATTAGTCTGATCTAGCCACATAATAAATATGATAAGCACCTCAATTAGATACTCTAGAAAGTCATTAGCATGGTATTAGAATGAACTAAAAGAATGTTCCCTAAGTTATTCTCAACTATATAGTCTAGCATATCATAGTTAGTGCAAGCATACTTAGCAATCATTGTGAGACAAGACTACGCCCATGCATAGTGATATTAGCAAGGTAAATGAGAAACATAGCAATCACTCCCCTGTAATGATGTTGCTCTACCAGCCCAATACACGAGAGGTGGACTATATAAGAATCAATGAAGCTGTCACTGTCACGAACTACCCCACGATCTGGCATATTGGGTACAATCGCAGATAAATACGGTATAAGCACCACACCTACACAATATCTATCATTTACCCATGGATCCGATGGATAAACGCTATACGATCCTAAGCATGTATATAGATCCAATCTAACTAAGCCAAGTACATAACTATGATAAACTAAGAACAATATAATCTTGAATATAAGCAAGTAGAGCAAAGTCATAAGCAATATATTGAAGTAGAACAAAGTCATATTCATAACATTGAAGAACAAAGATAATTAGAAAGCAATTAGAAGCACAATTAGAGAATTACCAAGAATCCTCCTGACAGATCCGGAATCCAATCGAAGATTGACTCCTTCTAGTTCTAATCCTATGTAGCTATGCTAATCTAGATATCTAATTGATGTGGTGGCTCTAATCTTGATCAGAGGCTTCTTCTCCCTTGAAGAACAATGAATTAGGGTTGAGAGGCTCTCTCCTCCAGGGGCCAGGGGGTCTGGTTTTATAGTCCCTTCAAGTGAATATGGGCCGTTGGATCAAACTGACATAGATTGTATGGTTTAGATTCATCCTTTAGGTCGGTGGAGATCTCCCACGAAGCAGAGTCCTGATTGGACTCCAGAGGTGGGCGGGCGCCTAGGGGAATAGGGCGGGCACCCTGCCTCTAGCCCCGTTTCGCCTCCGCTTCGGTCTCGTGGCTTCTAGAGTCTTCTAGATGTAAGATAATTGCACGGCACGTTAATATCTCTATGTAATCCCGACGTGTGGGCCTTTCTTCCGTATTTCCTGATAACCCCCTACAGAAATAGGCAAACACCAAAACTCGTGGAATTCTGTCAGATAAAACCCTAAGTCTAGATGTTGATTTCATTTGGATCCTTTTCTTTATTTATTTGATAATTAAATTTGATACTTAAGGACCGTCAACAAACTCCCCCAATCTTACCTCTTGCTCGTCCCTGAGCAAGGATAGACTCAGCTATGGATCATAAGTTGTTGCAATATCTTTAAAAATTGACGGTACACATGCTTTTTAAATAAGATCTCATCTCTGAGTTAGAGTAAACTGTCAAGACTTGAAACTTACTTACTTTACCTTCACCATGGGACTTGTAACCGTCACTTCTGTCTTGAGTGGTTAAAAGATAGAACAGTCTAGTCAAGTGCCATGTCTCTTATTCTTGATCAGCTATAGCTCTGGTGTTTTTGCAGATTTTCAAATAGTTTCAGAGATTCCTTGTATGATTCTCTCATATCTCTCTTTTGTGGTATTTCTGGATCCTTACCAAGGCAGTGATGGTATATGCCTTCTCTCAAAAATATGTAGTATTTGTGGTATAAGGCATAGTGACATTGCCTTCTCTCTCACCCTACTCTAATAAGGCTTTAATATCTGGAGCTCATAGGTGGGAGATAAAGTATACATACTGACAAGACATTTATTGCATAGTCAAACCATGGATCCAAAGAAACAAATCAATAAGCCAAATCAAGATGTGCATGTGTGGCGAATGAATGGTGTATGGTGATGATGGTGATAACAATGGTGGAAGTCTAATTCTACTTTTGCTCTTTTGAGGGGATACATACCTTCCTTGCTTTTTGAATAGTGAGGAGAATGAGATGCTCTTCTTTTTCTTTTCTCTCAGGTGGGTATCTTGTATCCCTAATTCTACTGTCGGACACTTGTCCATTTTTACCTCTCGTCTCACTTTTTTCTTTTCTTTCGAGGTTCCGGGCACTTGCCCTTTTTTATTTTCTCGTATCTCTTTTTCTCTTTTTTTAGAGCACTCATCTCTTGAGATAAGATAGCAAGTGGTAGTAACAAGATAACTTGAGCATTTATTTCACAAGAGAAAACAGAAATATTTTTGGATATTCTCTCCCGGATTAGGAGTAGAATATTTTTGGGTGATTCTGGAGATGGAAATGGATGGATATATGTGGATGGTACTTCCGGAGTAGAAGTAGCATATATGAGTGAACGTGCAAGTGAAATCTTGATTTAACCACATGACAAGCTCCTAAGGGTCTACACAGCTTGACCACACTCAATGCTCATAAGCAGTAAATAGTAAATATGTGGCTCAAAGTCTAACAAGCATGTATATATGGCTGTGGTAGGAATTTAAACTCTCATCATACAGGAACTCATCATGTAATATTTTAAAGATTTTCAAAGATAAAATTCTCCAGAATTCTAGCATCTCTAGGAACAGATAAACAGCAGCTCAACCTTCCCATATCATATCCGTTAACAACTTAGACTTCAAATCAAGTTTTCATCCCACAAGTTTAGGTCTAGAGCAAGCTTTAAATTATAACAGTTATATCTAAACTTGAGAGAGAACTTAAAATTTGCAAATTAAGAAGAGCAACTATTCATCATATCCATGCTTGAGTTTTATTTAGATACAGATTAGCATAGCCACTTTATTTATTTATTAAACACACTAAGCAAAAGATATATATATATATAAGCACAAAATCTTTATTTGGTTTTTCATAGTTATGTATATTTATATTCTAAAATAATATAAGTATAAAGATAAATAGATAGAAATACTTATCGAGATAAATAGGGGTGCTCTCCCCCAAGCTGAATTTTGACGTAATTTCTCTTGATGTAGCTAGCAGGTGGCAGAGGTGTATTTGAAAGTCAGCAGCATTCTGACAGCTATTAGAATGTCCTCCGTCTACTAGTCTTCTTGATTCTTAAATTCTGTGGAGCTCAAATAGACAACAAAGCTTGTGGAACTGATTAAGTGTTAGCATAAATATCTAGCCTTTATCATGTTGAGACTCCTTAATAATTATTATTCCCTGTTTTTATATTTTCATTTTAGAAAGCAGAAAAGAAATATTTATTTTATTTTTATGCCATCACAGTGAATGTACTTATGGGTTTTATGCCACTCGTATACTCACCTTACTGTTTTTCACATTTTTTTTATTTTTTATTTTTAAGATAATATGAATATGATTAACTAAGTAAACTAGTTGAAATAATTGAAAGGGAAAGGATAACTACCAAGTTTACCTCTTGGCAAGGCGTTCGGTGTTTTTTAAGTCCTCCGAACGGGACTCTCCGTTTTCTTAATTGTCCTGGAATTCGTTGGGTGGCGTAGTCGGTACTTCCGGCCGCGCCTCTTCTTCATGTATAGTTATCTTCTCTTTCCATATCTGACACGGTGCTTCGGTCTCCTCTGGATAGTTCTGTTTAAACTGTATGTCTTCTGACCTTACTACTTCTCCTTCGTAGTCTGCCCATCCGTCCTTGATGATATGCCTCCTCTGGTTGCGGTTGCGTCTCTTTCTCACCTACTTAGATTCTTCAACGATATAGTTAGAGTCAGTAAAATAACGGCGTACCTTCTCTAAGAGGAAGTGCATATGAACTTTTCCAGTTCCAATGTAGATAATTGCTTTAACGGTGCTGAGGAACGGTCTTCCAAGGATAATGGGTGGATCATACTCGTCTTCTCCCATGTCAATAACTTGAAAGTCTGTGTAGACAAAATTATCGTCTATTTTGACAGGGACATCAGTTACTATTCCTTTAACTTCTCAAAATGTCTGATTTGCCATCTGGAGCTGAATGTATGTTGGTTTTAGGGGCATGGTTCCGAACAAGAGCCGATAGGTGACTGCGGCCATTATGTTGACGCCCGATCCAGTGTCGCAAGTCGTCTTGTAGAAGTTGTATCCATTTATGGAGCAATAGATGCTTGGCATTCCTGGGTCGTCCTTCTTGGTCAAAAACGGTGACTTAAGTTGGTGATCTTGGCCTCCATGAACTACAGTGACCATCTTAGCTGACTCGGTCCACACTTGCTTGTTCCTGTTCCTCCTGTTGGTCCTCTTCCTTGATTCACGTCTGGATTGATCTGGAATTTGTGTAGTCTTGTTCTTGAAGAAAAATGTCTCCTTCCTCCCTTTGATGTAGAAACTGATCTTGGCAGCACTGGCATAGATGATAGCTCCCATGGTATTCAAGAATGGCCTCCCTAAGATGATGGGTGCTCTCTCATTGTTTCCGGTCTCTACCACTACGAAGTCTGCTGGGGCATACAAGGTACCAACTCGGACACAAAAGTTCTTCACTATTCCTTTTGGAAAAGTTATCGTCTGATCTGCAAACTGCAAACACATGGTTGTCTCTAATAAAGGATATGTAAAGAATTTCTCATAGAGTACCCTGGGTATAATGTTGACACTAGAGCCAAAGTCGCAGAGTGCTTCTGGAACGTCCACCATGCCGATGGAGATCGGGATGACAGGGCGTCCTGGATCACCTCTCTTGACCGGCAGAAGGTCAGTAGTGAATTCAGTGGTGGGGTTACTCCAATTACCTGCATCAAACATGTCTACAAGATTTGCAGATTCTAATCCTTCTGGTTGTGATGGTATACCGGGGTGAGTAGTAGGAACAACAACAGCTATTTGATTTAACTGAGATTCAATCATTTTATTAAAGCTAATTTGATTCTTGATGGCAGTAGAGAAATTATCTATTCTATTATTTATATTTTCTAGCATTTTATCATTAGATGCCAATTTCTTAGATAGGTTATCCATTAGCTTTCCTTGATTAGACACTAACTCTCTCAGAGGTGGAAAATTATTAGTATTGTTGTAAGAATTATTACCTTGATAATTACCTGAGTAGTTAGGCCTCTGTTGATTCCAACCTTGATTTTGTTGAGGACGGTTGTAGTAGTTGTTGTTATTGTTGATGTAGTTCACATCCTCAAGCAACTCAGGGCAGTGGTTGCCTGAGTGTCCTGTGTCTCCACACTCCTCACAAGTCATGTGAGAGTCGTAGATGTGCATAACTTCTTTCTTATCTCCAGCTCTCTCATCGAGCTTCTTCATGAGCAAGTCTAGCTTTGCAGACAGCATGTCTACCTTCTTGAGCTGATGCATACCTCCACCTCTCTTGCGTGTCTGGGTCCTCTCTTCATTCCAGCTTTGGTTGGACGCCATCTTCTCCACAAGAGCTATGGCTTGTGATATGGTGAGTGATAAGAATGCTCCTCCAGCTGCAGCATCCATGGTTTCTCGGGCACTGTTGTCGAGCCCATGATAAAACGTCTGCATCAATAGCCAACTCTCCATTCCATGATGGGGACATTCTAGGATGTAGTCTTGGAAGTGCTCCCATGCTTCTGGAACAGATTCATCATTTTGTTGCTGAAAACTTGTAATCTTCCCAGGAGAGCATTGGTCTTGCCCATGGGAAAGAACTTTGCCAGGAAGTTTGTTGAGTAGAGTGCCCACGTAGTATTCTTCTCCTTTGTAGTGTAGAACCACTGCTTCACTCTCCCTAACAATGAGATTGGGAAGAGGCGAAGTAGTATAGCATCTTTGGAAACTCCTGATATGGTAAATGTGTTGCAAATCTCCAGAAAGTGTTGAAGATGAGCACTAGCATCTTCGTGTGCCTTCCCATAGAACTGGTTGGATTGCACCATGTTGATAAGTCCAGGCTTGAGCTCAAAGTTGCCGTCAATCTCTGCAGCAGGTCCAGTGTGGATGTTGTCTGTAGTGGGAGCTGAGAACTCGCGGATTGATTTGTTCGCCATGGCCTCGAACTCTGAAGACAAGTTCCGGTGATCTTCTTGATTGGATGAAGCTTCTTGCTGAAGTGTTGAGATCTCTTCTTGAGCTTGGCTCTCGTCTTCTTGAATAATGCTTCGGGATTGTCAACAAAATTTCCTGGAAGATGTCTTCTATTCATACATTCCCCTGCATAAGATAAAATAGAAAAATATCGGGGTAAAACTGTATGAGAGAATAGATAAGCTCAATCATATTAGTGATGTGAATGATAACTCAAAATCTTTTATTCCATTCCTGATTAGTAATCAACCTTCCCCGGCAACGGCGCCAAAAATGCTTGTTGGGTATTCTTAACATCACTACGAAAAGTAGACAATTCCTAATTCTAGTAACGGTGCCAAAAATGCCAAACCTATCCCTCACACCACTTAAGCCAAGTTGTCATCCCCAGCATGATATAAGAGACGCGGTATTGAAATATACAATTGCTCTTCTAAATAAATAATAAATGGGATCTGCAAGCGCACAGATTAATACCGATATAGCATTTTAACCGGGAAGTATTCCAGGTATCGTTATTTATATTTTTACCACTGGGAAGGGATTAGCAATCATCACTATTGATTACAAAATAGAATATGAGATTGAGCATCTATCATTGCATGTATAATTGAGAACATTTATCTAACTCTTCATACAGGGATAAGTGTCACATAAAAGATATATGAAATAATAATAGTGACAAAGATAATTAGTCTGATCTAGCCACATAATAAATATGATAAGCACCTCAATTAGATACTCTAGAAAGTCGTTAGCATGGTATTAGAACGAACTACAAGAATATTCCCTAAGTTATTCTCAACTATATAGTCTAGCATATCATAGTTAGTGCAAGCATACTTAGCAATCATTGTGAGACAAGACTACGCCCATGCATAGTGATATTAGCAAGGTAAATGAGAAACATAGCAATCACTCCCCTGTAATAATGTTGCTCTGCCAACCCAATACACGAGAGGGGGACTATATAAGAATCAATGAAGCTGTCACTATCACGAACTACCCCACGATCTGGCATATTGGGTACAATCGCAGATAAATACGTTATAAGCACCACGCCTACACAATATCTATCATTTACCCATGGATCCGATGGATAAACGCTATACGATCCTAAGCATGTATATAGATCCAATCTAACTAAGCCAAGTACATAACTATGATAAACTAAGAACAATATAATCTTGAATATAAGCAAGTAGAGCAAAGTCATAAGCAATATATTGAAGTAGAACAAAGTCATATTCATAACATTGAAGAACAAAGATAATTAGAAAGCAATTAGAAGCACAATTAGAGAATTACCAAGAATCCTCCTGACAGATCCGGAAACCAATCGAAGATTGACTCCTTCTAGTTCTAATCCTATGTAGCTATGCTAATCTAGATATCTAATTGATGTGGTGGCTCTAATCTTGATCAGAGGCTTCTTCTCCCTTGAAGAACAATGAATTAGGGTTGAGAGGCTCTCTCCTCCAGGGGCCAGGGGGTCTGGTTTTATAGTCCCTTCAAGTGAATATGGGTCGTTGGATCAAACTGACATAGATTGTATGGTTTAGATTCATCCTTTAGGTCGGTGGAGATCTCCCATGAAGCAGAGTCCTGATTGGACTCCAGAGGTGGGCGGGCTCCCAGGGGAACAGGGCGGGCGCCCTGCCTCTAGCCCCGTTTCGCCTCCGCTTCGGTCTCGTGGCTTCTAGAGTCTTCTAGATGTAAGATAATTGCGCGGCACGTTAATATCTCTATGTAATCCCGACGTGTGGGCCTTTCTTCCGTATTTCCTGATTACCCCCTGCAGAAATAGACAAACACCAAAACTCGTGGAATTCTGTCAGATAAAACCCTAAGTCTAGATGTTGATTTCATTTGGATCCTTTTCTTTATTTATTTGATAATTAAGTTTGATACTTAAGGACCGTCAACACATGCTATGCTTCAAACCGGCTCTTTCCTCACAAGTTCCTAGAGAAGACACCATATGAGTTGCTCAATGGGAAGAAGCCCGATGTCTCATTCTTTAGAGTGTTTGGATGCAAATGCTACATCTACAAGAAGCGCCAACACTTGGGAAAATTCTAAAGAAGATGTGACATTGGCCACTTGGTTGGCTATTCATCAAAGTCCAAGGCATATAGGGTCTTTAACCATGCCACAAACATGGTTGAAGAAACTTTTGATGTTGAATTTGATGAAACTAATGGCTCCCAAGGAGCAAGTGATAATCTTGATGATGTAGGTGGTGAACCATTGAGGGATGCTATGAAGAACATGCCGGTGGGAGACATCAAGCCAAAAGAAGATGATGATGTGCAAATTATTGAGCCACCATCCACCTCACATGTTCCACAAGATGAAGACAAGGATGTGAGAGATGCTCATGAAGACACTCAAGTCTCTCATGAACAAGCGGTGGCACAAGCACAAGATGTTGATGCTCCCCAATCAACCCCTCAAGTGGCACCAAGAAGAACATCACATCTCCTCCAAGATCACTCTCAAGATCTCATCATCGGGAGTCCATCACGTGGTGTAACAACTCGCTCTAGACATGCTTTATTTATTGAACATCACGCTTTTGTGTCTCTTGAAGATGAACCAAAGACTATAGAGGAAGCTCTTCGTGATGCGGATTGGATTATGGCCATGCAAGAGGAGTTGAACAACTTCTCTCAAAACCATGTATGGACACTTGAAGAGCGACCCAAAGATGCAAGAGTGATTGGAACAAAGTGGGTCTTTCGGAACAAGAAGGATGATCAAGGCAAAGTGGTGCGCAACAAGGCAAGGCTCGTGGCGAAAGGCTTTTCACAAGTGGAAGGTCTTGACTTCGGTAAAACCTTTGCACCGGTGGCAAGACTTGAAGCAATCCGTATCCTACTTGCATATGCATCTAGTCATGATATCAAGTTATTTCAAATGGATGTGAAAAGTGCTTTTTTGAATGGATATATTAATGAGCTTGTCTATGTTGAGCAACCCCCCGGTTTTGAAGACCCTAGGTACCCCAAGCATGTCTACCGGTTGTCCAAGGCTCTCTATGGTCTCAAGCAAGCTCCTAGAGCTTGGTATGAGAGGCTTAGGGATTTCCTCATTGAAAAGGGCTTCAAGATTGGGAAAGTTGACACAACACTTTTCACCAAGAAAATGAATAGGGAAATCTTCATTTGCCAAGTTTATGTTGATGATATTATTTTTGGCTCTACTAATGAAGATTTTTGCAAGGAATTTGGTGATTTGATGTCCAAGGAGTTTGAGATGTCCATGATTGGCGAGCTATCCTTCTTCCTAGGATTTCAAGTCAAGCAAATGAAGGAAGGAGTCTTCATCTCTCAAGAGAAGTACACTCAAGATCTTCTCAAAAGGTTCAAGATGATGGATTGCAAGCCAATCAAGACTCCCATGGCATCAAATGGGCATCTCGACTTGGATGAGGGAGGTAACCCTATTGACAAGACTCTCTATCGCTCCATGATAGGAAGTCTCCTCTACCTCACCGCATCTAGGCCCGATATCATGTTTAGTGTGTGTATGTGCGCTAGATATCAAGCAATGCCTATGGAATCTCACTTGATTGCGGTCAAGAGAATTCTTAGGTATCTAAAATACTCACCTTGCCTAGGTTTATGGTATCCCAAAGGTGCAAGATTCCAACTTGTAGGCTATTCTGATTCGGATTATGCTGGGTGCCGGATTGATAGAAAAAGCACATCCGGAGGGTGCCATTTCCTAGGTAGATCTCTTGTCTCTTGGATGTCAAAGAAACAAAATAGTGTTGCCTTGTCAACGGCCGAGGCGGAATACATTGCCGCCGGTGCTTGTTGTGCACAAATACTCTACATGAAACAAACTTTGCTAGACTATGAAGTAGTACTAGACAAAGTACCTTTGTTGTGTGACAACGAAAGTGCCGTAAAACTTGCAAACAACCCGGTTCAACACACCCGCACAAAACATATTGACATCCGCCACCACTTCCTTAGGGATCACGTTGTTAAAGGTGACATATCTTAGAGGATGTGGGAACGGAAAATCAATTGGCGGATATCTTCACAAAACCCCTACATGAAGCTAGGTTTTGTATGTTGAGAAATGAACTTAATGTGCTTGATCTCTCTAACTTCACTAAAAGATAAAAGTTGTGTGTTGAAACTTGTAAATAGCTTTTGTTTTGCATATCATGCATACTAAAAACTAAAATACAACTTGCATGTAGGGCTTGTCTAACATGGTTAAGATAACCCCCTTGTGTGTGTGAAAAAGCTTAACCTTGGTTCAAACTTGACAAGCATTAGTTTACTTTCAAGCATTGCATTACAACTCATATCATATGCATGTTTGTTAGTTGATCGTTTCTTTTCGGTTATTCTTTGAGCTTCCGCTATGTTCGTTCATAGATAGGGGGAGCATTCAAAGCTCATTATGATTAAAACCCCTAGCTTTATGGCCATATGATGCTCCTTGGCGATTTCTCGAATTATTTTCATAAAAATCTACTAAGCCTATGGCTAAATATTTATGAAAATTTGAGGGTTTGAGAGAAGTCACTCATACCAGTTCCATTTGGTGTTTATTTGCGTGTCTTTGAAGTTGGAACTTGGTTGGGTCAAAGTCGGACGTGATGCTTAGTTGAAAAAGTGCTCAGAGGAGCACCAGACGCTGCACCGGACGCTGTATTGGTTCATCCGGTGCACTGTGAGTGCCAGATTGCACTCACCGGACGCAGGAACAGTGTCCCTGCAGCGTCCGGTGAGGTGCGTCCGGTGCTCACCTGGCGTGACCTGGAGCACCGGACGCTAAAGCCAGCGTCCGGTGCCCATCGTCCGGTGCAGTGCCGATTTGCATACCTCTCTGCGCATGAGTCCGATGGTCACCGGACGCGTCCGGTGCCACATTAAGAGCGTCCGGTGACCCCACGGCGGGCGCTTATAACCCGCGCCCGGGGAGGTATCACGGCCGGTTTCTTTCTTCCTCCGCGTCTCAGCCCGACCTCCGCCCAAGCCCTAGTCGCGCAGAGCCGCCGCCACCGCCGTGATCTTCCCCAGGCGATCCCATGGACTTCTCCCTCGCGCCAGATCCGCCCTAGGTTCACTCCTCTCCCCTCTCCTCGCGAGCTGATCCAATCTCATAGGGAGTTAGGGCTTTCGGGTGAGTTATTAGAACCATGTCCTCAAAGTGCTCGATGTTTTGTGCCAAAGGATTCAATTAGGTTTTTAACCCCGATCTCGATTGTCTCCTTCTTGCAGCACCTTGTTGAGAAGTTTTGCGTACTCCGGAGGATTCCGATCGCATTCCTTAATTCGGAACACGTCTCGTCACCCGATCGTAAGCCGTTCGCGCTCGTTCCTTATCTATTCTTGCGATCTATACGGTTCTCTCATCTCTAGCCATTACTTTTGCTTATATATATACCCTATCTTGTCTACTCTCTACAGCACGTTGATCTCCATTGTCAGTTGGGCTTTGTCGGCAGTTCGTTCAGTCGTTTGCTCTCGCAATGGCTCGTACCAAGAACGTCAGTGGTCCGGCAGCTGGCTCAGGAGGTTCCCCAGGGGGTGATGGTGGAGGTGATCCTCCCCGTCGCCTGTCAGCGGCAGAGAAGGGCAAGGGAAAGAAGTTGGCCACCAAGAAGCGCAAGGCCAGCGACAGAGAGGCAGAGGTGGCTGAGGCAGTTGCAGCAGCAGCAGAGGCAGCTGAGAGGGGAGGATGGTCAAGTGCCCTGCGGATTGGAGCCGATCTCACGCCACGTCAGAGGCGTGCAGTACTTGAGGCCGAGGCTCGACATGGATCACCACCAGGCACCATCATGCTGGGAGGGCAGCGTGTCAGGATCAACGTCAGAGAGCCAGCTCAGGAGGATCCAGATCCAGACACAGAGGCAGAGGCCCAGGCAGAGGGTCCAGCAGAGGGACAGGAGCATGAGCAGCCCCTCAGGAGGTCGACTCGCGCACGTACCCAGGCAACCCATCGGACTGGTACACAGGGCCAGTCCACCTCCACTGCTCGTGCCACACCAGCCAGAGGCACTCCAGCTTCACGACAGAGGCCAGTCAGGATCCACAGGGATCTCACTCTTGTGTCAGCAAGAGAGATCCAGCAGCTGTGGTTCGTTTCGTTTCCTACCTGGTTTCCACCTACCAGGGATCCCAAAGCCGGTGCCAGGTTTTACACCGTAGTCCAGGAGGACATCTATGAGGCACTAGTTTGCTCTCAGTCTCAGTTCAGGGAGCACCGAGTTATTGACCTTGAGATACTCAGGAACGTGGTTGGGGCAGATATCCGTCAGTATTTTACCTACCTTCACGGACTCCCAGAGTTGCTAGCACTCCCTGGTACTTATTGTGAGCAGTGGGTTAGAGAGTTCTACACGTCAATGTGGGTTTCTCCACATCATAGTTACATTCACTACGCACTGGCAGGCACCGATTACAGAGTGACAGCTCAGAGGGCTAGAGAGGTACTGGGTTTGAGAGCCTACTCCACCAGGATTCACCAGCTGTGCTACGGGAATGTTGAGCCTCCCCGACGTCCTCACGGTGGTGAGATACCACCAGTTGACTTCGTGGCTCCTTGTTTCCGTCCACCGTTTGGAGAGGGCTCCAGCCGGACAGTGGGACACTTGACACGACCAGCTAGGATCCTCGACTTTGTGTTGAGGAAGACTCTTCTCCCCAAGACCGGTTACAGAGATGGATTCACTCGTATCCAGCAGTGGCTAGTTGCACACCTCATCTCCCAGACGGAGTTCGACTTGTGGGATTTGATCGTCTCAGAGATTGAGGACACCATCTGAGAGAGCTTCAGGGGACGGCGTCAGTTGCCATACGCACATTGGATCACTTTGCTTATTCTTCGTGCCAGGCCACTACCCCTACCAGCTCACTTGCAGAGGGAGTTGACAGAGTCAGACACAGTCTTCCCCCACTACGACCCTAGGCAGATGCTGCGAGCACATCACGACCTCCGAGCTACTTCACCTCCTCGTGCACCATGTGGACAGGTGCCCCCACCTTCTCCTAGGGGCACTCGCAGTACAGCAGCTGTACCAAAGACATAGGAGCAGCAGGACATAGCCATTGGGGCTTTCGCAGATGCAGAGGCTGAGGGAGAGTTTGATTTCACCTTAGACAGCTCGGATGATGACTATCAGCCGTCAGTGTCAGACCTCCCTCCTAGAGCACACGACCACGAGGCAGGGGGCTCTTCTAGTGCTTCAGACCTAGCTCTACTTGCTATGTTAGAGGGTATGGGGGCAGATCAGCGCCGTGCAGCTGAGGAGCAGGCGAGGAGAGACACGGACCAGACTGCCATCAATGCAGCCGTGCAGGCTAGGTAGGATGAGCTCCAGCGACAGTTCCTCACCTTTCAGGAGCAGCAGCTTGCGTTCCAGGCTCAGCAGACAGCGATGATGGCCGCTATCATGGCCGCCTCAGGGATACAGATTCCGCAGATCCAGCTCCCAGGCACTTCGACTGTCAGGCCACCCACTCCAGCGCCTCCGACTCAGAGTCAGTCACAGTAGCCCCTACAGCTCCTAGCTCAGAGTTAGCCATTCTCGACGCCCCAGCACCAGGTCTCCCAGGGTGCTATGTCCTCTGGCTTTGAGCAGGTACCTCAGTTCACGCCTCTCCGCTCTGGTTTTACACCTCAGTCTGCGTCAGCATCACAACTAGTGTTGGACTCGTCGACAGACCCGCACCTCAGCTTCTCCTATAGTGCTCTGACTGGTGACCCTACGCCTCCACCTTTGCAGGCTCCAGCCGCCTTTACGGCGCCAGTCACCACTACTGAGCGTCTGTCGTCGTCTGTAGCGTCGTCTGAGCAGCTTGCACCGTCTTCCACAGTACCAGAGACGTCAGCTATAGCGACCAAGTCCGTGCCAGCTTCGTCAGCAGGACTCGAGCAGCCAGCACAGCCAGTGACAGCTCCCGCACCTATAGAGCAGACCCAGACCACTTCGCCAGCACGTGCAGCTTCAGAGGGTCACTCCACCTCCTCCGCCTTGACGGGCCGACAGTTCAGACGATGCAACTCGTTTCGAGGCCGTACCGAGGGACTCCCCTGCTTCGCCTCCTCCACCGGCTTCTTAGGTTTTTGGCGTTTGATGCCAAAGGGGGAGAGAGCATGTGAGTATGAGAGTTAGGAGTTAGGGGGAGCTAGAGAGCTAGAGAGGGTATTCTTTTGAGATTCTTTTATGTGTGCTACTCTATCATGCATTATGTTTACTTTTATGCATTGCACTTGTGTGAGATACTTGGTTGTGAGACATGACTTGTGCTTATTGTGATATCTTAATGTCATGTGGTTTGGCTCTTAGTACTTTTGCTTCCGCGTTTTTACTCTGATGTACTTATGAGCCTTGTGTTTATTATCCTGTTGTATACCACTCACATATTTGGATGCAGGATGTTGGACTTGGTTGATATAAGCATGACTAATCCCTTTTGCTCTTACTGTAACATGCTTATTGAAACCAAGTCATTTGAAAACCTCAACTCTTTTCATACTCGAGGTTGTCATCAATCACCAAAAAGAGGGAGATTGAAAGAGCATCTAGGCCCCTAATGATTTCGGTGATTAATGACATTGTTGTTTACTATGACTAACGTATGTTTTGCAGAGGCAAAGTCATAGGTAAGGTCATGGTAAATAGGTACTCGATGGACATGGACGTATATGCCTACTTAATAGTGGAAATCGTTTCGGTTTTCAAAGGATGGATGGACATCATCAAGACTAGACTAGGTCTAAGTGCCATATGGTGAAGAAGGGCACTTAGAGTAGTTTAGGACTTTGTTTTCATCTGACCGTACTATTAAGGGGGGCTTTGATCTAGTAGCTTGACTTAGGCAAGGCTTTAGGTTTAGGTGTGGTGCACACTTGGTAAACCTAGCACTAGGCAGCTCAGAGATAGTCCTTAGATCGAGAGGTACAAACTTCGTTTTGGAGCGATCGCGTTTCGACGAAGTTAGGGTGCCCAAGGGGGCACCGGACGCTCTGTGAGTGCGTCCGGTGAGGTCCTTAGCCGTTGGAACAGTGCCGTGCTTAGGGTTAGGCACCGGACGCTGGCACCGGACTCACCGGGCAGCGTCCGGTCCCTTACCTAGGGAGGTTGCAAACCTGCCCTGAGCACCGGTCGCTAGCACCGGACGCACCGGGTAGCGTCCGATCCCATGCGCAGGGAGCATGTAAGTTTCCCCAGAGCACCGGACGGTGCACCGGACGCTGGAAGTTAGCGTCCGGTGACCTGTCAGAAGCAAGTACAGTTAGCCGTTATGGAGCACCGGACGCTCGGTGTAGTGCGTCCGGTGCAACATAATGTGCGTCCGATGACCCCGTTTTTAGTGGAAAACGGTTGGCTGACCTTTGGACTTCGTGGGTAGTATTTATACTCCTCCACCTCGTTCATGAGAGGTCTCTTGCCCATTTGGACTTCAGAGAAACTTGTTGTGGAGCAAGAGAGTAGCAAGAGCTTAGAGAGGATTGAGAATTGAGTGATTTCTTGAGAGAATCCTTCTCTAGTGAGTTCCAAGAGTCAAGTGTGCATCCACCACTCTCTAGAGCCTTGTTTGGGTCAAGTGAGAGTTCTTTGCTTGTTACTCTTGGTGATCGCCATCACCTAGACGGTTTGGTGGTGATTGGAGGCACGAAGACCGCCCGGAGTTCTTATGGGTGGCTCGTGCCAAGCTTGTGAGCGGTTTTGGGCGATTCACCGCGACGGGGTGTCAAAGAATCAGCCCGTAGAGAGCACTTGGTCCTTGCGCGGACCAAGGGGGAGCAAGACCCTTGCGCGGGTGCTCCAACGAGGACTAGTGGAGAGTGGCGACTCTCCGATACCTCGGCAAAACATCGCCGAGCACTTTCTTCCACTACTCATTTACATTCTAGCATTTACTTTGTGTTTTTACATTCTTAGAATTGCCATGCTAGAAAAGGATTGGAACTATGTTGCAAAACTTTTATCCGGTAGCTCTCTAGATCACACTAGGCACAAGGGGTTGAATTGGAGCTTATAGGTTGCTTAAATTTTTAGAGAAGCCCAATTCACCCCAGGGCATCTTGATCCTTTCACTCTCTCTCTCTCTTTATCAACTCTTTTGCCATATCAGCAAAAAACTGAGCTGTTAAAATAATTAATAAGGATAGAACCCACTGTAAATACATTATTAGAACTGCCTAAATCATACTATTTTAAATTGAGTTAAATGTACCACGACCTCCAAATCAAATTTGTAAGTGTATCGTATAGGTCTTTGAACTTTGAAGTTACGTTTCTGTGTTCCTAGATTTGTTAGGTGTTACATCATGTGTCCTTGGCAGCCATGTGAACATTTGTTATGGATATGCTCCCTCCATCATAAATTATAAGTCAAATTAAGAATTTTGAAAAAATAAAAGCATTTCAAGTTTGATCAAAATTATAGAAACAATTACAAAGATTTATGACATCAAATGGTTGTATTATAAAGATATAATTAGACCTTATTTAGTTCCCAAAAAATTTCAAGATTCTCTGTCACATAGAATCTTGCTGTACATGCATAGAGTATTAAATTTAGACGAAAACAGAAACTAATTACACAGTTTGCCTATAAATCGCAAGATGAATCTTTTGACCCTAATTAGTCTATGATTGGACAATATTTACCACAAACAAACGAAAGTGCTACAGTACCCAAAATCCAAAATTTTTGCCAACTAAACAAGGCCTTAATGAAAAATCTAATGATACTTAGTTGGTTTCATAAATGTTATATCTTATTATATAAATTTGGTCAAACTTGAGATGCTTTAACTCTTCAAAATTTTGGAATGACTTATTATTTATGATAGATAGATTTGTAGCATTTATTTTAACGTTTAACCCTTCAAATTTATTTTCTCTTGAAAGTAGAGCATATGCGGTGATGATCTAACTCTAGGAGCCACGCGAACTTCTACAGACAACTCGTAAAAAGAGAAGCACGAAAGAGAGGAAGGAGATGGACAACCTACTTTCACAGAAAAAGAAAACGTGAAGGTAAAGGGTAAGACTCCGTTTAGCAATAACTTTTTCACAGGCTGCTGAAGCCATTTTTATCAAACAGAATAAAATCAAATGGCTTTACCCAATGAGCCCTAAAATCATACTCTCACAAAGGGTATGGGGGGGTGAAGCCAAAAATAATGGTTTTACTGGGCTTCACCTCATCCTAGTGGACACTGCACGGGGGTTCTGTGAGAGCATATTTCAAAGAGCTATATATATGTGAAGTTGTTTTTATCAAACGATATACCGAACAAGCTCCAGCTCCACTGATAGAGATATTCATGAAGCTAAAGCAAAAAAAAGCTTCACTGTTAAGTGAAGTCATGCCAAATCGGGCCTAAATGTATGTATACCATGTTGGCATGCCACACATAGGCAGGAAATGTCCATGTGGCTGTGGCATGGATCCATACTGCATTATTTTCTATACCTAACTAGGAGATTCCTACTAGCAGTGTAACACCTTAAATTTTGCTTTTTTGAAAATAGAGCTAAAATAATTTATTTTGTATTTTTGTGCTCATGAAAATATAGTAAAATGAATTTTTTTCCTTAAATTAAAATTCATCATAGGGTTTAGCAACGTTGTTGTGCATACATGCTGGTACATATGTTTTATGTGATGTTCGTTTGTTGCTCCTTTGTGTGTCCAGACTAAGCAAAGTTTTTAAAATTTCGTTTAGTAGAACGATCTTCCTTGCCAAGTACATCTTTATTTTTATCTACAACCAAATTCATTGTTTCTAACCTCAAATTTTTATTAGGAGCTTCCTAAAATCTTTTCTTTGTCACTCAAAGCACTTCTTTTAGTTCCTCGTCCATCAAGCAATCTCTACAAACTTTTCGGGAATTTTTCCAGCTTCCGTTCTCACTTTTCTATAAGCATAATCTAATTTTTAGATGCTCCAAATAATCTTATCATGGGCTCCAAATATTTTATTTGAGTTCCTCATGTTCCATAATGTCTCTAAGAATTTTCTCCGAATTTTCAGAGCTTTCAAAATATTTTTTCACAGTTTAAATAATAATTCTAGACTTTTCTGGAATTATTTTATCCATAAAATTAAATAATTTCAAAAATAGTAAATCTCTTATTATTTTTCCAACGTCAAAGCCCATAATAAATCCCAAAGACCATGTATTTATTTACTAATGGACTTTAATAATTAATTAGGCCTATTAGTAAAGATGAAGGTTGCAAATCAATTAGTAACATATCGCTAGTTGATGTGGAGGTGTGGAGTTTGTCTCCATATATATATATATATATGTACCAACCCCTTAGGCAAAGCACACCAAACACTACCATATGAGAAGTCTCTAATTTCGGAATTCCTAAGGTAGTAAAATAAAATTATATTTTCTTTTTCTTTCTCTACAACGTGATCTCCATTAACCAGCGTTACGTTGCCCAAACCCTAACTGTCGCTGCCGATGCTTGTTCGCTTATGTGCTGCTTCGTCGACAACTCGACGTGCCATAGCCTTGTCCGTTTTCCCTTGCACGGCAGGAGCTCCAACCAGCGGGCTGAATGCAACTGCCACGCAGAAGAAGGTACCATTTATATGGAATTGCCACTCGTTCGTATTTTTCCACAGTTTAATCATTTTAATTCCGTTTTGACCCATTCAAATTGCGTTAGGTTCGTTTTCATGAACTCTACATGTTAGTAAACTGGTTTTCTCAGTTTGAAACTTTTAAATTTCATGACTTTAATTAATTAATTACTTTTCTATATAAAATCCTAGAAAATTCATATCTTCTCCGTTTTAGCTCCGATTTTCGTGATCTTTACATCTATAAAATTGCAGCGATGCGTAGAATCATTTTATAGACTTTTCATACTGTTTTTATATGATTGGTGTACTGTTCTAATTGTAGCCTTGTTTGCTTCGTGTATGTTGTCTCCGTTTGTTTGTGTGATCGATGATTGAGTTTAGACGGTGAGCATTTCGTGATGATCAAGAGTGCTTCAGTGATCAAGATCAGAGCCTTGGACAACTAGCAAGATCAGCACGAGTATTTGGATTAAGGCAAGTATAGCATTTGGGTTTTAATTCTGTGACCATGATCGTGTGGCTAGATTAATGTTAAGTAATAAATAATAAAAATGTCTTTTTACCAACTTGATGATTTATCTGTACGTAATCACCCGGGACAACAGTACAACCATGAGGGCTATAATGGCTCTGGCTTTAGTTAAGTATGAGTAACTTTTCTAGCTCGTTAGCGGTTACCCGTGTGGTGCAATTGGGGAATAGCAGACCGTGGATTCCTGCGGGTGAATCACATGGACTGACTAATGAAACCAAGCGGCCCTAACTTGTTAGATGAACCTTTGAAAGACTTCATAGTGATCCCTGCCGACCTCCCTTGGAAGGGGGTTAAGAGATTAGCTACCTCGGGCGAAAGGGTATATCATGACTCATGGGTAAAGACGTACAACCTCTGCAGAGTGTTAAAAACTAGTATACTAGCCGAGCTCACGGTCAGGAGCGGCCTTGGGGACATCTACATTAAGGGTGATGATTCTTGTGTGTTAAATATGCTCATTGTTTATTGTTTAATGCTCTACATTATTTATATCACATTGATCATGAGATTGTGGGATCTATATAATCTAGTTGCTATACTTGTGGAGTTCGACATGGACTCACTCTTGCTATTTCTCCAAACCTCACGAGAAGTTTGGATCCTGTAGAGAGAAGTTAATACCCGAAGTTTGGAGTTGTCTATCCGCTATTTTCTTTCAAAGGTTATATCTTTTATGCTATGTACGTTATATAATTTATGCATTGTCTTTTGATATTACCCCTTATTTGTAGCTATATGTGAGATTTGACTTCTAAAACTCATATATAGTACATATCTGGTTTTGTCCTTAAAATTGGGTATTACAAGCAGATTTATCTATAATTTAGTGAAGCCACATTATTAAGTTGATCTCTAGATAGCACTAGGGGCAACCATACATCAAGATTCTACATATCTTGTCTCGGACAACAATAATAAGATTTTATGGCTGCTACTTAGGGTGAGGAAAAACCTCATCAAATGATGGTGAAACTCAGATAAAGGCACCAACGATGTTTATCTAAAGCTTCACAACCTTGAGGATAAACCCTCCATGATATATTACAATATCTCCTCTCTAATCTCCTTCTTCCTTTCTTTTTCTTCTTCGGTTTTCTTCCCTTCTGACACGCAAGGAGCAAAGGGCAGGTTCCATTCTTCACTCACACACAAGGAGTGGTTGTTCTCTCACACAAAGAGGAAAAACTAAAGTTGTATTACTACTGTCCAGATGCTTTCCTTCTTCTAAATTCAAAGAATCAAATTCTTTGAATTACTTGAATTATTGGCAAGATGAATGGCACTTTGGTTGTCACAAAATAGATTGTACTTCTCTTATGCCCCAACTCTTGCAAAAAGTTTTTCATCCACAAGACTTCCTTACAAGCTTCAACCACTACTATGTACTCAGCTTCTGTTGTTGATAATGAAATGCACTTCTGTGGCTTTGATTTCCATGACACTTCTCCCCTACAAAATGTCACCAGGTATCTTGATGTGGACTTCATGGAGTCCGTATCATCAACATAATACGTATCTGTATAGCCTTGCAATACAGGATCAACATTTCCAAAGCATAAATGCATCTTGGAAGTGCCTCTGAGTCTGAGATACCTAAGAATCCGCTTTACTATAGCCCAATGTGCCTCTCTTGAATTGCTCATGAACCGGCTAACAACCCCGATTGCATAGGCAATATTAGGACTAGTGCATACAATGACATACATCAAACTGCACACAATAGATTGGTAGGTACTTTCTTCATTGCTTTTTTCTCCCTTTGTGTTTTTAGGACACTGATCTACACTCAATTTGTGATGTCCTACAAGTGAAGAGTTAATTGGTTTTGCACTTTATATATTAAACCTTTCTAGTACATTCTCAATATATGTTTCCTGTGGTAGCCAAAGCTTCTTTATTTATCACGGGGTATCCTCATGCCAAGTATTTATTTTGTCAGTTCCAAATCCTTCATGACAAATTACTTGCCCAATGCCTTATTCAAAAGAACAATTCTTTTGCGCCAGTTCCTGCAATCAACATAAAGTAAGAGGGTTATAAAATCACCCATACGTCTTCATAAAAACACAATGATCATCTTATGCTTTGTCATAAAAGACTCAAACTTCTTGTAGCGTTGTTGAGGAGCTTGCTTCAAGCCATACAAGCTCTTGTTCAATTCGCAAACCAAGTGCTTGTGGCCAATATGGAAGTGCAAGGAGGTGAGAAGAATAAAAACTAGAACAAGTTTCCAATATAAGTATACAAGAGAGAAAGAAAGTATAAAATTAGTTGACATTATTTAGAAATAGTTTGAGATTTTTAGGGCCTAATTGGTTGCCTTCCAAAGATTTGGCAAGCCAAAAGTTGGACAAAAAGTTTGTCATAGACTTAGCATGTTAAATGTAACACCCTAAATTTTGTTCTTTTGGAAATAGAGCTAAAATAGTTTAATTTTGTATTTTTGTGCTCATGAAAATATAGGAAAACAACATTTTTTATTAAGTTAAAATTCATCATAGTGTTTAACAACATTGTTGTGCATATATGCTGGTGCATATGTTTTAATGTGATGGTTGTTTGTTGTTGCTTTGTATGTTGAGAGTGAGCAAAGTCTTTAAAATGCGTTTAGTAAGTCGATCTTTCTTATTCGACATGTCTTTTATATTTTTCTACAATCAAATTCCTTGCTCAGCTTAGGCTTTCATTTGGAGTTTCACAAAATCTTTTTGTTGTAACCCAAATCACTCCTTTCAGTTTCTCGTCCGTCAATCAATCTCTAAAAAATTACTAGGAATTATTTTAGCTTTTTCTAAAACTTGTTCTCACTTTCCTGTGAGCACAATCTAATTTTATGCTCCAAATTATTTTATTCTAAGCTCCAAATATTTTATTTGGGTTCCTCATCTTTCATAATAACTCTGATAATTTTTCCTGAATTTTTAGAGCTTTCGGAGTATTTTTCGTGGCTTAAATATTAATTCTAGTGTCGAGGGTATCAACAAGGGGTACCCTCACCAATGCGTATAACGAGACCATCCGTACACACGGGCGACCATCGACGGCCGCAGCCTCGAAGACGGAAACACCGTCGAGCGAATCGGCCAGGGGTCGAGCGATAACTGACGTCGAATACGGAAGCGGGCTCGAGCGAACCGAGGGGCGTCGAGCGCAAGGACACCGTCCGCCGCCTGACGCGCGCACAAGAGCCAGGGCATTTAATGCGCCTGACGCTTCCCCCCCTAACGCACGGGTCACGGGACGCTTCTGTCCCATCATTCTTTTTGCAGCCTTCCCGCCGAACGACCAGGGCGTGTCAGGACGCGGGAAACAAGGATGGAACGTCTAATCAGGACTCCCTCGAGACACCCAAGGTCAGCGCTCCAGGCATCGACACCTCATACGGCATCCGACCCTCGACTTCACCAGGCTCCTTCCCGAAGATGAGTCAGGCGTCGACTGACAACACCACAGCTACCCCGTCGGATCCGCCGCCATACCGTACAAGCATGCGACCTCAGAACCAGCGCGAGGCGGCGGGCAGGGCAGAACGCAGGAGCACGCGTGATCATCACCGGGCTATCAAGATGGGACAGCTCGAGGCCATGCCGTACGGAAGCCTCGAGTAGGTCAGCGCTCCATGCGGCTATCGACCCCTACTCTAACACCTACGCATGTACCCTGAGTCTCTCCTTGGAGCTATAAAAGGAGAGACTCGGGAATAGGAAGGAAAGACACACACGTAGTAAAGCTAAACACTTCATACCACGCTTGTATTCGCCCCTGTACAAGCACTTAGGTGCAAGATAATACGAACTCTCTCCCCCCGCTGGACGTAGGGCCTTCTCTTGCCCGAACCAGGATAAATCTCTGTGTCTTCTTGCATCACCATCCGGGATAGGGAGCACGCATACAAATTTACTCGTTGGTGTGACCCCCCGGGGGAAAAACACCGACAGTTGGCGCGCCAGGTAGGGGTCCTGCGTGTTTTTCATCGATTTCCCACTACTTTCCGGATGGCTGCTCTTGCCTCGCCGCTTCCGCGCTCCACGGTGATTTGGTTTGGGAGTCTCGAGTTCATGTCTACGGGCTCCGGCTACGACATGATCTTGCTCTCAGTCAAAGGACCAGGAGGAGTCCGCGTTACGCCAGCACGGTTGAAGGCCCCGAGACGCCCTCACCACCACGCCTCCCCGCCTAAGAAGAGGCGCGGGCAGCACCACCGCGGCCCCTCTGCTTCAGCACGACCAACAACTCGTGCAAGGCAGGATGTGGGCCACAAGTCGGCAATACCGTGTGACGGAGCAACAAGCACGACGACTCAGCACCGCGCGACGACGGGGGGGGACGCTTCTCGCGCGCCCTCCCCCACCGCAGCTAGGCTACTTCCACACGGGTTGTTCTCTCCAAGGGCGGCACTGCCGTTCGGGTTGGACAACGCCGCGGCGTCGCTCGGCAAGGCGATATGCCCAAACGCCCAGACGTACGTAGAAAGACCAATGGTCCTCCCACGTAGCTCTGAAGCGCGGCGGCCGGCGTCCGAGCTGCCGGACCTTTCCCGAGTACGAGGCCTCCGTCGTCTAGGCCCCGGACGATACTCGATTATCTCCCTCAGGCAACGATTGCTAGAAGAAGGACGTGGGTGTTTTTACGCCGCCGAACCGGGCTCCGACTCCGAGACAGACAGCTATGACCCTACGAGGGAATGCTATCACATCGACGGGGCGGTAGAAACTACTGACGAGACACGGGATGCTGCTGCGGGTGGTCGAACCCCCGCGGCGCGAGAAGACCCCAGGACGCCTGGGAACGACGGACAAGTCGACCCCCCCCTCAGGAAGACAGAACCGCGCAGCTCGCGCAGCTGCGGGAGCTCAAAATGAAGCTCGACGAAGACCGCAAGCGCCTGGACCTGCTCGAGCAAATCCTCGAACAAGACCTGCCCTACCCGCCGGGCGGAAGTGTCCGCAGACGCGCTCGAGAGGTACATCGACAGATCGTCGGCGACGCAGAGGCGGAGCAACCTGTCAGCCGTTTCCCTCGAGCAGGCCAGAATGTAGTGGCAGCGACGATGCTGCTACGTAACATGCCAGAGCCGTCGAATTCCCAGGCCCGACGCATTCGAGATGAAGTACAGACATTGCTCCAGGTGGCAGCGGTTCAACAAGCCGAAAGTTCGGCGTCTCGACGACGAGGAGCTGCCACAGAGAAGCGCGACGAACAGCCTCTAAACGAAGAGGAGGTGTCAGTCCATCAACAACCTCCCCCTCGAGGTAGAAAGACCGCTCTCATCCTCCCTGCCGACAATCAACGTCGACACGACGCGCGGCACGACATCAAAGAAAATAGACGCCGCCGGCACGGAGACGCGGAAGAACGTGGTTATAGCGCGCATCGCGGTGGGAGATACGACAGCGACGAGGACCGGGTGGCCCCCGAGCCACCGGGCCCACGGGTGTTCAGTAGGGCGATTCGCAACACGCCCCTGCCCAATCCATTTCGACCCCCAACCAGCATCGCGAAGTACAATGGAGAGACCAAGCCAGAGCTATGGCTGGCCGATTTCAGGCTGGCCTGTCAGCTAGGTGGCGCTCGAGGTGATGATCGAGCCATCATCAGACAGCTACCCCTTTTCCTCTCCGACACCGCCCGTCGATGGCTCGAGGAACTCCCTGCCAATCAGATCCACAACTGGGTTGATCTGGTCAGAGTCTTCGAGGGTAACTTCAAAGGGACCTACATACGGCCAGGGAACTCGTGGGACCTCAGCAAATGCAAGCAGAAGTCAGGAGAAACTCTTCGGGAGTATGCTCGATGCTTCTCGAAGCAGCGCACTGAGTTGCCGCACATCCCTGACCACGACGTCATCTTGGCGTTTGTCTCGGGCACCACCAGTCGAGACTTGGTGCGGGAATTAGGTCGCAATCGACCTCAGACCGTCGACGAGCTGATGGACGTAGTATCTAACTACGCGGCAGGGGAGGAGGCAGTCGGCGCCTTCTTCAGCTCAGAAGGAAGAAAAGGCAAGCAGCCCGTCGATGAAGATGGGACTTCCAGTCGAGGCCTCAAGAAAAATAAAAAGAAGCAGAAAGTGCGGCAGTTCCACCGGGAAGATTCAGGTGACAACCTCGTCGCCGCCATGGATCGAAAGAAGCCGCGAGGCCCTCCGGAGGGAGGCATCTTCGACAAGATGTTGGAGGAGCCGTGCCCTTACCATAAGGGGGGCGCCAACCACAAACTCAAGGACTGTCGTATGCTGAGAAAGCATTTCGACGGTCAGGGGTTCAAAAAAGATACGCGTGATGACTCCAAGAAAGAGAAGGCTGGCGGCAAGGAGGACAACAAAGATGACGACGGCTTCCCCGCCGTCCACGACTGCTACATGATCTATGGCGGGCCCTCGACTCAGTTGACCACGAGGCAGCGCAAAAGGGAGCGTCGCGAAGTCTTTGCAGCAAGAATGGCGGTGCCCCAATACCTTAGCTAGTCGAGCACTCCCATCACTTTCGATCGAGAAGACCACCCTGACAAGGTAGTCGCCCCAGGCGTCTACCCGCTCGTCGTCGACCCCATCATCGTCAACACCCGACTCTCGAAAGTGCTGATGGATGGTGGCAGCAGCCTCAACATCATCTACCTCGAGACCCTCGACCTCCTCGGCATCGATAGAGGACGCCTCCAGCCAAGCGCCGGCGGTTTCCATGGCGTCGTGCCAGGGAAAAAGGCACTGCCAGTAGGTCGAATCGACCTACCGGTCTGCTTCGGCACGGCGGCCAACTTCAGGAAGGAGACCCTCACCTTTGAGGTGGTTGGGTTCCGAGGCACGTACCACGCCATCATCGGGCGCCCGGGCTACGCCAGGTTCATGGCCATACCTAACTACACATACTTGAAGCTGAAGATGCCTGGTCCCAAAGGCGTCATCACTGTCAGTTCCTCCTTCGAGCACGCGTACGAGTGCGACGTCGAGTGCGTCGAGTACGGGGAGGCGGTCGAGAGCTCCACCGAGCTCGTTGCAAAGCTCGAGGCCATGGCCGCTGAGGCTCCAGAGCCTAAGCGTCATGCGGGCAGCTTCGAGGCGGCGGAAGGAACCAAGAAGATCCCGCTCGACCCCAACAACTCCGACGGCAAGGTGCTGACGATCAGCACCGACCTCGACCCCAAATAGGAAGCCGTGCTCGTCGACTTTCTCCGTGCAAATGCTGATATGTTTGCGTGGAGTCCCTCGGACATGCCAGGCATACCGAGGGAAGTCGCCGAGCACTCCTTGGAGATTCGAGCCGGTTCCAAGCCAGTGAAGCAGCGGTTGCGCCGATTCGACGAGGAAAAGCGCAAGATCATTGGCGAGGAAATCCACAAGCTTTTGACGGCCGGATTCATCAAGGAGGTTCATCATCCCGACTGGTTAGCGAACCCTGTATTAGTTAAGAAAAAGAATGGGAAAATGAGGATGTGTGTCGATTATACTAGTTTGAATAAAGCATGTCCAAAAGTTCCCTTTCCATTGCCACGCATTGATCAGATTGTCGATTCTACCGCGGGATGTGAAACCCTTTCTTTCCTTGATGCATATTCCGGTTACCATCAAATAAAAATGAAGGAGTCCGACCAGCTCGCGACCTCTTTCATCACGCCTTTTGGGATGTATTGCTACGTGACCATGCCATTCGGGCTTCGAAACGCCGGAGCCACGTATCAACGTTGCATGCTCCACGTATTTGGCGAACATATAGGATCAACGGTCGAGGCCTACGTCGACGACATTGTCGTCAAGTCAAAGCGACGAGGAGACCTGATCCGGGACCTCGAGGTTGCCTTCAGCTGCCTACGCACCAGCCGGATCAAGCTCAATCCCGAGAAGTGCGTTTTCGGCGTGCCTCGAGGCATGCTCCTAGGATATATCGTTTCGCAGCGCGGTATCGAGGCCAACCCCGAGAAAGTCTCGGCCATCACGAAAATGGGGCCAATCCGAGACATCAAGGGTGTGCAGAGAGTCACGGGGTGCCTGGCGGCTCTGAGCCATTTCATCTCGAGACTAGGAGAAAAGGCATTACCGTTATATCGACTCCTAAAGAAGGTCGAGCGCTTTTCTTGGACCCCCGAGGCCGAGGAAGCACTCGAAAAGCTGAAAAAGACGCTGACCTCGGCACCAGTCCTGGTTCCACCTCAACCTGCGGAGCCGCTGCTCCTCTACGTCGCGTCGACGACCCAGGTCGTCAGCGCGGCGGTGGTGGTCGAAAGACAAGAGGAGGGTCACGCGCTGCCGGTCCAAAGGCCAGTCTATTTCGTCAGCGAGGTGCTTTCGGAGACCAAGGCGCGTTACCCCCAAATCCAGAAACTGATCTACGCCGTAATCCTTGCCCGCCGCAAACTGCAGCATTACTTCCTTGGTCATCCTATCACGGTGGTCTCTTCTTTCCCCTTGGGCGAGATAATCCAGAGCAAGGAAGCCACGGGAAGAATAGCTAAGTGGTCGGTCGAGCTCATGAGCGAGACTCTCACTTACGCGCCTCGAAAGGCCATCAAATCGCAAGCCCTAGTAGACTTCGTCGCGGAATGGACAGACTCCCAGCTTCCCCCGACTCAGGTCCAGGCAGAGTTGTGGACAATGTATTTCGACGGGTCACTCATGAAAACTGGGGCCGGGGCCGGCCTGCTGTTCATCTCACCCTTGGGCGTCCACATGAGGTATGTAATCAGGATTCATTTTGCCGCATCTAACAATGTCGCAGAATACGAGGCCCTCGTCAACGGTCTCAAGATCGCTATCGAGTTAGGAGTCCGACGCCTCGACGTCCGAGGTGACTCCCAACTCGTCATCGACCAAGTAATGAAAACCTCGAGCTGCCACGACCCAAAAATGGAAGCATACTGCAAGGAGGTCCGTCGACTCGAAGACAGGTTCCACGGCCTCGAGCTTGTCCATGTCGCTCGACGCTACAACGAGGCAGCCGACGAACTCGCCAAGATCGCATCTACCAGAGGCACAGTGCCGCCTGATGCATTCTCAAAGGATCTTCACGAGCCATCCGTCGACCTAGGCACGGGGGCTGGCATCGACACCACCATCGCCCAACCAACCAATGCTGTCGATGCGCTCTTGATGGTGGAAGAGGTGATGGAGATAGAACGACGACCGGGTCGACCATTCGATTGGCGCACACCGTTCCTCGACTGCCTTATCCGCGGCGAGTTGCCAGAAGACAAGACAGAAGCTCGTCATATCGCTCGACGGGCCAAATCATATGTGATCTATGGCGAAGACAACGAGCTATATCGACGGAGCCCGACGGGGGTCTTACAACGTTGCATCACCGTAGAGGAAGGCCGAAAACTCCTCGATGACCTGCACTCGGGGGCTTGTGGCCACCACGCCGCCCCACGGACCCTTGTAGGAAACGCTTTTCGGCAAGGCTTTTACTGGCCAACGGCCGTGGCGGATGCCATCGAGCTCGTACGCTCGTGTCATGGGTGCCAATTCTACGCCAAACAGACGCATCTGCCCGCCCACGCTCTTCAGATGATCCCCATCACCTGGCCGTTTGCGGTATGGGGGCTCGATTTAGTAGGACCTCTACAAAAGGCGAAAGGAGGGTATACCCATTTGCTGGTGGCCATCGACAAGTTCTCCAAATGGATCGAGGCTCGGCCCATCACCAACATCCGCTCCGAGCAGGTCGTCCTTTTCTTCTCCGACATCATCCATCGGTTTGGGATCCCCAATGTCATCATCACCGACAACGGCACCCAGTTCACCGGCAGAAAGTTCTTGGATTTCTGCGATCAGCATCACATCCGTGTGAACTGGTCCGCAGTAGCCCACCCTCGAACTAACGGCCAGGTCGAGCTTGCCAACGGCATGATTTTGCAAGGACTCAAGCCAAGGATCTACAATCGATTGAAGAAATTCGGCAAGAAATGGGTCGAGGAGCTTTCCTCAGTCCTATGGAGCCTTAGGACAACGCCAAGCAGGGCCACAAAATACACCCCGTTCTTCATGGTCTACGGCTCTGAAGCTATCCTCCCCACAGACCTCGAGTATGGGTCACCACGACTCAAGGCTTACAACGAGCAATCGAACAAAGAGACTCAAGAAAACGCGGTCGACCAACTCGAGGAGGCTCGAGACATGGCCCTCCTCAACTCTGCCAGATATCAGCAGAAACTCCGACGCTACCACGACAAGCACATGCGCAAGAGGGACCTCAACGTAGGCGACCTTGTCCTACGACGCCGGCAAAGCAACCAAGGACGCCACAAGCTGACTCCACCTTGGGAAGGCCCGTATGTGGTGGCCGAGGTCCTTAAGCCAGGAACGTACAAATTGGCAGACGAAAAGGGGGCAATCTTCACCAACGCATGGAACATCGAACAGCTACGTCGATTCTACCCCTAGAAGTCCTAGATTTACGATCCTACATTTTGTACGAAGACTTTGTAAATGAACGCATGAATAAATAAAGTCTTTCCCTCGAGCGGCTTCTTTCTGTACCAAAAATAGTTACGAGTCATAGTCTCGACGTTAAAAGGGGATGCCGACCATGACCCATCATAGTCTGCACCCCCTCGGGGGCTACCAGAGGGACGACCCCTCCCGAAGCGTCGAAAAAGCCAAGAAATTTTCTTTTCTTGCTTGGTAAACCTTGCACGGTTCGAGTAGCTAAGGCGCCTCGAGCCCCTCAAAGGTCGAGGGATAATGAGCCGGAGAACTCCCACGCCCCTAGGCTACGGAAACTCTACTCACTTCCTCACCCTTGAAGTAATCGAGGTTGTTTTTGACGAAAGATCGAGCAAGGGATACAAACGTAGGAACAAAGAGAAACAAAGGAACCTCGAGCGGAAAGACAAATAAGCAGTTAACAATTATAAAAAGATACTATATCGCGTAACAGCAGAATTAATAAAGTATCATACAAGGGGCCTCAGGCGCCCTGAGCAGGCTCGCAGGCCTCAGTCCGCGGCACGATCCTCACCGCCCTCGCCTCCACCCGAGCTAGCCTCAGGAGGGAGCACCTCAGGCTCGAAGAGCTTGGCCAACCTTTCCCCAGGAGCCTCCGCGTCGTCGATCAAGGCATGGAGCCTCTCCTCGTTCTCCGCGTCGGTCTTGGAGATGTCGGTGACGAAGCCATGGGACACCACCTCCATGTCGTAGGAGAAGCCCGAGCAGACAACCGCCATCGCCCGCTTCACCCCGATGTGGAGGGCGTCCCGCACCCGATCTCGCAGCGTCGCGCCTATGTAGCACAACTGGTCGATCAGGGCGTCGCCTCGGGCGTCCTCCCTCGACTCATCCATAGGCTCGACCTCCCAAGAGGTCGAGAGATCGCTTATCGCCGTCCGCACTCGACGGTTCAAAGCAACCTCAGCCTCGAGCTGAGCCTTGGCGTTGCGAGCCTCGGCTTGGGCGGCCAGGAGTTCGTCCTTGAGCCCTGTAAAGGCCAATACAAAGAAGCTTTAGGAAAAACTCAAGCACACCTCGAAAAGGAAATTCGACAAAGGGAACATACCTTTGATGCTCTCCTCTAGGGCCGTGTTCTCGCCGACCAATCTGGTGTTGGCACGCTCGATCTCTCTGTTGGAGCGCGCCAGCTCAGTATTGGCGACGCGGAGATCTTCGATCACCCTGCCAGCCTGAGCGACGGCTCCACTCTTCTCCAGCAATTCTCCCTTCAGACGCTCGACGTCGTCAGAGAGACTGCGGGATCGAGCTCGCTCCATCTCGAGGTCTTCGAGGGCCTTCTTCTTTGTGTCCTCGGCGGCACCCCTGGCGACCTCATTATCCACGTACGCCACTTTCATCTTCTGGAAGGTATCGCGGAGGGAGTCCAGGTCGGTTTGGAGAAGGCCCTTCTCCTTGTCCAGGTCCGCAATAACGCTCTTGTAGGACAAGGCCTCCTCCCGGGCTCTGGACGCGGCCTCCTCGACCGTAAGAGCCCGCTCCTGTAGCTGTATCGCCTCCTCCTCCGCCTTCTTCGAGACCTCTCGGGCCTCGGCCAAAGCAGCCTCCCTCACCTTCTTCTCCTCCTCGAGTGCTATGAGATCTTTGTAAGCTTTAAGCAGCTTTTCCTGCGACTCGAGGAGTTGATCCTTGAGGAGGGGAAGCTGCTCCCATCCGCCCCTCGTGGCATGTATGAAGCTGGACTTGATGCGAGAGGTCTCTTTCATATCCTGCGAATCAGGGGTCGGAGGGATTAGAATACAGAAACCAGAAAGCACCACAAAGATTGGAGCTCGAGAAACACTTACAAAATAAGCTGGCCCAAGCCCGTTGTTGATGACGTCCGATAGGAGCCCCACCACGTGTTTCATCCAAAGGCGGAGCTCCTCGACATGCTCCCACTTCTCGACCTCCTTCTTGTCGTCGAGGAAGATATTGGGCTCGGACGGGTCGGTGGAAGCTCGGATACGAATCCGATCGGGACACCAGTTCTCCATCTCCCGATCAGCCCGCGCCTTGACGCCACGGATAAAGTTCTCGACGGTCTCGAGGGAACCCCCGTGGCGCAAGAACAGGTCGGCGAGGCAAGGGAACCGCCCGTTGTCGTCCACCGTCTTCCACGTACCGTCCTTGCTCCCAGACGACCCAATCTCATCCTCCTCAGAGGGAAAGCGGTCCTCCCATGCTCGCCGCTCCCGGAGGAACCCTGGGGCGATCCCGTCCATGCCGTAGATTGTCCTCTTGATCTCGGACTCGGGATCGGTGGGGGTGCGCATCATGCAGGCGAGCGCCACCACTCCGTCCGCTCGCCCCGACTCTGCCCGGATCGCGGCGGGCGCCCCCGGGAGGAGCCACGCTGGGGTGGGAGGTCCGTACACCGGCAAATTTCCCTCTTGATCGCCGGGCTCTTGCGACGCCAGTGGCGCCGGTTCGGCCAAACCTTGAGGCGGGGGCTCGAGTGGCTCGTCCTCTTGGCCCCCCAGCTGCTGTTGCTGCCCCAGCTGCTGCTGCTGCTCCTCCTGCTGATGCTGCAGCTGCTCCTCCGGCTGGGGTTGCTACTGCTGCTGCTCCAGTGACGGTTGCGTCGCCTCGCGCTCCCGCTCCTCCTCCTCCACCATCTTCCTTTGCGCCTCGAGAGCTCGAAGGCCTGCAGGCCAGGGAGTCCGTCCCGCGACATTGGGGGTCGACGCTTCTTCCTCCATAGGGCGAGCGCCCCCAGACGTTTCGTTGCCATCAGACGTATCGCTGATGGTGATGGGTTCCCCCTCGACCCCCAATCGAGGGGGCTCGGGGGCTCCCTCTGACGCTCGCGTCTGGGGGGCCGCATCATGAGTCGGCGGCGGCGGAGTAGGCGCGGGACGAGATGAAGCCCTCTCGACGCCGGCTGGAGGCTGGGGGCTGGATGAGCCTACAAAATAAAGGGTAAGGGTGAGACGTTATGATAACCAACGTAAGAATATCGCGACGCCCGGGAATTAACTACGAACCTGGTTCCGTGGAGGCGGCACCCGTTCTGAGCCTCTTGGCCATAGACGGTTGGGCCTGCTCAAGGGTCCGCTTCAGCCTGAGAAAAGGTCGGCATATGAGGAAAGGTGGAAGAATGGGGGGACAAAAACCGCAACATCAAAAAGGCTTACCCCACGGGGAGAACGGCTCGCCTTCCGCCACCCCGACCAGCGGGCCTCGAGCGACCCCGTGTCGGGGCTCTAGGCCCCTCGAGGGCAGGAACTGGCTTAGGTACGTCGGTCCCCGCCTGGCGGACGCCGGGACTCGCGCTCCTACGGCCGGCGTCTCTTTTCTCAGAGGCCGCGGCGCGACCACGAGTTAGCGGCCCCGACGCCTGGGACCTAGCCGGACCGCTCTCCCTGGGCACCGGGGGAGGGCGCGGTGCGTCTTGACCCGCCTTGGGCGCGGAAGGAGTGTCGGCCCGGGGACGACGAGATCCGCTCGGACCCTCCTCTGGCGCCTCCGTCCGGGGGGCGTCGACGTCACCTCGAGGCGGGCCCTCGAGAATCCGATCGAGGCGCGACGCCATCCCCTCGGAGTCGTCGCTGTCCTCGTCGTCGTCGTCATCATCATTGGGGGATTCTTCCTCAGGCTCCCCCCTCTGCCTGGATTTGGCTCGACGCGCCTCTAATGCTTGGCGGTCGAGGTTCTTCTTCTTCTCCCCCTTCTTTGCGGAGTCCTTGGCAGACTTCAGCTTTTCGGCGGATTAGCGCCGCTTGTCGCGATCGATCTCGTCCTCCTTTACCGGAGGCCTCGAGGACCGGACATCAATCCGACCCTGCCAAAACTACAGTAGACTTAGAAAAAAGAGAGGGGAGAAAGGAAACCCCGAATCAGGGATGCGCGCAAGAAGAAAGCGTACCAGATCGATCGAGCCTGCGTCAGGTCTCATGGGGAAGCCGTTGACATGATCTGGCTGAAAATCACCGGCAATGGCAGCCCTGACTCGGGCCGCGACTTCGTCGTCCGCCGGAGCCTCGTTGGACATCCGACACGCCTCGAGGTCCCGAGATGAGACGCCAGGGCCCATCTCGTCCATCCTCAGCGGTCGTGACATCAGAGGGAGAACTCTCCGGTGATGGACGGCCGAGAGGACGAGGGCGGCGGTCAAACCTTCCTGGCGAAGCTTCTTCAGGGCGTCAAGGAGGGGGTCGAGCCGAGACTGATGAGCTTGGACGACGCCGTACGTCCAGTCCGCTGGACGCTCCAAGATCAGACGGCCCGAGTAGGAAGGCAGGAGGTTGTCGTCGTTCCGCAGGTAGAACCACTGGGAGTCCCAGCCGGCGTGGTTGGTCGATAACCCTACCGGGATGTACTCCCGCGGCCGGTCCGTCTTCCCCGTCTTCTGCACCAGATTGAGGCAACCCGCCCGCACGGGCTTCCTTACGCCCGTGGTTCCGGTGGGGGCGTGAAACAGCTCGCCCCTGTAGAGGTGGAGCCACAGCTCCCAGTGCGGCATCATACCCAGGAAGCCCTCACACACGGCGGCGAAGACCGCCGCTACGGTGATGGCGTTCGGAGAGAAGTGCTGGAGCTCCACCCCATAATGGAAGCAGAGGGCCCGCATGAAGCGGCTTGGGGGCGCGCCCAGACCGTGGCGGTGGAACTTGGCGAACGACACCACGTAGCCCTCGGGCGGCTGAGGTGCCCTGTGACTTGCCGGCGGCGCGATCCACTCTGGCGACGACAGCGAGGTGCGGCGGCGCAGCAGTCCCTCCTTCTCAAGCTCTAACAGCCGGCGCTCCGTCATCGACGACGGGCGCCAGTCGTCGGCGGCGACGAGTCTTACAGGCATCTCGGCTAAAGGGATGGTGGGTTCGCTACAGCTCGAGGGGGCGTGTGCGCGTGAGATGGCGAGAAAGCAAAGGCAGCAAAGGAATAAGAGCGAGAAGGCGGAAGGGAGAGGAACGGCGGCGACGCCACGACGTACTTATAGGCAGCGGTCCGCCAACGGACAGATCCAACAAATAAGGTAACTCCCCCCATAAATGCGCCGTCTGACGGTCCTTTCTCTCCTCACAGGCCGGACGCTCCGAATTCCCCGCCGATACAGTGTCGCGACGTCACTTACCTCAAAAGGTGCGCCCAACGGGCAGAAAGACGAACCGGCACGGCAGCTTCTTTACTTCGTAAGCCAAGGTATGCGCCCACGATAGTCTCGAGAGGTCGATGGCTGGCCCGACGAAAGGGTTCGACAGCCGATCTCGAGCGCCAAGAGTCAGGGATCCCCAGCGAGTGGTCGAAAATCGAGGCCCGCCTCGAAGACTCGCTGGCGATGTCCAAGGTAGGGTTGAGACAGTCGAGAGGAATCCCCCCGAAGGGAGGCACCGAGCCGCTGGACTCTATCGAACGAGACCGGTACCCCCGACCACGTGAACCCTGCTTTATGAGGACGCCTCCGGGCTACAGCTGACCCCTTCGAAAGGGGCATAGGTTCTCACTTGGACCACCCGCTAGGAACTCAATTTGGGGTGGAAGACGCTCGCTCTATCGAGAGTACGTCGAAACCTCCGCGCAAGGCAAAGTCGAACAGAACCTTCCACCACGGGTGTTGACAGCGTTTCTGCAAATTTGGCAAAATAACCCTCGAAGGAGTTAAATACTCCCTCGAGGGCTCGGGGGCTACCCCCGCGGGGTCGCTCGCGCGCCCCCGTGGAAACTCGACCGTAAAAACGAAAGTCTCCACTCGAGCGCCAGCGCTCGAATGAAGACTCGGGGGCTACTGTCGAGGGTATCAACAAGGGGTACCCTCACCAATGCGTATAACGAGACCATCCGTACACACGGGCGACCATCGACGGCCGCAGCCTCGAAGACGGAAACACCGTCGAGCGAATCGGCCAGGGTCGAGCGATAACTGACGTCGAATACGGAAGTAGGCTCGAGCGAACCGAGGGGCGTCGAGCGCAAGGACACCGTCCGCCGCCTGACGCGCGCACAAGAGCCAGGGCATTTAATGCGCCTGACGCTTCCCCCCCTAACGCACGGGTCACGGGACGCTTCTGTCCCATCATTCTTTTTGCAGCCTTCCCGCCGAACGACCCAGGGCGTGTCAGGACGCGGGAAACAAGGATGGAACGTCTAATCAGGACTCCCTCGAGACACCCAAGGTCAGCGCTCCAGGCATCGACACCTCATACGGCATCCGACCCTCGACTTCACCAGGCTCCTTCCCGAAGATGAGTCGGGCGTCGACTGACAACACCACAGCTACCCCGTCGGATCCGCCGCCATACCGTACAAGCATGCGACCTCAGAACCAGCGCGAGGCGGCGGGCAGGGCAGAACGCAGGAGCACGCGTGATCATCACCGGGCTATCAAGATGGGACAGCTCGAGGCCATGCCGTACGGAAGCCTCGAGTAGGTCAGCGCTCCATGCGGCTATCGACCCCTACTCTAACACCTACGCATGTACCCTGAGTCTCTCCTTGGAGCTATAAAAGGAGAGACTCGGGAATAGGAAGGAAAGACACACACGTAGTAAAGCTAAACACTTCATACCACGCTTGTATTCGCCCCTGTACAAGCACTTAGGTGCAAGATAATACGAACTCTCTCCCCCCGCTGGACGTAGGGCCTTCTCTTGCCCGAACCAGGATAAATCTCTGTGTCTTCTTGCATCACCATCCGGGATAGGGAGCACGCATACAAATTTACTCGTTGGTGTGACCCCCCGGGGGAAAAACACCGACATCTAGACTTTTTTAGAATTATTTTATCCACAAAAATAATTAATTTTGAAAATAATAAATCATTCATTTTACCCTAACCCAACGTCATCACGATTCAAAGGCCGAATGCATTTATTTACTAATGGACTTTAATAATTAATTAGATCTAATAGTAAAGATGGAGGGTACAACATTAATTAGTACCATATTATTAATAGACATCTTAGGAGAAACACCATACGGTACTACCATATGGAGAGCCTCTAGTTTGGGAATCCTTCGTGTAGTAAATTAAAATTTTCTCCTCCTCTCCGTATCGGCAATGGTCAATCCTGATGACTACTATCTCCGACAAGCGATCGTTTTGCAGCTCTGAAGTTTACGTGTATCCGTCTGTCACCAGCCAGGTCATGCAAAAGTCGGATCTTGATCTTGGCTAGCACCACGATGCCTCTATGGCTCTATCTACTGGTCTTCCGTGCAACTTGTTAATGATCGATCTCCGTTACCGTGATTCTGCTGGCCACCAAAAATCCTATGAAGGTACATGTCCTAGGTACCAGACCTGAATTTTGCTCTCTAACTTGCCCGGATTGTCTTCTAATCATCACGTGCCTTTGATTAACCTTTTCTCAACAAGAGAACTAGCTACACTTATGCCTGACCTTGCTGCTGAGCTGCTGGACTGCTCCCAAAACTCCAGAAACCGCCGTCAACTTCCTGGTGTCGAGAGCCACTAATGCTTAGGACAAAATCTACCATGGTCATCATTCGTTATACACTAAGGTTTCTATTGTTTCATCATCTTAGATCCATTCAAGTTACGCTGAGGATATAGTGACATAATTTATGTGTTAATTGGCGTTGATCGTGTGGTATGTTAGTAAATTTTATAAATAACATATTTATTTTAATTAATATTTTCGTGTAATTGGCTTTCGAATTATAAGAATATAAGATTAACATCTGTCTTCTATATGTCAAATGTTATTTTGATAAAAGACAATATTAATATGTTTTAAATTTGTAACCCACTTTGTCTAAACACTTTGTCTAAACACCTTTCTCGAATTGGATTAGATGTTCTCACCTGTTATTTATTTTATAAAATAGATGACTAACTTATGATTAGTTCTAACTCGGCTTTTATATTAAAATAAATCAAGCTTATAGTTGTTTCTTTTATATATAAAAACTTTCGATAGTTGTCTATTTATAATGATAGTTCCATTATTAGCGTTTCTTGTTATCTTATAACATTAGCTATCTATTAGTGCGCTCTTTTACTCTGTGTGGTGTATTGTTCTTAGTTGCTTTTGTTTGTTAGTTGTATGTTTTTCTATGTGTGGTGCTTGCTACGAGTAGACGAGAACAGTTTGTTGGCACTAAAGACCAGAAGATGATGACCGAAAGCTGATGGTGTGGAAATTAAGCAAGTATTTAAGGCAAGTATAGCATTGGGTTTTATTTCTATGACCGCGATCTTGTGACTTGATTAATGTTTAAGCAATAAATAATAAAAAGACTTTTTAGCAACTTGAGGATTTATGTGTAAGTGGTCACTGGGATAACAGTGTAACCATGAGGGCTATAATGGCTCTGGCTTTAGCTCAGTATGAAGACCTTTTCTTGTTAGAGGTTACCCGTAAGGGCGCTAGAGGGGCTTGCCGTTTTGGGTATAGTGCGGCCTCTGTCCTTATGTATATAGGCTGCGCGTCATTGTGCCATTTGGAAGGGGGGCTCTACATCTGCGTGCCCAGAAAACCTTGCGGCCCTAACATGTTATACAAACTTTTAAAAGGCTTCATAGTGATCTCTGTCGACCTTTCTTGATAGTGGGTTAAGAGGCTGATCACCTCGGGCAAAAGGGTAAATCATGACTCATGGATAAAGATGTACAACCTTTGCAGAGTGTTTAAACTGATACACTAGCCATGCTCACGGTCAAGAGCGACCTTGGCGATGCTTACATTAAGGATGATGATTCTTGTTATGCTAAGATACTCATTATTTATTGTTTTATGCTCTACATTATTTATGTCACATTGATCATGAGATTGTGGGATCTATACAATCTAGTTGTTATACTTGTGTAGTTCGACATGGACATACTCTTGCTATTTTCCCCACACTTTAGGAGATATTTTAGGCTTGTGATCAACCAGTCAGTTGGATCCTGTAGAGTGAAGTTAGTACCTGAAATTTAGAGTTTTCCGTTGTTTGCTGCCTAAGATTATATCTGACTTATTACGTACGTTATGCATTGTCTTTTGATATTACACCTTTTGTAGCTATGTGTGAGATTTGGTTTTTAAGACTCACATATGGTGTATATCTGGTTTTATCCTTAAAATCGGGTATTACAAAGTGGTATCAGAGCAATGCTGACTGTAGGACGCAAGCCTAGTTAGAAATTTGCCGTCTTAGGCCTTGTTTAGTTCCCCATGCAAAAAATTTTCATCCATCACATCGAATCTTTGGACACATGCATGGAGCATTAAATGTACATGAAAATAAAAAGTAATTGCACAGTTTGCTAGTAAATCGCGAGACGAATCTTTTAAGCCTAATTAGCCAATGATTATCCATAACTGCTACAGTAACCCACATGTGCTAATGACTGATTAATTAGACTTAATAAATTCGTCTTGCAGTTTTCAGGCGAGCTATGTAATTTGTTTTTTATTAGTATCTAAATACTCCTTCCAATATCTTATAAAACATACGATGTGACACTCAAAAACTTTTCACCACCAAACTAAACAAGGCCTTAAGGTTTTGGATCTGTCATGAAATCCTTGTTCTATAAACCTTGTATTTTCATTCATACTATATTTCTACCTTTGCTATTTGTCTCTACCTTACTTATTTTAGAAGTCTTTGTTCACATCTTTACTTCTTGATTTGGTATGCTTTTAGAACCTTCTCTTACCATCTTCTTGCGTTATCGGAAGAGAAGCATTAGGATCTTTGTCCTTAATATAAAGAGAACGATAGTATCGCAAGTTGAGTCAATATTTGAAGTGTGAACTTTTACTCCTTAGTTGGTCTATCATTATGCTTATATTTGATTTGGATCTTTATAATAAGTGCAATGATCTTGTGGGTTTCCTCAATAATTTATTTTAGTTTATAGGCCTAAGGTATAATCATTAATGGAATAATTAGTTGAGTTTTAGTTTTCTCTTACTATCTTATCGTGCCTTTCTCGAGTATCTCGTCTTTATCGGTTTATATCTGTGTTCTTGGATGACCAAAAATTATGAGAAAATTTTGAGTAATAGTAGACTTCAAGATCTTTCTCTGACCATAAGAATCACCCCCATAGCTATCTTGGTTTGGAGTTATGAAAATCACAAGATGATACAGCTGTGCTGTTTGGTTGCTTACTGTTTTAGACAAATGTAACTATAGAATTTGGAAAAGTGTTCTTTAGAAAAGTTATAGACAATATGTTAAGCTTTCCAACGGTTTAAGTTGGAACTAATTCGGATAAGTAGAACATGAGATATGACATTTATACTTGGATGTTTCTGTTCTGCTTCAAGTCTGAACAGTTCTGGTATTTCCTATTTTCAGCCAAATTAAAGTCATAATTTGGGAAAAAGGTTATATACGAAAGTTGTAGAGGATCTCATAAACGTTTCAACAATGTATGGATCGTCACCATATGATTTAAGTAGCTCGAGGTATGACATCTGCAAGTTACTATATCTGTGCTGAAACATTGTCACGATGGATATTATATCTGGCTATTTTATCTAAGCTGAGAAATATTGTCTAATCATAGACTAACTAGGTTCAAAAGATTTGTCTCGCAAATTATAGTCAAACTGTGCAATTAGGCCTTGTTTAGTTCTAAAAATTTTTTGGATTTCGCTACTGTAGCATTTTCGTTTTTATTTGACAAACATTGTTTAATTATGAAGTAACTAGGCTTAAAAGATTCGTCTCACGATTTACGGAAAAACTGTGTAATTAATTTTTTTTGTTTTCATCTATATTTAATGCTCCATGCATGTGCCGTAAGATTTGATGTAACAGAGAGTCTTGAATTTTTTTTTGTTTTTTGGTGGCAACTAAACAAGACCATAGTTATTTTTTATCTATATTTAATGCTTTATCCATATGCCACAAGATTTGATATGACATAGAATAAATAAGTAAACTTTTTTTGAGCGAAACAAGGCCAGCCTTAGGCCCTATTTAGGCCCTGTTTAGGCCTGGTTCAGTTGGCGAATTTTTTTCGATTTCGCTACTGTAACACTTTCGTTTGTTTGTGGCAAATATTATCTAATTATAGACTAACTAGGGTCAAAAGATTCGTCTTGCGATTTACAGGTAAACTGTGTAATTAGTTTTTGTTTTCATCTTTATTTAATGCTTCATGCATGTGCCGCAAGATTCGATGTGACGGGGAATCTTGAAATTTTTTACGAACTAAACAAGGCCTTAGAGTGGAGATAAAAAATTTTTGGGTGTCATATCAGATGTGTCGGAAGGATGTCGGGAGGGGTTTTTAGAAACTAATAAAAAACAAATTACATAGCTTGTCTGGAAACTGCAAGACAAATCTATTAAGCATAATTAATCTGCCATTAGCACATGTAGGTTACTGTAGCACTTAAGGCTAATCATGGACTAATTAGGCTCAAAAGATTCGTCTCGCAATTTTCAACCAAACTGTGTAATTAGTTTATTTTTATCTATATTTAATGTTTCATGCATGTGTCCAAAGATTCGATGGGATGGATGAAAATTTTTTAAGTGAGAAACTAAATAGGGCCTTAGATTGGAGATAAAAATTTTTTGGGTGTGAAAGGATCAAGATGCCCAAGAGGGGGTGAATTGGGCTTCTCTAAAAATTTAAGCAACCTATAAGCTCTAATTCAACCCCTTGTGCCTAGTGTGACTAGAGAGCTACCGGATAAAAGTTTTGCAACCTAGTTACAATCCTATTCTAGCGTGGTAATTCTAGGAATGTAAAAACACAAAGTAAATGCTAGAAAGTAAAAGAGTAATGGAAGAAAGTGCTCGGTGATGTTTTGCCGAGTTATCAGAGAGTCGCCACTCTCCACTAGTCCTCGTTGGAGCACCCGCGCAAGGGTCTTGCTCTCCCTTGGTCCGCACAAGGACCAAGTGCTCTCTACGGGCTGATTCTTCGACACTCCATCGCGATGAATCGCCCAAAACCGCTCACAAGCTTGACACGAGCCACCCACAAGAACTCCAGGCGGTCTTCGTGCCTCCAATCACCACCGAACCGTCTAGGTGATGGCGATCACCAAGAGTAACAAGCAAAGAACTCTCACTTGACCCAAACAAGGCACTAGAGAGTGGTGGATGCACACTTGACTCTTGAAATTCAACTAGAGAAGGATTCTCACAAGAAATCACTCAAATCTCAATCCTATCTAGGCTCTTGCTACTCTCTTGCTCCGCAACAAATTTCTCAGATGTTCAAATGGGCAAGAGACCTCTCATGGATGAGGTGGAGGAGTATAAATACACCCCACGAAGTCCAAGGGTCGGCCAACTGTTTTCCACTGAAAACGGGGTCACCGGACGCTGTTGATGTTGCACCGGACTTTCTGCACCGAGCGTCCGGTGACACTTCAACGACTAACTGTACTGCCTCTGACAGGTCACCGGACGCTACTTCCCAGCGTCCGGTGGCACCATTCGGTGCTCTGGGGAGTTTTACAACCTCCCTGAGTTTAAGACCGGACGCTACCCGGTGCGTTCGGTGCTCGGGGAAGGTTTACAACCTCCCTGGGTATGGGACCGGACGCTGCCCGGTGAGTCCAGTGCCAGCTTCCGGTGCCTAACCCTAGGCACCACGCCCTCCAACGGCTAAGTGACCTCACCGGACGCACTCACAGAGCGTTCGGTGCAGCGTCCGGTGCCTACTTAGGCACCCTAACTTCGTCGAAACGCGACCGTTTCAAAACGAAGTTGGTTCCTCTCAAACTATGGACTATCTCTGAGCTGCCTAGTGCTAGATTTACCAAGTGTGCACCACACCTAAACCTAAAGCCTTGCCTAAGTCAAGCTACTAGATCAAAGCCCCTCTTAATAGTACAGTCAAAGGAAAACAAAGTCCTAAACTACTCTAAGTGCCCTTCTTCACTATATGGCACTTAGACCTAATCTAGTCTTGACGATGTCCGTCCATCCTTTCAAAACCGAAACGATTTCCACTATTAAGTAGGCATGTACGTCCCTGTTCATCGAGTACCTATTACCATGACCTCACTAATGACTTTGCCTCTGCAAAACACACGTTAGTCATAGTAATCAACATTGTCATTAATCACCGAAATCATTCGGGGCCTAGATGCTCTTTCAGAGTGTCACATCGGATTTTTCGGAAGGATGTCGGGAGGGATTTTTAAAAACTAATAAAAAACAAATTATATAGCTTGTCAGAAAACTGCAAGACAAATCTATTAAGCATAATTAATCTATCATTAGCACATGTGGGTTACTGTAGCACTTAAGGCTAATTATGGAGTAACTAGGCTTAAAAGATCCGTCTCGTGATTTTTAACCAAATTATATAATTAGTTTATTTTTTTATCTATTGTTCCATACATATGTTTAAAAATTCGGTTGGACGTAGAAAAATTTTGCGAACTAAGGCCCTGTTTAGTTTGCCCCCAAAATTTTTTTCATCCATCCCATCGAATCTTTAGACACATACATAGAACATTAAATGTACATAAAAAAATAAACTAATTACACAGTTTGGTTGAAAATCGCGAGACGAATCTTTTAAGCCTAGTTACTCCATGATTAGCCTTAAGTGTTACAGTAACCCACATGTGCTAATGACAGCTTAATTATGCTTAATAGATTTGTCTTGCAGTTTCATGACGAGCTATGTAATTTATTTTTTTATTCGTTTCTAAAAACCCCTCCTGACATCCTTCCGACATATCCGATGTGACATCAAAAAATTTTTTATCAGCAATCTAAACAGGGCCTAAACCCTTACTCTATTCTTTTGCCTTGTTGCTGACGGTGCCGCGAGCAATTCCATAGTACCCTCTGTACACGTTGCACTGCTTCTGGACCCGGCTGACCAGCGAGCCCGCTGTCCACCACCCCACTGCTGCCTGTCCCCGACCTCGGGTTCCGCGCAGAGGGAGGAATCCACTCCCAAACCCGCAGAAAACCCTCGTCGTCTTCCTCCAAATCACTCACTCGATTGATCTCTCCCCTCCGAACCCGGGAACCCCTCGAGCTAGGGTTCCAGCGACCCAATGGCGGACGGCGGCGACGAGTACAAGCGCGAGGAGTCGGTGACCCTGCTGGTCATCGTCTCCCTCGCCGCGCTCTCGCTCCTCTCCCTCATCGCCGCCTTCGCCTACTACTGCTACATCACGCGCAAGGTCTCCCGCCGCCTCCACTCGCTCCATCTCCCGAAGCGTTCCAGCTCCCCTCCTCCGCCTCCTGCCCGGGCCCCGCCGCGGCAGCAGCAGCAGGGGAAGGACAGCCCGTCCAGCAACTCCGCCAGCGACGGGGCCGGGGCGACGGCGGCGGCGATGTCGGTGGTGGTTGCTGGGGAGAGGGGCGTGCAGGTGTTCGGCTACCGGCAGCTCCACGCGGCCACGGGCGGGTTCGGCCGGGCGCACATGGTTGGGCAGGGCAGCTTCGGGGCCGTGTACCGCGGGGTGCTCCCCGACGGGAGGAAGGTCGCGGTCAAGCTCATGGACCGCCCAGGGAAGCAGGGCGAAGAGGAGTTCGAGATGGAGGTAAAAACAATTACTGACATTTGCGCATTTGGATCCTTGCTACTCAGCGCCGAATGCGGGTGTTTCCATGTGCTGGGTTTGGGGCTGGGACAGCAGTCACCGCGTCCTGTAGCGTGTTCCCCCTAGTTGGTAACTACTGGATCTGGCCATTGCGGCTTGGGCTTGCTGAAGCTCTGCGGTCCAAGCGGAGACATTTCTGGGTTGCGTGAGTGCAAATGGGGTCACTGTGCGTTGGGGGTTTCCGTGGTTGTTCGCTTACTTAAAGATCATATCCTCTTTCTAAAAATGGAGCAGTCACTTTGTGTGATGATAAGTGCGAAGTTCTCTACAGTTTACTAATTGTAAAATTTGGTCTCCACAAAATTTCGAGGTGAGGTTTATGTTTTTTAACTTCGGCTGGATTGTGAGTTTGTGACTGTCAGCTCTTTGGGGGTGTTTATTTAGTTGTAGTAATAGTAATGGTTGGTAAGCAACTAAAGCATATATGTGAAGCACTTAGTTCTTATTAGTTCATGGATAACTTTGTAGTCTTTTTCTGGCATGAGGGTAGTGTGACCATTTTGAGTGGACTGGGTGAAATTTAACTTCCCATTCCTGCTTCCGTCAATGCTCTGTTGGATGTAACTGCACAGTTATTTCGATATCCTCATGTATGCAGTATACTAGACATGTAGACAGGTAGTTAGTTAAGTGGAAATAGGAACACAAGCAGCCACTCAGTTCCACTAATACTTCACATATCCCCAATTTAGCCATGGGGATAGCAACAAATCAACAGCTAGAAAACAATTATCTTGCTGTAGGGATAGGCAACAGGCTTGGCATCTGATAAGAATTACCAGATTTGGCAACAGGTAGCGTGTTTGAACTCAGTAACCAGCAAGTAAGACATGCCGAGCTGTGAGACGAACACAATTTTTATGTGTTAGGTTAGCAGCTACTCCTGTGCTGGCTATAGGAATGGAAGTATATGCAGAAAATTGACATAAAGAGAAAATTGATGACTGAACTCTGTTGTTTTATCAGCAGCGGCTTGAGCTGCAGCTTTTGATTTTTTAGCTTCTGCTTGTTGATTTTTTGCTATTGACTTATGTAATAATTATTTAGCTTCTCAGAACACCAGAAGCCAGAAGAAACTCCTCAGCATGCTTTTCAGCTTTTAGTTCATTTCCTCATAAGCCAGCTTTTGAATAGGCAGTTCAATAGCTAGGCTGTTTGTTTTAGCTTCTGGTTGGTAGAAGCCAGCAAAAAGCTGACACAAACCGTTCCTGACTTGGTAATAGAGCGATAGGAACTTCTGGGTATAACTAAAATCTAATTTCATTAATTCTCCCATTCTTGATGGTTCACACAGTGTGAATGGACTGAAAATTTCGCCTGCAACTTTTTTAGTGTTTCTGAACACGTGATGTTTTGTAGGTGGAGTTGCTGAGTAGGCTCCGATCGCCGTATTTATTGGGCCTGATTGGCCATTGTTCGGAAGGTGGACACCGTCTACTGGTATATGAGTTCATGGCCAATGGGGGTCTCCAGGAGCATCTCTATCCAAACAGAGGTATACCATTTTGTATTGTCCAAATCTATTGTTGTTTTCTTTTTGCATTTATTTTGTGCATGTCATTTTTTAGGTAAATGCTTCACTCCTTTTCAATCGATAAATGCTCCAGACTTTACCTCACTGATAATGCCCAAAAGCATCAGCGTGTGCTTTAACCGTCTGATAGAAGATATGAGCAATAGAAGGTTATGTACTTTTAGTATGTTGATGTGCTTGTTGCAAATTTGCTAATATACAAAGTGAAAAGTAAAAAGTCTACATAACCTCCCAAACTATCTAGGGTAGAATACTTCATCCCCCAAACTATAAAACTGGATATTCTACCCCCTGAACTTTCAAAACCGGTCAAATAACCCCCTCGAGTGGTTTTAGAGGGTGGTTTTGTCTTTTTCTTTTTTATTTATTATTTATTTCCGCTGAAACTTTGAAAAATCATAATAAATCACAGAAAAATCATAAAATAAAAAATTCAATTTTGTTGGATTCCTGATGAGTAGATCTACACAGTGAATATATAATATGGTTTACTTTAGTACAAAGTTTTTGTTGTAGCTTTAAATCTATGTTTTTCTGTAATTAATTCGAATAATTCATATATGTAGTTCCTATGGTCCAATTGTGGTAAAAGTTTTATGGTAGGCTCATTATTGTATGCTTGAACTATGGTAAAAATTTCATTCTTATTGGATCACATATAACTTAGTTATAGATAAAGCATAGATTTAACAAGAATATAGCTAAATAAATCTATAACTAAGTTATACATGATCCAATGGATACGAAACTTTTACCATAGTTCAAGCATACAATAATGAGCACACCATAAAAAATTTACCACAATTGAACCATAGGAACTACATATGTGAATTATTCTTATCAATTGTAGAAAAATATAGATTTAAAGATACAACAAAAACTTTGTACTAAAGTATACCATATTATATATTAATTGTGTAGATCTACTCATCAGGAGTCCAACAAAATTGATTTTTTCATTTTATGATTTTTTCTGTGATTTATTATGATTTTTCAAAGATTCAGCAGAGATAAATAAAAAAGAAAAAGACAAAACCACCCTCTAAAACCACTCTAGGGGGTTATTTGACCGGTTTTGAAAGTTTAGGGGGTAGAATATCCGGTTTTATAGTTTGGGGATGAAGTATTCCACCCTAGATAGTTTGGGGGGTTATGTAGACTTTTTCCAAGTGAAAATTACCAGTATAGATACTAAGCTTACTGGTAGTTGGCATATTATAAAAAGTGAATCTGGAGAATTGCCACATTCAAGTATGGAAGTAAATAACCTTTTTTAGGTTGATATGTAAACATGAAGTTGGCTGAAATGTCTTCCTACCACTTAACACAGTGGGTAACTTGGGTATTGACACTATTTTTAAGACATTGTTTTTGCCAATTGATAGTTGTAAAACATTGTTCTAGGTTCCTGTGGTGGAATCTCAAAATTGGACTGGGACACAAGAATGAGAATTGCACTTGAAGCAGCCAAAGGTTTGGAATATCTTCATGAGCGTGTTAATCCACCTGTTATACACAGAGACTTCAAGAGTAGCAATATTCTCCTGGACAAAGATTTCCATGCAAGAGTTTCAGACTTTGGTCTAGCCAAACTTGGATCTGATAGAGCTGGTGGTCATGTCTCAACTCGAGTTTTGGGCACACAAGGCTATGTTGCACCAGAGTAAGATCAGGCTAATGTTCATTTATTACTTTTTATAGACTTGACTACTTACTGAATCCATTGTGCAATGTCATAAGTTGATATTGGCTTGTCATTTGCTCAATCACTTTTTGTGCTCTAAAGAACTGATTATACTGTCTCTAATATGATGCACATACTATAAATCTGTGTAGATACGCGTTGACTGGGCATTTGACTACCAAATCAGATGTGTACAGTTACGGTGTTGTGCTTTTGGAATTGCTTACTGGCAGAGTACCAGTTGATATGAAGAGGCCACCCGGAGAAGGCGTTTTAGTCAACTGGGTAAGTCGAAAGTTACTGATTAATATAGCTTTGCTTTGAGCTGTTTTCTTCTGCTAGCATGAATTATAACGTTAATGAATGTGTTTAGTTGTTAATATAAAGTTAGTATTGACTATAGGACATTGTCTCCTTCAACTGCAAAAGGTTTGGGTGATAACCACAAAAAAGTTTAGGTGATTATGATGAGCAAATTGGATATTTGCATGTTCTTCAGCTCTTCAAAGAGAACATGTACTTCAGTTCCTTTCTGTCGTAGAACTTCAATTGTCTTTGCTCGTATATACTTTGATTTTTCATGTACAAAGTCATGACATGTATTAATTAGAATGGACCTGCTTCTCTTCCTTGTACTTGGATGGAAAACATCAGCTTGTGTTGTGATAGTTGAACATTGCATATGTATAACCTGTCACTTGTTGAATTACTGCAGGCATTGCCTATGCTCACTGACCGAGAAAAAGTTGTGCGGATCTTGGATCCAGCATTGGAAGGTCAATATTCCTTGAAAGATGCTGTCCAAGTGGCTGCTATTGCTGCCATGTGTGTTCAACCAGAGGCTGACTATAGGCCATTAATGGCTGATGTTGTCCAATCGCTGGTTCCACTTGTCAAGAACCGTTCTAATCAGAAAGCTTCCAACCCCAACGTGCAATCATCGAAGCCACTTGACTAGGAAAGCATGTGTTTGATCTGCAGTCTTTGCCCGTCTTTCTGGAACCCTTTGTCATCTATAACTAACTACTGCCGAGGCAGATATTCACATCTTAACAATGATTGTCTGCTGGTGCGCTCCTGATTTTGTAGGGTGTGTTGTAAGCAGGTAGCCAGGTAGGTTGCAAATTTAAAGGGAATCTGGTTGAACGGTCCTGAGAGCTTATTTGAGTTTGAAGGGAAGTTTCTGTCATGTACAATTAGCTGCCATGGTGATGGTGGGTAGCTGCCTAGTTGGGATTAGTACTTGTTGTGGGGAGTTCGTCATTAGATGGTAGGTTTGGTATGAGCTGGCAGAACTGTTTGTAGAGTACTGCACTAATTTCCTTTTGGCTTATTTATGTTAGGGAAGTAGCTTAGAAGATCGTTGTGCACTTGTACAGGGTCTTAACTTTTAAGCTGCTAAGTGTTGTGTATCCTTGTCAGTAGCGGGTGTTGTCCTTGTATTTTAGTATTACTAATTACTAATGTATAGCACGTTTCTGAATTGGTTTTGGTTTCATTGCTGTTTGAGCAACGTACCTTCTTTTTACCTTGTTCTGTTGATTTTTTGTTAATCTTTCAACTGGTTCAGAAAATGGAACATATTACAACAAAAAGGTGAAAAAAGTCTGAAACAAGAGGACATCACAAATTCACAATGTCGTTCAGGTTGCCAGGATTCGATGTGTTCAGTCACCAAACGTTCATGACAGGACTTGTTTGCACATGATTAATGTGGTTGATGACTTTCAAGCCAAATGGTTGATGGTGAATCACCGAATCACGTTTCTTGGTGTTCCTGCAAGTGTCATCAGGCATTTCAACAAATGGTTGGTCCGTTATAACGACCAGCTGAGGACTGCATTAGGAACAGAACAAGCATTCCAAAAGATTGTGCAGGCCGCATCAGCAAAAATGGCTAACAAGACCTGCATGTCAAAATGTCGGATGAGTTTTGAAGTGTAAATAATGCCTAAAACGTGAGCTTCGCTGGTTTTCTGCACCGACGCTGCGGGTGGCCAACAAGTCCGCCATCTCTCTGATCAAGAACATAGTGCACCACGACCGGAACAACCATATCGACGTTCAGTTCCAGTTCACGCGTGAGAGAGGGGAGCGAGCTCGCCGGCGACTTGATCCCGGCTATTCTCTGACAGTCTGGGTGGGTCTGTGCGCCACCTTCCCCACTGCTGGTGCACACACTAGCCACCCAGCGTGGAGCCGATGCTGCTCGACGCTCAGTCCACCGTAGCCGTATCAGAGTAAAGAACGGGAGCAAAATTAGCAGGTCAGCTCTAGCCCCTGAGGATTTTGTTTTCCTATCTGGGTGAAATCAAATGCTGCTCTTTTAGGGCTTGTTCGGTTACTCCAAATTGAGTGCCTGGAATCGTTCCTGGTTGGATTGATTCACTAATTTATATAGCGTTGATGATCAACTGGAATAGTTCTAAGGTCTAATCCAGACCAAACGAAAAGGGCTTTGGATCTTTTTGTGTAGCGCAAAACAATTCTTTGTGAAGGTTTTTTCCCCCTTTTTCACGAATTTATTTGGGATATTTTTGTGTTGCACACCACTTTATAGGTCCTGGTATCAGTAGTGGTTTGGTGATAGAAAGACATTAACCTTCAAAGTGTTTAGTAATTTAGTAAATTTCTGATCTTAGCATTTCTTCCTTTAGTAAAAGCAGCAAACTGGAAGATGGCAGCAAAGTACCTATATGGATCTCTGTTCGCTTTGAATCTGCCAACCATCCAACAATGTTTTTGTCTAAAAAAAAAAATCAGCGAACAGTACTTTCAAACATGACTTTTCAAATAAGCGAACATGCTCATTTTGTAGCCAAGGTTTGTGCTGCTCAATTCCTCGATTCTTAGGACACTCACAATGCAAGACTCTATCATAGAGTCCAAGACAATTAATTATATATTATTTATGGTATTTTGCTGATGTGACAACATATTTATTGAAGAGAGAGGTAGAAAAAATAAGACTCTAAGTCTTATTTAGACTCTAAGTCCACATTGTTCGAGGTAATAAATAACTTTAGACTCTATGATAAAGTCTGCATTGTGAGTGCCCTTATGTGATTGTGTACTGCATAGTTCTTGTCCATATATAACTTGTTCCGTGCAAGCTAAAATAAAAGCGCGCACCCCGCCCGGCTTCAGCCTGCACCCTCTCTCTCTCTCTCTCTCTCTCTCTCTCTCTCTCTCTCTCTCGGCGACCATGGTGGCGACATGACGGATCCGTGGCCGGCGAGCTCCGGTGGCCTACATTTGCGTCCCACCGCCTCCCCAGCGCGTGGCCATGGCGGATGCAGTGGTGGCGGTGCTACTGGATTCAGTGGCAGATCCGCTAAATCCTGCGGCGGCACATCGGATCCACTACGAGGTAGCCTGCCTCCTCCTCGTCCTCCTCGTCCTCTTCCTCTTGGATCTGCTATCTAGGGTTTTGACGAGCTCTACCCCTCTCTTCCCCAACTCTAGTGGGCTTAGAAAGGGAAAGGGATTTGAGGAGAAAGGTAGGCCAGACAGTGGGGATGGTTGATGGGCGGTTTAGAGATGCTAGCGATGGTAGGGGCGGTCAGGCCAAGTAGGGACAGGGGAGGCTCGCTGGAGCTAGAGATGATGGCAGCTGGCGAGCTCGTCGGAGCTGAAGAAGAGGTGGCGATCGGGAAGAGGAAGAGGGTGGCCACCACAAGCACTAGGGTTCACCGGAGCTTTGGCGAACCCTAGTGCCCACGGCGGAGCAGTGGCCGGCGGCGGAGGTAAGGGCACCGGAGTCGGGGAATAAAGATATGGTCTATTTTTTTTCCTTTTTTGGCAAGCAAAATTATTTGTTTTCCAAATTGGAGTGTGCAGGCGGAAAGCGCATTTCCGTGCATGCGGTAGTAACTCCCTTAATGAAAATGCCTCCTCTTTTGCTAACATCTTGGTACTTGTGTCAAACCTGCAGAAAAGTAGCTACATGGCAGAGCTAGTTGTGGTCAGTGTCTCATTTGGCTTCGTCTTCCATGTGAATGATCAGTTAGGAACTCCTTAGTTTTATCTTCTTTATGCTTAACGAGCTTGTCTTATATGTCGGCCAAGTGCTTGGAAACTGGAGAAACGGTGTCAATCAAGAAGGTGTTGCAGGACCAATGTTATAAGAATCGTGAACTTCAGCTTATGTGCTCGATGGACCAGGACCACCCAACGTCATCCTCTTGAGCGACTGTTTCTTCTTGATTACAAGTAGGGACGAGCTGTTTCCTAAACCTTGTCATGGAGTTTGTCCCTGATTTCTATCGTGTGCCCAAGCACTACATCAATGCAATCAGCGGATGCCAATTATCTATGTCAAGCTTTACATGTATCAGGTTTGTGGATTGTGATTGCAAAATCAATTAATATTCTAAAATTCCTGCCTTATTTTGTAGTGATATGTTGTGCCTTAGAGCATCTCCAAGAGATTAGCTAAAAACATTAGCCAAATTTACTGATTTAGCTACTCTCTAAAATAGATTTGACAAAAAAATATTAGAGTACTCCAACAGATTCTGTAAAAGATGGCTAGTGAGGTAGGCTATCCAAAATTAGAGAGCCAATAAGGTGGTATAGAGAGCTACTAAATTTGAAGAGTCATTTACAGAGTCTGTTGGAATCGTTTTTCATTTAACAATAGCTAAATTTACCTTTAGAAAATGATTTAGCTAATTTCTTGGAGATGCTCTTATGACTTCTTAATTTATCTTCCTGCTCACATAGTGTGCTCTCATTTTTTATGTTTATAACTACATTCTAAAATATCTTTAAATATCTTATAATATTGTTTGATAATATTCATTTATTGTTAATATGGATTTGAACTATATTGCAGCAAGCACAGAACTACTCAACACTGAGTTTAGGGAAGACTAAAACAGACAATATTTCCTTATCCCTAATCTTTCATCATTGATTATTTGCCTTATGTTATTTATTTGTTTTTCAAAGTTAATTCAGAGATTGGAGGATTGCACTTCTGGCAGGATTTCACTAAGTGAGGAACTAACCTCCTACCACCAAGAACATGTTGAGTCTTTCCAAGGTTTGTCACAATGTGCATCCCTCAAGTTGTTTGACGTAATGACTTGCAGCCTTGGTTGATTCATACATTGTGATTGTCATATATTGTCTGCCTTCGTTTCCTTTTGCTTTAGTACATGCTCCCTAATTTCTATTTTCCAATGGCAATTAAACAAATATGCTTATTAAATTTTACAACTTTTCTTTTGCTTAACTAGGTTCATGAAAAGATGCTGGTATTTTCAGCATTACTTCACTAGCTATACTGGCTTTCCTATTTATATGTTTTTTAGAGTTGAAGGGCCATGCCCAGCCTTAGCATTAACCAAGACAAAATGTTTACAACATTTATCTCGTTTAACAGAGACACAGCTCATCATCCAGCGCTAGCAGAAACACACACCAACCCCAGCTCATGAGCCAAGTCGAATTGAATTCAGCCAAACTAAACCACTTGTTGTCATAAGCCTTTACAACCATTTGAATACAGGTAGAAGATGAGGCCTTGTGACAATATTTCTCAGCTTCTCCAGTTTCTGATTGTACTCCAGGATCTTTTCCTTGGGACAGAGCAGTTTCCAATTCTGGAGCATATTGGCAACACGCTCGATTAGAATTTTCATATCTTTCCAAAGACAACCCTGAAAGCATAAACTATTTCTAAGCTTCCATAGCCCCCACAGGCCAGCAACACAAAACATATTGTCAACTAAAAATCTCTTATTGCTTAACCACATAGTGCCAATAAATTCAAAGGATCTACCTACATATCTACCACTCACCTCAGCTAGACAAACCCACATTTGACTAGCAACCACACAATCAAAAAAGAGGTGATGGACAGATTCAAACTCAACACAGAACAGGCAGGACTTGTCTTCTACTTTCCTTCTTAAACTTAGATTATCTCTGGTTAACAACTTGTTTTTGGACAAAAGCCAAAGAAAGAAGTGTACTCTAGGGAGCATTTTCAGATTCCACACAGCAGGAACATGGACCAATAAAATACCTCTGAAATTAACTATGTTATATAAAGACTGTGAAGAATATACCCCATTAGAAGTGAACCTCCAGATCAAAGCATCCTCATGATTACTAAAGCTAATTGTACAATTTCTAACCAGATATCCATTAACCTAATGTCACAACATTTTCTGAAAGTGCGCTTGAGACCAACACCATCCCACAGATTAGCTACTGTTTCAGACTTTTCTTTGAGTAAGATATACACCTCCCACTCCTAGTATTGAATAGTGGAGGGACCTAGCCAATTATCCTCCCAAAACATCACCTTCCTACCATTCCCTATTTTCCAGGTGTAACCCATCTTGGCAGCTGAGGCTGCCCAGATCATACCTCTAAAAAATTGAGAACTACCAACAGTTGGACTATAAAAAATGTTAGCCTTACTAGTTGCATATTTATGATCAATAAGCTCCCTCCAGGTTCTTTTCCAATTTATATGTAACTGTTAGATATGTTCAACTTTCAAATTTGTAGCATCTGCATGGTATCTTTTCCTTGGCTTCAAATTTTAGACAAAGGACGTGTACTTCAGTAATGCCTGGTCTAAGTCACTTTCCTATGAAGTGGATATTACTGGAATTAATCTATGTGACCACTAAACTTTTACTAAAGTCAATGAACATGACCAAACAACCCAATAAGAATCTAGGTGCTTTTTCTTGACAGTTACAAATGGTTCGACTGTATGTTACCGACCACCTAACCATACTAGTTGCAAACAAATCTCTTTCATTTCTCGATATATAGGAACTCAACAATGGAAGGGGCCACTCATTCAAGAGGCCAAATAAAAGACGAGGTTCTATATTCAGGTACCATTTATCCTTACCCAAAGTGATCCTAGGCATTGTTTTATTATTTGCTACTTGCCCAAGCCTATGCTACACTATGGCTTTTGTACTTTATTCTATCTGATGATGGATGATGTTTAACATATTTCTACATTCTTTTTAGATGATATGTAGGCTCATATAGTGCAGATATAAATTAGTTTGTCCCACTAACTTTACAAACAACCATTATTCCATTGTCCTGTCCACAACTTTACTTCTATGTGATTAAATTCAAACACAATAAATCCATACAGTCGTATCACTCTCAACTTTGTTTCTTTATCCAACCAATACTCATCCATACAGTTCTGCAAGTTATGAAACCAATTTGTGTAATATAATCCCCATCCTATTCAGTTTTGTTGATTTTGGTAAATATAATGTTTATTTACTGTGCTACCTCATATCTTCATGCAATCTAGTGTTCAATCATGAAGCATTTGTCATTTATAAATGTTTTCTCAGCCTTATAATACATCCTAGGCCAGATACCTTGCCATGATGTGCAGCAAACTAAAACTATTTACTTTTCACTCATTTGGAGGTGACCTTCCAACAATATATTGCTATTTTCCACATTTATACCTGCTCTTTTTTCCCACAAAAGAGACCTTCGTGCGATGCTAGGTGACCATGCTAACAATATTTATGCCTATTATGTTCTTTTGCTTCATACACCAAGATTATCTCGCTTTTCATAGCTAAATCATTAGCACCAAAACTAAAGAATAGGCTAATCAATTAGCTAACATTTGATTATGTTATGTTCTCCTTACTACTACAACTGCTCCTTGATGAAATGAATGAGAACAAGGTGAACACAGTGTTGGCCTCAAATCACCATTGGAAGACACCATTTCAAGACTAATATATGTACATGCGAAACATTAGTTTCTATAGGTTGTCCTATTTTTATCCTTCCTTTAATATATACAATTAAAACAAAATGTAACTGAATCTTTTATGATCTTTTCCCATCTTAATCGACAACAACGACAACTGTTATCAGAAATTGCTATTATCGCTCCTAGCCGCGCATCAAGTCAAGCTTTGTGATTTTGGAAGTGCAAAAGTTATGGTACGTTGACTTGCAATGAAAGCTATAGTAATACATATTGGGGGGTAGTGATAGTGTAATACCCATACGGGGATACCACTTTGAGTACCACTTTGGGAAGCCATGGCCCAGCTGCTGCCACCTAGCTGGCTAGCCTGCTTCCACCTAGATGGCTAGCCTACTAATAGTTAACACGCCGACACTAAAAATTATTAAGCAGGTCTTTTCTTTGCTAGGTTAAGATTTTTTACATTTCTTAAAGAACTTGAATATTCATGATATGCATATTCGAGTTCAAACTAAAATATGGTAACAATGCTATCCGGATTTTATTTCACACGTATTCAACAAAATCCATCCATAGTGTTGGACCTTATAGTGCATTCTATCTTCGAGAGCAATTTATTATAGTATTCACAAAACAATATTTCTATATGTTGTTTCTATGATAAATATATACAAAGTTATGCTAAAGTACCTATTTATCTCTTAAGAGTATCAATAGAAGTACACAAAAATCATATTAGAAGCATGTAATTGTAAGTAATAAAAACCATTAACAATTATAGGGACAGAACATGTTTCGTTCACGATATGAAAACACATCACATGGATGAGAAAGATTGCAACTAATGTAGGTTGTGAAAAATATTGGCAACTATGTTAACATAACATAAATTGTGATTTTTTTTGCAACCTCTATTAGTTGCCAATCTTTCTCAACTAAGTGACACATTTTCTTATCATGCATGTAACATATTTTGTCCCTATAAGGTTATACCATTTTGACATGGTTATACACATTCCACTTTCAACTATAGTAGTAGGTATGTGGAGATACCACTTTGAGTTGTATATATTAATATCTTTTATTCTTTCTCTCCATCTGCCACAATGCTTTAGCTACTTAAAATTTTTGTCTTCACCATATCTTTTTTGAGTAGTCTTCATAATACTATACTATGGCTGCTGGTGGGCCCATTATATCATACATATGCTCACATTATTACCGTGCTCCAATCTCATATTCAGTGCAACTAAGTATACAAATCAATAAATATATGATCAACTGGATGTGTTCTTGTAGTACTTCTTGGTAAGGTGGGTTTTTGTATTTGTTTTGTAGATTTTGGTGGTTTTGAGGTTTCTTTGCTTAACCGCGACACCATTGCTATTGTTTTAATTCTCTTCCATGTATGTTTGCAAACATTGTTCCTAGGTTAGAGTGTAGTTGAATTTGTAGAGATAATCTAGGTACTACGCATGTCACATTTCTCTCTCCTTTTACTTATACCATGAAATTGCCAAAATTGATGTGATCCTCTTGTAGGTTCTTAGTACATATGCCCACCCGTTAGGATATATGATGCATGAACCCAAACTATAGAGTTTAGATTTCCACAGATAAAAGGGCCACACTTGGCACAAGGTATGCATGTTATCTAATGAAGAAAATGCTTGTTCATATATGAAACATCTTTTATGCATAGCCATATGATCAATTAACATATTTTTGTTGTAGTCTTAGTTTCTAATAGGTTATAATAATTCCATTGTTGTTAATATTATGTAGTTTCTCATTTATGTCATAGCAATACACATATGAAACAGGGTGAGGGCGCACACTCATCATGTGGAAACTAAGTTCCCGCCCTATGTGGCACACATGGTTGCACACTTTGCACTTGTGCAGAACACTCTGCAAGTCTAGCTTAGCCTTGCCCTTCTTCTCCATGATCTTGTGACGAGTAATGTGGCCTCTCTACCCCTAGGGTGTAGTGAAGAAGGTGTTCTTACAATCAGGGCAATTGTACACCTTGCCACAAGCTTTGTTGCCATCACCTCTAGTGGTAGTAGATGTGTTGTAGGTGTGGCTACCACTGCTACACCAAACAAGACTTTTGCCTCCATAGCCGACATCGATGTAGCCAGCAACACATTTTCCATAGTCAACATTGCCATAGCCGGTGATAGATGTGCCACAATCGTTGTTGTACCTAGCAACAACTTTACCATTGCCACCATATCTAGCTAGCTTCACTAGAGCTGTTGTTCCCCTTCACTGGGTGATCAGGTGCAATTTGAGTGGCCACACTCACAGAAGTGGTGAGAGGAGCTCTTATGATGGTCACCATTGCCACAGAAGTAGGAGGTGGTGGAATGGTCAGAGCCACCGTTGATGCAACAAGAGGAGCTCCTCCAATGTTCATAGATTCCACGAACACATGAGGTGTAGCTGGTGTAGGAGTTGCCATGGCCACTGCAGGAAGAAATGCCACTGCATTAGGAGCTAGGCTAGGAGCTCCATGAGACCTCATGAGGGCTAATAGGATTTGCGAAAATTATCATCGCTGCAGTGGTCGTTCTCTATGTCCTTGTTGCTATCATGCATGACAACTATTGTGTTGCAAACAGTGACATTATACTAAGATCTAGAAAATTTTACCTCCATGTTCTCATCAATAGGTGAGACAACAACATTGGCCACCCAAAGATGTCTCCATCAGGTCACATTGGATCGACATGACCAATGACCTATCCAGCTATTCTTGACCAAGGGCGTCTCTAGGACTCCTGTTGCAGCATGCAACATTGGCCCATGTTGCCTCTAGTGGTTTCACGGTCCTCAACTTTGAATTCTGCTTCTTGCTTGTCCTCTTTGGTTTGGGTGCATCATCCTTAGACTTGAAGGTGAGGTGGATGTGCTTGTGAGAGCTAATGTAACCACTGCCCACACAATGGTGTCTCCTAACCAAAGGTCATGGAGCAGTCAATGAAAGCCTAAGGCCGATCGTCCATCACAACAATGGTGCCAAGACCAGCTAATCTGAGCATAGCCACCTCACGCGAGTGCCACAACGGCAAACCATGCTGCTCAACAGCTGCCTAGTCCCTACCAGGACAGTCCATGAAAGATCCACACATTGTATACAACTAATATAGGTTGTCAAAAATCACACTTTATGTTATATTATATATTAATATAACATAAAGTCTGATTTTCCCAACCTCTATTAGTTTCCAATCTTTCTCATGCAAGTGATGAATTTTCTTATCGTGCATGTAACATGTTTTGTCCCTATGTGGTTATACTATTTTGATATGGTTATACATGTGTGGGCATTCCACTTTCAGTTATAGTAGTAGGTATGTGGAGATACCACTTTTGAGTTGTATATATTAATGTCTTTTGTCCTTTATCTCTACCTACCACATTGCTTTAGCTACTTTACATTTTTGTCTATGCAATATCTTTTTTGCAGGTAGTCTTCATAATACTATACTACGATTGCTGGTGAGCCCATTATATCATATATATACTCATGCTATTACCATGCTTCTATCTCATATTCGATGCAACTGAGTATACAACATGAGTAAATATATGGTGAACTGGATTTATTCTTGTAGTACTTCTTGGTGAGGTGGGTTTCTGTATTTGTTTGTAGATTTTGGTGGTTTTAGGTTTCCTTGCTTAACCATGAGGCCACTGCTGTTGTTTTGATTCTCTTGCATGTATTTTTATAGCCATTGTTCTTAGGTTAGAGCATAGGTGAAGTCATAGAGATAATCTAGGTAGTGCACACATCGCATTTCTCTCTCCTTTTACTTCTGCCATGAAATTGCCTAATTTGATGTGATCCTCTCGTAGGTTCTTGGTACATATGCCCACCAACCAGGATATATAATGCATGAACCCAAACTATAGAGTTTAGATTTCCACAAATAATAGGCCCATGCTTGGCACAAGGTATGCATGTTATCTAACAAAGAAAATGCTTGTTCATATGAAACATCTTTTTTTTGCAGAGCTATATGATAAATTAACATATTTTTCCCATAGCCTTAGTTTCTAATAGGTTATAATATTTCCATTATTGTTAATATTATGCGGTTTCTTATTTATGCCATAGTTATATACAAGTGTACTAGGGTGAGGGTGCACAATCATCATGTGGAAATTGAGTTTCGGCCCTGTCTGGTACACATGTTTGCACACTTTGCACTTGTGCGGAACACTCTGCAAGTCTAGCTTTGCCTTGCTCTTCTTCTATATGATCCTGTGATGACGAGTAATGTGGCCTCCCTATGCCTGGGGTGTGCCGAAGAATGTGTTCTTACACTCCGGGCAACTGTACACCTTTGCACAACCTTTGTTGCTCTCTCCTTTAGTGGTAGTAGATGTGTTGTAGGTGTGGCTACCACTGCTACCCCTAGCAAGACCTTTGCCTCCATAGCCGACATCACTATATCGAGCAAAACCTTTCCATGATCGATATTGCCATAGCTAGTGAGAGATTTGCCACAATCATTGTTGTATATAGCTAGAACTTTACCATTGCCACCATATCTATAGCGAGCACTAGCTTCACCAAAGCCATTGTTCTCCTTCATGGGTGATCAGGTGCAATTTGAGTGGCCACACAGTACTGGCAAGAGGAGCTCTTTTGATGGTTCCCACTATCATAGAAGCAAGAGGTTGTGGAATTGTCAGTGCCACCATTGATGAGCAAGAGGAACTCCTCCAATGTTCATAGATTCTAGAGACACATGAGGTGCAGGTGGCATAGGAGTTGCCACGACCACCACAGGAAGAGTTGCCACTGCATTATGAGCTAGGCCAGGAGCTCCATTGTGTTGTCATCATCGTCATTGCTTTGGTCGCTCTCTATAACCTTGTTGCTATCGTGCATGGCAACCGCTATGTTGGGAACAGTGACATTAGACTAAGATCCAAAAACTTTTACCTCTAGGTTCTCATTAGTAGCTGAGATGATAGCATTAGCCACCCCAAGATGTGTCACCATCAAGTCATGTTGGATCTACATGACTAGTGTCATGTTTGGTTGTTCTTCATCAAGGGCATCTCTAGGGGCCCCATTGTGGTGTGCGGCATTACCCATGTTGCCTCTAGTGGTTTCATGGTCTGCAACTTTGACTTTTACTTTTTTCCTTCTCCACTTTGGTGTGGGTTCATTGCCCTCAAACATAGAGGAGAGATGATTGTGCTTGTCAGACCTCTTGTGCCCACTACCCACACAATGTCATCTCCTGACCAAAGGTCTTGGAGAAATCGGCGCAAGCATAAGGCCAGTCGTCTATCACAACAATGGTTCCAAGACTAGGTAGTTTGAGCATAGCCACCTCACATGAGTGCTGCAATGGCAAACCACGTTACTCAGCAGTTCCCAAGTCGAAACCAAGACTGCCCACCAAAGATCCACACATGTATACAACTAATATTAATATAACATAAATTGTGATTTTTTGCCAACCTCTATTAGTTGCCAATCTTTATCATGCAAGTAATGCATTTTCTTATTGTGCATGTAATGTGTTTTGTCCATACGTGATTATACCATTTTGAGATGATTATACATGTGTGGGCATTCCACTTTCAGTTATAGTAGTAGGTATGTGGAAATACCACTTTGAGTTGTATATATTAATGTCTTTTGTCCTTTCTCCTCATCTACCACATTGCTTTAACTAAATAACATTTTTGTCTTTGCATATCATTTTTCGCTGGTTGTCTTTGTAATACTTTACCATGGTTGCTGGTGAGCTCATTATATCATACATATGCTCACATTATTACCGTGCTCCATTCTCATATTTGGTGCAAATGAATATATAATGTCAATAAATATATGGTCAATTGGATGTATTCTTGCAGTACTTATTGGTCATGTGAGTTTCTATATTTTTTTTTGTAGATTTTGATGGTTTTATGTTTCTTTGCTTAACCATGATGCCATGACTATTGTTTTAGTTCTCTTGCATGTATATTTGCAGCCATTGTTCCTAGCTTAGAGTGCAGTTGAAGTTGTAGAGATAATCTAGGTACTACACACATCATTTCTCTCTCCTTTTACTTCTACCATGAAATTGCCTAAATTTATGCGACCGTCTTGTAGATTCTTGGTACATATGCCCACCTATTAGGATATATGATGCATTAGCCTGAACTATAGAGTTTAGATTTCCACTGATAAAAGGCCCATGCTTGGCATAGGGTATGCATGTTATCTAACAAAGAAAATGCTTGTTCATATGATACATCTTTTATGCATAGCTGTATGATCAATTAACATATTTTTGTTGTACTATTAGTTTCGAATAGGTTATAATATTTCCATTCTTGTTAATATTATGCAATTTCTCATTGATGTCATAGTAATACACATGTGTACTAGGGTGAGGGTGCACACTCATGATGTGGAAACTAAGTTCTTGTCCTATGTGGCACACATGGTTGCACACTTTGCACTTGTGTGGAACACTATTCATGTCTAGCTTTGCCTTCCCCTTCTTCTACATGATTCTATGACATTGAGTAATGTGGCCTCCCTATGCCTAGGGTGTGATGAAGAACATGTTCTTACACTCAGGGCAACTGTACACCTTGCCACAACCTTTGTTGCTCTCACCTTTAGCGGAGGTAGATGTGTTGTACGTGTGGCAGCCACTGCTACACCTAGCACCTTTGCCTCCATAGCTGACATTGCTATAGCCAACCACACATTTTCCATAGTTGACACTGCCATAGCCGGTGAGAGATTTTCCGCAGCCATAGTTGTACATAGCAACAACTTTACCATTGCCACCATATCTATAGCGAGCACTAGTGTCTCTAGAGCCATTGTTCCCCTTCACTGGGTTTAGGTGTATTTTGAGTGTCCACACTCATAGCAATGGTGAGAGGAGCTCTTGTGATGGTTGCGCTGCCATAGAAGCAGGAGGTGGTGGGATTGTCAGAGCCGTTGTTGATGCAACAAGAGGAACTCTTGTGATGGTCACTACTACCACACAAGCAGGAGGTGGTGGGATTGTTAGAGCTGCTATTGATGTAGCAAGAGGAGCTCCTCCAATGTTCATAGATTCTATAGACTTTTGAGGTGTAGGGGATGCAAATAATTCCTCAACCACCACAAGAATAGCTATCGCCGCATCAAGAGCTAGGCGAGGAGCTCCATGACACCCCGCAATGTCGATGAGATTATTTGTGTTGTCATCATCATCACAACATTGCCGCTCCGATCATTATCTATGACCTTGTTGCTATCATGTATGGTGATTGCTATGTTACGAATAGTGACATTAGACTAAGATCCTGAAACTTTTACCTCTAGGTTCTCATCAGTAGGTGAGATGATAGCGTCAGCCACCCCAAGATGTGCCGCCATCAGGTTGTGTGGGTTCTACCTGACCAGCGACCTGTCTGACTGTTCTTCACCAAGGGCATCTCTAGGGTTCCAGTTGTAGCATGCAACATTGCCCCAATGTCACCTCTAATAGCTTCACGGTCCTTACTTTGACTTCCACTTCTTCCTTCACCTCTTTGATGTGGGTGCATCGTCCTCAAACTTGGAGGAGAGGGGGTCACGCTTGTGAGACCTCTTGTGCCCACTCCCCACACGATGTCGTCTCCTAAACAAAGGTCATCGAGCAAGTGGCATAAGCTAAGGCCGGTCGTTCATCACAACAATGTTGCCAAGACTAGCTAATCTAAGCCTAGCCACCTCACGTGAGTGCCGAGGTGGCAAAACATGCTGCTCAGTAGTTGCCTGGTTCCTACCAAGATAGCCCACCAAAGATCAACACATGTATAAAACTAACTTAGGTTGGGAAAAATCACACTTTATGTTATATTATATATTAATATAATATAAAGTGTGATTTTTTCACAACCTCTATTAGTTCCCAATCTTTCTCTTGCAAGGGATGCATTTTCTTATGCTGCATGTAATGTGTTTTGTCCCTATGTGGTTATACCATTTTGAGATGGTAATACATGTGTGGGCATTCCACTATCAGTTATTGTTGTAGGTATGTGGAGATATCAGTTTAAGTTATATATATTAATATCTTTTGTCTTTTCTATCCATTGGCCACATTACTTTAGCTACTTAATATTTTTGTCTTTGCAATATCCTTATTTATGCAGGCAGTCTTTGTAATACTATACTATGGTTGTTGTCATGCCCATTATATCATACATACGCTCTCGTTATTACAGTGCTCCAACCTAATATTTGGTGCAACTGATTATACAACTGCAATAGATATGTGGTCAGTTGGATGCATTCTTGGAGTACTTCTTGGTCAGGTGGGTTTCTGCATTTGTTTTGTAGATTTCAGTGCTTTAAGGTTTCATTACTGAATCATGATGGCACTGTTTTTTTAATTGTCTTGCATGTATGTTTGCAACCATTGTTCCTAGGTTAGAGTGCAGTTGAAGTTGTAGAGATAATCCAGGCACTACACACATTACATTTCTCTCATTTTACTTTTGCCATGAAATTGCCTAAATTGATGTGATCCTCTCATAGGTTCTTGGTACATATGCCCACCTGTCAGGATATATAATGCACGAACTCAAACTATAGAGTTTAGATTTCCACGGATAAAAGGATCACACCTAACACATAGTATGCATGTTCTCTAATCAAGAAAATGCTTGTTCATATGAGGAATCTTTTTATGGATATCCATATGATCTATTAACATATTTTATTGTAGTATTAGTTTCTTCAAATATGTTATAATAATTCAGTTGTTGTTAATATTATGTGGTTTCTCATCTATGTTATAGCAATACACAAGTGTAGTAGGGTGATGGTTCACACTCATCATGTGGAAACTGAGTTCGTGCCCCACCTAGCGCACATGGTTGCACACATTTCACTTGTGCGAAACACTGCTAGTCTAGCTGTGCGTTGCCCTTCTTCTCCATGATCTTGTGATGATGAGTAATGTGGCCTGTCTACCCGAGGGTGTGGTGAAGAAGGTGTTCTTACACTTTGGGCAACTGTACACCTTGCCACAAGCTTTGTTGCCATCACCTCTAGTGGCAGTAGATGTGTTGTAGGTGTGGCTACCACTGCTACACCGAACAAGACTTTTGCCTCCATAGCTGACATCGCTATAGCCAGCAACACCTTTTCCATAGTCAACATTGCCATAGCCAGTGATAGATTTGCCACAACAATTGTTGTACCTTGCAACAACTTTACTGTTGCCATGATATCTATTGCGAGCACTAGCTTCACCAGAGCCATTGTTCCCCTTCACCGAGTGGTCAAGTGTAGTTTGAGTGGCCACACACATAGTAGTGGAAAGAGGAGCTCTTGTGATGTTTGTCGCTACCATAGAAGCAGGAGGTGGTGGAATTGTTAGAGCCACTATTGATGCAGCAAGAGGAGCTCCTCCAATGTTCATAGATTTGGCAGATGCATGAATTGTAGGTGGCGTAGGAGTTGGCACAACCACTGCAAGAAGAGTTGCCGTTACATCAGGAGCTAGGCCATGAGCTCCACAAGACCCCATCATGGTGATGAGAGGATTTGTGTAATCATCATCATCATCATCATCATCATCATCAATGATGATCACCAAATTATGATCGTTGCTATGGTCATTCTCTGTGAACTGGTTGTTGTCGTGCATGGCAACTACTATGTTGTGAATAGTGACATTAGACTACGATCTAGAAATTTTTACCTCCAGGTTCTCATCAGTAGGTGACACGTTAGCATCAGCCATCCCATGATGTGTCAGCATTAGGTGATGTTAGATCTACTTGATCAGTGACCTGTCCAGCTACTCTTCATCAAGGGCGTCTCTAGGGCATCCTTTGTGGCATACAACATTGCCTTATGTTGCCTCTAGTTTCTTCACGGTCCTCACGTTTGAATTTTGCTTCTTCCTTCTCCTCTTTGATGTGGGTGCATCATCATCAGACTCAGAGGAAAGGTGGTCATGCTTGTGAGACCTCATGTGCCCACTACCCAAACAATGTTGTCACTTGACCAAAGATCATGGGGCAATCAATGCAAGCCTAATGCCAGTCATCCATTACAACAATGGTGCCAAGACCAGCTAATCTAAGCCTAGCCACCTCATGTGAGTGCCACGGCGGCAAACCACGTTGCTCAGTAGTTTCCTCGTCCCTACTAGGACAGCCCACCAAAGATCCACATGATTTTTCCAAACATATATTAGTTGCCAATCTTTCTTAGGCAAGTGACACATTTTCTTATCGTGCATGTAACATGTTTTGTCCCTATGTCACTATACCATTTTGAGATGGTTATACAAGTGTGGGCTTTCCACTTTCAGTTATAGTAGTAGGTTTGTGGAGATACCACTTTAGGTTGTACATGTTAATGTCTTTTCTCCTTTATCTCCATCTACCACTTGCTTTTGCTTTTTATTGGTAGTCTTCATAATACTATACTACGGTTTCTAGTGAGACAATTATATCATACATATGCTCAGAATATTACCGTGCTCCAATCTCATATTCGGTGCAATTAAGTATAAAACATCAATATTAGATATATTCATGCAGTACTTCATGGTCAGGTGGCTTTCTATATTTGTTTTATAGATTTTGGTGGTTTTAGGTTTCTTTGCTTAACCATGATGCCATTGTTGTAGTTTTAATTCTCTTCCATGTATGTTTGCATCCATTGTTCCTAGGTTAGAGTGTAGTTGAAGTTGTAGAGATAATATAGGTACTACACATGTCACATTTCTCTCTCCTTTTACTTATACCATGAAATTGCCAAAATTGATGTGATCCTCTTGTAGGTTCTTAGTACATATGCCCACCCGTCAGGATATATGATGCATGAACCCAAACCATAGAGTTTAGATTTCCATGGAAAGAAGGCCCACACTTGGCACAAGGTATGCATGTTATCTAACGAAAAAAATGCTTGTCCATAAATGAAACATCTATTTATGAATTGCCATATGATAAATTAACATATTCTTGTTGTAGTATTAGTTTCTAATAGGTTACAATAATTCCATTGTTCTTAATATTATGTGGTTTCTCATTTATGTCATAGTAATACACATGTGTACCATGGTGAGGGTGCACACACATCATGTGGAAACTAAGTTCCTGCCCTATCTGGCACACATGATTGCACACTTTGCACTTGTGTTGAACACTCTGCAAGTCTAGCTTTGCCATGTCCTTCTTCTCCATGATCCTGTGACGACGAGTAATGTGGCCTCCCTATAACTAGGGTGTGGTGAAGAACTTGTTCTTACATTCAGGGAAACTGTACACCTTTCCACAACCTTTGTTCTTCTCACCTTCAGTGGAAGTAGATGTGTTGTAGGTGTGGCTGCCTCAATAGCCAACATTGCTATAGCCAGCAACACATTTTCCATAGTCGACGTTGTCGTAGTCGGTGAGAGATTTGCTAGAACCGTTGTTGTACCTAGCAACAATGTTACCATGGCCACCATATCTATAGTGAGCACCAACTTCACTAGAGCCATTGTACCCCTTCACCAGGTGATCTACAGGTGTAGTTTGAGTGGCCACACTCACAACAGTGGCGAGAGGAGCTGTTGTGATGGTCACCTTTGACATAGAAGCAGGAGGTGGTGGGATTGTCATAGCCGTTGTTGATACAGCAAGAGGAGCTCATCCAATGTTCATAGATTCTATGGACGCATGAGGTGTAGGTGGTGCAGGAGTTGCCTCCTACTCCATGAGACCCCACGATGGCGATGAGAGGATTCGTGTCGTCATCGTCATCATCGATGATCATGAAATTATCACCACCCCTATGGTCATCCTTGTGACCTTGTTGCTATCATGCATGGCAACCAATATGTTGCAAATAGTGATATTGGACTAAAATCAAGAAACTTTTACCTCTAGGTTCTCATTAGCAGGTGAGACGATAGCGTCGGCTACCCCAAGATGTGTCACCATGTGGTCACCTTGGATCTACATGACCAGCGGCCTGTCCAGTTGTTCTTCACCAATGATGTCTCTAGGGCTCCTGTTGCGACGTGCGGCATTGCACGATGTTGCCTTTAGTGGCTTCATGGTTGTCAGCTTTGACTTCTGCTTCTTCTCTCTGGTGTGGGTGCATCGTCCTTAGACTTGGAGGAGAGGTGGTCGTGCTTGTGAGACCTGAGGTGCCCACTGCCCACACAACATTGTCTCCTGATGTCTGTGCATTTATTTTGTATAGATGTCATTTTTAGTGTCAACAAGATGATAAACCCTTCACTACTTTTCAATTGATAAATGCTCTAGACTTACCTGCTGATAATGCTCAAAAGCGTCAGTGTGGGCTTTAACCGACTGAGAGAAGATATGAGGAATTGAAGGTTATGTACTTCTATTGCGTTGATGTGCTTCTTGTTGCTAATATACAAAGTGAAAATAATTACCAGTGTAAATACTAAGCTTACAGGTAGTTCCATATTATAAAAGTGAATCTGGAGAACTACCACATTCAATTATGGATGTATATAGCCTTTTAGGTCGTAAATGTGAAGGCTGCAATGTCTTCCTACCACTTAACACAACGGGTAACTTGGGTATTGACACTATTTTTAAGACATTGTTTTTTCCAATTGATAGTTCTAAAACATATTGTTCTGCCAGCAAAAATGCTTAGGTGGTGATTTGTTAGGCTGTATAGTTGGCGTGTGGTGTACACTACTGGAATCGCGCGCTTTGCTTAGTGTCTATGGCACTCGGCAAATGGCAAAAAACACTCGGCAAACCATTTCCCGAGTGCCACACTCGACAAAGCCGGGACGGCAAAAAAGTTGATGGCAAAGTAGGCTTTGCCGAGTGTCTTTTATCGAGCACTTGGCAAAGCCCCCGTTTGACACTCGTCAAACAAAAGTATGCGTCATGACCAAACTAATGGTGTAAGGTGGTTTGCCGAGTGTCCCGAGCACAACACTCGGCAAAGGCATTTTTTTAAAAAATAAAATTTCTAGGTTTGAGAAGTGTCCCGTCTTGGACACTAGGCAAAGTACCAAATTTTCCTATTGTCCTAGACAGGACACTCGGCAAAGCCATAAGGTTTGCCTAGTGTCCTAGCCTAGACACTCGGAGGGGTGCCATTTTGCCGAGTGTTGTGGCTAAGACACTCGGCAAAAAGTGTCTTCGCCGAGTGCAACACTCAGCAATGTAGATAGCTCTTTGTTTGTTTTCTATTTCTCTATCCCAAGTTATAAGATATTTTGGCATTTCAAGATTCATAACTTCTATTACATATCTAGACATACCATATATGCATAGCAAAAGTTACGAACCTAGAAATACCAAAGTGTCTTATAATTTGGGATGGAGGGAGTATATCTTATAATTTGGGAGGAGGGACTATATGTTTAAACATTCAGTAGCACTCTTTCAGGGCAGCCGAGCAAACTACAGTCGCGTGCCGTGCACATTCATCGCAGCACATCCCAGCGTTGTGGGATGACACTTCATGAGCACGAGCGTGCCATGTTTATCTTGGTCACCATGGTCCTATATTGCTCTTTATATCCATGGTCATGTATTGCTCTTTATATTCCACAACTTAACAATGAATAAGCTGCTAGTTAACAGCACCAAAATTCTAGTGTTCACTATTCTTCCAGTTCACGTGTGAGTGAGAGAGCGAGCTCACCGGCGACTTGATCCCGGCAATTCTCTGACAGTGGGTGGGTCCATGTGCCACCTTCCCCTCTGCTGGACTGCAGTGTGGTGCACACACTAGCCACATGAAGCACCCGATGCGGGAGCCGATGCTGCTCGACACTCAGTCGTGACTGCCACCATAGCCGCATCAGAGTAAAGAATGGGAGCAAAAGCAGGTGAGCTGAGAAAATGACTAGTCCCTGAGGTTTTTTGATTTCCTATTCTGGGTGAAATCAAATGATGCTCTTTTAGTGGATCCTTTTGTGGATTGAATTCATGGCATGTTCTTGGTTTAGGTATGGCAGACATGGCAACTTGTGTGTAGCACAAAACAGTTCTATGCAAAGTTTTTCTTTTTTTTGTGAATTATTTTGGGACATTTGTGTGTTGCACACAACTTTATAGGTCCTAGTACCAGTAGTGGTTTGGTGATGGAAAGACATTGACCTTCAGAGTGTCTTATAATTTTATAAATTTATGATCTAATTTAGCATTTCTTCATTCAGTAAAAGTAGCAAACTGGAAGATGGCAGCAAGGTTTGTTGTGTTCAATTCCTCAATTCTTATGTAATTGTGTACTACAGAGTTCTTGTCCACATATAGCCTGTTTAGTGCCAATTTTTGCAATTTTAGGGGAACTTTTTGTTGGTTTAATTAAAGGGAAAAGCTAAAATAAAAACGTGCACCCTGCCCGACCTCAGCCCGCACTCTCTCTATCTCTCTGGGGACCATGGCGGCGGCGCAACGGATCCATGCCTGGCGAGCTTCAGTGGCCCGAACCTGCACCCACCGCCTCCCATGCGTGCGGCCTTAGCGGATGCGGTAGTAGTGGATCCGCTAGATCTGGCTGTAGCAGTGCTATATCTGGTGGCGGTGGTGGGTTGGCAGCGGTGTCATTGGATTCGATGGTGGCAATGGTGGATCTACCGAATCTAGCAACAGCACCACCGGATCTAGTGGAAGCGGCGGTGGATCCATTAGATCCGATAGCAGTAGCACCGGATCAGCCGCCAGGTAGGCCTCATCGTCGTCGTCGTCGTCGTCGTTTTCCTCCATCTCCTCTTGGATCTACTATATAGGGTTTAGGAAGATCTCCTGTACTCTTCCCCAACTCTAGTGGGCTTAGAAAGGCAAGGGGGTTTGAGGAGGAAGGTAGGCCAGGCAGTAGGGATTGTCGATGGGCGGTTTAGGGGAGCTAGTGGTGGCAAGGGTGGGGGAGGCTCACCGGAGTTGGAGAAGATGATGGTAGTGGGGGAGGGGAAGAGGGCGCCCGTGGCAGGGCTATGGCTAGCAGCGGGGATGAGAACAACTGAGTCAGGTAATAAAAGATCTGGTCTATTTTTCCTTTTTTGGCAACCAAAATTATTTGTTTCCCAAATTGGAGTGTGCAGGCGGAAAGCACATTTCCTGCATGTGCATGCTGTAGTAACTCCCTTAATTAAAATATCCCCTCTTTTGCTAACATCTTGGTAACTTGTGTCCTACCTACAGACGATTAGCTACATGGTGGAGCTATAGTCGTGGGCAGTGGCTCATTTGGTATCCTCTTCTAGGTGAATGATCATTTAGGAACTCCTTAGTTTTATTTTCTTTATGCTTATTGCTTAACGAACTTGTCTAATATGCAGGCCAAGTGCTTGGAAACTGGAGAAATGGTGGCAATTAAGGTGTTGCAGGACCGATGTTACAAGAACCGTACTACAGCTTGTGTGCTCAATGGACTAGTCCACCCAATGTCATCCCCTTGAGGCACTACTTCTTGATTACAAGTAGGGATGGCTATTCCTGAACCTTGAGCCCATTGTGTACCCAAGCATTACAACAATGCCAATCAGCGGATGCCAATTATCTATGTCAAGCCTTACATCTATCAGGTTTGTGGATTATGCTTGTGAAATCAAACTTCTGAAATTCCTGCCTAATTTTATGTACACTCATGTTCAATTTTGTGTTGGTGATAATGGCTATTGAGGGCCACCCAGCGTGGAGCCGATGCTGCTCGACACTCAATCCACCATAGCCGTATCAGAGTAAGGAATGAGAGCAAAAGCAGGCCAGCTCGAGCCCATGCGGATTTTGTTTTCCTATTCAAGGTGAAATCAAATGCTGCTCTTTTAGGGCTTGTTCGGTTACTCCAAATTGAGTGCTTGGAATCATTCCTAGTTGGATTGGTTCACTAATTTATATAGCATTGATGATCAACCATAATAGTTCCAAGGTCTAATCCAGACCAAATGAATAGGGCTTTGGATCTTTTTGTGTAGCGCAAAACAATTCTTTGTCAAGTTCTTTTTCCTTTTTTCATGAATTTATTTGGGACATTTGTGTGTTGCACACCACTTTATAGGACCTGGTATCAGTAGTGGTTTGGTGATGAAAATACATTGACCTTCAAAGTGTTTGGTAAGTTAGTAAATTTCTGACTGATTTAGCATTTCTTCCTTGAGTAAAAGCAGCAAACTAGAAGATGGCAGCAAAGTACCTTATAGGGATCCCTGATCGCTTCGAATCTGCCAGCCATTCAATAGTGTTTTTCTCTCACAAAAAAGTGAACAATACTTTCAGTCATGACTTTGCAAATATGCGAATACGCTCATTTTGTAGCCACGGTTTGTGGTGCTCAATTCCTCAATTATTATGTAATTGTGTACTGCAGAGTTCTTGTCTATAAATAACTTGTTCTGTGCCGACGTTTGTTAATTTTAGGAGAACATTTTGTTGGTTTAATTAAAGGAAAAAGCTAGAATAAAAACACGCACCCCGCCCGCACCTCTCTCTCTCTCTCTCTCCCTCTCTCTCTCTCTCTCTCTCTCTCTCTCTCTCTCTCTCTCTCTCGCAGGCGACCAGCGACCATGGTGGCGGCATGACAGATCCGTGCCCGACGAGCTTCGGTGGCCTGCATTTGTGTCCCACCGCCTCCCCTGCGCGCGACCATGGCAGATGTGGTGGCGGCGGTGCCGCTGGATTCAGTGGCAGATCTGCTAGATCCTATGGGGGCAACATCGGATCCACTACGAGGTAGCCCTCCTCGTCCTTCACATTGTCGTTGTCCTTCTCCTCCTCTTGGATCTACTATCTAGGGTTTTGATGAGCTCTCTCCCTCTCTTCCCCAACTCCAGCAGGCTTAGAAAGGGAAAGGGATTTGGGGAGAAATGTAGGCCAGACAGTGGGGATGATTGATGGGCGGTTTAGGGAAGCTAGCGGTGGTAGGGGCGGTCAGGCCAAGTAGGGATAGGGGAGGCTCGCCGGAGCTAGAGATGATGGCAGCTGGCGAGCTCGTCGGGGGAGAGGGGAAGAGGGTGGCCACCACAGGCACTAGGGTTTGCTGGAGCTCTGCGAACACTAGTGCCCATGGCGGAGCAATGGCCGGCGGCGGGGTAAGGGCACCGGAGTCGGGGAATAAAGATATGGTCTGTTTTTTCCTTTTTTGGCAACCAAAAATATTTGTTTCGCAAATTGGAGTATGCAGGCAGAAAGCGCATTTCCTGCACGCGCATGCGGTAGTAACTCCCTTAAGTAAAATGCCTCCTCTTTTGCTAACATCTTGGTATCTTGTGTCAAACCTGCAGATGAGTAGCTACATGGCAGAGCTAGTTGTGGGAAGTGGCTCATTTGGCATCGTCTTCTAGGTGAATGATTAGTTAGGAACTCCATAGTTTTATCTTCTTTATGCTCAACGAGCTTGTCTTATATGTCAGCCAAGTGTTTGGAAACTAGAGAAACGGTGTCAATCAAGAAGGTGTTGCAGGACCAATGTTACAAGAACCGTGAAGTGCAACTTATGTGCTTGATGGACCAGGACCACCCAACATCATCCCCTTGAGGCACTGCTTCTTCTTGATTACAAGTAGGGATGAGCTGTTCCTGAACCTTGTCATAGAGTTTGTCCCTGATTCTATCGTGTGCCCAAGCACTACATCTATGCAATCAGCGGATGCCAATGATCTGTATCAAGCTTTACATGTATGAGGTTTGTGGATTGTGATTGCGAAATCAATTAATATTCCGAAATTCCTGCCTTATTTTGTAGTGATATGTTGTGCCTTATGCCTTCTTAATTTATCTACCTGCTCACATAGTGTGCTCTCATTTTTTATGTTTATAACTACATTCTAAAATATCTTTTATCTATTATTAAATATCTTATAATATTGTTTGCTAATCTTCATTTTTATTATTAATATGGATTTCAACTATATTGTAGCAAGCATAGAACTACTCATCGATAAAACATATTATAAGTTGCTAGCTTCCATAGCCCCCACAGGGCAGCAGCATAAAACATATTATCAACTAAAAATCTCTAATCACTTAACCTATAGTGCCAATAAATTCGAAGGATCTACCTACATTTCTACCACTCACCTCAGCTAGACAACCACACAATCAAATTAAAAAAGAGGGATGGTGTAACACCCAAAATTTTTGCTCATTTTAAAAATATGTGAAAACGATTTATTTATGTATTTTTGTGCTCATGAAACATAGAAAAATAATATTTTTCATTAAATTAAAATTTATTATAGGTTTTAGCAACATGTTTATGCATTCATGCTGAAGCATATTTAATTTTGTACTGTGTGTATTGTTTAATCTCTGAGAATGTTTTAAAATTCCTTTTGGAAAAGCTTAGGAAAAGAAGAAAAAAAAGAAGCAATCCCCAGCCAGCCCCCCTGGCTTTCCCCTCTCGGCCTAGTCCAGCCCGGCTAGCCCACTACGTGCGGCCCAGCAAGCAGCCAGCGCGGTCCCCGGCCCAAGCACGTGCGCCCTGTCCCTTTCTTCAGCTGACGCCCGAACCCCACCATCTCCTCCCACCGACAGCTCAGGCCCGCGTGTCAGTCTCCCCTCCCACCCTTCCTTTCTTCTCCCTCGAGTTCACACCGACCCCGGGCTCTCGGTGGAAACCGAATCCCGCTCAGGCCGGGATTTTGCGCGTTAGGAGATCTTCTCTAGGTCAATAAAGCCCTGTGCTCTCTCTCTCGATCCTCTCTTCCGTTTTACGCGACGTGAAGCCGCCCCAGCAGCTCTCTCGCCTCGGTTCAGATCTCTCCGATGAACGAATTCGCCGCCGTCGTGGGTTTCGCCACCTGCTGCGTCTAGAGCACCGAAAACCACTTGGAGAGCTTCGGGTTGAGGTGAAGAAGATGCTGAGCCCTTCCTTTTACTCTCTAGCGTGATCTATTTCTCTTAAACCTTCGCCGAACTGTCTGCAGAGCACCCGAGCGCCACATCGCGTCGAACATCCTTTTCCGAGCCATCCCTGATCGCGAAGAGGCCCTAGGTGAGCTCGCATCGACCTCCGCTTCGTTTCCATGATCTCGGATTTGAGTTTGGCACACCATAGCGAGATTTCTCGAACTCCGGCGAGGGTCGCTAATGGCGCCGCCGCGGGGAGCACTGCTCCAGCGAGGTGGCCAGCCATTTTCTTCCCTGCGATCTCAGCCGTAGGATTAGAAACCGAGCGCCCAGATTAGAAGATACCTTTTCGTGGCAATTTTCCTAAAGAGTCCCTGCGATCTTTACAAATCAACCCGCTGTCCAAAGCGCATAGATGGAATACGCCTTTCAGTTTTGAAAACGTAACTCGGTTTGATTCAAAATACGCTTTCTGGTATTTATAAAATTGCCACTGAGTTTGTTTTACTCATAAAATATTTATTTTAACTCCGTTTTTGTCCATTCAAATTGTGTTGGTTTTGTATTCAAAAGATCTACATGTTAATAACACTGTTTTCTCAGTTTGAAACTTTTAATTCCGTGATCCAAATTAATTAATTGTTTTTTAAAGAAAATCTTAGAAAATTCATAACTCCTACGTTTTAAATCTGATTTTCGTGAACTTTACGTTTGTGTGATCGTGACGCTGCGTAGAATATTTTGATAAACTTTTATATTTGTTTTACCACTGTTTGGTGTATTGTTCTAATTGTATCTTGTTTGCTTTGTGTATGATTGTCTACATTGGATTCTGTGTTGTTGATTGATGTTTGGGAATAGACGGTGAGCCGTACGTTGTTGATCAAGACCAAGCCTTTGAAGACTAGCAGGCTCAGGAGAGCTTTGATCAAGGCAAGTATAACTGGAGATTATCCTTGTTACCTATACACAATTAATACAATATTTATCATATGCATGTGTCCACCTTGATGACCTTAGCAAAATCATAAATGATTGTTATCCTGAATTCCTTGTTACCTATTTGGATATGCATTTGGGTAGTTCTTGCTAGTGCTTGATTAATAATCCATGATCTTGTAACATGAATGTTTGGATATACAATAAACAATAAAATAAGCTTTCTAGCAACTTGAATATAAAGGGTGGAAAGAACTCTGGCTTTTGATAGATTGATCTTGACCCTCCATAAGGACTTATCCCTTGGCAAAAGCTGGGACAACTCGTACAACCATGAGGGCTACATGGCTCTGGTTTTAGCTCAGTATGAGGACCTTTTTCTAGCTTGTTAGCGGTTACCTTAAATGGCGTAAGAATGGCTAGACACGTTGGGTATAGTGTGGCCTCTATCCGTGTGTATAGGCTGCGTGTTATGTGCCATGGAAGGGGGGCTCTATATCTGCCTGCCGAGTGAATCTAATGGCCCTAACTTGTTAGACAAAACCTTTGAAAGGCTTCATAGTGATCCCTGCCGACCTCCCTTGGAAGGGGGTTAAGAGACTTGCAACCTCGGGCGAAAGGGTAAATCACGACTCATGGGTAAAGATGTACAACCACTGCAGAGTGTTAAATCTGGTATACTAGCCGTGCCCACGGATACGGGCGACCCAGAAAACTGACGGAATAGATGGACAGTGATGAATATGATTAATGATAATAAATGATGGTTTATTATGTTGTTTATATGTGTTATTCATAATTCCTGTATACAATTGATCATGTGGTTATGGGATTTAATTATGCTACCTTGACATTTGCTATCCAATGATAAATATGCTATCTACATATAAAAGCTAAATGCAGTCAAACCAGTGTCAGCTTATTGAGCCTCATGAACCCCTGGTTATACTTGTTGAGTACGATATGTGCTCACTCTTGCAATTTCCCCCACACCTCAGGAGATGTTTTGGGCTTGTGATCAACCAGTCAGTTGGATCCTGTGGAGAGAAGTTAATACCCGAAGTTTAGAGTTGTCTATCCGCTGTTTGATGCTAAAGGTTATATCTTTTATATTATGTACGTTATATATTTATGCATTGTCTTTTGATATTACCCCTTATTTGTAGCTATATGTGAGATTTGACTTCTAAAACTCACATATGGTGCATATCTGGTTTTGTCCTTAAAATCGGGTATTACAGATGGACAGATTCAAACTCAACACAGAACAGGCAAGACTTGTCTTCTACTTTCCTTCTTAAACTTAGATTATCTCTCGTTAAAACGTGCTTTTGCACAAAAGCCAAAGAAAGAAGTGTACTCTAGGGAGCATTTTCAGATTCCAGACAGCAGGAACATGGACTGGTAAAATACCTCTGAAATTAACTATGTTATATAAAGACTGTGAAGAATATACCCCATTAGAAGTGAACTTCTAGATCAAAGCATCATCATCATTACTAAAGGTAATAGTAGAAGCTAATTGTACAATTTCTAATGTCACAACATCTTCTGAAAGTGCGCTTGTGACCAACACCATCCGACAGATTAGCTACTATTTCAGACTATTCTTTTACTAAGATATACACCTCCAAAACCCAAGTGTTGCATCACCTCGAGTAGAAAGGCCCAAGACACCGAGTCAAAGGCTGATCAGTGGGCTGCTAGCATCTTCTTCCACGCAGGTTCTGTTGAATGGAATTCTCGGAAAGGCTATTGTTCACCAGCGGGGTTTGCGTCAGGGCGACCCCCTATCACCTATGCTGTTTATTTTGGTGATGGATGTGCTAGGACACTTGGTTTCCAAAGCAGCCAATGAGGGATTCCTGCAACCCCTCACTAGGCGAGCTCTGCAGCACAGAATTTCTCTATATGTCGATGACGTGGTATTGTTTATTAGGCCGGAAGCTGATGACATCAATCTAGTAATGGAAATTCTTAATCTCTTTGGTGATGCTTCGGGGCTTAAAACAAACCTTCAGAAGAGTAATGTTTTACCCATCAGGTGTGGTGATATGGAGTTGAACACTATCCAAAAAATGTTACCTTGTGCGGTGTCTGAGTTTCCTTGCAAATACTTAGGCTTACCCCTCTCTCTTAAGAAGCTTACTAAGGGGTAGATCCAACCTTTTATTGACAAGATTGCAGATCAGTTACCAGGATGGAAGGCAGACCTCATGACAAGGGCTGGAAGGAAAGTTCAGGTACAGTTTGTGCTTTCTGCTATGCTGGTGTACCTGATGATGGCCATAGACTTCCCTCCCTGAGCAATCAAAGCAGTAGACAAAATTAGGCGATGGACACGAACAATCACAAACTCGTGCCAATGCTCCTTCGCTGCTCCAAGCCATCTAGGTGGCGGCAACCACCAAGAGTAACAAGAAAACCATAGCTAAATCGATCCACAAGTGCCACTAGATGCAATCACTCAAGCAAATGCACTTGGAATCACTCCTAATCTCACAAAGATGGTTAATCTATGAAGGAGATGAGTGAGAGGTGTTTACTTAGGCTCACAAGGATGTCAAGTATGCTAGAATGCCAAGAGGGTGAGCCCTAAGCCGACCAACAACTATTTATAAGCCCCTCAAACAAATATAGCTATTGGCTCTTTCACTAGGCAAAAATCAGGGTCACCGGACGCTCAACCCCTGTGTTCGGTGTTCTAGAGGAAGCCATGTGTCCCCTACTTGAATCTCGCGCGTCAAACTCTAACGATAAAATTCGAACCACCGAACGCGGTCAAGTAGACACCGGACGCATCCGGCGCACACCAGTCACGTACGCAGAGAGATTTGCAAAAATGCAGGAGCACTAGACTCACACCACCAGATTCACTTCGAGCATCCGGTGCTCTAAGTCAAAACTCACTACTAAAGTTATGCCACACCGGATGCACAAACAGGGTCTAACCCGCGTCCGGTGCTTGGCGTCCGATGCTCAACCCCAACAGCGCTAGACACTGCCAGCACACTGGACACGCATGCTCAGCGTCCGGTGCCTGTGGTGAGAGTGTTCGGTGAATGTTTTTCAGTGAGAAACAATCCGGCGACTTCTCCAAACTTTCCACTGGTGCAATAGAAAATATGCATTTCATTTTCTCAAAAGCGCTGAATCCCGCCTTGCAAGCTTGGCGGGAGGGAGAGAGGAACCCAAACCCCTCTCTACCCTTTACACTCCACCTCCTTCTTAAAGTGTGCCCACACCACCAAGTGTGTATCAACAAGTGCAAGTGTGTTAGCATTTTCACAATCATTTTCTTTGAAGGAGTTAAGTTAGCTCACTAGGTTCTAAATGCATGCACATAAACAATGACACCTAGTGGCACTTGATAACCGCTTAGCCAAAGAATTCCCCTCTTTATAGTATGACTATCTATCCTAAATGTGATCACACTCTCTATGGTGTCTTGATCACTAAAACCAAAACCCTAAGCAATACCTTTGCCTTGATCACCATAGGGTTTTGTTTTTCTATTTCTTCTTTTCAAGTTGAGCACTTGATCATCTTGTGGTCACCACCATCATTACCATGATCATCACTTGCTCCATCACTTGGCATGTACCAACCTCATTAAGTCTACACACACTTAGCATACAGGTTAGTACTAGGGTTTCATCAATTATCCAAAACCAAACTAGGACTTTCACCTTCCAACAATATATTGCTATTTTCCGCATTTATACCTGCTCTTTTCCACCCAAAATAGACCTTCATGCGATGCAAGGAGACTATGCCAACAATATTTATGCCTATTATGTTCTTTTGCTTCGTACACCAAGATTATATCGCTTTTCATAGCTAAATTATTAACACCAAAACTAAAGAATAGGCTAATCAATTAGCTAACATTTAATTATGTTATGTTCTCCTTACTACTCCAACTGCTCCTTGATGAAATGAATGAGAACAAGGTGAACACAGTGCTGGCCTCAAATCACCATTAGAAGACACCATTTCAAGACTTATATATGTACATGCGAAACATTAGTTTCTATAGGTTGTCCTATTTTTATCCTTCCTTTAATATATACAATTAAAACAAAATGTAACTGAATCTTTTATGATCTTTTCCCATCTTAATTGACAACTACGACAACTGTTATCAGCAATTGCTATTCTCGCTCTTGGCTGTGCATCAAGTCAAGCTTTGTGATTTTGGAAGTGCAAAAGTTATGGTACGTTGACTTGCAATGAAAGCTATAGTAATACACATTGGGGGTAGTGATAGTGTAATACCCATACGGGGATACCACATTGGGAAGCCGTGGCCCAGCTGCTGCCACCTAGTTGGCTTGCCTGCTTCCAACTAGATGGCTAGCCTACCAATGGTTAACACGACGACACTACTTTAAATTATTTAAGCAAGTCTTTTCTTTGCTAGGTTAAGCTTTTTTACATTTCTTCGTAAGTCTTTTCTTTGCTAGGTTAAGCTTTTTTACATTTCTTAAAGAACTTGAAAATGCTCATGATATGCATATTCGAGTTCAAACTAAAATATGGTAACAATGCTATCCGAATTTTATTTCACATGTATTCAACAAAATCCATCCATAGTGTGGGACCTTATAGTGCATTCTATCTTAGAGACCAATTTCTTATAGTATTCACAAAACAATATTTGTATATGTTGTTTCTATGATAAATATATAATACAAAGTTATGCTAAAGTTCCCATTTATCTCTTAAGAGTATCAATATAAGTACACAAAAATCATATTAGAAGCATGCAATTGTAAGTAATAAAAACCATTAACAATTATAGGGACAAAACATGTTACATTCTGTGACATCCAATTTTCAAGAACAAAAAGGATATATAAAAGACTCATGTGCACCCCAGAAACAGTTGCACATATAAGTTGACAAATCTCGAATAGTATCATCATAGTGTTTCTTATATAACGAAAGAATATTCAACACATAATCCTAAACAAGAATTGTAGAAAACTAATAATAACTCTCAAATGCAGCACCATACAAGGACAAACGTTGATTGGTTGACTCTAAGCCTAGTACTCGTTATGATAGTCCTTATTCCAATCATCTTCTATATCACATCTCGAGGTGTTGTGAAATAGCAAGGGTTAGCACATGTTGTAATCAACAAGTATAACTAGGGGTTCATGAGGCTCAAAACGTTGACTCTGATTTGACTGTAATTAGCTTTCAAGTATGTATCATGTTTATCAAATAATAGCCAAAGGTAGCATATAACCCCATAACCACATGATCAATGTAGGCTTAATTTATGTAAGGCATAAACGATAAGTAAATGAGCACTTAACATATCAGGATTCATCATCTCTAATGTAAATGTCCCCAAGGTCGCTCGTGTCCGTGAGCATGGCTAGTATACCAGTTTATTAAACACTCTGCAGAGGTTGTATATCTTTACTCATGATTCATGATTTACCATTTCGCCCGAGCTCATGAGCCTCTTAACCCCTTTCCCATGGTGGTTGGAAGGATTCACTATGAAGCCTTTCAAAGGTTTGTCTAACATGTTAGGGCCATTAGATTTACTCGCTAGGCAAATATAAGGCTCCCCTTCCCATGGCACATAACACATAGCCTATACTCACAGATGCCACACTATACCCAATGTGTCAAGCCATTCTTACCCCATTTATGGTAACCGCTAACAAGCTAGAAAAGGGTCCTCATACTGAGCTAAAGCCAGAGCCATATAGCCCTCATGGTTGTACCGTAAATCCTAGGTGATCACGTACAGACAAGATCTTATATAGTTAAAAAATGTTCATTGCATAGTCAATAATCATCTTACAAGATCATGGTTAAATCGAGCATTAGCAAGTACTACCCAATGCATAACCCAATGGTGACAAGGTATTGAAGATATTAAAAAGCTATGAGATCACTACGGTTGGCAAAATGGACACATGCACATGATATAAAGAAATAGTGGATTGTTAACATGGATAATCTCAAGCTATACTTGCCTTGATCAAAGTTTTCCTACAGCTCCTACTGGTCATCAACGTACTAGTTTTGCTCACCGATATACTACTCACTGTCTATACTCGATTATCAAACAGCAACACACACACAATCGGAGCTAGTCATGCATAGCAAAATAGAATTATAATTAGGATAGTACACCAACAGCATAAAAACATATTCAAAAGTTTATAAAATCATTTTATGCATCACTATAATCACACAGTTGTAAAGATCACGAAAATCAGAGTTAAAACAAAAGAGTTATGAATTGAGACATTGATTTTTCTCCTGAGATTCACGTGCTTGCCGGCACGCTATGTCCTTGTTGTGTCGACTCTTGATATTTGGTAACGCCATCAGAAAATGATCCGCAAGCGCACGGATATCGGTGAACATTTCACCTGGAAGGTTATCCAGAGTATCGTATTTATATTGTTACCACTAGGAGAAAGCGTGCATTTGACTAACCAAATCTATTGCTACTACCCTTTAGGCTACAAAGAATGTGATTCGATGTGAGCGATGTATAGAGAAGACTACAACCGTAGTCTCATTCTAACCTTGGTAAGGATGATCTACTGTTCTATTGGGGAGGCTCACGGAATCTAGACACCACAGAGGATGTTCGACCCGCACCTATAAACCCTACCCGTCCTGCTAACGAGATGTGGGATGCAAAGGTAACTCAGAAATGTCATGTCCTCGCTACTACCACGGTCCAGCTAGTCAGGGGATATCTATGAGTACCCTAGCCCAAACACAACGTTTACGCTAGCAATGATTACTCTAAACTCAACCGGAAGAGATTAAAGTAAACTCATAAACCAAAGAACAATAAAACAAGAACTTACTAGAATTTAGAAGTTGAATTACTGAAGAATCCTAGGAGCAAGCCTCGGGTTAGGAGGACTTGATCCCACAGGTACAACCTTGGAGTAGACACCGACAGGCCGGGCTTCCTCCGATCTACACCTCCACTCTATCTCTCTCAATCTAGTAGATCTAGTCTACTCTCACATTGGATGCTAAGCCCTAAGTCTATTTAGAGGAAAGGTTATCCTTCGAGGGCACCTCTCAACTCTATGATGAACTTGTTCTCCTCCAGGGGCCAGGGGGTCTGCTTATATAGTCCCCTCAGGTGAACGTGGGCCGTCGGATCAAACTGACATTGATTGAACGGTTATCCTTGATCCTTTAGGTCGGTGGAGCGTAATCCACGAGACGGGACCTGATTGGTCTCTACCTCAGGGCGGGCGCCCTGCCCCTGGGCCCGATCACCTTCCCATTCGTTCTCGTGGCTTCTGGAGTCTTCTAGATGATAGAAAATTGCGTGGCACGTTAGTATCTCTATGTAAACCCGATGTGTGGGCCTTTCTTCCATATTACCTGATAACCCCCTGCAGAAATAGACAAACACCAAAACTCATGGAATTCTATCAGATAAAACCCTAAGTCTGGGTGTTGGTTGCATTTGGATCCTTTTCTTTATTTATTTGATGATTATATTTGGTACTTAAGGACCGTCAACAAACTCCCCCAAGCTTACCTCTTGCTCGTCCCTGAGCAAGGATGGACTCAAGAGTTTCTGCAGTGGTTTCATGCCTTAAAAGTACACATGCGTTCAAGCAAGATCTCATCTCTGAGTTAGAGTAAACTTGTTAAGACTTAAAACTTACTCATTTTACCTTTCACCATGGGGCTTGCAACCGTCACTTGTGTCTTGAGCAGTTAAAAGATAGAACAGTCTAGTCAAGCGCCATGTCTCTTGTTCTTTGATTAACTATAGCTCTGGAGTTTTTGCAGATTTTCAAATAAAACTCAGAGATTCCTTGTATGACTCTCTCAAATCTCTCTTTTGTGGTATTTCTGGATCCTTTCCAAGGCAGTAATGATATATGCCTTCTCTCAAAGTATGTAGTATTTGTGGTATGAGGCATAGTGATATTGCCTTCTCTCTCACCCTACTCTAATAAGGTTTTGGTATCTGGAGCTCATAGGTGGGAGACAGATAATACATACTTACAAGACATTTATTGCATAGTCATACCATGGATCCAGAGAAACAAGTCAATAAGTCAAATCAAGATGTGCATGTGTGGCGAATGAATGGTGTATGGTGATGATGGTGATAACAATAGTGAAAGTCTAATTCTACTTTTGCTCTTTTAAGGGGATACATACCTTTCTTGCACTTTGAAGCTTTTTGAGGAGAATGAGATGCTCTACATTTTCTTTTTCTTTCCTCTCAGGTCGGTATCTTGTACCCCTAATTCTATTGTCGGACACTTGTCCATTTTTACCTCTTGTCTCACTTTTTCTTTTCTTCGAGGTTCCGGGCACTTGCCCCTTTTTTATTTCCTCGTATTTTTTATTTTTCTATTTTTTTAGAGCACTCATCTCCTAAAATAATATAGCAAGTGGTAGTAACCAAGATAACTCGAGCATTTATTTCACAGGGAAAAATAGAAATAGGAGAATGTTTTTGGCTATTCTCTCCCGGATTAGGAGTAGAATAATTTTAGGTGAATCTGGAGATGGAATTGAGTGGATGTAAGTGGATGCGTACTTTCGGAGTAGAAGTAGCATGTATGAGTGAATGTGCAAGTGAATCTTGATTTTAACCACATGACAAGCTCCTAAGGCTCTACACAGCTTGACCACACTCAATGCTCATAAGCAGTAAAAGTAAATATGTGGCTCAAAATCTAATAAGCATGTATGTATGGCTGTGGTAGAAATTTAAACTCTCATCTTACATGAACTCATCATGTGTTATTTTAAAGATTTTTCAAAGATAAAATTCTCCAGAATTCTAGCATCTCTAGGAACAGATAAACAGTAGCTCAACCTTCCCATATCATATCCGTTAACAACTTAGACTTCAGATCAAGTACTCTTCCCACAAGTTCAGGTTTAGAGCTAGTTTAAATTATAACAGTTATGCCTAAACTTGAGAGAGAGCTCAAACTTCAAAACTAGGTATATGGCAGAGCAACTATTTATCATATCCATGTAAGAGTTTATCATTTAAGTTCAGTTTGGACTAGACACTTTATTTATATATTTACCAAACTAAGCGAAGATATATATATATATATATATATATATATATATATATAGAAGCACAAATCTTTATTTGGGTTTTTATGATTATGCATCTTTTTATTATTTGAGTAAAGTATAAACGTGAGTAGAAACACTTAGCTGGATAAATGGGGGTGCTCTCCCCCAAGCTAGATTTTGACGTAATTTCTTCTGATGTAGCTAGCAGGTGGGGGAGGTGTATTTGAATGTCGGCAGCACCTTGACAGCGATTACTATGTCCTCCGCCGGCTAGTCTCCTTTGATCCTTGAATTCTGTGAAGCTCAAATAGACAACAAAGCTTTGTGGGACTGGTTAAGTGTTAGCATAAAATCTCTTTGCCTTTATCATGTTGAGCTTCCTCTAATAAATATTACTCTCTTTGGTAGGATCATAAATTTACTTTTATATTCTCATTTTTATAGGACAGGAATATATTCATTTTATTTTTATGCCACCATAGTGAATGTACTTATGGGTTTTATGCCATGAGCATACTCACATGGGGCTTACTATTTTTATCATTTTTATTTTCTTTTTAAGATAGCATGAACCTGATTAACTAAGCAAACTATTTTAAATAATTGAAAGGAAAAGGATAACTACCAAGTTTACCTCTTGGCAAGGCGTTCGGTGTTTTTTTAAGTCCTCCGAACAGGACTCTGTGTTTTCTCAATCGTCCTGGGATTCGCTGGATGGCGTAGTCGGTGGTTCCGGCGGCGCCTCCTCTTCGTGTATAACTATCTTCTCTCTCCACACCTAACTCGGTGCTACGGTCTCCTTAGGACAGTTCTGTTCAAGCTGTATGTCTTCAGACCTTACCACTTCTCCTTCGTAATCTGCAGATCCGTCCTTGATGATTTGCCTCCTCTGGTTGCGTCGTCTTCTTCTTGTCCTGACCTGCTTAGAGTCTTCAACCTTTCGGAATGTCTGATCTGCCATCTGGAGCTGGGTTGTCCTTTTTGGTCGGGAACGGTGACTTAAGTCGACGATCTTGACCTCCTTGAACTGTAGTGACCATCTTAGCTGACTCGGTCCACATTTGCTTGTTCCTATTCCTCCTGTTGGTCCTCTTCCTTAGTTCATGTCGGTATTGCTCTGAGATTTGTGTAGTCTTGTTCTTGAAGGTAAACGTCTCCTTCCTCCCCTTGATGTAGAAACTGATCGTGGCAGCACTAGCGTAGATGACAGCTCCCGAGGTGTTCAGGAATGGCCTCCCTAGGATGATGGGTGCCCTCTCATCAGTACTAGTCTCTATCACCACGAAGTCTGCTAGGGTGTACAAGGTACCAACTCGGACGCAGAGGTTCTTCAATATTCCCTTTGGGAAACTTAGTGTCCGATCTGCAAGCTGCAAACACATGGTTGTTTCTAGTAAAGGATGTGTAAAGAATTTTTCATAGAGTACCCTGGGCATAATGTTGACGCTGGAGCCAAAGTTGCAGAGTGCTTCTGGGAAGTCCACCATGCCGATGGAGATCGGGATGACAGGCGTCCTGGATCGCCTCTCTTGATTTTGTTGAGGATTTTTGTAGTAGTAGTTGTTGTTTGTTGTTGATGTAGTTTACGTCCTCAAGCATCTCAGGGCAGTGATTGCCTGAGTGTCCAGTATCTCCAGTGTGTTTGTGCTCGTAGATCTAGGTTCTTCACTTGGTGGAGTCTGGGAGTTGTAAGACTCCTTCGTATTATGCTCGAAGTGTTCCTGTTCATAGAGACAAGGCAGAGATCAAGTGCATGGGCTCTGTTGGTGAAAAACACCAACAGGACCAAAAGTGTATTTGTTGTTCTCTAACCTTAAACATAGTGAGCAAGACAAAGTTGATGGGTGATAAGTTCATGAGTGTAGCATTTAAAACATTTGTCAGATCGGATTGCTTGACCTAATAGAAAAATAAATCTATCTATATTTATGTTTTGCTTATATCTTCCAAAGATTGAATATGCAACATTTTAGCTTATATGATTAGGAGTGTGGGATCACGAAGGTAGTGCTAAGAACAAAGATTAAAGGACAAAACATGTTGAATTAATTGGGTTGGTTAATTTATGTTTGTCTCTTTATTCATATGAATGCCAGAATCAAGGAGAAGCTTATAAAATTGATAGTCAAGTACTTTAAGATGTTACCTTAATTGAAGAGTGATGGTACCATCTTACCTTGTGGAAGCTTCCCATTCGTAATGGGTGTGTATCTTGTTTATGTACTTTGTCTCCTTCCATGAATCATCACTCTATGATGAATGAGCTATGTCCTTCCTTGTGCAAATGTGTCTCCTCTCCAATGTGAGTTTGTATCTCAGGACTTCCCAGGTTGATATTGAAAGTTCTCCTGCAGGGGTTAGTCTTACAAAATATACCAATGCCTACTTAAGAAGTTTTTAGTTCAGTAACCAAACTAGACTCCATGTCTAATCAGATTAAGGAAGGCTATTTAACCTAAGCACCACACTTAATTTAAATGCTAATGGAAGTATGTCCAGTACTTCCAAACCAACACTTACTAGAATAAACAAAGGTAGCATGATGGCTTTTATAGAGATCTACTCAAGTGGAGATGAAGTAGTGTGATTAGTTATTAACAAATCGAGCATGTCTCAAAGGTAAGGACAACCAGCATAGCAACATGGCAAATGATGTTTTTATGTAAGGTATTTCCCCCAAGCTTGAATTTTGCAAAATTCAAGATTGGATGAATTTAATTCAATGTTGCATGATGATTGGTTGGGCATACCTTGTGCTTGTCATTCCTCGGATCTTCTTGTTCCAATCCTAGAAAGGTTAGTGACACGAATACCCGAAGGAATATTTCTACAATTATCTTTATATGCTCAATACACAAGGCAATGTTGCAAATAATTAAAAGTTCATGTTACGATCTGATAAGTGCTTGTTTTAGGACACTAAGCTTGTCCTTGGGAAACCATCAATTTATGTCGGCGAAGTGGTTTCCCCTCCAACGCTGACCTACATCAAGATCAACTCAACGAGATCTGCAATATTTATTATAGACATATGCATCGACAACCGCCCTTTTAAAGTTTTTATAAAAAAGGAAGAGGGGGTTGGAGATCTCAAATGTGGTGATGTTGGAGAGACCAATAGATTGGGGAGATGTTTTATATGAGCAAGGACTTGGTGAGATATTTATGAAATAATTTCCATGCTCACTGTTGTTTCTCTCATTCTCAAACTCCAAGGATGATTCTTCATGAATGCTTAGAATTCCTCTAGGATTGTCTCTCAAGTTTGTTTTATCCATCCATTCAATGGTGATAGCATATGGATTTTTAATGCCCTCTAGCCATTGATGTTGCTCTTCTCGATCCTCCTTGTGGTCTTGGTGACTCTTATGCATGGCATGTCTAGAGAGATTCATAGGATCATCGGGAGGCTCAAGGATGGGTTGGATAGCCGAATCATGGGGTTGAAATGTTTGGAAATCGGCTATTGAAACTTCCTTTCCTTGTCTGGGAGATGATTCCTTCTCTAATTCTAGACTAGTGCAAGAAGGATGTCCGCGAATGAAGACATACCTTCCTTTACTAACAGATAAAGAAAGAAAGACTCTACCAAAGGTTATATGATTAAGACCAATGTGAAAATATCGATAAAAAATATGGTCTTGTAGGGCTAGGTTTAAACCAGAATTTATAGAAAAATTAAAAGATTCCCTAAGTGTAGCTAAAAGTTCATTATCTTCTTGATTAAAAGATAGGACCTCAGCTATAGAAAAGGGTTGGTTTTGACCTATTGCAATCAACTCCGGACATAGATCATAATTAGGGGCAAAGAAAGGACTTGTTGACTCCCATGGTCTATGGCTGGTCTCCGAAGGTGCAAAGTATTCAATAATATGTATGGAATTTGAGTTATCCATAAAGATGAAAAAATAAAAAGATAAAAGAATAAAAGTATAAAAGTATAATACAAGATAATAGCAAGACTTAAAGTTATCTCAGCAAACCGTCTTTCTCCCCGGCAACGGCGCCAGAAATGCTTGTTCATATTTGGTAACGCCATCAGAAAATGATCCGCAAGCGCACAGATATCGGTGAGCATTTTACCCGGGAGGTTATCCAGAGTATCGTATTTATATTTTTACCACTGGGAGAAAGCGTGCATCTGACTAACCAAATCTATTGCTACTACCCTTTAGGCTACAAAGAATGTGATTGGATGTGAGCGATGTATACAACCGTAGTCTCATTCTAACCTTGGTAAGGATGATCTACTGTTCTATTGGGGAGGCTCATGGAATCTAGACACCACAGAGGATGTTCGACCCGCACCTATAAACCCTACCCGTACTGCTAACGAGATGTGGGATGCAAAGGTAACTCGGAAAATGTCACGTTCCTCGCTACTACCACGATCCAGCTAGTCAAGGGATATCTATGAGTACCCTAGCCTAAACACCATGTTTACTCTAGCAATGATTACTCTAAACTCAACCGGAAGAGATTAAAGTAAACTCATAAACCAAAGAACAATAAAACAAGAACTTACTAGAATTTAGAAGTCGAATTACTAAAGAATCCTAGGAGCAAGCCTCGGGTTAGGAGAACTTGAACCCGTAGGTACAACCTCGGAGTAGACACCGACAGGCTGGGCTTCCTCCGATCTACACCTCCACTCTATCTCTCTCAATCTAGTAGATCTAGTTTACTCTCACATTGGATGCTAAGCCCTAAGTCTATTTAGAGGAAAAGTTATCCTTCGAGGGCACCTCTCAACTCTATGATGAACTTGTTCTCCTCCAGGGGCCAAGGGGTCTGCTTATATAGTCCCCTCAGGTGAACGTGGGCCGTCGGATCAAACCGACATTGATTGAACGGTTATCCTTGATCCATTAGGTCGGTGGAGCGTAATCCTCGAGACGGGACCTGATTGGTCTCTACCTCAGGGCGGGCGCCCTAGGGTGGAGGGCGGGCGCCCTGCCCCCGTGCCCGATCACCTTCCCGTTCGTTCCCGTGGCTTGTGGAGTCTTCTAGATGATAGAAAATTGCGCGGCACGTTAATATCTCTATGTAAACCCGACGTGTGGGCCTTTCTTCCATATTACCTGATAACCCCCTGTAGAAATAGACAAACACCAAAACTCGTGAAATTCTATCAGATAAAACCCTAAGTCTGGGTGTTGGTTGCATTTGGATCCTTTTCTTTATTTATTTGATGATTATATTTGGTACTTAAGGACCGTCAACATCGACCAACACTTGGTGGTTTGGCGGCTAAGAGGTGTAGCATGAACCTTGTCCTCACTAGGACACCGCAAGAACCTACCTACAAGTGAGGTTGCTCAATGACACGCGCAAACCACTAAAGTTGCCTTTGGCTCTCCGCCAGGGTAGGCACAAAACCCCTCACAATCATCGGGAGATGGCCACAAACAATCAACAACTCATGCCAATGCTCCTCCGCTGCTCCAAGCCATCTAGGTGGTGACAACCACCAAGAGTAACAAGAAAACCGCAGCTAAATCGATTCCTAAGTGCCACTAGATGAAATCACTCAAGCAAATGCACTTGGAATCACTCCCAATATCACAAAGATGGTTAATCTATGAAGGAGATGAGTGAGAGGTGTTTGCTTAGGCTCACAAGGATGTCAAGTATGCTAGAATGGCAAGAGGGTGAGCCCTAAGCCGACCAACAACTATTTATAAGCCCCTGAAACAAATAGAGTCGTTGGCTCTTTCACTGGGCAAAAATTAGGGTCACCGGATGCTCAAGGAGGAGCCACCGGACGCTCAACTCCTGTGTTCGGCGTTCTAGAGGAAGCCACATGTCCCCTACTCAAATCTCGCGCGTCAAACTCTAACGGTAATATTCGAACCACCAGACGCGGTCAAGTAGACACCGGACGCGTTCGGCGCACACCGATCACGTACGCACAGAGGTTTGCAAAAATGCAGGAGCACCAGACTCACACCACCGGACTCACTCCGAGCGTCCTGTGCTCTCACTCAAAACTCACTGCTAAAGTTAAGCCACACCGGATGCACAAATAGGGTTTAACCCACGTCCGGTGCTTGGCGTTCGATGCTCAACCTTAACAGCGCTAGACACTTAGAGCACACCGGACACGCAGGCTCAGCGTTCGGTGCCTATGGCGAGAGCGTTCGATGAGTGTTTTTTAGAGAGAAACACTCCGGTGACTTCTCCAAACTTTCCACCGGTGCAATAGAAAATATGCATTTCATTTTCTCAAAAGCGTAGAATACCGCGTTGTAAGCTCGACGGGAGGGAGAGAGGAACCCAAACCCCTCTCTACCCTTTACACTCCACCACCTTCTTAAATTGTGCCCACACCACCAAGTGTATACCAACAAGTGCAAGTGTGTTAGCATTTTCACAATCATTTTCTCTGAAGGAGTTAAGTTAGCTCACTAGGTTCTAAATGCATGCACATGAACAATGACACCTAGTGGCACTCGATAACCGCTTAGCCAAAGAATTCTCCTCTTTATTGTACGACTATCTATCCTAAATGTGATCACACCCTCTATGGTGTCTTGATCACCAAAACCAAAACCCTAAGCAATACCTTTGCCTTGATCTCCATAGGGTTTTGTTTTTCTATTTCTTCTTTTCATGTTGAGCACTTGATCATCTTGTGGTCATCACCATCATTACCATGATCATCACTTGCTCCATCACTTAGCATGTACCAACCTCATTAAGTCTACACACACTTAGCATATAGGTTAGTACTAGAGTTTCATCAATTAACCAAAACCAAACTAGAGCTTTCAATCTCCCCCTTTTTGGTAATTGATGACAACCCTTTTACAAAGATTTTCGATAAAATTTTCTTGGATTCATGTTGCTTGCCCAAGCATTTTACCATGTGCAAAGATTATGGACAAGTTTCATAAACCCAAATTGGTAGTAATTGCTCCCCCTATATATGTGCTAAGAGTTTAGATTTGAAAGCTTGCACATATGCTTGAATAGGAAAGATAGGAGTCAATTTCTACCGAATGATGCTAAGGTGTAAAGAATGGACCTTTGAAGCATGATACCAATCGGAGTTGCCAATATACACCATCCTTAGCACCAATAGTAACTAGAGATTCACAAAACTAGAACACCCTATGAGATCAACATTATAAACAAGGTTCTGGTACCACTTGTGAAACAACTAAGAGTCTAGTTACACTACCTATGCATGCTAGTTCTTCATTTCATCAATCAATCCTACAACTAGCATATACCACAGAAGCAAGGTATCAGAGAGAAAGCTTCTAAAACTAATGCTAATGCAAGCAAACATATGTGATGCACATTCAAATGCAACATACAAGTTTATGAGATTGCTCCCCCTACTTGTGTGCTTCAAAATATTAATTGATCCCCTTCTTTTATCATGTTACTCCCCTATCTTTATACTTCTCCCCCTTTGTCAAATGTTTGGGAAATTCTCTCCCCCTTTGACATCAAAGACCACAAAAGGTGAGCTCAAATTTTGGATACATTAGTGTGAAACCATGTGAAGTGAGATCATTTTACCAAATTGGCCCAATCTAGATTACTTGCCTAAGATATTTAACTCGGTTTGATCCCACCTCCAAATAAGGGTTATCTTGTATCATGTTGAGTTAAACACTTATAGCTCATATTCTAGATCAAACACTAGGATTGCAAGCCCAAAAACATGTCATATGCTACCACTAGATCAAGTCAAGCATAGAAGCAATAGTGGTACCACACAAGTCTTAAAGCCACCTAGGCTATAATATCTAGAGTAACAAAATGACCAACTTATTACATGGGTTTAGGTACCCAAATAAGGCTCACAGGCCTTGGTTGCCATCGCCGCCCTCTCCATCCTCACCTCCTTCATCGTTTCCAGCACCAACCTCTAGAGGAAGAACTTTCGGCTCATATAGTGCCGCCAACCTCCCGTTAGGTTCCTCGGCATCGTTGATAAGAGCACGTAGCCTCTCCTCATTTATGTCGTCGGTTTTGGTGATGTCAGAGACGAAGCCATGGGAGACCACCTCCATGTCGTATGAGAAGCCAGATCAAACGACCGCCATTGCCCGCTTCACACCAACATGGAGGGTGTCCCGGACCCGGTCCCTCATGGTTGCACTCAGATAGCATAGTTGATCCACGAGGGCGTCACGTCGAGCCATCTCCCTAGCCTCGTTTGCGGGCTCGAGCTCCTAAGAGGAAGAAAGATCGTTGATCGTGGTTCGGAGTAGACCGGACAACAACGCCTCCCCCTCAAGGTCCTTCTAGAGAGTCTTGGAGGTAGTCTGGGTGTTGAGCAACTTGCCCTCGAGCTCTGAAAGCCATGACGAAAGTTAGCCGTAACGAACAAATGCGCCGAAGGGATAGGACCAGAGAAAGACACTCACCATGGATACACTCGTGGAGGGATGTGTTCTTGCCGATCAAGTCGGTGTTCGCCTTCTCAACCTTTTTGAAGGAGTGAGCCATCTCTGTCTTCTTGACCCGTAGGTCCTCGATCACCTTTCCTAACATGGTGATGGCTCCCTCCCTCTCCTGCAGGATTTTCTTTAGCCGATCGACGTCATTGGCCAGAGCATGGGAGCACCTCCTCTCTTTTTTGAGCTCCTCCTTTGCCTTTTTCTCCTCCTCCTGGGCAACACCTTTTTGCAGCTGCATAGTCCATGGCCAGCATTTTCACCTTAGCATAACTCTCCTTGGCAGTGGCTAAATCGGCCTCGACCACCCCTACCCGCTTAAGAGGACGTCTCCTTTGGCCTCTTTCTTGCTCTCCCTCGCCTTGGCGGCCTCCTCTCTGGCTTGGGTGGCCTCCTCTCGAGCCTTCTCAGGCTCCACCTTGGCCCTCTCTGCCTCATCTTGGGCAATGTAGATCTTCCCATTCGCCATCGCCAAGGCGCCTCGAGCCTCGACCAGGGCATCCTCCTTCTTTTGTTTATCTGTTAGGGCTTGGAGTAGCTCCTTTTACCGCTCGAGAAGCATCTCCTGAGACTGAAGAAGCTTGTGCTCAAGAATGGGAACCTGCTCCCATCTGCCCTTGGTCGCGTGAATAAAGCAGGATTTCTCCCAAGAGGTCTCTTTCAAATCTTGAGGAAGAAAGCGCGAGGGCGGAGGTCAATAAGAGCATTTCTGAAATCTACGAGACCGAAACACGCAGGAAGAAGGGCACTTATGAAGAAAGCATGGGCAAGATCTTTGCTGATGATGTCGATGGACAAGGTCAAGGCATGCTTCATCCAAAGTTGCAGCTCCTCTACATGCTCCCACTTCTCGACCTTAGCACACTACCAAATTTGATCCCTAATGCCACGCTTTTTTGCCGCAACGACACGATTTGGTTTCAAGAAGGGGTGTTAACGCAACCATTTCAAGTTATCATTGCGATAGATTGGTTTTTTGCCACGCAATTTGTTTCGTGGTCATAATTACGGAGGTCATTGCAAAAAGTACTTGATATTGCAACCAATTGTAGAATGGTTGCAACAATTGGTCACTCTTGCCACGACTTGTTTTCCATTGCGAGTACTTTTATTGGCGTTGCAAAATTTAGATGATATTGCAACTAATTACTTAATGGTTGCAACAACCTCTTCATTTTGCAACGAAAAAATTTCGTTGTATGCAAGTTGTTGCTAGCGTGGCAAAAAAAATAAACATATTGCCACTACTATTTTTATCGTTGCAATATTAATATGATATTGCAACTACTTAGCTGATGGTTGCGATAGGCAATTGTTTTTGCAACGATTAAATTTTGTGGATTTACTTAGTTGCAATACCCAAAGTTCAGGATAACAATGTTTAAAAAATAATTGCAAAACATGCGCTATGTGTGTTTCGATCTTGAGACCTCATGGTTTAAATGATAGGAACATACCACTAGACCACTCGTACCTTTTTGTTTTAATGATAGCCCGAATACTATATATTAATTAATTATTCCTGAAATTGAACTAGATCTACTAGAGTCCTGTACGTATACGTCGAGACCGATGTTTTTCCTATCTATGTCACGGTTTCGTTCTAGGACGTTGCCCGTCTTTGGATCGGTCTTGCATCGCGCTTCGTTCCTCTTCCCCGGCCCTTTGTCCTAGCGCGCGCTTTGCATCAGCGGCCGGCCACCGGAGGCTCGACATCGACGGCGTCCATCTTCCCCTGGACTCGATCTAGCGTCGGCGCCTGGTGGTTCATCTTCTTGAACACGTCCAACTAGGTCCCCGGCCGGGCTTGATCAACGACGAAGACAGTCCCTGCTCAATCATCAGCGGCGGCCTGGCTAGCTGCAGCAATGACGTACAAGTAAGAATTTGATCCATGATCACTTTGTATTGTATGCATGCATTACCAGCATATATATTTTGGATTTTTTGTAGATGCAACGTCAACATCTATATATGTATGCAACTATGTATGTTGATACATAAATTAATTTTGTTATTTATATTTTGTGTAAACACTCTGTATGTTTTCTTTGTTGGTTACCTTAGAAAATTGAAGTCGTCGTTGTTACATTTGGGAGATAAAATTCATGGCACATGACGATGATTATAGTTGGATGTTGTTGTCTCGGTCAACAGATGAGTGGGAAGCATGGCTTGACAAATTTGTTGATAATATGTTTGAAGACATGTATACATCAGAAAAAGCGCTTTGTCCATATTCAAAGTGTTGTGGAGTGGCGTACAAATCAAAATCTGAGGTTCACTTCCATTTGCTAAGTAAAGGGTTTGATGAGAATTTTGTGAAAGAGAAACACAGTAGTATTCAATCTTGGGACAACGATATGGATGTGCATGTCGGTGTGATTATGCAGCAGCTGGTTGCAATCTTGTGTCTTCATTAATTAGCGGTTTGTCGAGTGATAAAAAAAATGAAGAGCCTAATGATAGCGCCCAAAAAATTTTATGCTTTGTTAAAAGATGCACAGGAAGAGTTGGGGTCAGGATCTCCACTTACCAAGTTGTCTTTCATGGTCAGGCTGTTTCAAATTAAGTGCATGGGTGGATGAAGTAACAATTCAACTCAGATGCGTACCCCCCCGGACATAGTATCCCAAATACTTATGAGAAAGCACGGAAAATTATTCGTGATCTTGGCCTGACATACATTAAGATCCATGCTTGTGTGAATGACTGTGTTTTGTTTCGTGGGAAATTTGCTGATATGGACACATGTCCAACATGTGGTGAGAGTAGGTGGAAGAAGGACGACACAGCAGATTGTGATGATGGCGATCCTAGTGAAAGTGGAGGAGCAAAGAAGAAGAAGCGCACTGCTTGCAAAATTCTAAGGTATTTTCCACTTACTCCTCGACTACAAAGATTATATATGTCTGAAGAAACATCATCATTGATGCGGTGGCACAAGAAAGAAAGGATCCGTGATGGGAAAGTGCGGCACCCAGCAGACTCATTAGCATGGCAGCACGTGAACGCAAAGTATGAGGAATTTGATTCAGATCCACATAATATTCGGTTGGGACTTGCATCTGATGGCTTCAATCCATTTGGAATGTTGAATGTTAATTACACTTGCTGGCCTGTGATTCTCATTCCTTATAACCTACCTCCTTGGTTGTGCTTGAAACAACCTTATTGGATGATGTCAATGTTGATTCCTGGGCCTAAATCTCCTAGACAGAACATTGATGTATATCTAGAGCCTCTGATCGATGAGCTCCGTGATGTTATCTGGTTGGAGCACTAAAGGAAAGTTATCTGGTTTCCCAGCATATGCGATGTTATCTGGTTGGAGCACTAAAGGAAATTAATGATTTCCCAGCATATGCGATGTTATCTGGTTGGAGCACTAAAGGAAAGTTTGCATGTCCTTATTGTCACAGGCATACTGATTACTTATGGTTAAAATTTGGTTCAAAGCATTGTTACATGGGGCATCGTCGATTTTTGCCCTTGAAGCATAAGTGGCGAAGGAACAAGGTGAGCTTCAATAACAAGGCCGAAACCAGGGAAGGTCCAGTGCCACTTAGTGGTGAGCAGGTGAAGCAAGATTATGAGAGTTTCGAACAAGTGATTTTTGGAAAGGATTCAAAAAAAAGGAAGCAACGTGATGAAGACAATAGGTGGCACAATTGGAGGAAAAAAAGTATATTCTTTGAGCTCCCTTATTGGGAATCATTGCTGGTACGACATAATTTAGATATCATGCATATTGAGAAGAACATATGTGAGAGCCTACTGGGGACATTGCTAGAGTTACCAGGTAAAAGCAAGGACAGTGTGAAGGCCAGACTTGATATGCAGCATTTGGGTATAAGAAAAGATCAGCATCTAGTGGTCGACAAAGGTAAGTACACCTTGCCTGCAGCGTTGTACTCTCTTAGCAAGGCTGACAAGGAAACTATATGCAAATTTTTGCATGGCGTCAAGTTCTCTGATGGTTATGCCGCCAATATTAGGAGATGTGTGGACATCAATGGATGCAAGCTTTCTAGACTTAAAACTCATGATCTTCATGTAATATTGCAAAAACTTTTGCCCTTAGTGGTGCGCAATATATTGTCTGAAGATGTGTTGATCCCAGTGATCGAGCTAAGTAGGTTCTTTAACTCATTATGTTCAAAGGAGTTGGAGTTGTCTAAACTTGAAAAACTGAGCACTTCGATCAGGGAGACTCTTTGTCGATTGGAGATGATTTTTCCACCATCTTTTTTTGACATTATGATGCACTTACCAGTTCATCTTGCTGAAGAAGCTAGACTTGGAGGCCCTGTATGCTACAGATGGATGTATCCAGTAGAGAGGTACCTTCGTTCTCTTAAAGGCTATGTCAGAAACAAAGCGATGCCTGAAGCTTCAATGGCAGAGAGGTATATTTCAGAGGAGTGCATCACATTTTGCTCTCGCTTCTTCAAAAATATTTGTACAAAGCTGAATCGGCCAGAGTGTCATGAAAGCGCCGCTTCTAGTGAACCACCATCTGGGCTAAGTGTATTTGCGAACTTTGACTATAGTAGGAGAGGTGGTACTTTGGAAGAAGTGTCTGACGTTGATATGTTGAAGATGAGGCATTACATATTAACCAACTGTGACGAAGTCACTCCATGGATAAAGTAAGTTATTTTTTATAATTAAATTTTTATGTGCTGGTCAATCCATATTTGTAATATTTATTTAAATAATGAAATATATTTTTTTATTTTTGTTGGACGAATTGTAGTATGCACATGGATGAGCTGAAGAAAACTAGCCCTGTTCATGTTGAAAAAAGACACAAGGACGAGTTTGTATCATGGTTTGAGCGTGATGTGAGTATTATTTTAATATTTTCTTTGTTTAATTAGTTTACACATGGTGCATTTATTAGTCCCTAATATATATTTAAAAATTGTGGTAATTGCAGATCAGCATGTTGCGTGCACGTGGCGAAATAGATGACATGATTTATTATCTATCTCGCGGTCCAGACTGCCGGTCTCGTGTGTTTACCAGGTGTTTAGCAAATGGCTTCTTTTTCAGGGCTTCGTCAATAGAAAAATTCTTGACAACTCAGAATAGTGGAGTACTTGTGAAGGGCGATGCAAGTTCAGGAAACATGGACTGGTATGGCGTGCTTAGGAAAATCATCTGCCTTGATTTTCATGGCCAGAAGGAAGTAATTTTGTTCCAATGTGACTGGTTTGATGTCCCTGCAGCAAGTACGAGCCGATCTAGAGGATATACTAAGGATCGGTTTGGTGTCGTCGAACTTGATATAACTCGGTTCCGGTATGCAGATGAACCTTACATCTTGAGCACACAAGCAGAACAAGTCTGTTATATGGACACTTGTACGAAATCAAATTGGTGCAGTGTTGTTAGAGTTCAACCTAGAAACTTGTTTGACATGCCTGAAGAAGTTTCCGACGACAAGGTGGGCGAGATCGATTTGGACTCAGTTGTTGTTGGAGTCGAAGATATGGATCTTCAACAGCTTAATGAAGATGTGATAACTTGGAGTAAGAGTGGCAAACAAGGTGTTAGTGTTGATGCTTCTGTGATTCAACAGGTGCTTGCTACGGCAATGCCTGAACCTGAGGACGCTGACCTATTTTATGAAGACGAAGACCCAGATGACACTTACATTAATGATGGAGTCGTCCCTCCATTCATCAGTACGGGAGAAGATTCAGAAGATGATTTTTTTTGTGTAAACCATAACTTTTACTAAATATATGCATGAACTAAACATCTTCATTGTTTTAAATAATCTTGTTTGTCTACTTCTGGTATAGTCTTGAGATCATTCGCATGAAGGTATCACATAATTAATAAATGAATTACAACTCATAGTCAAGCTCCAGCACACAACTTGGGCACATAATGATTTGAATCAGACAACTTAACACACAGATATAAGCAATATTAAACATGACTAATATTAGTGGTTCCAAGCTAGAGAGTCACCATGATAGCTTGCCAACATAGTTCATAGCAGTTCTTCCTAGCAGACATAGATCATAGTTCACATGACAACTACCAGTCCACCACTGACATTTGTAGTGGCTGCATATCCACATACCAAAAGTCTCCCTACTCTCTAATCAGCACCTACTGCTCAGAGCAACCACTTGCATTATATTATTTATGCTACAGCAAAGGTCTTCCTACCAGACATCCAAGCAAAGGGCTTCCTACCAGACTTCACTTCTTCGGCTTGTACTTGGCCTTGATCTCGTCGTACAGGTCCACGAAGATGCCATTGATGTCCTTCTTTGCCTCCCTGGAGTAGGTAGCTGCACTGGCATCGACGCACGCCATGGCCTCGTTCTTGGCGCGCTTGAGACCCCACTGTAGACCGTCCATGTGGGCTGGTCGGTGGTCCCGCAGGCAGTCGCAAGAGTTGTCTGTCACGCACGTGTAGGAAGACACGTCAGACATGTCTTCCTCAGAGAACTCTTCCTCAACAAAGACCTAGAGCTGCATCAAAAAGTAGAAAAAATAACAATTAGTATGAGTAATCAGAAACCATAATCCATAGTCCATAATATGCTGAAACCATAACAAAACATCAACTAAAATGCACCATAATCTGCTCTGCTGTCAACATGATCAGAGGAAATAGCAAATATATGTCACAAACAGGCACCAAATTCCAAGGAATATTGTTCTGATTATATATATAAGTTCTTATTATATAGTGTAATTATATATATCACCTAAATATCAAAATATAAGTGAATTTTCCCTAAGCATAGCTTTATTTCTGTTCACTGAACCAACAACTTTGATGTGCAAGTCCTGCAGCCAAGCCAAGCAACAAGATGTCGACTTACCTTCAGTTAATCAAATCATTATAAGGGCATAGATGAAGCCACATGCTAACAAATATTTTTGCCTGCCATAGATATCAAAAGGCAAGCTGAGCCATATGCTGGAATATGTTTTGATTTAGGGTGGACTATTTTATCCCTCTCTTCATGATGTATCAGAGTTGACCACCACACACCAAGCATGCCATGTGAACTTGAATTGAATTTGGAGACAGATTGCAAGTGAAGACAGCTAATAAGGATAATGCACCAAACAGCTAGATCTACATGAACTCAGGAAATTCAATGCATGACAGCAAGTCAACAAACCAAAATTAAGGAAGAAATCGGCAGCACATGGTGCTTTCGGTGAACCAAGCACAGAACACTAAAGCTCATCTTCTCCTTAAAAAAAAGTGGCATTTCAGCAATACAGAAAAATCTCCGTTCCTCTCAACCGAAGGTTAGGAAACCATTCCTTTTCTTTGCCAGTAACTCTACAAGAGGAATTTTTTGCCAAAGCAGAAAAGGGAGCAGAAAAGATTTAAATGTGAACCTAGAAAAGAAACAGGACCTTTTCCACATTTGGTAGCCTTTTGATCCTGCATTACCTTATTCTAATCTCAATTGAAACTTATCCTCAGATCAGATTCACCAAAACCCTACTCATAACCCTAGTCAGATCAGATTAATCTAACCCTAGCCATAACATCACATCAACCCTAGCCGATTTAAACAAAACATCAATCATGCTTCAAATCTACATTTCACGGAGGGAGGGAGGAGCAAGGGTGGTACCTTGTTCTTCTGCTTCGACCCGGACGCCCCCATGGCGATGCCCTTCTTCAGAGAGGCCTTCTTCTGCTTCGACCCGGCGGCCCCACCAGCAACGCCCTTCTTCGCCGGCGCCAGCTTGTTCTTGGACGCGGACGTCGCCTTGTTCACCGAGGCCGAACCCCTCTTCCTAGTGAGCGGCGGCGCACCCGAGGCGCTCTTCTTCCCGGCGGCGGCGGCCCTCGTCCTTATCGCGATCGAAGAAGCCATCCTCTTCTCGCCGGCAGCGGCGGAGGTGCCCACCTTCTCAGTTGGAGCCGGCGCTCCCTCGGAGTTGGAGGAAGAGTAGACGAGGATGATCTGCTTGGGCGCGGCCGCGGCGCCCACCTCCGTCTTCACACTCGCGAACTGACCGTGAGCGTTGCGCGCTTGAGAGCGCGCGTTGAGGACGCGTTTGCTGCTAGCCATGGCGGACTCCATGGGCGCACCTCCCGTCGGATTCGCCTTCGCCTACGCCGCGCGCTCGTCGCTCGGGTGGGTAGGTGCTGGGAATGGGGAACGATTGCTTTCCCTTAGTATTAGGGATTCGGCGGACGGGTAGGTGGGGGAATGGGGAACGATTGGTAAGTGGGCCGGCCCATTTAGTTGGTTCACTGGCTCGAGGGTGATGCGCAGTGCCTGCTTGTTTCAAGCCGCCAGGAATAGCACCACCTCGCCAGTTCAGAACCAGGGAACACAGCTTATAAGCTCAAGTGATACAACCGGTTCGATCTCCTTGTTACACAGACCATTTGAAACTACGTTGGGCCTGCTTGGGCTTGTGAACTTTGCTGGGCTCCCTTCTTCGGTCGGTTGAGCCTGGTGAGGTAACGGGCCCTATGCAGCCCAACCATATTTTTGTGTTATTTTTAACACTTATAATTGCTAAATATTTTTTTTGTCTCCTTCAAATATCATTATGCATATTTAGTACTACTACTAATGCATACTACTACTAAACAATACTACTAGTACTCACTTGTACTATGCACTATATACTAGTACTACTACTCATCACTACTACTACTACTACTACTAGTACTCAGTACTACTACTACTACTACTACTACTACTACTACTACTACTACTACTACTACTACTACTACTACTACTACTACTACTACTACTACTACTACTACTACTACTACTACTACTACTACTACTACTACTACTACTACTACTAGCTACTACTACTCACTACTACTCATCACTACTACTACTACTACTACTACTCATCACTACCACTACTACTACTACTACTACTACTACTACTACTACTACTACTACTACTACTACTACTACTACTACTACTAGGACCATCACCACCTCCACTACTCACTAATACTCATTACTACCACTACTACTACTACTCATCACTACTACTACTACTACTACTACTACTACTACTACTACTACTACTACTACTACTACTACTACTACTACTACTACTCATCACTATCACTACTACTACTACTCATCACTACCACCACCACTACTACTACTACTACTCATCACTACTACTACTACTACTACTACTACTACTACTACTACTACTACTACTACTACTACTACTACTACTACTACTACTCACTACTACTCATCACTACTACTACTACTACTACTCATCACTACCACTACTACTACTACTACTACTACTACTACTACTACTACTACTACTACTACTACTACTACTACTACTAGGACCATCACCACCTCCACTACTCACTAATACTCATTACTACCACTACTACTACTACTCATCACTACTACTACTACTACTACTACTACTACTACTACTACTACTACTACTACTACTACTACTACTACTACTACTACTCATCACTATCACTACTACTACTACTCATCACTACCACCACCACTACTACTACTACTACTACTACTCATCACTACTACTACTACTACTACTACTACTACTACTACTACTACTACTACTACTACTACTACTACTACTACTACTAGGACCATCACCACCTCCACTACTCACTAATACTCATTACTACCACACAGGCACCATTACTAATTACTAATCAGTACTCACTAATTCTCATTACTAATCACTACAACTCACTAGTAGCACTACTATTCACTAGTAATCACTACCGACACTACTAGTCACTACTAGTAGTACTTACTACTATCACTACTCACTAGCTAGTCCTACAACTACTCATTACTAAACACTACTATTAAACACTAGTCTACCACTGCCACATATAATTTTTACTTAATATTCACTAGTATAATTTTTACTTATTATTTGGAGATCATAATAATGTTACATGGATTTTTCTTCTAAAAATTGGCCAATATAATAAATTCAGATGGATTTTTCCTCCCATCCCGCCATTTTTTCATGATTTTTGGCTCATCCCGCCCAAAATCAGAGGGGGGAAACAAAAAAAGAGCGCCATCCAAGTGCCGCCAACGCGCGGCCAAACAATTAGGCCCGCTAATCCCCCCTTCTCCTAGAGATTAGATCGGATCCACATCCACAGAAACCGTCGCCTAGCAAAAAAAAACGCCGCCATCCAAGTACGCCGCCGTCATCGCCTCCTGTCGAAGATCATGCCTCCAACGCTGCCTCCGTCCAGGAGGAGGGCCCCCACGCCGGCTCCGTCCAGGAGGTCCACGCCTCCTACCAGGAGGTCCAGGTCGCCGTCTCCGTCTAGGAAGACCAGGACGCCTTCTCCGTCGTCCAAGAGGTCCAGGACGCCGTCTCCGTCCAAGAGGTCCACGACGCCGTCACCGCAGACGTCGCCTCGCTCCAACAGCGAGGCCACTGTTTTGGGCGCCAAGCGTTACGCTGAAGCCGACCTCCTCGTAGTAGATGACGACGGGTCCTCCCAACCCTATACGAGCAATAGGTAAGTTGTTCTATTGCACTCTTGTTTTCAGAAATCTAATTCATCATTATTAGTACCAGGTTACATGGGGTCACTGCCACTATTATGTATGAGTGTTTCCATTCATCAGTAGTTACAATTTTAGTTCAGTTCAATTTTTTCCTTTTTCCTTTAGTACATACAGTAGTACAATTGTATGGTACACAGTAATTCTATTTTGAGTTCAATTCAATTTCAAGTTAAGTTCAGAGGAACATATTTTTGATTTAGTTCAGTTCAATGTCCATTACAATATATTTTAAGTTCATGTTTGTTTAGGATTAGCCTCAGTACTACAAATGAAATTTTTCTTGAGTAGCCTGTTATTAAGATTGCTCATTTACTAGTTATTATCCTCTGTATGCAGTGACACGGGTGAAGTTTGGACTCTTTTTGTGCATTGCAAGCATGGAATACCAGATAGGGATAGGGAGTATGTAATGTTCAAATTAGATAGGGCTCATATAAAAATGTCAACCTTAATAACTATTAAGGATCAGCTTGGGTTCTCTGTCCGGGACTTCTTATACTACAAGAAGCGATGTGGCACAGATGTAGCTAGTTTACATCCAATCGATTATAACAAACACACAGAGAATATGATAGAAGACAATGAGAGTGAGAAGGAAATCAGATTAGTACTCTCACAGCAGGAAGAGACCTCCCAACAAGTGAGCATAACACCCCTCAAGCGACCACGGCACCAGCTGGACGAAGATGATCATCCTTTTATGGATGATGCACTAGATGCATACAAGAAGTGGCTAAAGAAGCTCCCAAAGGAAAAATCCAAAAGTATATCATTTGTTTTATACATATGTTCTTTATACCATCTATTTTATGTACCTAACATGTTGTTGTTGACTAACAGAATTGAAGGATGAGTTTAGGGAAGACACAGTCCAAACCTACAAAGAATATTTGAAGGCTAAAGGAGACATTCCAGAAATTAGTAATTAATCCTCTTTGGCAAACATCTACTTTTAGTACTACTTTTTTTTAAACAACTGAAGCTTTTCTTTTTTTTGCAGTGGCTTATGTCGAGCAAGGTGAGGCTGATGACATATCAATCGAAGACGAAGAAAGCAATGCAAGCAATGGGACACCGCCCACAAATAGGCCAAGCCATGCAAGGAAGAAAAAAGAACAAGGAGATGGTATGTGATCATTCATAGAATTTACCTACTATGTTCAATTATCTTAATTCATAATTACAACAACTCAAGTTTGTTACTGTCTTTTCATGCAAGGAGTTGTCTCTGCTGAACGCAAGAAACGAGGTCGTGGCGTTGTTAAGGGTTTATCAATAGCCAACAAGAGAGTTAAGGAACGCACTCAACGACTCCCAATCGAATTTTCAAATTCACGTGGGGGTCCGATTGGACCAAATCGCCGTGCTTTTGTGGATGAGGTTGTGCTGTTTACAAGGAAATGGGCACCACTAATTGGAGTATCCAGTTGGAAGGACATAGCGGAAGATGTCAAAGAAGAAATTGCAACAGAGATATTGGTATGCTGCGTACTACTTTGCCTCTATTTCTTATTTGATAATATATTATGTTCAAGATATTGTATGCAGTTTTTTATTTCTGCATGTAGGGGCCTCCTATGTAGGGGCTGCTATGTATATATTTTTGATCTAGGGGCTGCTATGTAGGGGCTGCTATGTATATATTTTTGATATAGGGTTGCTTCCATTATTTTTACTTTGCTGAAATTTATTGCTGCAACATATATGTACAGCTTCGGTGGGACTTCACCAACATTGACAATAAAGAAGAAAAACAACAAAAGATATGGAGTATTGCCACTGAGCGGTACAAAGGATGGCGATCAGCTCTTAGTGCCACATATAAGGCGTACAATAATTATGCTGAGAGAATAAGAAATATTCCAGAAGAAGTACACCTTCTTGAGTGACACTACTTGTTGTTGTATTTTAGATCTGACAAATTCAAGGTAACCTGTTCTAAGTTTAACTTTGTTGAACATGTCTTATGTACCAAAATGATGCATTATTAAATATGGCTTGTTCTCATTATGCAGAAAGTTAGTAGCCAAAACTCATGCAACCGACAGCAGCAAAAAACCAAGCATTTGATGGGTTCTAAAAACTTCTCACAATGTAGCTACGAGCAGGTATTCATTACAGAAAATTATCTTATGATTGTATTATATGATTGAATAATTGTGTCTACAATTTTTTTGGCAATCTAGAGAGACGAACAAGGTACAGAGCCTAGTGATATAATACTTTGGAAGAGCACTCACACAAAAAATGGGAAATGGTCTACTCCTGAGTCAGCTGCAGTATATGTGAGAAGTTTTTTTTCTTCAAGTTTTTAAATATACAAGCTGATTGTGAGAAGCAACTCTAATGGATATAATTTCTTTGTTTAGGATAACGCAGCACTGAAAATGTGTCAGATAGAGATGGAAGATAGATACCTTTCAACTGCTGAGGAAAACCTGATTTTTCAGTCAACCTACGCCGAAGCCACACAAACCAAATCATCTGAAGTACATGGGCATGGGTACTTGGCCAAGCACAGGACTCGCAAAGTATTATTGCAAGAGAATGTTCAGTTACTTGCACGTAATGAAGCTGAAGCCAATAGCAAGGAAAATGCTTTTAGAGAAGAGGTTGCCAGGCTGAAAGCACAACTTGCAAATGAAATTGAAGAAAGGGAAAGGGAAAAAAAGAAAGTACGAGAAGGATGCAGGAGGAATTGGAAAATGCTAAGAAAGCGTTAAAAGAAGAAATGAAGCAAGAATTTCTTCTTTTGCTTGGCCAGCACAAGGAAACTGAAAATGAGGTAATATTTATTAAAAGTAGCACAACCTTCCTCCTTTCAATAAAGTTATTATGATTATGTTGTCTAATCTTTTGCTTGAATATGCTTATGTCTAGACAACCCTAGAAATAAAAAATAACACTACAGAAGTTGAACCAATCATACAAGAGGATGATGAGACTGGACAACGAGAAGAAGAGAATGCAGATGTGTTACAACAGGTAATGACATTAGTACACAATGTTCTAATTAATCTTGACATATGTACATTGTACTACAGCTGTAATACATCAAAGTTTCTCATTTTTGTAGACACAGCCAGGAAGCTTGGTCATTAGAGACAAAGAAAAAGGAGTGACTACCCGCTCAAGTAAAAATGCCGCTATTGTTGGTAGAAATCTTTTCAGCGGAAAGGAGGCAAAAAGGGCTGCAACAAAAGCCTACATTGCTCCACATGAGCTGGTGAATCAATCAAGATATCCAAAGAGGCCTAATAAGAAGGCGGACTAAGGTAACAACTACACTATGATTACAGCAAATTGGAAGCTAAATTCAATTCTAAACTGTGATGTGTTCATTCATACTGTGCATTGCTATTGAAATTTCTCAAAGAATAGCTAAGTTGTGCCGTACATGTACAACATGGGTTTGTGTAGCCAGGTTGTTACACTACTGTGCCATGGTGAATATATATGATTGTTTAGATTTTGGATATTTTTGAGCAAACAAATAAAAACTTGCTTGTGCATCTTTTAAGTATGGAGTTAAGAGTAGCAATACCTATCAAAGCTGCAGATCATTCTTCTTTTCCTGTGCCAATTCCATGTGTCTTATATGATCAATATGAACTCAGGCATTTGCATAATATAGAGTTGTGGACTTCTGTGTGACTTCATGAATGCCTTTACCATGAGCACTGTCTTCCAGGTTAAAGCTTCATTCTGTTGTATTGTAGACAGATAGACCCTATCTTAGTTTACCTGAAGTGAACACTTGTACTGTGGATGTGTACAACCGAACAAAGATGTAACCTGCAGAACTGAAACATGTGGGTCTTTTTTAATTTTTGACTTTGATGGTTGCAGAATCTAAACTTACAAATAGCTAGAAAGATGTAGAGATTATTTTGGCCTTATAGTATTTATATTCATAGCACTCCCTTCATAGTTGTGATTCAAGATTTTTTTTGTTTATTAATGCAACCTGCTGTACCTAAATCTATTGTTCTTTTCGTTACCAGGTAGACAAGTTGTGAGTGGGTGGCTCATAAGCAAACGAGGACATAACTGAGCTGATGACATGTTGATGCTATTGTTGCTACTAGGATAATTAAACTCGACATGTTGGTGCTGTTTAGATGCTAGAAAGACATGTAGATGCTGCTGTTGCAAGTTTTACAAAGTTGTGATTTGATCAGTGATATGTACACTCGTTCATGATTATAGATACCATTTCGATGTTGTTATCAACTATTGAATGATTAGTTATAATTAATATATGTGAAGTGCTTTTGCTATCGATATTGTATTATTGTTTTTGGAAATGAGGATTTATGGAACCAAAATTCACATTATATTTGAGCGTTGCAATACAAACTATGACAACGAGATGTTTTGCGTGGCAATATAATTATATGGCAACGAATTTATTTGTGATGTAATATAATTATATGGCAACGAATTTATTAGTGTGGCAATATATATATAGCAACGGATTTATTTGAGTGGCAATATAATTATATTGAAATGAATTTATTTATGTGGAAATATGATCAACTGGCAACAAGCTTACTTACGTTGCAATAAAATATATTGCCATGATATACTTTGGTTGCTTAAAGTATTATTGCCACGACTACAGTTGCATGGCAAATAGTTTAATTGCCACGGCATGACGGTCGTGGCAAGTACACTATTTGCCACGCAACTGTAGTCGTGGCAATAATACTTTTAGCAACCAAAGTATATCGTGGCAATATTTTTTATTGCAACGACATTGTTCGTGGCAAATGCCGCTATTGCTACGCTACCGATCGTTGCATGTATCATCTGTTGCTACCAAGTCTAGCGTGGCAAGTGCCTATGTTGCCACGACATTGAAGGTTGTAACAACGTTCTATTGCCATGCTTGGCAACGAACGAACTAAGGTTGCGACAAATACAATTGTTGCAACGCCAAAATTGAAACGGTTGCAACAAATTATTGCAACCCACTTTTTTGCAACCCTTGGCAACGATCAACTTTCGGTGGTAAAAACTAACTTCCGCAACCAAATGGGGCATAATGCCACGTTATTGTGTCGTTGCACAAGGGGGAGAATTTGGTAGTGGCATGATCATCCATCTCGAGCAGTGTCTCCTCTGGGAAGGCTGGGACTCGAAGACAGAGTTTTTAACTCCCATAGTAGGGAAGCTCCTCCTTGGCACGCTCTTTCACCGAGCGAAGAGTGTTCTCCGCGAACTCAGTCGTGCCCCATGATGCAGCATCAGGTCGACCAAGGTGGGAAACCTTGAGTCTTCTCTGCCAGTCTTGGAGGGACCAGCCTCGTCCGTCGATGGTGCTCTACTCAAAAAATAACCCAGCGCAACCCCCTTCAGGACCATACATGGTCCTTCGAAGCTCCGACTCAGGATCAACCGGTGTGCGCACAAGGAGTGCTAGCGCCACGACCCCATCGACCCGACCCGGCTCAGCTGGACAAGAGGTTGGCCGCCCCGGCTTCAACCACGCGGGAGTCTCGGGGCCATAGGTCGGCAGTTCTGATTCCCGCGACTCCTGTTGTTGTGGCTGCTGCTCCTATTCTTACTGTCGCTGTTGCTATTGCTCCTACTACTACTGTTGCTGCTGTTGCTGCTGTTGCTACTGTGGCCTCGAGGTTGGAGCTACCTCCTTGAGCAGACTGGGCGGCGGTGGCGCGTCCTTGTCCCCATTCTTCTCCTCTTCTTCCTTCTTCTTCTCCTCTTCTTCCTTCTTCTTCTCCTCTTCTTCCTTCTTCTTCTCCTCCGCTTCCTCCTTCTTCCCCTCCTCTTCTTTATTCTTATTCTTCTCCTCTTCTTCCTTCTTCCTCTCCTCTTCCTCTTTTTCTCCTCCTCGGCCGCATGGAGCCTGGTGGGCCACGGCGCTCACCCCTCAGTCTGAGGAGCCTTGACATCTTCTACCACGGTCTGCTCACCATGTGGGAATGAATCCACCATCGTCTTGCCACCGGCACTGGTCGGAGCAAACCTCTGTTCCCAGCTTTGGGGACTCGGGGGCTCCTTCCAAACGCTAGGAGCGAGGAACCTCGATTTGACCTGAGGCGAAAGGATCAGGCATCGAGGCATCAGGAACGGCACCACCCTCTGGTGCTTGCGGCGGGGCGTCACCACCCCCAGTAGGAGGTCTCGAGTTGGACGGTCCTGTAACCAGAACAATAATCATCAGGTTCATTTTAAGCCTAGACATCTTACACAAATACCATCCTAATCAAAGCATGAGTAGAAGAGAGAACCATACCCTCGAGGCCACCTGACGATTTAGCGCCTGCGCCTAGCTTGAGCCGCTTCGTGAAAGAAGGTTGTGCCTCCTCCAGGGCCGCTTGAGCCTAAAGCAAAAAAGTGGGTCACATGCGCATCAAAATAAGAACCCAAGGGCAGATGAAAGGAGTCAGACCTCAAAACCTCACCCTATAGGGAGAGTAATTCTCCTCCTGGTGCCGCGGGAGCTGCTAGGCGGCTTTGAGGAACTACCACATGTCGGGCCTTGCGGGAGTACCGAGCCGACATTGGATGCCGACCTCGTTCGTGCCCCCCAGCGCCCCTCAAGGCTCGAGCTCTCCCTACACGCCTCCTCCTGGCTCGAGGAAGCCGCGATCTGATCCTTCGAGGCAGCATGGCCTCGAGTTTGAGGCCCTAGTGTAGAAGTCTTGGTCCGATGCCCGGGCGCGGGGGACATAGGCGGACGCTAGGGCAGCTCAGTTCGGCCCTAAGCGGAAGCAGGAGGGGAGCTACCACGCGAGCGGCGAAATGAAGACTCCACTCGCAACATGGGACCTTTTTGCCTCTCCTCGCACCCTGGGAATATCTTCCTGCACAGACGACATGTTAGCTCGAGGTGGAGGCTAAAGGAGATGCTTGAGGTGCACCACCATCCCCTTGACATCATCACCATCATCACTGCCATTACCCTCATCTTCCTCATTAGGGGATTCCTCTTTAGACTTCCCCTCATGCCTTTGCTTAGCATGGCGTTGCTCGAGCTCCTACCGGGCTATGTTTTTCTTCTTTTTCCTCTCCTTTTCTATGTTAAGCTCTTTCTTGTGTTTTTGGGTGGAGAGGTGTCTTACCTCATGATCCACCTCATCCTCTTTCACCGGGGGCTTTGACGACCTGAAGTCGAGCTTTCCCTACATGAAAATAGCTGACGTCAGGAAAACTGGAAGCAGAGGGCATAGCTCAAGACGTTGCGGCTCGAGCACTGTGGCTTGAGGCACTCACCAGATCGAAGTAGCCCTCCTCGGGCGCCATTGGAAACTCGTTGACACTCTCGACTTAGAAAGCGCTAGAAAGGGCCGCCCTGACTCTTGTCGTGACCTCCTTGTTGAGCAGCGCCTCACCCGACATACGGCACGCCTCGAGGTCCTTGACCGCGGCGTGCGGACCCATCTCGTCCATCCTCAGTGGATGAGCCATCAACTGGAGTACCCCCTGATGGTGGACGATCAAGAGGACGAGGGCGGCCATCAGACCTTCTTGGCGGAGACGCTTTAGGGCATTGAGAAGGGGGCATAGACGAGGCTGGCGCACTAGAGGCACGCCATACTTCCAATGCTCCAGACGTGCCGTTATGATGCGCCCATTGTAGGGAGGAAGGAGCCCTTCGTCGTTGCGCAGGTAGAACCACTGTTGAGTCACACTGGGCATGATTTGACATCAGCCTAGTAGGGATGAACTCGTGGGGCTCCCCCGTGTGGCCAATCTTCAGCACCAGGTTGCGGCAGCCCGCCCAGATGGACTTCCTCAAACCTGTGGCCATGCCGGGGGCTTGGAAAATGTTGGTATAAATTAACTGCACCCTAATAATGATTATAGTCAGATTATCCGCAAGCGCACAGATATATATTGATCAGCACTTCACCAAGATCAACTCGGTTTTAATATCGAACCCAAAGGAACAGTAGGTGATTTATGACCTAGCCTATAATTTCTTAATCTAAGGGGGCACAAACAATCTATAAACTGTTTATGATGAGGAAATACTAATGTACTCTGGTTCTAATAACCGGTAAACTTTGTATAGTATCGTCTTATCGGGCAAGTAACCCGAATAGGGGAAGAATCAGAGTAATCCCCTATTAGGCACCTATAAGCCTATCAATCCTATCAACGGGAAGTGGACTACAGAGGAATCAACATAGCTATAAAGTCACCTACATGAACTACCACTGTTTGGCTGATCAAGGGACATTCACAAGCAACCATAGCCTAGACACCATGTCTACGCTACGAATCACTACTCCGCCCTAGGAGCTACCCAAATCGTAGTACTCAATATAATATGAGTTGCAAACTAAAGAACGAATACAAACAACTTGCTTACTTGAATTAGAAGGGTAAATACAAAAGTACCTCAGAACATGGTTCGAGGCGAGGGAGCCGAATCGAGACGAATACAGCTCCTCAGGAAGCTGTGATTGGCCGGGACTCTTCCGAATCTCTACTCCTCTACTCTATCTCTCTCTAGTCTCTATCTTGATTGCTAGCCTAGATCTAGTGGATTTCTATCTAATGCACTGGCTCTTCATCTCTTGATCTGGCCTCCTCCAGGAGGGTCTTGCCTTCTATTTATGGCCTAGTGGGATGAACGCGCGCTGTTGGATCAAACTGACTTAACAAGCGGTCGAGATGGCTCCTCAGAGGTGGTGGAGGAAGCTTCCAGAAGGGGGACACAAACCCTAGCAGTAGGGGGCCAGTCGGCGCTAGGGTGGGGCCAGCCAGCCCCACCTGGCGGATGCTAGCTCCCCCCTCGCGTCGGGTGTCTTCTAGAGTGTTCCTGAATCCTCCGGTGTCATCCTCCTGCTGCGGTTAAGTTTCATGGTCGATTAGCACTTAAATCCCTCTTTTTAGCACTTTCTGAAATAATCCCTGGAAAACACAGAATATACAAAACTCATGAAAATTATCAGTGACAACCCTATTCTAGTTGATATTCATTTCTGGTGGGGAAATAAATGCTAACAAATTTTATAAGTTAACAAGTGTCAACAATTACCCCCACACTTAGGCTTTTACTCGTTCCTGAGAAAAAGGTTGGTCTTATCATAATGAGTAAATATTTAATGCATAAATTGGAAATTAAATTATATAAAAACTGATCTAGTCATCATGTACTGTGGAAATTTAAAGTGCTCATCATGAATTCTATAGTTATTGCAGAGTAGGATAGCTTAAAATAGATTACTCTCTTTCTTGAATTTTGTCTACTACAGAGTGAGTGAAGTTCACAAATAAAACATAGCTTCAACCTTCTCTTAATTGTAGTGGCATTACTTTTATGTTCATAACCAGGGAGGGAAATATTATATTCCTAGATCAGACAAATTTTCCACTTTCTTAGCATATTATGTAGGAGGGACCATGAGCTCTCTTTCTTTTCTCTTCTTTCTTCTTTTTTATTCTCTTTTTCTTCAGATCGAGGTTCCAGACACTTGTCCCTTTTTATTTCCTCATGATCTATCTTTTTGAGGTTTCGGACACTTGTCCCTTTTTATTTCCTTGGATTTCTTTATAAAGAGCTCATGCCTCCTTTATAATAGTGCTTAAGAGAGTGTATTATGTTTTTATTTTATTTTTATGATACTAGGAATATGATAAATCTCTCGACCCAAGTCATAATAATTGAATGATATGATTATTATATGATTCCAATAAAGAGAGGTGAAGCTAATTTGTTTTTACCTTTTAAAATAAAAATCTCTAAAGACAAATTTTTAGGAATCGAGTACTCATTATTTTGCTATCTCTCTTTTTCCGTAATAACTTAAGTAAACATGAAGTACTATAAATTTCACAACATGACTCTAGAAAAGTGTTATACAATTTATTTTTTTAAGTCATAGATTAAATGGTGTTTATTCTTCTTAAAATGTGTAATATAAAGATTCTCGATTCGGATAACAATTCACAGATAAAATATATGCAATTATAATTTAAATAACTCAAACCTGACCATGACCGAAACGAGAGTGGAGATGAGCGAACAGGGCCTCGGCCGGCCCCACCTCTGGGCAGTGTGGGCCCTGCTTTACTATGCGCGATCTTGGTTCGATTGTATTCCGGATTACGCTACTTTTCTGACTGAATTTCCATTTCGTGATTGAGATGTGCCTCCCCCACACTTATTTTCCTGTATACTTCCCTGCACCATATGTGAAGACAAACACATATAAAAGAAATAGAGAATAGAGTAGATAAAATATAAGGCACTTTATTTATTCATGATGGTGATAATTTAACAGACACTTTAACGACTAAGCTAACGACTGCCCTAGCTCGATGGGCTTTGTCCTAAGAAAACCTTTACGACTCGACTGACCTAACTAACTAGCCAAACCTAGCGGAATTGTGCCTTATTAATAGGTAGCCGGACAACTATGGCTACCCTTTCCTATTGAGGCCCTGAATTTCTTCTTGAAGGGCTACAATCTCTGCTTCAAGCTTATCTTTATCGCTCCTAAGGCTACGGAAAAATTTGAAGCTGATCCCTAACTGCTTGTCCATGCCTTCTATAAGCTTGTCACTTAGATTGTTGGACTTTTCCATCCCCCTGACAATGTCAGAGAGGCCTTCAAGCTTTTCGTTGACGGTGCGCAAGGTAGGAGCTGGCTGCTTGGGAGTCTTTTCCAGTGCTAGTGCTGATGTTGCTCTCTTCCTCTTGGGCTTAGGTGTCGGTGTGAGATGCTCGATGTAGCACACCTCATTAGGGCTAGCCCGAACGCCTTGGATAACCGGATGAGCGGTAGTGTACTTAGCACAGATCAGCTTCCCGTTCTTGTTGGTCTGGACCGACATGAGCCGCTCATTCTCTTTGGGTTGAAGAAGCAGAGTACCCTTGGGGATAGCGACCTGCTTCCCATTAGCAATTCCTTGTAGCAATCGCCTTGTAGGAGAAGGATTAGATGGTTCTTGTACGTAGTAGGCTTGCTCATAGCGCTGAGATACTTTAGCGATGTGCTTCGGCGGCACAATGGCGAGAGGCTTCAGTAGCACAACAGCGAGAGGCTTTGGCTGGGCGAGGACGAGGGCCTTCAAGTCAACACTGGGGATTTTGTCGAAGTCTGTGCTGTGAGAGACGACTGCCTTGTCCGCCATTGCTAATGGATCTAGATTGGAGAGCTTCTTTGGGGAAAGAGGTGGCTGGTTATGAGATACTATTGAGAAGGGTCTAGGTACGTATTTATATGGGTTTTCAGGAGAAGGGATGAGGATGGATTCTAGGCTCTACAGGATCCGTACGAAAGAATATCTGATTACGATTGGATTATGCGCGAATATCTGTAGGAAGAGTGTAGAAGAACAGGGAATGAGAGTCGGAGCGAGGGCGACAGGGGGCGCCGATCGGCCCCACCTAGGCATCGGCCGACCCCACCAGGGGCCCGCTTCGGGTGCTCTTTCTGTGTGGTGCCTTAAGACTCTTCCTATTTTTCTCTTAAACGCATTTTCGAATAAATATTCATACCAGAAAAAATAGAACTTAATGTGGTGGTAATTGGATAAATTCTATCTCATCAATTACTCCTAAATCAAATGGTTCTAAATAAAGTTTAAGTCAGTGTCCATTTACCTTGAATAACGTACCTTTGCTTGATTGTAGAGTTACTGCTCCGTGTGGTGATGAATTCACAACGGTGAAGGGTCCTTCCCATTTGCTCCTCAATTTTCCAAGCCCGAATAATTTGAACCTAGAATTAAAAAGTAATACCTTATCTCCTGATGCAAATTCCTTCTTCTTGATCCTCTTGTCATGCCATTTCTTTGTTCGCTCTTTGTAGATCTTCGAACTGTGATACTTCTTTTCTCTCCATTCTTCCAGTTCTGATAACTGCATTTTTCTTTTCTCTCCAGCGGCTTCAAAATCCATATTCCATCTTTTGATAGCCCAATGAGCTTTATGTTCTAGTTCAACAGGCAAGTGACAAGTCTTACCATATACCAATTGATATGGTGACATACCCAAAGGTGTTTTATAAGCTGTCCGGTATGCCCATAGTGCATTTGGTAACTGATCCCTCCATAGAGTTCCCATCTCATTTACTATTTTCTATAGAATATTTTTGATTTGTTTATTTGATGTTTCTGCCTAGCCACTTGTATGAGGATGATATGGAGTAGCGACATTATGTCGTATTCCATGAGTTTGTAGCTATAAGTGAAACTTTTTATCAGTGAAGTGTGTTCCTCCATCACTTATAACCATCCTAGGTGTTCCAAACCTCGGAAATATAATCTCTTCAAACATCCTCTTTGAGTGTCTTGAGTCAGCCTTCTTGCATGGCATGGCTTCTACCCATTTGGATACATAGTCAACTACCACCAAAATGTACTCATAATTTCGTGATTTCACAAATGGTCCCATGTAATCAATTCCCCAAACATCAAAGAGCTCTATCTGAAGATTGTGGTGAGTGGCATAGCATTTCTAGTAGTGATATTTTCGTGCCTCTGACATGGCCCACATCTTCGGATAAAATCTTTGGTGTCTTCATACATGGTTGGCCAGAAGAAACCACTCTGCCAAATTTTTGCATGGGTACAGAATACCCAATAATGACCTCCATATGGTGATGAATGACATTTTTGAATGATCTGCATGCCCTCCTCCACTGGTACACATCATCTAAGCAACCCATCTGAGCATACCCAAAAGAGATAGGATGGATCCCATATGTGGAGACGACCTTCATAAATGAGCTTCCTCTTATTTTCTTCTGGTGGTACGTATCCCGCAACCATAAAGTAGACAATATTTGCGTACCAAGGATCTGTCTTGGTCACTTTGAACAGCATGTCATCTCTTAATGAGTCATTAATAGGTAACTTCTGAGGTTCTTTAAAATTCATCCTAGACAAATGATCAGCAACAGGATTTTCTACACCTTTTCTATCTTTAATCTCCAAACCAAATTCTTGGAGTAATAAGATCCATCTTATTAATCGAGGTTTAGCATCTTTCTTAGTGAGCAAATATTTAAGAGTAGCATGGTAAGAATAAACAACTATTTTAGCTCCAAATAAGTAAGACCTAAATTTATCAATAGCAAAAACAAGAGCAAAAAGTTTTTTTTCAGTGGTTGCATAATTTAATTGTGCTTCTGTCATTGTTTTGCTAGCATAAGCAATTGCATGATGCATTTTATCTTTTGTTTGCCCTAATACTGCGCCTACAGCATAATCACTAGCATCACACATAATTTCAAAAGGTAAAGACCAATCAGGGGGTTGAATGATTGGTGCTGATGTAAGTGCTTCTTTAAGAATATTAAATGATTCTAAGCATTCATCATCAAATTCAAAAGGTACATCCTTAGCTAATAATCTAGTCATTGGCCTAGCAATTTGTGAGAAATTTCTTATAAATCTACGATAAAAACCACAATGACCAAGAAAGCTTCGGATTCCTTTTATATTAACAGGTGGAGGTAGGTGTTTGATCACTTCAATTTTAGCTTTATCTACCTATACCTCTTTCTGACACTAAGTGTCCTAACACTATTCCCTCTCTAACCATAAAATGACATTTCTCCCAATTGAGGACTAAGTGTTTTTCTTCACATCTTTGCAAAACCTTATCTAAATTTTCTAAACAATCATCAAAAGTTTTTCTATAAACTAAAAAATCATCCATAAAAACTTCCATGATCTTTTCTATCATATCAAAAAATATAGACATCATGCATCTTTGGAAAGAAGCGGATGCATTACATAATCCAAAAGAAATTCTACATTAAGCATAAGTTCCATAGGGACATGTAAATATGGTTTTTCTTTGATCATCAGGGTGGATAGGGATTTGGTGATATCCTGAATAACCATCAAGATAACAAAAGAAAGAATGGTTGGCTAAACGCTCTAGCATCTCATCAATGAAAGGTAGAGGAAAATGATCTTTCTTTGTTGCCTTGTATGCACATTCTCCATCCAGTGACAGTTCTTTGAGGTATTAATTCATTTTTATCATTTTGGACAATTGTCATTCCTTCCTTTTTAGGCACAACTTGTACAGGACAACTTCCACAATAATTAATCATGTTGGCAATCATATAACAGAACACAAAAGGAATCTTTGCTAGCTAAAGAAAAAGGAATGAAGATAGACAATCATGTTGGAATATTCTGTTGTGACAACTGACAATACCTAGTTACGAGAACTGTACGATGGGGTTGGTGAACAGTAGTAACAAAGGTTAGCAGTACCTTTTTATACCAGTTTAAGCGTTTCACTGTATTTCTCATGAAGTGACATTGTTACCAATCTACCGTACCAGTTAAGAAATCAGTTTGTTTTGGTGGTATATATAAGTGTAAAGATTGTTTCGCCGTTGGATTGTATATTTTGCATGAAATCCTGAAGCTGAAAACCTGTTGTATCCGCCTGTTGTTGCAGGCGTTGCGAGAACGCGATGAACATCACCGGCGGCGGCAGTGGTGGCGGCAAGGAGTTCATACGGCAGTGGCAGGACACGGCGGCCGTCGATGGTGGAGGCTCACCCAACGCATGCGGTGGCTTCCGCAGGAGCTGCAACTTGCTGATTGTGTTGCTCATCATCACGTGCCTGTTGCCGTGTTCTTCTATAACCACCTGATTTGAAATCGTTTTTGTTTTAAGAGAATTTGAAATCTACAAGGTGTTTCAAGCACGCTATCTTTGGAGTGATTTTGAAGCCACGTCTGGACCGGTGCTGGTCCCTTTTTTTGAAAATGGAGGGATCTCCGGCTTCTGGTAATGCATATAGCCATATATTTGTTACAAAGTTTTTTTTGAAATGATATTTGTTACAAAGTTATAACTTTAGCTATCGTGCTTCTGCTAGTGCACACAATTTCATTTTTGTTACAAAGTTTTTAGCTACCCAACTAAATGAGGAAATTAAATTACAAAGTGGGTTGCATTGCATTGTAAGTATATTAGATAAAGAAATCAGCTTATGAAGTGCTCATATTATCCTAGTTCCTAGATAGGTGGCATGGCATGTTTAGCGATTACGAAGTGCCTATAGTAACTTGGTATTTTCGAGATACGTTTAACATGTAATTCTAAGCTATAAAATTCCTATTTACCGTTGAACTTTCATGTGATTCATGAACTTGTATTCATTCTTGCGAATTTACAGTTTTCATGGATCCGTGGACGATTTGAAGTCATTTTCATGAATTTTATGAGTCCATGCTTTCCAAACTAAAACAGGACTGACAGATCCACAATCTGTGTTCTGAAATGTTGCCTACGGCTGTACAGGAGGCCGATGGTAAGAGATAACATATGCTTGTTTTAAGCGAACTCGTGCCAGAGGGCAGCACAACATAGGTGTGAACAAAGTACCTGGTAGATGTTCCTCAGCTTTTGCTGCGAGTTCACTTTAATTAACACAATAAAAACAGCAGCTATTTGTTGCTAAATGCTAGTCTGATCATCAAGATGGAATTATGGACACAAAGTCAACTCCAATAGAGGCAAAACTGGCAGTGCATTTGGTATCCAAACATACACTTCATTCATGGTACATAGATTAAACTTAAACTGGAGTACTGAAGGGCAAATCATTTGATGACTATCAACGATTACAAGGTGTTTCCTTGGGCCTTGTTGAGGATGACACCCTCGTACTTCACCTGGAACCACTTCATGGCGTCTTCTTTGGTCACCCTGTGCTGGATGCCAACACGGGACTTGCACCTGCGCCGCCGAGCAACACGGTAACCAGCCCACTCCAGAATGACATAAAAGTTCATACCATAAATACCAGTAGACGGGTCGTACCAAAAAAAAAGACAAGCAAGTTATTTCCAAACACAGTCGTGATACCTGGTATCTAGTGATAGCGAGAGAAAAGTCATATCCTAGATAGAAATGAACTGACAAAAGAACATTACTCCCTCCATTTCACAAAGTTTGTAGTTCCAGTTTCTCTTAAGTCAAACATTTTCTATCTTTGACCATCAATTTCTAAAATATTTGTACAGTTTAACATACAAATTATATAATTGGGCAAGTAATTCTCAAGATGAAACTAAAAACATAAATCTGATGATGTTAAACTTTATGAGATTCTAGAGATTGATGGTCAAAGACAAAAAAGTTTGACTTTAGACAAAACAAAAACTTTCTGAAATGGGGTAGCATTGTAGCAGTCAACAATACTGTTCAAAATTATTGACTACAGACAATACCCAACAGTTACCAATAAAACAGAAACAGCAATCACACTAAATTTACAAGAATTGTTTTTTAGAATTAGAGCATGATGTATGGTTGCTTTGCACAGAACTGCACCACTTTAGACTGCAAAACTAAAAGCTAGTCCACCTAGTAAAACTGAAACAAATCTTTTTCTTCGTCTAATTGGGCATCTGTAGTGTTTTACTCTCTAGAGACGTGCAAAGCAAAGAGATGTCATAGAGAAGCTAGCTGGTTAGTTATTCTAAGGCCAGACCCACCAGATGAAATGTATTATTCTCTAATAAGCATTGCATGGCTCCCTCCCCCAGGTCCATGCTTGTGCAAACTCCAAGGTGCAGAAAGAATTTGTTTTCTATTCTTAGTACCGGGTGCAAAATATAGCAACCATGCTCAGTTTAACACAAAATACACTGTCTAGCAAACATAAAACTGATATTCCATAACCCCCATCTATTGCTTAAAACTAACACCTAACTAAATTAAGTGTCAAGGTAACATTAATCAAACTAGGATACCACAGAGAACATCATAAAGACAAAATTCCTTATTGACCCCAGGTGATAATATAAATTGATAAAAAGACATATCATCAGTCAACAACTCATAACTAAGTAGACATACTAGGCATGACCTGCAATCAATAGGGTGTATACAAAAATTAGAAGACATGGCTGAATTTGAGGTCCAGTGAACATGGTGGATAAAACCATCATCACAGTTCAACATTGAACTGTCCCACTGGTATCTTTACCTAGAACTACACTGAACTACTATAGAATTCAGAAATATACTACACATATGAATGGCCAGTGATCTCATTATACAGAGATTCAAATAAATCAGGGGTTTCTATACTTGAGGAAACAAAACCACATAACAGTGCAATATTTGAAATGGGATCAAAAAAGATATCTTACTTTTTTTTTCCACACCGGTAAAACCGAATTTCATTACCGAGGCAACGAAATTACACAGATCATGTGTTTGATCCAAAAACCATGCTAAGAAGGAACAGACATATGTTCACCGAGGGAACACATGACTGGACCAGCCAAAAAACCTCTGACCTATCAAGAACTAAACACCCCAAAAGGAGCAACAGCGCTCAAGCCGCAAGGTTTAGCAACGTAACAAGCTCCTCGCCAAAAACATCCACTAAAAAAAGTGAACCAAACCAACTAACAAAAGCTAGGAACGACTAGCTAACACCATCTCAACTCCAGAAAGCACACGCTACTATCCAGCGAACGGCACCATCTGAAGATCATCATGCGCCCGTGCTTGCATATCTTGATTGTGGAAGAAGAACGTCATGGATTTCACCACCTCAGCCCCTTGAATCACCTGCTCTTTGAGGTCCTCCTTGAAAAGACCTGTCCAATATGCCAAGAAGGAACAAATCAAGCAAACAATCTCAGTAGGTGATCTCATTCTCTTTTTATTAAAACAGACATTGTTTCTAGTTCTCCAAATGGCCCAAACAACTGCCGCCAAACCGACAGTATGCATACTAGGCGCTTGGGGTAAAATATTTTGAACCCAAGTCCAGTATTGTTCTAAACTATTTGGTCTACAAACAGCTCCCAAAGAATGAGCCAGAAGACTCCAGACATACTTGGCTGTGGAGCATTCAAAAAATAAATGCTGAACACTCTCATTCTCAGAACAGAAAGCACAAGATTTATTTCCTTTCCATCTTCTTTTTCCCAGATTGTCTTTAGTAAGAATGCTATTTTGAATGACCAGCCACATGAAAGTTTTTATTTTCAAAGGCAGCTTCGCTTTCCAAATCCTACTGAAATTAAGCCCATAATCATGTCTGCATAAATGCTTATATGTAGACTTAACAGAGAAGATGCCAGATTTTTCCCAGTCCCATCTAGCATAATCTTTATCAGAATTCAGACTATAACGAAAAACAATGTCAAGCAGCCTTCTGTATTGATTTTGAAGATCTTCATGAAGCCATCTCCTGAAGGATGGTCTCCAATTTTTCCTTTTCATTTCCTCAACCGAGCACTTATGCCAAGATCAATGTGCTCCTGAATACCAAAACCAAAGCAACCAGTCTCACTGAAGTTCCTCCTCAGAAGCTCATACTCCTTCACCTTGAGGCCACTCTCAAGAAGCTGCATCGCCTTCTCACAGAATTCCTTGTAACTAGTTTCATCATAGAATTCCTTTAAAAAAAGTTTCATCACAGAATTGGAGGATTCACGTTTACGTAGTTTTACTCTGTGAGAGAAGCTAGAGAGGGAATAAGTCATTTTTTACTAGAAAGGTGAAGTCACTTCTCCAATTTCTTTGACTTCTTAGGTGAAGCCATTTGGGGAAAAAAACTGCCACACATAATCTTATTTACTATTATATAAATAGTTGTATTAGTTTATATAAATTTGATCACACTTAAAATGGTTTAAAATAGGACTATTCTTTTTGGGTTGAGTAGTATCGTATTAGTATTCAAATTCAGAATAATTGCTTAGACACATCCTTGGACAAGTAGAAAAGAGCCTAGCTTCTGTTACAAAGTCGAAATAGAAGCATACTGGCACCAAATGAATAAGACTAATTTATCTAACAAAACATATATGTTTATTGACATTGGAATGTGATGTCACATTACCCAACCTAAGATATTTAAACCCCTGTTCCCACACACATAAGGCACATGTGGATGGTCCCCCTTCCTTTGCCCCATCCTATCCCCCTTGAAGCTTTGGTGGCATTGTTGCTCCTCATTAGTTGTCATCAAATAGATGAGCAATTATATTAAAGAATCTAGTTGTTTCTCTTGTCTCAACTCGGTGTGATCTTTAGCACACCACTTACAAAAACTTTCTCCCATGAACTTGAACCTAAAGGGTTCATCTGTGCCAACCAACACAACATTGATTCTAGCAGCACCGCGTCTCCTCTCAATCCCGTGAACAAACTTTTGTCATTCCGTCCTTGCTTGGTGAAAACCCCTTGGAAATCATCTCACCCAAGGCCTGCCCGCTCCAACTCCTCAAGAAACTTTCCAACAACACACATCCCGCTGAAGAGAAATCTATAGATGATTTTAGAGGGTGCCCCCACCTATGGCATATCCTTAACCAATTCGTTCGTATCTCACCACTAGCTCAACTCCCACAACCCTATTGCATGTGTATTAGCTCACTGAATCCACCTTGCACCCATTCTATACTTTTTAGAATTTACTCTACTATAGCAATTTTCTATTTTTTACTCACTTTATTCTAAACTATAAGTCATTAGGGAGGGGTATTAAAACTAAAAATGGTATTATCTCTACAACGAGGACCAATCTACCACACCCATGGTGAAGCCGCGACTCCCGTCCTCTTCGATGATATTGTTTACTCCGTCCATCCTATCTCTGCACTATAGGCAAGGAGCACAAAAGGTCACAATGCGCATGGATGACATATTATCCCATCAACGAACGCCCCACTCACCCACGCATGCAAAAATATTTTTAAGGAATTAAAAAAAATCATAAAACCTAAACTGGAGATCTAAATTAAATTTCGATTGCACCATTAAATTTTCTATAATAATTTTTTCAAAACAAGATCACACATGGATATATTTAGATAAAATTTTAATAATGAATATTTATATTATAAAGATAATATATTTTATTTTATTAAGTAAAGACAATGTTCTAGGCTCAATAGACAATGTTCCGTCTTTATAAGAAAATTGTTATTGATTTACAAGAAAAGTGTTTTGGTTTTAGGTTTATGAAACTGATTTTACAATATACATAAAAATAAATAAATACATGACATTGACAAAAATAATAATAAAATTTGGAGAAAAAGCATAAGGAAAAAATAAAACACATGATAGAGAAAAAATTTGAAGAATATCAAAGGGTTACTTTTCAAATATCATAAATATATTTATAGAACATTAACACCACTAAATACATCATAGAATATCATTAAATATATTATAAAATATCACATATATAATATGTGAACATCACTAAATACGTCATAGAACATCACATGTATATCGAGTGAACATCACAGAAAACATCATAAAAAATCGCTGAATACATTATAGAACATTACATAAACATCACTAATTTTAACATCAAACATCACATGTATACTAAGTAAACATCACTAAATATATCATAGAACATCACTAAATATATTATAGAACATGTGCATATATAATACCTGAACATCAGTAAATACGTTGTAGAACATCACATGTATACTAAGTGAACACTACAAGAAACATCATAGAACATCACATGTATTCTACGTAAACATGAAAGAACACAACATAGAACACTAAATATATACTACGTAAACATCACATATATATAGAAAATAAAAATAAAAAAATAAAATTATTAAATATTTAATTGGAGTAAAACAACAAAAAAGGAAAATATAAATTTGTCTTGTGCTCAGAATAGCCAAATATTATGGAAGAAATTTGTGATCGATCTATTGGTGTGTGATGAGAATTGACGGTGTTGCAACACGGGCATAAGACAATGAAAGAGATAGTTGTGGAGGACTTATTTTTCATGCACTTATTTTGACATTGTTATTAAATTTGACGCTTATTTATTTGAATGTGGCTCCAAACATTATGTTGCTAAGCCAAATTAAAATTTATTTGTCCTCATTTCGATCCACTACTTTTTGATATTCTTACTATGGTTGAAAATTTGAGCTCCTAGACTGCTATTTCTTTTACTTTTATTATGTAAAATGACATTGAAAATTTTAAGATTCCTATAGCAACGCACGGGCATTTACCTAACCCATGCCCTAGTATCACTGGCCCTAGCCCAGATGCGGATCTCAAGTAAAGAAGGCCCTATCCTTAAGCCTTGTTTAGTTTCCCATCCAAAATTTTTTCGTCCATCCCATCGAATCTTTGAACACATGCATGGAACATTAAATGTACATAAAAAATAAAGTAATTACACAGTTTGATTGAAAAACGTAAGACGAATCTTTTAAGCCTAGTTACTCCATGATTAGCCTTAAGTGCTACAGTAACTCATATGTGCTAATGATAGATTAATTATGCTTAATAGATTTGTCTTGTAGTTTCCTGATGAGCTATATAATTTGTTTTTTTATTAATTTTTAAAAACCCCTCCCGATATTCTTCCGACATATTCGATGTGACACCTAAAAAATTTTCATCTCCAATCTAAACATGGCCTTATTTCGACCCGATTTCGATTGGGCCCTATCCTGTTTTCACGCTAGCCTGAGACAAACATCGTGGGGATGGGATGGGAAGCTGCGCTGCTTTCCTCCGCTTTCAGGGATATATAACTTTTTACCATTATTAAGTTTGGCACCTCTCCAAATACCAACTTTAGAATGGTAAATACATTTTTACCACCGGAACTACGAATTCGATACACATATACCATATTTGCCTTGGTGGCAGTCCACATCAGCTGGCCAGCATAGAGAGTGAAGGGGAAAAGACATCCCTGCCCCTAGCGTTTTGCTCTCCTTTTCTGTGAGCTTAGGACGCAGCACTGCAGTGTGTTTTTTTTCATATTTTCAGCAAACACAAGATCAGATAAATGATCGCACATATATTGAATCTTGTGTTTGCTGAATATTATATGTGAATATTATCAGTTAAATGATTGCACAATCAGCACTATAGTGGTAAATATTATATGTGATTATTTATGTGTTAATTTATTCATTATGTGCTATCATTTATGTGATATTGTGTTTGCTTAAAATATAAAAAAAACATACTGCAATGCTGATTGTGTGCGTCCTGAGCTGAGAGAAAGGGAGAGCAAAGCGCCAGGGGCAAGGAGGTCTTTTTCCCCTCACCCTCCATGCTGGCCAGCTGATGTGGACTGCCACCAAGGCAAATATGGTATATTTGTATCGAATTCGTGATTCTGATGGTAAAAATATATTTACCATTCTAAAGTTGGTATTTGAAGATGTGCTAAACTTAATAATGGTAAAAAGTTATATATGCCCCGCTTTCAGGGTCGTCGTCGTGTCGAATTGGGCGTCAGAAGCTCTCTCCATTTGGGGGCGAGGGAGGTATGGAGGCGACGGTGGACCACCTGAGCGCGGCGTACGACGACTTCATGGCGGCGGCGGCGGCAGTGGTGGAGGCCCGCGCGCAGTCGGGCGGCGAGAAGAAGACGGCGGCCACGGACGCCGCGCTCGAGGCCTTCAAGCAGCGCTGGGAACTCTTCCGCGTCGCCTGCGACCACGCCGAGGAGCTCGTCGAGTCCATCCGCCAGCGCATCGGCTCCGAGTGCCTCGTCGACGAGGCCACGGGGTCCGCCTCCGCCGGATCCGCGGCCGCCCCCGGCATCAAGCCCATCAGCGCCGTCCGCCTCGAGCAGATGAGCAAGGCCGTCCGGTGGCTCGTCATCGAGCTCCAGCACGGCACCTCCGCCCAAGGGGCCGGCGGCAGCGGCGGTGCCGCTACCCCAAATGCCGGCGCCGGGGGGCAACACCCCGAGGAGGGTGGCCAGTAGGTATGGATGGAGTTACTGAAGTAACTAGTAGCGTCGTCCTTCACATATAGAATCGTAGCATTTCTCCTTCAAGAGAAAACAAAGAAATTGTCTTTGCTGTGTTTCTAATTTCTATGAGTGACAGAATTAACCTTGCGGTGTTGATATTTGCAAGAACATGAACCAAGTCAATTGTGCTTTGCTGGCCGTTTTTACACTAGTGCTCAACATTAATGTTTTATGCCCATTACTTTACAGTTTACACGGATTGCTAAAATGCTGTTCTCCATAAAAAATTCTAGTGTCATAACAAAGAATGTGAGATATATGGATCTAATTACATAATGATTAGAAAAAAAAACCCGGGTAATGCTGCCCCCCTTTGAAGTCTGCACCTGTTTGGCCCAGCCTGTGTATGGGGATTGGTTGTTGCAGTTCGATTTGAGCCAACTCTTTTGTTGAGTGAATAGACAGGGTTGGGAACTTGGGATCCCTGTGTTGAGATATATAAGCTTAATAAGTTAGTTCCTTTCTAGTTATATGGATCCTAAGATTTATTCACCAGTGCTATGACCAGATTCATGATATTTGAGTTGACAAAGCAGTAATTTTTTCATTATCCTCAAGAGTATATTCACTTGTTAATTGTTATTTTCACAAAAACACAAACTGAATTGAACAATAATTAGTATTATGGCTACCTAGAAATCAGACATACCCACCACTGTATGTCAAATGCATGCTAAACTATTGTGTGTAGAAAAAAAATTGACTGTGCTACATGACAGTATGCAGATAGCTTATTGGAAGTAAGCAGAAATGTTGGAGATGTTATAATCTGTTTCAGTGTCGATATTATAGGATCTGTAGATAAAGTACTATTTCACAATTTGATAACTGAACTCAAGATATTGGCTGGGGACTATCAACTATTAACAGAGAAGCATGCATTTACATCAAACATTATGAGGAAGTGTATGCCATAATGGTAGAACTACTAAGCCATTAGAAATATTTGATATGATGAGTAATGTGCAGTATCATACCAACAACATTAACATGGATTAAGACCACAACTGATTGTCAAAATTTGGCCACTGACTCAATATAAGCCGTGCACCTAAAATAATATAGCTGAATTGAGTTATATACTAATAGAAATTTTAAAGATTGTAACTATGCCAAGTTCAGAAAATAGAGCTAGATAAAAATATTAGCTCCATACTTATACTACACTTTGACAAATGTAACATGCTGAATGATACTATCATGTGAGAAAGGATCTGCATATCTGATCAATTAATTCAAGAATATATTAAGACCTGAAACTGCTGAACTTAAAACACAATAAACTAATAACTTAAGAGCATAGTTAATATATATTCGGTGTACTAGATCTTAAATCTACATTCTCAGGCCTTCTTGTGCACAGGCCCACATAATTCCATTTTTAAGCACAAAAAATCAGGGAACACAAATTCTCAAATCAGTTCTTGAGATTAGAACCTACTTACATATCTCTAGCAGTATTGTTGCATTTCTCTCTTGTAACAAAAGAGACCTGCATCTGGATATCCAGCCATAGCAAAGCAAAATTGAAATAAATGCCATGAAATAACCTATAAATTGCCATGACATAGTGACAAGCAGTGAGGGCAGCATGCTGGGATGCTGTATTACATGTCACGTGAGGATATCATAGTTCCGTACTTGCGTACCTGTAGAGCAGCATTGCTGCCAATGATTTCTGAGGAAACCTGGAGTGAATCCAGGATACCATGTCACTGGGGCCGAGCACTAAGCAACGGGGTCAAAATATGTTGATTCTTTATTTGAAAGAGTAATTTGTAGGTGGATATAAGAACTTTTAATGAGTTTTCAGAAAGTTACTGGGGTTAGGTGACCCCAACAAATACATGTAGATTCGCCCCTGGAGGAAACAATTTCCATCCAAATTGTAGTGCATGCCTATATCTTTGCTTTTATTGCTTTGCAAACAAAGAGGAAGCAAAACGTGGCTTAGCACAAGGTAAAACTCCTAATAGCAATTGCGCTAGACAGCTAAGCAAATTTGCAGGCTGTCAACCGGCCTTTATAGTAGCAGTGTAGTAGAAAATTGCTGCAGAGTTCAGAATTTACAGGTTTCTGCAGCATGACAAAAACAATATAATTCAGAATTCAATTTTGTCAAACACCTTCTTTTGCCAAAATTAAAAAGGGAAAATACTCCATAAAGATTTATATCTGCTGCTACTGCTTTTTGTATAATTCTAACTGAAGTAAACCTGAATATAATATGGACCACACTCAGGAAACAAAGGTATTTTGATGCTTTAAATTTTATGGATTTTGAAAAGGCAATAGAAGTATACAGGTAAATTTAGACTTGGATTTAGTAGTGCTCTTCATAAATCTGTATAGTAGAAGTAGAAAGGCGATAATGTCCCAAAATTGCATCTCCTTGGGTTACTAAAACTGGCCTAAACTCTGGCTGAGGCATTATCATCATCCAGTGGATCATCATTTATAATACTGATCCAGTATTATCTAGCAAAAGATCAATTCATTATCCAGCAAAGATTGATGCTGGTAATATCGTATTCATGAAGAATGGTTTTAATGTATCAGAATATATGCCCCTGATTAAGGTTATGCTGTATTAAGAATTTAGTAAGCAAGAAAAGTGTCATAAAGAAGGTACCTTCATATTTGATAATGTACTGATCCATGTTATTAAAAGGACCGATACCATTCAAGTTCAAATATTTTTGCCTTTATCTTATATATATTAACTTTGATCTGAATAAACCTCTGGAGCCTCCTTCACTGTTCTTATAACACAGTTAAATTCCGAACTAAATCCAGGAAAATAGGAGCACTCAAGTTTAAGTTGAGGACTTCAACTCGAGTGGATAAGTTTCACCACAAGAAATCTAACCCGCCAAGCTGCACTCAGCTTGAAAGGACTATGTAATTAATCCACCTAATACTGTGACAAGGACATCGACACAATGTCAATGCCCAATCCCTAGCGTCCAGATAAAAACAGTGTACTGGGAGAATGCTCTTCGTAGCATGTGGGTTACATTCCATCAGGACTTCTATTGCCATCAAATGCATCATCTGACATTTCTTAATTACTGATGTAGAATGGTGACAGTAAATCCTCATCAACAACAAATGATGTTGTGGCACTATCAAGAGGGAATATTGCAATTCTTGGGACCTGGTTATACACAGCAATTGATGCGACTAGCTCTATGTTCAACCATGCCATGCCAATTTGATTCTGCCTTAATAGCAAGTAATTTCTGCTTGCCAGCTTCGCCCAAACTCGATCTGAGGAACCAAATATGTTGGCTTGTCCTCCAACCATGCTAAACAAGGATAGCCAAGACTGGGAAAGAGGATTAAGTTGCACTTTAGAAACTTCTAGGTTGACTGGGGAGGATTTGTTATTCTGAATTTTAACAAGCCTCCATTATTTTAGGTATGAACTCCCCTTACCCAGTGAGTCTAAATTCTAAAAGAGGTATAAGACCTTGTTATGTTTTTTTTTTTCAACTGGAACTCCCCTTACCCAGTCGCATGTATATCTCTTTAAGTATAGTTTCTAAATTATACATTTTCATAGACATGTGTCCTGTTTATGTGCAGCAGGCCCTCCAGCATGTGAGCATAGAACAAACTTGTGTGGTACTCAAATAACGGTGATAGTGTAACTGCAATAAAAGGACAATATTTAGGCTGGAGAAGTAATTTCAGCTTGTAAAATGTCCTGCAAAATAGTTTTTTTTACTGTCCTGCAAAATAGTTGGAACATGGAGCTTACCTGTCCAAGGTCCTGTCCATGTCCTTATGCCATTCTACAAAATTGATATATCTTCCTTCCCATCTAGATGTCTCTTTGCCTTCAGCCTCAATTGATATTGTCATTTGCTAATTCCATACAGCAGAAATTGAAAAAATGTCAGTTAACCAAACATAAATAAGTAGTATAGAAAACCACTGTGAGGAGCTTGAGTTCATAATCACTTCATTACGACAATGACCATTCAGCAACATAAAAAACTTTATGGGCAACTAAGATATATATAGCACCTTACATTCCATGTGGTCAGTTGTGTGTTAAGTTTCTTCATTGACATTCTTAATGATCTACTGTTACACTCTGATGGACCACTGTTATGGGGTCTCATCAATAACTTATTGATTCGTGATGTTTGTCCTGTTATGAGGTCTATATTAATGACTTATTGATTCGTGATGTTTGTCCTATTCATACGAATTATGATAAGCTAACTTTATCATTATACTTCCTCTGTTCTAAAGTGCAATTTTTTCTAACTTTGACTAAGTTTAATAGACAATATTTTGGAATATACAGTTTCAAACAAATATACTGTCAAGATGTATTTCATGATGGATCTAATGAAATTAATTTGATGTTGTAGATATAATTGTATTTTTTTAATAAATCTGGTTAATATTCAAAATGTTTGGTTTAGGACAACTGAAATAAGCTACATTCTCGAACTAGGGGTCATTTATAATACGTTAACAAAGAACAAACGCAGGCATCATCATGCATGTGGGTTGCTATGTCACGCACAATTTTCTTAGGTTTAAGGGGGTATTTGGTTAAAGGTAATAGGTAAGGTAATATTTTTGTTTTATTTAATAATTAGTCTTTAATCATGGACTAACTAGATTTAAAAGATTCGTCTCGTAAATAATTCTCTAGCTGTATTTTTAGTTTTGTACTCCCTCCGTCCACAAAAGAATCAATTCCTAGGATCCGTGTCAGTCAAACTTTTTAAAGTTTGACTAACTTTATAGAAAAGAATAACAACATCTATAATATAAAATGCACATTATATGAAAATATATTCTATGATGAATCTAATGATACTAATTTGATACCATAAATCTTAGCATTTTTTTCTAGAAATTTGGTCAAAGTTTAAAAATTTTGACTTAAGACAACTCTAGAAATTGGCTATTTCGTGGACGGAGGAAGTACATAGTCTATATTTAGTACTTCATGTATGTGTCCAAACATTTACGATAGGTGTTAAAAAAATCACGAGCACCTAAGATTCACTATAGGTGCGCTTACTAGGCCTTCTTAGGAGTGTCACATTGTTGCATTGGCTCAATTTCTAATTAAAGGTCTTGTTTAGTTCCAAAAAATTTTACAAAATTTTTCAGATTTCCTATCACATCGAATCTTTAAACGTATACATGGAGTATTAAATATAGACGAAAATAAAAACTAATTATACAATTTGGTCGAAATTGACGAGACGAATCTTTTGAGTCTAGTTAGTCTATAATTGGATTATTTTTGTCAAATACAAACAAAATGCTACAGTGTCAATTTTCCCAAATTTTTTGGAAAGCCTTTGGCTTTTTTTGGCCTTGCGCTCTTTGTTGGCGTGTCACACAAGCCCTTGGTACTTGTTCTACCTGTCCAGTATCCAATCATCACATGATGCGTGTTAGCATTTGAAGTGTGACGTTTTGTGTAAGCGGTGTTTCCTCGATCAATGACAATTATGCAGGCCTTCGCGATCAAATCATGCCACCACAATGATGGCTTTGTAAGGCCTTGTTTAGTTCGCATCGAAATTCAAAAACTTTTCAAGATTCTCCGTCACATCAAATCTTATATTATATGCATGAAGCACTAAATATAAAAGAAAATAAAAATTAATTGTACAGTTTGTCTGTAATTTACGAGACGAATCTTTTGAGCCTATTTATTTTATGATTGGATAATATTTGTTACAAACAAACGAAAATACTACAGTACCAAAATTCGAAATCTTTTCGGAACTAAACAAGGCCTAAAACATGTATGCTAAACTTACGGTACACAACAATGGGGGATAAGAAAGTTGACAAAAGTAATGGCAATCTATTTATTTTAGATGAAGGAACTGGATGGGGAAAAATTGTAGTCCAAAGGGAGGTTTTGACGCGTGTAATTTTACTGAATCTCTAAGGCCTTGTTTCCTTGTTCAGTTGGTAAAATGAAAACTTTTTGAACACTGTAGCATTTTCATTTGTTTGTGGCAAATATTGTTTAATTATAGACTAACTAAGCTTAAAAGATTCACAAATTACAGACAAAACTGTGTAATTAGTTATTAATTTTATCTATATTTAATATTTCATGCATGTGCTGCAAGATTCGATGTGACGGAGAATCTTGAAAACCTTTTAGGTGAACTAAACAAGGCCTTAGTTTACTCCAAATCCAAAAACTTTTCAAAATTCTTTATTACATCGAATCTTGCGGCACATGCATAGAGCATTAAATATAGATAAAAAATAACTAATTATACAATTTGTCTGTAATTTGCAAGACAAATTTTTTGAACCTAGTTAGTCTATAGTTGAATAATAATTGTCAAATAAAAACGAAAATACTATAATACCAAAATCAAAAAAAAAAATAGGTCTAAGGCTCTGTTTAGTTCCCCACTCAAAAATTTTTCATCCATCCCATCGAATCTTTGGACACATGCATGGAACATTAAATGTAGATAAAAAATAAATTAATTACACAGTTTCGTTGAAAATCGCGAGAAGAATCTTTTAAGCCTAGTTAGTCCATGATTAGCCTTAAGTGCTACAGTAACCCACATGTGCTAATGATCGATTAATTATGCTTAATAGATTTGTCTTGCAGTTTCCAAACGAGCTATGTAATTTATTTTTTTATTAGTTTCTAAAAACTCCTTCCGATATTCTTTCGACATATCCGATGTGACACCCAAATTTTTATCCCCAATCCTAAACAAGGCCTTCGAAACAAAATGGTCTACACAACACGCTTGTTTGGTTCACGATCTAGCTCGTTTGCCTGCTAGGCAGCAATCTTGGTGACCAGGCACTCGAAATGATCCTTTTTCAAATGTAAAAGAAAGCACAGTCTACAAGCATTTGTCCTGTCGGTGTACTGCTCCTTTTTTATTAGTACTATATAATCATAGTTATACTAATATGCACAATCTACAAGCATTTGTGATGATAATGTATGTTTGTTCGTTTGGCTAATAAACTATGATAGAAAATATTGTTCGTTGATTTGTTGTGAGAGAAAAAAACTACTAAATAGCTAGGGGATTTAGCTGATACCAAGAGCAAATCAAATAAAAAGTACTAGCTGAGCTTGCTAATTAAAAAGTTGATCCTCGAAGAAATCTGCATCACCAGCCCTGCATAATCCACTTTTGCACATTGCAGTATCAGAAAAAAAAAATCTAAAAACAGACATGTTTGCTTCATCTTCACATGTTACCAAACCAAGTCAGGCGCGCGTGATATATACAATTTCTTAGCTGTGTGTTCGGTTCACAACACAACTATAGCATTGTTTAGTTCACTCCAAAAACCAAAAACTTTTTAAAATTTTCTGTCACATTGAATCTTGCGACACATGCATGAGACATTAAATATAGATAAAAACAAAAACTAATTGTACAAATTGTAAATCGCGAGACGAATCTTTTAAGCCTAGTATGATTGAATAATGTTTGTCAAATAAAAATGAAAGTGCTACAGTGCCAAAATCTAAAAACTTTTTGAATCTTAACAAGGCCTATGGCACGTCAAATATTCTTAGCTGTATCTATACCGCACATTTCAGAGTCGTTTTCGTGCAAAAATTTGTGAGGCATGTGGCACCATATTTGTTCATCGTTTGTGTCTCGAACAAATTGCCAGAACTTGCGAAAAGTCGCTCTGGCAAAGTTAGGCATTAATCAAACAGTCTACACAAATGCACTGCATAAACCTTTGACTTACAGGCGTCCAACAAATTCAGAAAAAATAAGGACCAAGTATAAATATCAATATACTTGTACCATTCAAGTATTTAGGGGGTGTTTGGTTGGGGTTGTTAAAGTTTAACAGATACTGTAGCATTTTCGTTTTATTTGACAATTAGTGTCCAATCATAGACTAATTAGGCTCAAAAGATTCATCTCACAAATTACTCTCTAACTGTGTTTTTAGTTTCGTAAATAGTCTATATTTAGTACTCCATGCATGTGTCTAAATATTCGATGTGACAAACAGAAAACTTTAACATATGCACCCAAACGGGGCTTGCACATGGCCATGTTAAGGTCAAAGGGAACACAATGATGTTTCCAGAAAGCATGCTAGAAAATCCTTAACTACAAGTATAAGCATACTGCGTACGTTATACACATATGACCAAATATATATATATATATTTATAGTTAAGAATTTCCTAGTGATCCAGAGATCCAAATTCAAATCAGCCAGCAATTTGAAATTATTTTTTTTGTCTAGTACTAATCACTATGGATTAAATCCACAAAGATATCCAATTTAAGTATACCTTATAGAATCTAGCTGCTTCTGTAACCTCAACTTTTCACGATCATTGAACACACCACCTACAGCTTTCTCCCATCCACCTGACTCCAGAGCATTCACCTTCGTCAGTCTGCACAACACCAACTCCAGCAACGCTGCATCTCCTTCCTTCTCAACCCCCTCAACAAGCTTCCTTGCGCCATCCATTCTTGGTGCAAAACCCTTCACAAGCATGTCACCCAAAACCTTGTTTGCCTCATGAAACTCACCAGCAGCACACAGCCCATCAAAGAGCATTCTGTAGGTCACCACATCCGGAGGGAAGTCCCGCCTTGGCATGCCCTTGACTAATTCAGTCGCTTCCCGCCACTTCCCCAGCTTGCACAGACCCGCAACCAAAGTACTATAGCTCACCCCATCTGGCTTGCACCCGTGCTTCTTCTGCATGTCATCAAGCACAGCCAATGCAGCACCAGGATCTCTCTCATCCTCACACAAACCGGCAATCATGGCATTGAACACCACCCTATGAGGCGCGATCTTCCTCTCTTTCATCTCCTTCAGCAATCCAACAACCTCATCTTTGCGCCCTACCTGGAACAATGCCCGCACAAGCGTACCATAAACAACTGAACCTCGCACAAGTTCTGCTTTCCCGGCTATCTCATCCTTGAGCCTCATTGCAGCATCTACCTTCCGCCTCCCGCAGAGCCCCTTGATGAGACTGGCATACACAGCAGCATTTGGCGGCACGTTGTACCGCCTAACCATGGCCTCCTTCACCTCGAATGCTTGTTCCAGTTTGTCAGCGTCGCACAGTGCAGCGACCATGATGCCGAACGTGGCGACAGTGGGCGACACTCCCAGAAGCAGCATTTCGTCGAACAGGTGGCGCACGTGCTCCAGGGAGCCCGACGCTGCCGCCGATCGCATGAGGATGTTATAGGTGCCCTCATTGGGTGAGATACCAGTGTCGCGGCAGACTGCAAGGAGGTCGCGCAGCGGGGAGCGGCAGGCGAGCAGGGCGGTGAGGAGGGTGTTGACGGCGTGGGCGGTGCGGGGCTCGGGGAAGGCCGGGTGAGCGAAGGCGCGGCGCGCGGCGGCGGGGAGGCGGGCGCGGCCGTAGGCGGAGATGACTTGGCAGAGGACGTGCTCTCGAGTCCCAGTACCGGAGGAGGGGACAGCGGATGGGAGGCCGGAGAGGATGGACTCCATGTCGGGGAAGAGGCGCGCGGCGGCGAGCTTGGAGATGATGATGTCGTAGCAGCGGAGGGAGTAGCGGAATGGGGAGGAGGAAGGCGTGGCGTTCGTCGGGTTAAGGAAGAGGCGGAGCGCGGCGGCCGGGTCCGTCTCCCGGAGGAGGGCAGCGCTGAGGTGATCCGACGGGAACTTGCCGGCCATGGCGGCGGTCGGCGCTATCTATCGGTTCAGCACCACGGGGGAAAGACGAGTACTTATAGGGCTCCTTTGGATACAGATCAGATCAGACCCAATTAAACGCGTGCTTTTCGAGCCACGAGCCCAGAAAAATCCTCGTCGTTCCCGGGGCACAGAAAATTCGTCTCCCGGCTCGCGTTCTATCTTCTCGCCACCGTTCCCCATCTGCTCGCTTGTCCAGCTCCTGTCCATGGCGCCCGGCGGGATCCAGAGCTCCTCTCCTCCGTGAGGGACTGACGCGCACACACGCCGTGACGGCGAAGTGGGAAGCGGGCGCGGCCGGCGGCCCTGCTCCTGCGGGCCTGGGGCAGCCATGGTGCTTGCTGCAGCCTGCACTGGTGCGGTAAGTACTTCTTTACTCTGCCGTGCAAGATTTGCCGCTCAGTTCTTGGAGTTGGTCGGTAGTTGTCCGCGTGCAAGTGTTCTTGAAAGGAAACAGTTTTGCTTAAGGCCGATTGAAGTGTTTATCAGTTTATGTATATGAAATCATGATAGTTAGATCGATTAACTCATGAACAGATCAGCTTCAACACTGGAACAATGAGTTCTATCAAAATCCGTCAGAACTCTGATATTCAATTTCTTCGGGAACAATGAAACATTTTCCGCATTTCAGAATTCAGACGGGGCTTCAGGCTTCAGTAGTTGGACAAGCACAGTACGGTGGGAAACGGTTTGATTTTTTCAGCAACAAAATGTTAGAAACAACCAAATATGTCCATCCTTTTGTCAGTCTTGTATAAGCATTTGCAAATGGAGATTGTTCTGTTTTGCCCTGATCAGTATTAGCTTTTATTTACAATGAGCCAGTATGTATTCACAGACAGTCATTCTATAAATCACCTGGTATGTCTTGTTCCTGAAGATTCGATGACTGCAGCAGCTAACTTATCAAATTTCTCAACATAATTCATCCTAAATTATCTCTCTTGCTCGCAAACCAAGATTTCCTTAGGCAATGTATAGTATTCTTTGGAGGTGGAGGATGCAAAATTATCTCTAAAAAAATTGGTCCACACTGATATAAAGGAATGTATCTGAAGTGTGCTTTTAGATGGCAAATTATCAGGAAACCCTCATTCAGTGAAATCAAATTATTTTTCCTCGAGGATCAACTTCACTCTTCATGTATGTGAAGCATGCTTAGTATAATATGTTGTCCTTTTAGTTACCATTCTTTCTATTTTCTTCCATTAGGAATATACAGGGTTATTACCTTGCAGACATCTATTGTTCTATTTTCCTAAGAAAAGGATTTCTGTTGCATTTTGGTTTTAGCAACTAATTTTGCCTTTCTGAGTAGATTTGTTGCAGGGGAGGAAAAGCTGGTTGGATCCATGATTAATGGTATTCCACATTTGGTACAGGCACAGACATATCGTATATAACATCATAACTATATTATGACAGATCCATGCAATGTATGATAACCGTGGTAACAATGCGAATGCATCCTGTGTTTGTACTTAAGACTAAAAAAACAGTGTTAACAATGTGAACTGTATTTTTGGTTTCCACTAGCTTGGTGCTGCACTACGCTTTCGCCACATGACATGCCCAGAGTCCAGACCATCAAATGGAATGGAATGCTTGGATAACTCACCAAGATATACATAATTTGACGGAAAATTTCTCTTCATCTCTTCCATGTTGCGCGAGATGCACTTTTTCATCTATTTAGATAATTATATAGTTCTTTGCATCTGGCTTTACTTTAGCAGATGTCTGTTTCTATCTTCACTTTTAGATCTTCATTTTTAGAGACAGATTATTTTACATGTCAATTTAATTGGACAATTAGCTTCAATCCATATTTGCTTAGAACTGAATTTTCTGTTCTGCATGCAACTTTTCTTATTTGATCTGGTGCCACTGTACTCAGGGGCAGAGCTTGGAATGGGACAAGGAAGGTGGTTAATAATGAGATATAGATGTAAACCATAGTTTTTGGCATGTTAATCATGGTTACACGCTTTAATCAAGGTTCCGTGCTTATATATAGGGCTAAAAAGGGGAAACATGGGCTGCGGGTAGGGTGGGGACTGGGGGTTTTACAGCCCTGGACCTGCCCTGTAATCCTGTTCTTCGTTGTGCTGCTGACATTCACTGTTATGTTTGTATGCTTACTAATTTAATTTGTACTGAGTTTTTTGTGTAAAACCTCTTATCTCTAAGATAGTTTCATAGTTCTTTTGCTTGTTTAACTTTCTTATTTTTATTTCTTTGCCAATGTTAGAAGAAAATCCCTTATTCTTGTTTGCCTGATACTCCATAAAAGGGACAACACCTTACTTTTTCTATAGTTCGTTTTCATTATGTATTCATTCGAAATAATTTTGGGCTTTATATTTTTTTGTTGTAACCTATTTTTAGGCTGCTGATGTTGACTTCTCTCTTCATGTAATTGCAGGCCTAACCATGCAAGTTTTGGCTATCGTTTAGTCATGCTATTGATGATTTTTGTAAGTGTTGATTGCAAGGATTTATAGACTATGGTCGTATCTTTGCTGGTTAGGGCATTCACAATACAAGACTCTATCACAGAGTCCAAGACAATTAATTACATATTATTTATGATATTTTGCTGATGTGACAACATATTTATTGAAGAAAGAGGTAGAAAAAATAAGACTCCAAGTCTTATTTAGACTCTAAGTCCACATTGTTCGAGGTAATAAATAACTTTAGACTCTATGATAGAGTCTGCATTGTGAGTGCCCTTATGTAGTTGGATAAACGTACTAGATTTGTGCTTGTGCCTAGATCAAAATGGCTAGATAGGTCCTATTTATTTTTCTATATCAAATAGTTTTGTTTGTAACTAATAATCTATAGAATATTGTGATGAACTAATAGTTTTTATGTAATAATCGTGCTGAATTTCTACTCGACAATAGCATTTCTAAAAATTGGTGACTTTTTCCTAATTGTTTGAATGTATTTTTGTTGGCCGGGATTTATAACCCTATGTCATCCAAACGGTGTCTGGAAATTCCTCCCATATGGGGCTATAGTTAGTTACCTGGCGGGGAGAGGGCGGCATGTGCATGGAAAGAATTCCCTTTGGGGGTCTATATACACATGCTCTTTTCACCCCTCCATCCAAAGGAGCCCTATTGAAGTTAGGCCCTGTTTGGTTGTTTGGTTGAGGGAGTTCAGGGTGTGTTTAGTTGCCAGACTCTTAGAGCCTGACTAGTAAATTGGAGTCAGGTTGCACTTGCCCTGGGTGTACCAATTTGGGCTTTGTTTAAGTCAAGTGGGCTTTGTTTGATTCACAGTGTATAGCTAGCCTGGTTGATGTGTAATCTTGTTTGGTTGGATGCATGAACTCCTGTAGTGTAGCCAAGAGCTGGTATGTTTGGTTTGTTGGACTAGGCTGGCTACAATCACCCTTTCTTTGTTTTGGTGAACTTACCACTAGTGTCCCTTCAGTTTCCCTCCCTTGCTCATAAATACGTAGACCACCCCCCTCGGTCGCTCACCCCCCATTCACTCACCCCCTCCCACACTTGTCTCCTCGTCTGTGACTCCTCGTCTTCGTCGTCATCCATCCTCCCTCTCGCTGCTAAGGCCACCCAACCGTCGAGATGAGTGACAATGTCCCTGACACCGACTACGTGGAGGTGCACCGCACATCGACGCCTTGCCTTAGCGGCGAGGGGTGCACGTGCCTCTTGGACACGGCGACGTGCGTCCACTCCAACGGCTCCAGTTTGCCATCAGACACCCGTTCGGAGAGCAGCAACCACGTCAACTCTGGCGACTCTTCCGAGGACCGCGGTAGCGAGGACAACGCCACGTCGGATGTAAAGAATCAATGTCCATGCTCCGTCGTGTACACCGTAGGGTAGGGTTTTAGTAGGATTTGGATAAATCATGTATATGTATTGGTAAATGGCTTGATTAATCGTGATTTTGGGTCGATTGTGTTCGGATAGGGGTCTATTTGTCCAGATTAGTTCGATGCAAACCCTAGGTTTGATAAATTACACTATGGATTGGTCAATGTTTGAGTACAAGTTGTGGTTTCCGTACTATTCTTCGTTTAAGCGGAGCGACTTAGTTGTTGAAAGGTCCTAATGGCTAGAGGGGGTGAATAGCATAATAAAATTTTCTACAACAACACTAAAAGCACTTGATTAGTATATAAGATGGCGAAGCGAATTGACACTACCTCTACAAGGGTGATGCAAGCCTTCTACCCAATCTAGTTTCTATAGTCTCTAAGAAAACACCAAGACTATATCACTACTTATCCCTAGGTGATAAACTAAGCTAAGCTAAGCTAAGCAAGAGAGCAACACAAACTAGTTAACAAAGTAATGCAAAGAAGGGTTAGGATTGATATACCACTGTGTAGAGGAATGAGCCAATAAATCACAATAGAGAATGCCAACGAAGACCAATCACCTCAGAATCAAATGTTGACACAATGATTTTTACCAAGGTTCACTTGCTTGCTAGCAAGCTAGTCCTCGTTGTGGCGACACACTCACTTGGAGGTTCTTGGACAAATTGGCCTAACACACCAACCCTCACTAGGGTGCCCCTCAATCAACACAAGCACATAAGCCACGAGCAATCCACTAGAGTACCTTTTAGCTCTCCACCGGAAGGTCAAGAACCCCTCGCAATCACCATGGTCAGAGCCTGAGACAATCACCAACCTCCGCTCAACGATCCTCGCTGCACCAAGCCATCTAGGAGTCGGCAAACTCTAAGAGTAACAAATAAATCCCACAGCGAAACACGATCACCAAGTGCATCTAGATGTAACCACTCAAGCAATGCACTTAGATGCTCTCCCAATCTCACAAAGATGATCAAACAAAGATGCAATTTAGTGGGAGTATGTTGGCTAGGCTCACAAGATTGCTATGTCAATGAAAATGGCCAAGAGAGAGCCCAAGCCGGCCAGCAACTATTTATAGACACCCCCAAACAAAGAGTTGTTGGCTCTCTCATTGCGCAGAAAACAGGGGCATTGGATGCACAAACGGTTAGCTGTCGGACGCTGGCACCCAACATCTGACGCTCAGATGGCAGCCACGTGTCCTACTTTTGAATCTTACGTGTTGATTTCTAACAGTCACAAAGTCAGTCGACATTGTAGTTAAAGGGGTGTCGGATGCTCCGACAAAACCCATCAAGCAGTGAGCCTCACACCGAACACTACTCAGAGAGGTCTAGAAACCCTCGAAGGCATGTCGGACGTGTCCGGCGGTATGCCATCAGATGTGCCTCAACGTCCAACGCACACAACCTAAAACCTCACTCACGACAGTGCTGACGTCACGCTACACTGGACGCTCAAACAGTGTTCAGCCAACGTCCGACACGAAACCCTCGAACGCTGCACTGCATAGAAAAGCAACACTAAGCCAAAATGCACACTACGATGGGCCAGTGTCCGATGCCTCCACAGCCAGCATATGGTGAGTGTTTCTTAGTTAGAAAACACTCCCGCAACTACCCAAAACTTTTCTCTGACTCAATAGAAAATATGCATTACAATTTATCAAAAGCGCTGAATCCTGCTGATACCTCTCAAACTCCACCTCCTTTGCAAATGTGCAACGCCACCATGTGTAAACCATCATGTGCAAGTGTGCTAGCATTTTCACAAGCATTTTCTCAAAGGAGTTAGCGCACTCACTAGATCCTAATGCATATACAAGAGTTAGAGCATCTACTGGCACTTTGACAACCGCATTTCAATATGAGTTTCACCCCTATTCATAGTATGACTATCAATCCTAAACCACTCACACCCTCTATGGTGTCTTGAGTGCAAACCAAAAAGCTCCTAACCAATTATACCTTTGCCTTGAGCTTTTTGTTTTTCTCTTTCTTCTTTTTGAAGCTTGAGCACTTGATCACCTTGTTTCCACCATCACCATCATGATCATCACCCATGTTGCTCACCACTTAGAGTGTGCTTTCCTATCTCATGAACACTTAGAGCAATAGGTTAGCACATAGGATTTCATTAATTCACCAAAACCAAACTAGAGATTTCAGTTGTCCCTGACACAGTCATCGAGATAGATTGGGCGGGCATGGGTATAGTGTGCCTTCACAAATGTAATCATGTCCACCATGCCATTCTTAAGAGGTGCTAGGGTGGGAAGCACAGTGATAGACGCTTCTTGGGATGCCCACTGAAGGTTTGTTTTCAGATTATTCATATGTGTTTGATGTATTCTATCAGTTCGGTTCTTGATACTGCATTTCGTTGAAGCAGGAAGAGGACCAACAGTGCCAGTTTATCAAATGGCAAGATGAGCCATGGCCTAAGAGGGTTCAGGATTGCCTAAAGAAGCTATGGAAGGAGATCAAGATGACTAGGCGTTTGTGAGGACACAACTAATGAGGCACTGATCGATGCAATCTGCTGCAACGATATAGCCAACAATGCAAGGGTGGTGCTTTAGGAGGAGGTGAACCGCACCAAGCATGTTGCAGAGTGCATATGTGTCTTATCACCGCAAGGCTGCCATCGCTGCTATCGACAAGTGCAAGCTGATGTACCTCATCTACTGTCTGATTGGAGTGGTGGTGTTCCTAATCATGGCCCTCATCTTCAAGAACTAACGGTGCAATGTGTTTGTGGTGAACTGGCTAGGTATTTTGCTCATAGGTTCTAGGACTAATAGCAGAACTAAGTGGTGACTTGACAAGCTATGTTCCTATTCTTTTGATAGAGCTTATTTCAGTTCAACTGAATGGTGATGATGTAAAGTTGTCTCCCTAGAACTCCTATGAAAGTCGTCTACCTCATGGTCTTAATAACTTGGTTGTAGATGATCTAGTAGTTGGTGAAAGAGCATCTAGGCCCCTAATGATTTCGGTGATTAATGACAATGTTGATTACTGTGACTAACGTGTGTTTTGCAGAGGCAAAGTCATTAGTGAGGTCATGGTAATAGGTACTCGATGAACAGAGACGCACATGCCTACTTAGTAGTGGAAATTGTTTCGATTTTCAAAGGATGGTTGGACATCGTCAAGACTAGACTAGGTCTAAGTGCCATATGGTGAAGAAGAGCACTTAGAGTAGTTTAGGACTTTGTTTTCCTTTGACCGTACTATTAAGAGGGGCTGTGATCTAGTAACTTGACTTAGGCAAGGCTTTAGGTTTAGGTGTGGTGCACACTTGGTAAACCTAGCACTAGGCAGCTCAGAGATAGTCCTTAGATCGAGAGGAACCAACTTTGTTTTAGAACGGTCGCGTTTCGACGAAGTTAGGGTGCCTAAGTAGGCACCGGACGCTGCACCGGACGCTCTGTTAGTGTGTCCGGTGAGGTCACTTAGCCGTTAGAGTGCTCGGTGCCTAGGGTTAGGCACTGGACGCTAGCACCGGACTCACCGGGTAGCTATGGTCCTAACCGTCACCTAGATCTGGAACAAAGATGATTACAACATAAGCAAATGGGGCAATGGGCTGAACTAGGGATGGGAAACCAGAAAAATAGAGCCTTTGTAGCAGTAGGACTACAACCCTAGCCTAATTCATCGATCGGCTACGCCACCAAGAGGTGTGCCACCTAGATCCATAAGCATCATAGACCAAACCTATAAAGCTCAGCAACAATTCTTTCGAATACAATCACCATTGTACAAACCGCAACAAACAACATCACACAGACAAAGGGAGAGGAAGAACATGAGGATTAAGGCCTCATGCCACGGAGCTTGCTGCCTTACTAGAAAATGAGACGGAGTTCGTGGCCGCCACCCGGACACGAGGAGGAAGAGGAAGGTGAGCACGAGAGAGCACGAGGGCAAGAGGGCGAGAGGGTGAGAGAGCGCGCGAGAGCGGCGGTGGAGTAGGAAGATGAGAGAACAGTACCCTAGCAACCCTAGCCGAGCGGTGAGTGCTCCCTTTTATTCGGTGGCCAGCCTTGTCCAAGGAGACCCACATCTGAGCTCGCGGTATGAGCTGGGCCTGGCTTGGCCCCAGAAGAATCACCGATTCGATGATCCCAGTTGGGCTTGGCTAACATGGTACGGTTGGGTTCTTGTAGCCAGGCCCTATGCTTTGGCCAATCAACCAAACGACTAGTTTTGAGCCCAGGTAAGCCCATGGCTAGCTTCAGATGGCAACCAAACACACCCTTAACTCTTATCACATTGAATATTTGGATGCATGCATGGAGTATTAAATATAGACTATTTATAAACTTAAAACACAACTAAAGAATAATTTGCGAGACGAATCTTTTGAGCCTAATTAGTCTATGATTAAACACTAATTGACAAATAAAATAAAAATATTATAGTATCGGTTAAACTTTAACACCTCAAACCAAACACACTCTTATATACCCGCATCGTCGGTGGTGATTCCTTGTAATTATGAACACAAGAACATGGGAAGTAATAGTAAGACCAGCGACGCCGCACTGCAGATGAATAGAGACGATGAACATGAACCATAATAAACACGATCCTGCTTCTGCTATCTGCATACTTGTGTTCTCATGGCATACGTGCAGCATGCTGATAATTGTTTTTTTAGTTTTACTTTATGATGATGCATGGCAATGGCATGCATGCAGCACGCCCTGGGGTGGGGCTGTGAGACAAGGTAACACGAGAGAGAGAGAGAGAGAGGGAGAGAGAGAGAGAGAGAGAGAGAGAGAGAGAGAGAGAGAGAGAGAGAGAGAGACTCTGGGAAGATCTGGCATTGCACATGATTTTTTGTCGTTCTCTGCGTTTCTGCAGTCGCCACAGCAACAGCAAGGTAGGCACTACGGAAGCAGGAGAAAGAGATGCCTCAAACCGAGGGTCGTTTCTGCCTGCTGCTATATGTGCGCGTTTCGTGCGCCATATCTTGACAGCAAGAGCTGTGTTTGTTTTTCAGGTGAAAAAAAATTACTTGAAATAGAAAGTCCGGTCAAATTAAAATGGCACTTGGACAGGAACAGGATGCAATACATAATTTTCCACCACTTTGCTCATGGAAGGAGAAGGAAGAGCATAACGTCCGTGTAGTCAGAAGGAGCTAAAGTAGGAGGAAAATCGGAAACTATGAGTCATGCAATGGACTTCTATAAGAACTTCTAGGATTCACGTGTTGTCGCGAGACTCTTACAAATAGAATTGTAGTTAAACCTAGAGTTCTTGCATCCGTTCTTATTAGATTGGCTAGGCAATAAAAGGATATAACAACAAAAAATAACAGAATTAGATCAAATTATAAAATAACAAAACGAAAACAATAGTAATATATAGATGTCTTCTATGTTTCTTATTATAAATATAATCATTGCGCTCAGTGAAAATGACGTAGATAGTTTGTATTAAGATGTTCTAAATTAGTCAAATCACATGGCTATTAGTGATTGATTGTGTGGGTAGTTAGTAATATGGCCATTAGTGAGAGATGATATGGATAATTAGTTGGAGATGATGTGGATGTCATGCATGTTTAGATAGAACTTAAGTGGGGGCCATAGCCTATGGCCATGGGAACCTCTGCCCCGACTTAGCCTGGTCGTCTATTTCGTCGCCAGAACCCTAATGCTACTCTCCCGCCATCCCACTTGTTTGGCCGGTCTGCTTCCCTGAGCCTCTTCGAAACTTGCTAGAGTTGGAGAAAACGAGGAGAAAGAGGCTGGAGATGGAGAAGAAGAGGGGGGAGAGGTCGGAGATGGGGAAGAATGAGAGGGAGAGAAACGCTCGAGTGTGTTGTACAAATTTACCATTCTCTATTAGCATATATTAGCAAGAGAAATGATGTTTTGGGCCTTTTTTAGTTACCTCCAAAATCCAAAAACTTTTCAAGATTTCCCGTCACATCGAATCTTGCGGCATATGCATGGAGCACTAAATATAGATAAAAATATAATTAATTGCATAGTTTATCTGTAATTTGCGAGATGAATTTTTTGAATCTAGTTAGTCCACGGTTGGACAATAGTTGCCAAATACAAACTATTGTGTTAAAATCCAAAAACTTTTTGGATCTAAACCAGACCTTAGTCTTTAGTATGCTATCCGAACAATGAAACAATGCCTATACAAGCTTCAACAGGAGATGTCGACCTACACTAGCTTAGCTCTTCAAGTAGGAGCATTGCGTAATCAAACAAACTGAGACACTTCACGGAAATGGAGGCAAACAGCAAGCTTTCCTCATTTCCTATGGGGTGTATGGTAGACCTAACACATAGATCGATTAAGAAGGTTCCAAAGCTTAAAACTGGCTGTCAACATTGTTCCCTTTGTTAGGTGCTGGTCATGTACAAAAGCCAAAGAGTCCCTATCTTGCTTCTACCTTATTGTACTTTTTCTCATGTCTTCGGCCTTATTATAAGCATTCTCTTTTTTTAGGTTCCGGGATTATATTGATGGGGGATGGAAAAGAAGATAGGTGAGTGACTACGCTAAAATATCATTATGGAAAATAAAGATCACACCACCAATATTTTTTGGTTGGAGATATTTGACAATGTATTGTCGATCGTTGTGGTTCGAATTTCCTAGATAGAGCTCCCTCCCACGGCCATATAGACTATTTTTAGACATGGTCAAAATCAATTTTTAGGGACTATTTTCAAAAGACTAAAGTTCATAGCCAGTCCTCGAATTCGTGGGGTTTGTGTCATCCGATCCCTCCAAGTCATAAAGTGTATCAGTTTGGTACTTAAATTCTAGTTGGGTCTCATATCTATCCAAACGGGTTTGGTCCCCACATGTCAAGCTCTATCTCTTATGGCCATGGTCAACTCGCTAGCGCGCAGCTATTCGCCCCATGTAGCTCTAGTAGTGGAGGCTTGCTCGCGTGCCGATGGCAGTGGTTGCTCGTCTATGTGGTGCTCGCCGCCATGCCAAATGTTGCATCGTTGCTTGTCCTCGGGAAACCATCCCATCGAGCTTGGCACCAGCGAGCCTGCGTCGACAAGCTTTGCCTTGCACTGCTCCCCATGCCGCGCAATCACGCTGGGGAAGCCGCAACACTAACCTTGGCATTGGCAAGACAGTGGTGGCGAGCTACTCCCTGTGCGCGACGCAGCTGCTTCTCGCACCAGGGAAGCCGATGCACCAAGCTCAACACTGGCGAGCCCATGATGATGAACTCCACCCCATGCTACTCCTTGCGTCGTTGCTGCCACACCGAATAGGTCAGCGCAGGGGCCACAGTATCACGTTGGGGGTAGGCGAACCGCGAGCGCGCACCGATGATCATGCCCTTGGTTGCCCCTTTAGGCAGGAAAGCAGGTGGGCCATGGGCCATGCCATCGTGTCGGTAGCAGACGAACACACACAACGCCAGTCGCACGCTATTGCTGCCATGCGGGGCCACGGGGCATGCCACCACCTGCTAATGTTGTGTTAAGGCCAGTCTCAGTGGCTCGTTTCAATGCACTGTTTCCAAAACAAATCTGCTGACAAGGCATCAATGAAACGAATAATGAAACAACCTCCACAATGCATGAGTTTTATCTTGACGTTTCCTAGGCTGGGCAAAGCATTTAATTACTGCAAAATGATTGGATCACATGCAAGATGATGAAACGATTTAGCCCTCAGTGGGGATTTCATCCCATTTCACCGCGTGGAAAACAATGTCCGCGGAGTTTCACCATGGTGAAACTACTTTCTTCTCTCTCCTCTTTGTTTCATGCAAAAAGTGCAATTTTACTGACATGACGCTCTGAAAGCCCTAGTTTCGTTTTGGATAATTGATGAAACCCTAAGTACTAACCTCTATACTAAGTGTGTGTAGACTTAATGAGGTTGGTACATGCCAAGTGATGCAGCAAGTGATGATCATGGTGATGATGGTGATGACCACAAGATGATCAAGTGCTCAACTTGGAAAAGAAGAAAGAGAAAAATAAAACCCTATGGAGATCAAGGCAAAGGTATTGCTTAGGGTTTTGGTTATGGTGATCAAGACACCATAGAGGGTGTGATCACATTTAGGATAAATAGCCGTACTATAAAGAGGGGAATTCTTTGGCTAAGTGGTTATCAAGTGCCACTAGGTGTCATTATTCATGTGCATGCATTTAGAACCTAGTAAGCTAACTTAACTCCTTCGAAGAAAATGTTTGTGAAAATGCTAACACACGTGCACTTGTTGGTACACACTTTGTGGTGTTGGCACACTTTGAGAAGGAGGTGGAGTTTGAAGGGTAGAGAGAGGAGCTCGGCGGGATTCGGCGCTTTTCGAGAAAATGAAGTGCATATTTTCTATTGCGCCGGTGGGAAATTTGGAGAAGTCGCGGGAGTATTTCTCGCTGAGGAACACTCACCGGACGCTGGCTCAGAGGCACCGGACGCTGTGTCTGAGCGTCCGGTGTGCAGGCTGCCTGGCCCAGTTAGGGTAAGGCACCGGACGATACGCACCGGACGCTGGCTTGAGCGTCCGGTGGTGCGCGTCCGGTGTGCGGGCGTTTTGCGTCCCTCTCTGCGCATGGGTCCGGTGAGCACCGGATGCTAAGGGTGCGTCCGGTGACCCTGCAAGTTTGCGGAGCTCTCTGCGCATGAGTCCGGTGCGTCCGGTGCTAACTTGCTCAGCATCCGGTGCTCTGCAGGTTACCGTTAGACTCTGACACGCGGCTGACGTTTGAGCACCGGACGCTGGTGTTGAGCGTCCGGTGCCCCTTTAAGAGCGTCCGGTGACCCCGTGTTTTGCCCAGTGAAAGAGCCAACGGCTCTATTTGTTTGAGGGGCTATAAATACGTGTTTGGCCGGCTTGAGGCTCACACTCTTGGCATTCTAACATACTTGACATCCTTGTGAGCCTAAGCAAACTCCTCCCACTCATCTCCTTCATAGATTATACATCTTTGTGAGATTGGGAGTGATTCCAAGTGCATTTGCTTGAGTGATTGCATCTAGTGGCACTTGGGGATCGTTCTAGCTGCGGTTTTCTTGTTACTCTTGGTGGTTGCCGCCACCTAGACGGCTTGGAGCAGCGGAGGAGTTTTGGCACGAGTTGGTGATTGTTCGTGGCCATCTCCCGGTGATTGTGAGAGGTTTGTGTCTACCTCGGCGGAGAGCCAAAGGCAACGTTAGTGGATTGCTCGTGTCATTGAGCTACCTCACTTGTGGGTGGGTTCTTGTGGTGTCCTAGTGGGGACGAGGTTCGTGCTACACCTCTTAGCCACCGAACCACCAAGTGTTGGTCGACACAACGGGGACGTAGCGTGCCGGCAAGCACGTGAACCTCGGGAGAAATATCGTGTGTCTCCATTGTGATTGTTCATTGGATTTCTCCCGGTGATTGGACTTCATTTTATTGATTGGTTCATCCCCTCTACGCGGCGGTATAAAGTTCAAACCATCTCTTTACATTCCCGCAAACTAGAGTAGCTTACTTACTTGTATAGACACTTTAGGTAGCCTTCTAGTGTAAGTAGTGACATAGCTCTTGTGTGCCTAGTGATTATATCAACTAGAATTGTTGGATATGTGGCTTGCAAACACCCCATTAGAGCTAGAGCAAAAAGCTTCTCTTTGTTATTTACTAACCTCTTGCTCTAGTGAGTTTGTAGAATTTTTAAATAGGCTATTCACCCCCTCTAGCCATATTAGGACCTTTCACGCTCTAATAAATGTGCATGACATCCTGATGAAACCCCTACTGAAACTTACCTAAACAATCAAGTCTTATCTTGATACGTCAGGATGGATTCATACTCGTTTGGATGAATATGAGATCCAATAAAGACCAAAATAACACATTTTCTTAGTTAGATACGAGGATGACACACCCGAGGATTGGCCATGTACTTTACTCGTTTTCTAAACTACTAGTACGCTAGTGATTGTAGAAATAAGGAATTTTCACATATAGTTCTTGCAACTGACTAGTTGACTTAGTCAACCGTCCCTAGAAATAGTGTTGAAAGTCTCAAAAAAATATTAAACAATGCCAAACATTTCTGCCTTAAGGTGATGACATCCCATGCAGATCAAGAAATAGCCGCACAAACATTTGTGTCATAAGGCTTGACTCGATGTCTATGTATTTACCTCAGCCATCAACCTATTCTAAACATTAGCCCATATGTTTAGGATGAGTTAATGGTTAAGGTAAATATATGAACATGAAAACAATCCTTGGACCGATGAATCCAACGCCTGAGAGTGATTGTCTAGCAGGCTAGGAGGGAACTTGTGAGTCTTAACGCTATTTCCTCGTGGCCACGTGGCTTAACGCCATTTCCGAGTTGGATGCCAAATCCATGGCTGTTGGTGCGTGCGAGTAATGACGCGGTGTGGAAGAAGACACGAGACCTCTTTGGGTCTTTGCAATTCGTATGGCACGTCGGCCGCGGCTAACAGGTGGGCCTGGGTCATTGATTTCGAATCATTTCGAATGAATGCGGCCCGCTCCATTGGTTGCCTGCCTATGATTCCAGCCGTTTAACTGTTGGATGTTGTGGGGGTCAGTACTCTCTGTACTGCCTACTGCTCACTTGACTTTTATGTTGGGAAAAAGGTTTCCTTTTCGGTTTCTGAACGTTAGGAAATGTCTGGAAATATTGAGGTGAGGCCTCTGCATCGGCAAATGTGGAGGGGATATAACTTGTCTTGGGATTTTATAATTTGTGTTACGTCTTGTTTTGCAATACTAGTTCAGCAATACTTTTCAGGAAATGGTCCTATTTGTTTAAACTTAGATTCATTATTTGACGACATTTTTATCAGGAATCCACCCCATTATTCCAAATAAACATGCATTCATCATACAGGAAAAAAGAACACATTCTTCATTGGATTCCTTATACAAAACTGAGTGCAACTTGGGCCTATATAATATATAATAACATATGTTGTAGCATTGATTTCCCAGTTGCTTCCTTGTTATTGTGAAAGGATACTTGAAACCTTAAAAATTCCAGGTTTTGTTTCTCTCTCTCTACGCATCCATCAGATCAGGAATCCGAATCCAATGTTCTGTAAAAGCTCAAAATGAGCCGGTGGGAATAATCATGCCGGTGGTGTGCCTCCCTCCTAAGCAAAACCCCGCTATTAATTAAACAACCGTAAATCACCTCCCTCCCCATCCGTACCCTCAGGCAGACCACTTGATTATTCGTCCACGACAGCATCCTTAATTATTCAACTAATTAATCTGGTATAATATTACCGTACCACACCCTGCCTGCATCTGCATACCACCACCGCCTAATTATCTTATCCCCCATTCCCTCCACGAGGCCAAACAGGAAACTCCACAAGAGGCTCAGCTGTGGCAGTAGCGCAACAAGAGAGCTCGCTCTGTGAGCTAGCAGAGAGCAATGGAGACGATTGCACCGGCTCCCGCGCCGCAGCAGAGGCCGGGGCGCATCGCGCGGAGGCTGGCCAGGCTGCTCCGCCGCAAGAGCTCGCCGGCTGGGGCCGGGATGGGGATGGGGGTGGGGATGGCGTACTCCGTCGCCGGGGACGACGACTTCGACGACTCGCTTGACAGCTCCATCAACTCGCTCAGCAAGCTCAAGCTGTCCGGCAACCTGGCTGCTGCCTACACCCTGGACGCCTTCTTCAAGAATGCCACGGAGAAGAAGGCGCCGCCGCAGACGCAGCCTTCGCCGGAGCCTGCTCCAGCACCGGCGCTGGCGCTGGACGCCGCGAAGCACGCGTTCGTGGCGACGCTATTCGCTCGGGCGTCCGCGGTGAAGGCGGCCTACGCGCAGCTGCAGCTGGCGCAGCACCCCTACGACGCGGACTCCATCCAGGCGGCCGACGCCGGCCTGGTGGCGGAGCTCACCAAGCTGTCGTCCCTCAAGCGGCGGTACACCAGGGACCCTGCCGCCACCGCGGCCAGGACCGGCGCGTCCGCGCTCGCGCTCGCCGCGCACGCCGACGAGCAGCGGCACCTGCTCCGGACCTACGAGATCACGGCGCGCAAGCTGGAGGCGGAGCTCCGCGCGCGGGACGCCGAGGCCGACCGCGCGCGCGCCGCGCTGGCCGACGAGCTCCGCGCCGCGCGGTCCCTGGAGGACCGCGCCCGCACCCGCACCCTGGCGGCGCTGGACGACCTCCACCTCTCCGGCCTCAACGCCACCCACTTCCTCACCGCGCTGCGGCACGCCGTCAAGTCCGTCCGCGCCTTCGCCAGGGCAATGCACGACGCGATGCGGGCCGCCGGCTGGGATCCCGCGGCGGCGGCCGCGGCCGCCGTGCACCCGGGCGCCAGGCTGCGGGACCCGGCGGGCGACGCCAGGTTCGCGCTCGAGTCGTACGTGGCGCTCAAGATGTTCGCGGGGTTCCACCGCAAGGACCTGGGCCTGAGCTCCCTCCACGGGCGGGGCTCCTCCCACGACCGCCGCCGCTTCTTCGAGGAGTTCGCGGAGGCCAAGTCCGTGCCAGCCGCGGCGGAGCTATTTTTAGTCCAGGACGACAACGACGGTAGCGGCGACGCGCTGCGGCAGTGGGGCGCGCTCCGCGAGTTCATGCGCGACAGGTACGTGTCCGTGGTGCACGAGCGGATGGAGGCGGCCTTCTTCGGGCGCGGGTCCTCGGCGGCGGCGGCGGCCCCGCGCGCCGCGTGGGTCGGCGAGTTCGCGGAGATGGCGCGGCGCGTGTGGCTGCTGCACTGCCTGTTCTGGGCGTTCGACGGCGCCGCGTCCGTGTTCCAGGCGCGCCCCGGGGACCGGTTCTCGGAGGTGTTCATGGAGAGCGTCAGCGACGCGGACGGCGGCGGGACGACGCCGGCGCCGAGCGGGCACGACGTCGCCGTCGGGTTCACCGTGGTGCCGGGGTTCAAGCTCGGGCGGACGGTGATACAATGCCGGGTCTACCTTTCCCACCACACGCCGGAGCACCGACCTTGAGTGAGAGGTCCGTGTCAGCGTCAGCGAGAGCGTACCACACTTGGGCGGCCTGCTTGTCGCACACGAGGGAGGCGGCACGTCTGGCGGCGGCGGCGAGGTCGGGCTCAGCTCCGGCCGGGCGCCGGAGCGGGGCGTGGGGTTTAAGGGTGGCAGTGGCAGGCAGCAACGCTCCGTAGGGAGCAGTTTGGTATGTATACGTATGTTTTGTATGTATGGAGCCAAGTATGTATGTATCTACCTACCTACCACTACGAATGTAGTATAATGTGAGCATTCCATTTCGAATTTAAAAAAGTCTTTTGCAGTTTTGGTAACGACAAGACAGATGTGGTCGCCATGGGTGCCTTGGATCGCATGTCTGCCTGGTCCTTCGATCCAATTGCATTTTTCTGGCGTAGCACTATTTTTTTTTTTGGGGGGGGGGGGGGTAAGGGGGTACGTACGTAGTAGTACATGCATGAGAGCATGAATGAGTCCGGTGATCTAGATCGGGAATGTAGATGTAGTGCACGCACATTCTGCCATCTCCCTACCACTTGAGCATGCAACAGGGAAAAGAGACGGCGGCACATGAGCTCATGATCTACACAAAAATAGGGCCTTGTTTAGTTCTAAAATATTTTGCAAAATCGACACTGTAGCTTTTTCGTTTGTATTTGACAAATATTGTCCAATTATGGACTAACTAGGCTCAAAAGATTCGTCTCGTCAATTGCGACCAAACTGTGTAATTAGTTTTTATTTTTGTCTATATTTAATACTTCATGTATGTGTCTAAAAATTCGATGTGACGAGGAATCTGAAAAATTTTGCAAAATTTTTTGGGAAGTAAACAAGGCCCTAGGACAGCCAAATCTGTGTCTGTGTCCAGCAACACATGGGCACGGCAGACGACGACGACGACGACGGATGCCGTTCTGGCGTGCGTTTTAGGGGCGTCCCTCCGTCCTATGGTTTGATCAGCGGCCCAGGCGCCCACATGACATGACGGTAGTGCGATCTGATTGCCCAAGCGAGATAGATAATTGGAGGGACTAATAGTACATTTACACATGGGTTGCGACTTGGGATTGGGACCCAAACAAGACGGTGTGGCACAGTGACATTGTGCGCGTGCACGGCGCAAAGGTTTGGCAGCTAGTACTGCCTGCCTGCCTATACGCGATCCAGACAGAACGCCAGACTTCACTGTGCCATGCCATGTTGGCTTCACTCATAAGCTATAGACAATCACTGATAAATTCGACGAATAAGCTAATGCCTTGTTTAGATCTATTTTTTTTTAATTTTAACACTGTAGCACTTTCGTTTTTATTTGACAAACATTATTCAATCATGGAGCAACTAGGCTTAAAAGATTCGTCTCATGATTTACAGATAAACTGTACAATTAATTATTTCTTTATCTATATTTAATGTTCTATACATGTATCGCAAGATTCGATGTGATGGAGAATCTTGTAAAGTTTTGAGTTTTTGGACGAAGCGAACGGACTGCCTCGATCGACCCCACAAGGCACAACGACACTGCAGCTTCCGGTTCCCATTTTCATGGCGGTCGATCCTCTTGCTTGGTTCTCCCGATCAGATGGGGACGGTGCCAAAGATCGTCATGCGCCGGTACGGTGGCCAATGGCATCACTCTACTGCTACGGCTCAACGACACAGGCGATGGCCGTGTCTGCATCTGCACCAGGATCTTGCGAGCTAGCCGTTGCTTTCGTCGTTGGTTGGTTCGTGTTGCCGTCACGCCGGCCGTCGCCGGAGGTTGCAGCATAGCTCTCGAAGTACGTGGATTGCCACCGTAAATTAAAGGTCCTCGTGTACCTCGACAGCTAGCTTCCTGCAGATCCTTTTTCCACCGCTTGTGCTTCGTCAATGTGAATACAAGAACCTCGTCGTGGTAGGTGATACCCGTAACATTTCTGCTCCTTTTTTCCTTAATAATGTTTATTTAATAATGAAAAAAAACATTTTGAAAAATTGTGTGTGATTCTATGTTGCACGTGAAAAGTAAGGTCAAACTTAAGTCGAACCTCTTTTTGGTCCTGAACTTATAGTATTTTCTAAACCCTATGCTAAATTACTTTTCTTGTGAAACTAAAGGTTTGATTATTTTCTTTTATGAGAACTAATCGTTTGGGACTGGACATGCTTAAGATACACAACAAAGGGAGACTCGTTCTTTACCCAAAAACTCACCAATGTCTTCCACGAAGACCAATCACTACTACATTATTTTTAACCGAGGCCAGCAAAAGGCTTTACCGAGACGGTTTTTGCAACCGCCTTGGATTAAAGGTCACACTTAATGTGACATTTTTCGAGGCGGTTTGCTGCCCGCCTCAGTTAATCAAATAAAAAACAAAAAAATCCATCGACAGACCCGTGTAGCCCATCAAAGAGCCCATTGAGCCCATCCAAACGTCATCGCTCCACTGGCTGGATCTGCACCGCCATCCAGCACCGCAGCTGCACGAGCACACCGCATTTGGACTTCTCCTCGTCGGATCAAGCTTCACTTCACTAGATCCGGGCTTCTCCTTGCCGGATCGAGCTCCACCTTACTGGATCCGGCCTTCTCATCACCAAATCGGGCGGCTCCTCGTCGGATCGAGCTCCAACCCCGATGCCCCCACTGTGCCGCCTGGTTATGCGCCACCGTGGACCCACACTGCCACTGGAGGGAGGAGGGAGATGCAGAGGAGAGGGAGCGGGAGGATACCCTGCGCCGCGAACCCGTGGCCTCTTCCAGGGGCGCCATGGGGGAGAGGGTGAGGTGGAGGAGAGGGAGAGGGGCGCCTCCAACCCGCGGCCACTTCTAGGGCCGCCATGGGGAGAGAGAGGGTGGGGCGAAGGAGAGAGAGAGGGGTGCCTCCAACCCGCGGCCTCTTCCAGGGGCGAGTCGGGCGCTCGAGAGAGGGAGGATGCTCTATGCGTCGGGTAGAGAAGAGGTAGTCGCGAGGGGAAAGGGGAGGGGGCGAGTTCGGTGCGGCTGAGGAGGGAGTGGGTTGAGTGGCTAAGTTCGATATATATATGCTGAGCACACCATCGTCCGAGATGGCTAGTTTGGGCTCTAAAATGGGCCAATATTATCTGAGGCAAGCTTTATAGTACGCCCTCCTCGGTTAATATATCAACCGAGGCGTTTGTGTTAGAATAAGTGCCTCGGTTAATCGATACTAACCGAGGTGGACATTTTTAATTTGTCCGCCTTTGTTAATCGATTTTGCGAGGCGGTTCTCATAACTACCTTGGTTAATAGAAAATAACCGCCTTAGTTAATGCCTGCCATTAACCGAGGCGGTTGAAAATGCTGCCCGCCTCTGTGGCTTATTTCAAAACACCTCACAAAAGATTTTTTTGTAGTAGTGAATCAAGGGCCGCACAATGGGGGTGCCACCTTAAAACAATAACAAATCTTATCGAGAGAAGTGTTGGACAACAAAAGGGTTAGAAGAAATAAATTTAGAGGTAATTAAAAAGTAAATGATATATGTGTTTATGATAATTGGATAGATGAATCTCTTAATTGGTTGTGATCCTGTGATATAAATAGAGAAAGTGTTATGACATTTTTAGGCCTAGAGCCAGATCTTAACATAGGCTCTATTGTAAAGCACTAGGGACCTTTGTTTACAATTTTTATTGTACATATAATTAAAGTTTCCATTTCTATTGAAAAGGTTTTTCTTCTATCCAAATACTACTCGTGGGTATTCCTAAATCATATCAATAATAATTTTGTCATAATTTTCATAAGCAAACTAAAACTACAACATGGTATATAGTAGGACAAATCATGTCAAATCAAGCAGAGAGAGAATTCTCTGCTTATGGCTACGATTTATCAATTCATTTTCATTCCTAAAGTAGTTAGGCTAGACCCGATGATAGTTTCTTGAGAGTTTCATAGGTATTAGATTACCTGACATGACAAAATCTAAATAACAAGAGAGGCGATAAAGTTTTCTATGATGAAATAAGTTTCACAGGACGAAACTTGTTTGCATTGTTTCCAATACCTAGAAATCTTGAAAATAGGGACACGCCAGAATTTTCTGGCTAGCCAGCAGTGTTTTTTCTTTTACAAGAAATCAGCATCAACATCACACACTTTTACGGCCAGCCGAATAGTTGGTTTTTAATATAATTAGTAATAAACCACCCATGGCTTTTGTGAATTGAGGTCTTACTTGATAGAAAACTCTAGCTTCAAAATCCAAGAAGAATTTATAATTTATATGTTATATAAAATAAAGTGTTCTAATGAAATGTATGTTTTGCCAAATATATCAACTAATGGCTCAACTAATAAACATCAGGCCGTGCCTCTAGCCCTCATTATTTCTAGAGTTTGGGATGATCAGCTTCATATGTTCTTAGATGATCAGCTAGAACTGTGAGAGCAAGTATTATAGTGGGCTGTAAGCTGGCTAGATGCTGAGGTGGAGGAGAGAAGGAAGGAGAGAGAGGAGAAGCGGGCTGCAAGCTTACAGCCAGCCTGGGCACAGGAACCAAGAAACTTTGTGAGAGAGACAAGTGAGCCATATATTAATAGTGAATAGCTAACTATTGTATGGGTGGGCTGGGAGAAGGCTACAAGGAACTTTACAGCCAGCAAGTGGGCTGTATTATTAAACTTGCTCTGATAAACCGCCCTTAGCGTTTCATTGTTTTCCCAAGGTTTGGATTTTTGACGTCACTTCTTTGTCGGGTTTGACCACGGTTTCAACGAGCACCGGCAAAAGGGTGGCACTTTGCTAGCATGAACCGAAAGATGATATATTTGAAAACATTACATTCCATGATTCCTGCTCCAAGTTGACCCTTTGTCCCATCTTTTCCTTCTCCTTTTCCTCAGTTCGTCCTTTATCTTTTTCTGATCTGAGCGGAGGGGGAATAATCCCGGCCAGCTGTTCATGTAGCCCCTTTTGGTCGCTTGGATAATAAGGCCCACATGAAAGTCATGCAAAATTTACTAGATCGAGGCCCATACATAGGCTGATGTGATGATGCAGCGGGCCTAAAAAGGCCCTATTCTCTCTTATATTATACCAGTACAAAAATACAATTTGTGTCCTTTTATTTCCTCCGTCGAGGATGCTACTCGTCCATTGCATTGGGGACCAGCTGGGGATCGGAGTTGGGTGAGCGAGTCAAAACTAAGAGCATCATTGCAGGAACTGCCAAGTGCCAAAGGCTGACTGCTAACTGGATACTGGCTTGTTTGTCGTTTCGTTTGGTTCGAGCCCCGAGCAAATTTCTCTCACGAAAATTCTTCGAATAATATAGCACTTTTATTTATATTAGGTAATGATTATTTCATCATAAATTATATAGGTTCAAAAATTTATCTCATAAATTATAGATAAACTATATAATTAATTATTTTTTAATTATATTTAATACTTTATACATGTGTTGAAATTCGATGTAACAGATAATTTTAAAAAATTTAAAAACTAAACAAGGCCTAACTTACCAAGGTCGGAAACTTTGAGCCATTCTACCTCCTTTGACACCCTTGGCATTCAGGATCGAGAGCCTTCTTTAGTTTCAATTTTTTTTTTCAAAATAGATATTGTAGTATTTTTATTTATATTTGACAAATATTATTCAATTATAGACTAATTAAGTTCAAAAGATTTATCGTAAATTATACAATTTATTATTTTTTTATTTATATTTAATGCTTTATGTATATGTCATAAGATTCGATGTGATGAGTAATCTGAAAAATTTTACAAAATGTTTTGGGAACTTAGGCCTTGTTCAGTTCGCTAAAAATTTTGGGACTGTAGCACTTTCGTTTTTATTTGACAATTATTATCTAATCATAAACTAACTAGGCTCAAAAGATTCGTCTCCGAAATTACAATTAAACTGTGCAATTAGTTATTTTTTTTATCTATATTTAATGTTTCATGTATGCGCCGCAAGATTCGATATGATGAAGAATCTTAAAAACTTTTCGGAACTAAAGCCTTACAATGCTCGAATCCACGCGCGCTTAGCATGGAACACTGGGTCATGTCGGAAGATGTGCTACACCGAATACTAGCAGGGGCCCGTCGGCCGGATAGACGACGGCTGTTGAATCATACTACGGACCGCGCGGCGCCGGCCGTGCCAACTGCCAGCCACGCAACTCACAGTGCGATCCACCCACCGACCGGCCGGCCGGGCAAACGCAAGAGATCGTGTGTCCGTGTGGGTTGCTCAGCAAGCAAAAGACAAGTCTGCTGCGGCGTCGATGCCACCGTGTGCCACACATGTGTGGCGAGGTCCGTTGCAGACGAGCGCACCTATGCATCCTCCCTCCGTCTCAATACCGATGACATTATAGCATGCCTACCAGTGGAACTTTCTAAATTTTAATTAAATTTATAGAAAATAGTTACAATATTTATATCTATAAATAAATATATTATGATAAATGTATTTAACGATCTATCTAATAATACTAATTACATGTTATAAATATTGATATTATTTAATATAGTAATATTATTTTGGGACAAGTCGTGCTCGTGCACCCATGCATATATTTTAGAAAAAGTCTACTTTTCCTCCTCCAACTTTTATGAAAATTCTCTTTTCATCCTTCAACTCTGAAATCAGGCAAACCACCTTCCTCCACTTTTCAAACCGTACATTTTACCTCTCTGAAAGCCCTAGTTTGGTTTTGGATAATTGATGAAACCCTTGTACTAACCTCTATGCTAAGTGTCTGTAGACTTAATGAGGTTGGTACATGCCAAGTGATGGAGCAAGAGATGATCATGGTGATGATGGTGATGACCACAAGATGATCAAGTGCTCAACTTGCAAAAGAAGAAAGAGAAAAACAAAACCCTATGGAGATCAAGGCAAAGGTATTGCTTAGGGTTTTGGTTTTGGTGATCAAGACACCATAGAGGGTGTGATCACATTTAGGATAGATAGCCGTACTATAAAGAGGGGAATTCTTTGGCTAAGCGGTTATCAAGTGCCACTAGGTGTCATTGTTCATGTGCATGCATTTAGGACCTAGTGAGCTAACTTAACTCCTTCAAAGAAAATGATTGTGAAAATGCTAACACACGTGCACATGTTGGTTTACACATTGTGGTGTTGGCACACTTTGAGAAGGAGGTGGAGTTTGAAGAATAGAGAGAGGATGGGTTCATCTCTCCCTCCCGCCGAGCTTCAAGCTCGGCGGGATTCGGCGCTTTTCGAGAAAATGAAGTGCATATTTTCTATTGCGCCGGTGGGAAATTTGGAGAAGTCGCGGGAGTGTTCCTTGCAGAGAAACACTCACCGGACGCTGGCCTTTGAGGCACCGGACGCTGAGGCTGAGCGTCCGGTGTGCTGTGGTGCTAGGGTTAAGCACCGGACGGTGAACACCGGACGCTGGGGAGCTCCGGTTCACGCGTCCGGTGCTATCTGACTTTGGTCAGAGTGTTTGACTGGAAGCACCAGACGCTCGTCCGGTTGTTAGCGTCCGGTGTGCGGGTGTTTTTGTGACCCTCTCTGCGCATGGGTCCGGTGAGCACCGGACGCTACCGGTGCTTAGCGTCCGGTGACCCGCAGGTTTGCGGATCTCTCTGCGCATGAGTCCGGTGTGCTGCTCAGTTTCCGGTGCACTACAGGTGATCGTTAGACTCTAACACGCGGTTGACGTTGGAGCACCGGACGCAGGTGTTGAGCGTCCGGTGCCCCTTTAAGAGCGTCCGGTGACCCCGAGTTTTGCCCAGTGAAAGAGCTAACGGCTCTATTTGTTTGAGGGGCTTATAAATAGTTGTTGGCCGGCTTAGGGCTCACTCTCTTGGCATTCTAACATACTTGACATCCTTGTGAGCCTAAGCTTACACCTCCCACTCATCTCCTTCATAGATTATACATCTTTGTGAGATTGGGAGTGATTCCAAGTGCATTTGCTTGAGTGATTGCATCTAGTGGCACTTGGGGATCATTCTAGCTGCGGTTTTCTTGTTACTCTTGGTGGTTGCCACCACCTAGACGGCTTGGAGCAGCAGAGGATTGGCACGAGTTAGTGATTGTTCGTGACCATCCCCCAGTGATTGTGAGGGGTCTTGTACCTTCCCCGGCGGAGAGCCGAAAGGTAACTCTAGTGGATTGCTCGTGTCATTGAGTTACCTCACTTGTGGGTAGGTTCTTGTGGTGTCCTAGTGAGGATGAGGTTCGTGCTACACCTCTTAGCCACCGAACCACCAAGTGTTGGTCGACACAACGGGAACATAGCGTGCTAGCAAGCACGTGAACCTCGGGAGAAAATTGTTTGTCTCCATTGTGATTATTCATTGGATTTCTCCCGGTGATTGGACTTCATATAATTGATTGGTTCATCCCCTCTACGCGGCGGTATAAAGATCAAACTATCTTTTACATTCCCGCAAACTAGAGTAGCTTACTTACTTGTATAGAAACTTTAGGTAGCTTTCTAGTGTAAGTAGTGACATAGCTCTTGTGTGCCTAGTGATTATAGCAACTAGAATTGTTGGGTAGGTGGCTTGCAAACACCCCTTTAGAGCTAGAGCAAAAAGCTTCGCTTTGTTTTTTTACTAACCTCTTGCTCTAGTGTTTTTTAGAATTTTTAAATAGGCTATTCACCCCCCTCTTCACTCTCTGGAGCAGTTTTGAAGACGGTTTTGCTATAGTGAATGGTGGTTTTGCTACAGTGACGGTAGTTTTGTATTTTTCTTTTTTAATTGTTTTGGCTGAATCTTTAAAAATTGATATTAAATCATAAAAAATTATAAAATAAGAAATCTAATTTTTTTAGACTCCACATAAGTAGATCTACACAGTGAATATATAATGTGGTATGCTTTAGTAAAACTTTTTACTATAAAGGTTTTGTCTTTTTATTTTTTTTATTTATTTGGTTGAATCTTTGAAAAATCATAAAAAATTATAAAAAAAATCATAAAATATAAAATATAATTTTTGGACTCGACATGAGTATATATACATAATGAACATATAATATGGATATGCTTTAGTCCAAAAAAATAATTATAGAAGCTAATTATAGCAAAGCCTTTATCTAAAGCTATAACAAAAAATTGTACTAAAGCATACTATGTTATATATTTATTGTGTCGATATGCTCATGTGGAGTCTAACAAAGTTAGATTTTCTATTTTATGTTTTTTTTGTAATTTACTATAAGTTTCAAAGATTTAGCCAAAATAAATAAAAAAGAAAAAAAAACTTTATAGCAAAAACTTTATACTAAAGTCTACCATATTATATTTTCATTGTGTAGATATACTCATGTAGAGTCCAACAAAATTAGATTTTCTATTTTATGATTTTTCTGTGATTTACAACAATTTTTCAAAGATTCAACCGAAATAATTTAAAAAGGAAAAGACAAAACTAACTGTATCAAAATCATCATTCACTGTAGTAAACCACCTTCGAAACCTCTTTAGGGAGATAAAATACACGGTTTGAAAAATTGAGAGAGGTAGTTTGTTTGATTTTGAAGTTGAGAAAGAAAAAATGAACTTTCGTGAAAGTTGAAGAAGAAAAAAGTAGACTTTTTCGTATATTCTCTCACGACGGCCCGGATACCTACCGGTACCGCCCAAAATTGACGCGGGGTCACGCGGCAGCCCATATGCCGCAGCCACCACGATGGCTGGTGGGTGAGATGCCGACGCTGAAACCTGGAGCCCATTGCCACGAACAGCGGCTGCACAAGCAGGGAACCGAAGCGAAGAGTCTGGGGTCCGCGGAACTATTGCGGATCCTTGTGGTTTTTGGTGGGCTTAACAGGCTGATCCACAAGAGATTTGCTGGTGGACCGCGAATACAAACATTTTGTCGGGTACATCGATCCCTACTCCCTAGTAGGCACACACTGGTTCATGGTAACGTGTAGTAGTTGTGTTGGGTTCATACGGCCAAAATAGAAGCCGTTATCACTTTTTGAGAATCATTTTTTTAACTTTTACTAATTGAAAAGAATATTAATATTTATAATATATAATTAGTTATTTGGAGATATAAATGTTGCATGAATTTTTTACAACCCTAATCAAAGTTCAGAAAGTTTGATCTACACATTTCTCATATCGAAGTAGTTCATTGAATCGGACCACTATATTAGTTAATGCACAAAGTATTGCGAAACAGTACTCTTATTATTGGTGAGGCTCTCTGGCTCTATATATTTTTTAGTGGAGCTACAATACAACCATTTGACTTTTTTTTTTGAAAATATAGCCCTTTTATTATTTTTCTAGAATTGGTTGAAGGGATAAAATGTTCAGTGTTCATACCTATATATATTAGGTGGTACATATAAGTTTTATGCTTGAGAATAGTACGTAGGATCAAGATCAACCAGTTTATAGTACATACTTAAAGCCTGCTTGGATTTTATGGTCTAAAATTTTGTTGTCTATAAAGTTGAGCATTACAATTTGTAACACCCAAAATTTTATTTCTTTAAAATAGGAGAATTGAGTTTAATTAAATTCATTTATGTGAGTATCAATATTTAGGAAAAATAAATAAATTTGGGGAAATAAAAATTTAATATAAGTTAGAATAACATTTTGTTGTATGCATGCTGGTGCATTTTATTGTGATGCCCGCTCCCTTCTCTCGGCTCCGAAACCGCAGCGCCCCCGCTCCCACGTTCGCTCCCCACTCCTCTCCTCTCCCCGGCGCTCGGATAGAAGTGGAGAGCCCGCGCGCCCGAGCACCTCTCCCTCCCCATTTCCCCCTCTGCTCGCCTCAGTTTTCATCCTTGAGCTCGCAAAGAACCGTCGCCGGAGCACCTGTGTCCGACCGCGCGCTGTTCCGCCGATTCGCGTAGCCACCGCCCCCGTTTTCGCCGTGGTGAGCATCGCCTACTCCCCCTTTTTCTCTCTGAGTTTCTCTCGCTCCGTTTCCTGGCCTCTAGGGCCTTGTTCGCGTGCGCCGAGAGCGTCATCCATGGCGCCGCCGCGAACCGGCCTGTGCGGGTCTTCCTCTGGCCGCGCTGGGCTCGGGAATGAGTCCGCGTTGTTCTCCTCTTTCTCCCGGTACTCTCGGTTTCGAGTTTGATGCACTATAGCGCCCGGCTCGCCGCCGGCAATGGCCGCCGCCGCGCCCCTCCCCAGCTCCGGCGAGGCGCGCCCCCTCTCCCTCTCTCTCACCTCCATCTCTTAATCTCGGCCATCGGTTTCTAATCCGAGGGCCCTGGATGCACCATACCCCTTCGGGGGCGATTTTGCTAAAGAAACCTTGAGTTTTTCTCAATCCAACCCGCAGTCCTTAGCGTATTTCGCAGATTACGCTTTGTCGTTTAGAAAACGTATTTTTCGTCGGTTTAGGTCAAAATGCGCTTTCAGAAATTTACAGAATTGCCATTGCATTGTTTTGGCCATAAAATATTCGTTTTAGCTCCGATTTGACCCGTTCAAATTGCGTTAGATTCATAATTAAATTCTCTACATGTTAGTACTACTGTTACTGCAGTTTGCAACTTTTTATTTTTAGGTTTAGGTTTAATTAATTAAGTCGCTATAGGAAATCGCTGTAAATTCATAACTTGATTGTTTTAGCTTCGATTTTCGTGATCTTTGTATCTATGTGTTCGTAGCGAAACGTAGGTTCTGTTTTTAAACATTTTGCTTTGTTTTTGATCTGTTGGTGTACTGTTCTAATTAAAGGATTGTTTGCTTATATGATTGAATCTGGATGCGTGTTGTTGTGTGGTGCCGATCGAGCGCACACGGTGATGTGACCGTGGGTGATCCGTTTTATTCCGAGGAGCAGCAGGACCAGCAGTAGCTTCACTTCACCGAAGGCAAGTATAACATGGGTTTCGCTAGTACACCTATTCACTTAATTAATTACGCATATGCATGTGTCTAATTTTGATAACCCTAAGGATTTCCTAGCTACTTGATTATATTTTTATAACACCTATGGGTAGATTGCATATGGATAGCTTTGCTAGTGCTCTAAATTAATTGAGACTTCACTACTCTTCTGACTTTATTAAATATGATGACCAATGTTGGGAAAAAGGGCTATGGTGCAATTGACTTCGGTCAGGTTGACCTAGACCATCCGTAAGGGCTTCTCTATAAGCGACTATCCGAGACTTACAGTGCAACCGTGATAGTTATATGACTCTAACTTTAGCTCAGTAGTAGGATCTCATCTAGCTGGTTAGAGGTTACCCGAAAGGGCGCAAGAGGGGCTTGCCACTTTGGGTATAGAACTGCTTCTGTTCCTATGTGTATAGCCGTGATGGAAATGTGCCATAGGAAAGGGGCTCCTCTATATCTGCCTGTCGAGGAAACCTCACGGTCCTAACTGGTTAGACGAGGCCTATGGAAGGCTTCATAGTGTTCCTTGCCCGCTCACCTTGGCAGTGTTAGTGGGTCTTGCAAACCCCGAACATATGGGTAACACGACTTACGGGAAAAGTGCACACCTCTGTGCACAGTTTGATCAAACTGGTATACTAGCCGTGCTTTCAGACAGGAGCGGCCTTGGACCTTACGGAATAGTTGGGTGTGGATGGTTATGGAGAAATGACTTATGAAAATATGACGCATTGATCGTGAAGATTAATGTGGTTTAACAGTGATGGTGATGGTGTGAGCCGTGAAGGTTAACGGTGTTATTATCTTGTACTCATGTGGGCTAATCGGGAGTTTAAGCATAATTTATGATTAAATAGGATTAAAACATTGACCAATTAAAATGCTAACTGCAGTAGCCAGTGTCTGACCTTTTTGAGCCGCATAAAATCCTATGTTATGCTTGCGGAGTACGAGATGTACTCACGCTTGTCTCTATATTTCTTTTTGGACAAAATCCCGGATGGGTAACAGATGACAGCTACTATGAAGAATTCCTGGAGGACTTCTAGGTTGGCGATCCACCAGTAGGTCGTCCCTGTGTTGGAACTACCAAGCTTTAGTTTGATATGAGTTTTATTTCCGCTTGTGCCAGACTTTGATGTTCGTGTTGTAATAAACATTATGTAAGACACTTGCGATGATACTCTTATAATTTGTCGACTTGTGTGCGCGACTATTCCTGGGCGCACGAGAGGTTTATTGTACTCAAATTTATCCTTAAATTTGGGTGTGACAAATTGGTATCAAAGCAAGGCTGACTGTAGGACGCAAATTTAGGTAGAAACGGTCGATTTTAGGGTTTTCTTTTTGCTTTATTTATTTTACTGTTTATTTCACCTTCTTGTTATTTTATTAAAATTTTATATTCTTACACACTGTTCTATTTATGTAAACATATTGATTCTAATTCTTAAAATAAAATTTATAGATGCCTCGTCGCCGTGTAGCCGTGTACCGTGCACTCTTCACCGCCGCCCATGCCCCGCCAGTTGCACCTGCACCTGCACCAGCACCTGTACCTGCACCAGCACCTGTACCTGAGCCTGAGGTCGTCGCCTCTGCTGGCGGCGAGGAGGAGGAGCCCATGGACCTGGAGTCTCCTACGCCTACACCTTCTGCACCTACACCAGTGGCGGTACCGATCCCGCAGGTCGACGCCCCAGTTCCGCCTGCTCTACCTGCGCCTACACCGCTGAAAGGTCCTAATATGGCTAGAGGGGGGGGGGTGAATAGCCTATTTAAAAATTCTACAAATTCACTAGAGCAAGAGGTTAGTAAATAACAAAGCGAAGCTTTTTGCTCTAGCTCTAATGGGGTGTTTGCAAGCCACCTATCCAACAATTCTAGTTGATATGATCACTAGGCACACAAGAGCTATGTCCCTACTTACACTAGACAGCTACCTAAAGTTTCTATACAAGTAAGTAAGCTATTCTAGTTTGCAAGAAAGTAAGAGAGATGGTTTGGTCTTTATACCACCGCGCAGAGGGGATGAACCAATCAATAATATGAAGTCCAATCACCGGGAGAAATCCAAAGTACAATCACAATGGAGACACACGATTTTCTCCCGAGGTTCACGTGCTTGCCGGCACGCTACATCCCCGTTGTGTCGACTAACACTTGGTGGTTCGGTGGCTAAGAGGTATAGCACGAACCTCGTCCTCACTAGGACACCACAAGAACCTACCCACAAGTGAGGTAGCTCAATGACACGAGCAATCCACTAGAGTTACCTTTCGGCTCTCCGCTGGGGAATGTACAAGACCCCTCACAATCACCGGGAGATGGCCACGAACAATCACCAACTCGTGCCAGTCCTCCTCCGCTGCTCCAAGCCGTCTAGGTGGCGGCAACCACCAAGAGTAATAAGAAAACCAAAGCTAGAACGATCCACAAGTGCCACTAGATGCAATCACTCAAGCAAATGCATTTGGAATCTGTCCCAATCTCACAAAGATGAATAATCTATGAAGGAGATGAGTGGGAGGTGCTTGCTTAGGCTCACAAGGATGTCAAGTATGTTAGAATACCAAGAGTATAAGCCCTAAACCGGCCAAACACGTATATATAGCCCCTCAAACAAATAGAGCCGTTGGCTCTTTCACTGGGAAAAACACGGGGTCACCGGACGCTCTTAAAGGGGCACCGGACGCTCAACACTTGCGTCCGGTGCTCCAAAGTCAGCCACGTGTCAGGGTCCAACAGTAACCTGCAAAGCACCGAACGCTGAGCAAGATGCCACCGGACGCGTCCGGTGTACATCGGTCCTAAACACAGAGAGGTCAGCAAACGCGTAGGGTCACCGGACGCTGAGCACCAGACCGTCCGATGCTCACCGGTCTTAAACCCAGAGAAGTTTGCAAAACGCACAGGTCACCAGACACACACCACTGGACGCTCTCAGAGCATCCGGTGCTTCCAGATAGACACTTCGGCAGAAGTCAGATAGCACCGGACTCAAGAACAGGACTCACCCTGCGTCCGGTGAGCACCGTCTGGTGCTTAACCCTAGCACCACAGCACACCGGATGCACAACCTTTGCGTCCGGTGCCTCAACGGTCAGCGTTCGGTGAGTGTCTCTCTGCGAGGAACACTCCCGCGACTTCTCCAAATTTCCCACCGGTGCAATAGAAAATATGCACTTCATTTTCTCAAAAAGCGCTGAATCCCGCCGAGCAAGCTCGGCGGGAGGGAGAGAGGAACCCATCCTCTCTCCACCCTTTAAACTCCACCTGCTTCTCAAAGTGTGCCAACACCACAAAGTGTAAACCAACATGTGCACGTGTGTTAGCATTTTCACAATCATTTTCTTTGAAGGAGTTAAGTTAGCTCACTAGGTTCTAAATGTATGCACATGAACAATGACACCTAGTGGCACTTGATAACCGCTTAACCAAAGAATTCCCCTCTTTATAGTACGGCTATCTATCCTAAATGTGATCACACCCTCTATGGTGTCTTGATCACCAAAATCAAAACCCTAAGCAATACCTTTGCCTTGATCTCCATTGGGTTTTATTTTTCTCTTTCTTCTTTTCTAAGTTGAGCACTTGATCATCTTGTGGTCATCACCATCATCACCATGATCATCTCTTGCTCCATTACTTGGCAAGTACCAACCTCATTAAGTCTACACATACTTAGCATAGAGGTTAGTAGTAGGGTTTCATCAATTATCCAAAACCAAACTAGGGCTTTCAACCGCACGCGTCTACGGGTTCAGCGCCGACGCCTCAGCACCCACAGGTTGTCCCGGAGATGGGATGGACCTCCAAGAACGAGTTCATGGAGGCTGACGAGGACGCTCACTACCACACTCTGCTCACGGGTGTGTTGGCGAGCTACTACCTGGAGTTTGCTGCCACCGTCCGCTACCTCTGCTCGGAGCACAGGCACCCGCTGGAGAACACTTACTGGAAGGCCGAGGTGATCATCACAGCTCGGAACAATGTCGACAACTCGGATGAGGTGGAGTCCATCCATGAGAGCAAGGTTAGGCATGCTTCCGCCTATGAGAGTATGGAGGATACAGCCCAAGCTGCGTACTTTCACTACCATGGCCGCCGTTTTGAGGCCATGCAGGAGGATAGGTACCGGTTCCTTCCGCACAACGACCCAGATGGCAGGACATGGCATGTCCTGGCACCTCCTGCCGGTGACCCTACTTTGGACATGACAGTGAGGCACATTAGTGTCGTTTATGAGATGAACGTGACACTTAGGCAGGAGCTGCGTGTTTCACAGCAGGCGGGGAAGCGCCTCCAGCAGCAGGTGGATGAGCTGCGTGGTCAGCTTGGACAGCCACCCATCTACAAGAAGAAGCCCCGCAAGTTCGTTTTGCAGGATAGAGCTCCCTAGATGTCCCAATACCTTCTAGTTAAACGTTAGCACGAGTGGTTTGGTTATATGTGGTGTGTGAATATTCAGTGTGTTGCTGTTTGTGATGATGAACAATTGTGATTTGGAGTTTTTGTTTGATTGTGAGAACATGTGGGCCTGTCCGCATGTTTCTAAAGTTTAAATCCTAGTGGTAAATGTTGATTATTGTGAGGTTGGGTTACTTTATCTTTGTCTCAGTCATGCTGATTCTAGAGCAGTCTGTGATGTTTATTCTGTATCTCATAAATGGTTCAGCCAAAAGTTACGAAATTTTTATGGTGAAAACTAGACTGACATATCTTTCATCTCCAACTGGATTCACCTCATTATCTGTTCGGTTCTGTGAGATATGTCCGATTTAATCTGCTGTACCTGCACAGACTGAGAACCAGAGCATAACCTGATAAACTACAATTTTGATTATGTTACTTTTGGAACCAGTAAATGAGGTCTGAATAAAGTTTGTAGAAAATTTATTAACCTTTTCAACGATACCATGTTCTTATTGGATCTTTAGAGTCTGAGATAAGCACGAATTACTGACCTGCTGAGTTTGAAACTTGTCCAGAAAACTGCTAGTCTTGTTTTTATTCATTATAAGCGATGAATAATTATTTTGGAAGATCACTAAAAGCCGTGAATCTTTGTTGGAAGCAGATGGACGCCGAAGGAGCAGGCGCTGGTCGTGGACGTGGCCGTGGCCGCGGTCGTGGCCGTGGACGTGGTGTACCTGAGAATCCACCACCACCTCCACCGCCGATGACTATTGAGCAGCTCATGGGGATGCAAGCCAATCTGATGCAAGCAATGATGAACCGCATGAACAATGAACCAGTAGCAGCCCCACCGCCGGTTTAGGTCCGCGACAAGCGTGAGGAGTTCTTGAAAGGACATCCCCCGGTGTTCACCCATGCCTCTGATCCACTGGAGGCAGACGACTGGTTAAAAGCAGTCGAGAAGCAGTTGAACATAGCTCAGTGCAGCGACCTGGAGAAAGTGTTGTATGCCTCGGGCTAGCTGCAAGGACCTCCTTAGGAGTGGTGGGAGTCCTATTAATATGGATGCCCGAACAATGCTCCGCCAGTCACCTGGAAGGAGTTTACTGAAGGGTTCAGGTCCCATCATATTCCAGAGGGCCTGATAGAACTGAAAGCAGAAGAGTTCCGGTCTCTCAAGCAGTGATCGATGTCAGTAAGTGAGTATCATGACAAGTTTGCACAATTGTCACGATATGCTCCATATGAGGTGGCCAGGGACTCCGACAAGCAACGCCTCTTCCTGAAGGGTTTATATGATGGACTGCAGCTGCAGCTGATGAGCAACATCTATCCTTGTTTTCAAGAATTGGTGAACCACGCTATTGTCATCGACAACAAACGCAAAGAGATGGACGCAAAGAAGAGAAAGCTCCAAGGGCAGCCGTCGGGCAGCAACACACGCCCACGTGCGTATCCTCAGCAGGGATTCCCTCAACGCAATCAAGGGCCACCAAATCAGTGGAATCGTGGTCAGTTCCCACAACGTCCTCAGTACCACCAGCAGTACAGCCACCAGAACCAACAACGTCCCTAGCAGCAGTATGGAAATCATAGTCAGCAGCGCCCCCAACAACAGGCCAGCAACCAGGCACCACGCCAAGGAGTGCCCAACAATGCTCCTGGCAAGAGTGCAGCACCCAACGGCAACCCCAATGCCTGTTACCGCTGCGGAGAGGTGGGACACTATGCATACCAGTGCCCCAAGAAGCAGAATCCACCAGCCCAGCAAAACTAGAACAACAATCAGAGGCCTGCTCGACCTGAGGTTATGATGGGTACGTTCAACATCAACTCCATCCCCGCTATAGTACTGTTTGATTCTGGTGCTTCACATTCTTTCATCTCCCAAGCATTTGTTAGAGTGCATAGCATCCCACTTTGTGCACTGAAAAATTCTATGCTAGTAAATTCACCGGGAGGCAACTTGCCAGCTAATTAATGGAGCCCCTCCACTAGTATATCCTTAAGGGGTGTAGATTTCAAGGTGAAACCTATTGTGTTAAGAACTATGGGAATTGACCTCACACTTGGAATGGATTGGATGAAGCAGCATGGGGCAGTAATTCAGTGTCAGGAGAAGTCTGTGGTGGTGACATCACCAGGTGGGGACAGAATAAGTGTGGATGCGGCAGAGCAACCTCAGCCGACTGCTACAGTGAATCAGTTGAGTGGTGCTAATCAAGAAGACCAGGTGGTGGGCAAGTTTCCAGATGTGTTTGAAGGATCGAGATGGCCGACTAGAGGGGGGGTGAATAGTCGTTTCTAAAAAATTAAGAGCAAGCGCAAAAACAATTTAAATACGGAAGAGAATAAGCGTTCTAGCTACAACTTCACCCCTCTATCTAGAAAGCAAGCAACCTTAATATGAAGAGCTAAAGCAAGAACAAGATACTTTTCACAAAAAGAATTATTGAAAACACAAAGTATCAACTAAGCATACTAGTGATTATGAAGTAGACAAAGAGCTCAAGTATAAACAACACAAGCACAAAGTATACATATCAAGAAGATAAGCTTGTGTTGAGATAGGCAAACCACAATGAAGAGGATGACACACGATGTTTTTCCGTGGTTCGGTGACTTGCCGGTCACTTAGTCCACGTTGAGGCGAGTTCTAGGATTGCTGCTCCTCTTGTTAGTTCCAAGCCCGCAAGCTTCGGACTACCTCACTAGGTAGGCTCCACGTGAGCTCTAAACTTGAGTCGGACGAATCAACTAGACACCCACACAAGCCTCGATTTTACTAGAGATGCTCTTCGCCTTCCTCCGGCGGGGATGAGCTCGATAGCCCCTCACAAAGCCAACTTCGGAGCACCGCACAAAGCTTCTTGCGTGCTTCACGAAGACAATCACCAAGCCGTCTAGGAGCCGGCAAACTCCAAGAGTAATAAACAACCACACTTGCACAACGACCACCTAGTGCCACGAGTAATCTCTCACGCAAAGATCCGCACTAGTGAGCACACTCAACTCTCCAAATGTTGCACTAAGCAAAGGGTATGAGAGGAGGTGCTAGAGAGGTGCTCTCCCAATGAGTATGCTGTAAAAATGGCCAAGAGAGGGCTCACTAACCGGGCATCCTACTATATATAGAGGAGCCCCCCAAAACTAGCCGTTATGCTCTGATTCGCGACACGCGGACAGTCCGCAGTAGAAACCACGGACAGTCCGCGGTTAACTTCAACTAGCCGTTGGATTCAAACTGCTGAACCGCAGACAGTCCGCCCTACAGGGCGCGGACAGTCCGCAGCTGAAAAACAAACCCCTGGAGAGGAAGTCCAGCAACTCTGCTCGCCGAGGAAAATGACCCGTGGACTGTCCGCCCTTACAGGCGCGGACTGTCCGCGGTCACGCAGTCAGCCCCGAGCAGATTGAAAACAATCTGTTTGGTTCCACGAAAAAAATACCTGCGGACTGTCTGCCCTTACAGGCGCGGACAGTCCACCGTCTATGCGAAAGTCAGCTGCAGAACCACCAAAACCTTTCTGGTTTCCTGGGATTGCCCCGCGGACAGTCCGCGCCCACAACAGCAGATAGTCCGCCCTTGCCCAGAAACCACTTCTACAAGCGCATCTTCTCCAATACTTTGAGCAAGCACCCCATACCAATGGAGTGTTCCAAAGCATAAAACGGTTAGATAAAAGCGCTTCTCAAAAGAACCTTTTATCACGGATAGCCAACACCAATAAACGATTTCTGAAAAGAGAAAACCGTTCAACTCACCACCGGTTAGCTTTTAGGCAAATCATTTTTCATAAAGGTTTTGTAAAACTGCCACTTCAACACTGATCGTAACTCAACGTTAGAACTCACAAGTGGCACTAGATAACCGCAATGCAAAGCATATTTGCCCCTCTTAATAGTACAGCTATCTATCCTAAATCTGGCCATTTGAAACTTCTCTAAAACACCTTATGGCCGGTGAAATGAAACAACCTATGTTTCATACCTTTGCCTTGCACAAGCCGACATGTTGACAAAGCCACTTCATATGATCAATTTGTCTTTGGCTTCGTCCTCAAATATGATGTGGATCACTCAAACCATCACAAAGCATCCAAGTCCATCAACCTTAGTCTTACTTGCTCTTCACCGTTGCTTCGGTCCTTCGGAGCCAAGCTCACTAGCTTGCCCTTCACCTTCGCCTAAGTCCATCGGCGCCAAGCCCATTAGCTTGCCCTTCACCATTGCGTCGCAACCGGTCCATCGAAGCCAAGTCTTGCTTTGGTCTTCACTTGTTTGCCATGTTGATTTGAGCATTCCAACATGCTATCAATCAAATGATGTCGATGTCCATCTTCCCTTGTGAACTAAACCAACTTTTCCTTGACACACTTGAGTTGAAAGGTTAGTCCACAAGAGTTATCATTAATTACCAAAACCCAAATACGGGCCTAGATCTTTCAATCTCCCCCTTTTTGGTAATTCATGACAACCTCAAATAGAAGATAAGAATAATTGAAGTTAAACCATATAGAGAAAGCTCCCCCTACATATGTGCATAGAGATCTGAATTCAATGATTACACATATGCATAAATTTAGAAATTTTTGGCGGAGTTTCCCTATATAGTGGTATTTGAGGAACACAAAATATAAGGTATCACCTTTGAAGACCATAATCATGAATAATATCCTCGAAATACCACAATCATTGCTAGAGCTTTTTCACAAGAATATTAGTGCTATCAAAATGATAAAAATGGATGATCAAGCACACATAGGAGTTGAAAGTTATTTCACCACTAAGATAGTTTACACACTAATGCATTGTTCAATAATTTAAATAAACATGCAATGCAAATGTCCATAAGCATGCAAGCCGCCCTTTGAGTTCAATGATTCTTGACTTCTTCTTCACAACTTCTCCCCCTTTGTCATTAGATTGCCCAAAAGGAGACATCAAGCATCACCATCATTGGCAGGAGGGTAGAACTGTGGAGGAGGAAACTGAGGTGGATAGAACGGCTGATATGGACACTGTGTAGGAGGTGGAATAGGCCTCGGATAAATCATGCTGAAGTGATCACTGAAGATGTTGAAATTTGTGTTCAACACATCAACCTGCTGCTCAAGATGAGTCTGCCTGTTCTGAATCTGCTGATACTGCTCCTGAGTAGACAAGGTGCCCAACTGTGCACTGAGAGCATCAATATCATTATGCAGCCCCTGCTGGACATTCTGAAGGCTGGACATGATAGGCTGGTACATAGTGGAGTGAAGGTGTTGTCCAAACTGCTGGAAGCTAGTATCCAAGTGCCCCTGCCAATGCTGCCCCATGGTGTTGAACCCTTGCTGCATCTGTTGCTGCATATTCTGACCAAACTGAGCAAAAGATGTATTCCATGAATTTTGCATCCCCTGGAAGTATGGATCAAAGTACCCTGTAGGAGGAACCCAACCATGTGCCTCAGGCTCAACATGTGGAATATTTGCACCGCCCATATGCTCATCATGACCATGACCATCATCTTGGCCATGTCCTGCCTCAGCTCCCCCAACAGGAGGGAAGGGAGTCAGTGCTCTAATATGAAACTCTCAGTCATTCAAGAATGGTCTAAATGGCTCATGCTGCACTCTGCATTCCCCCTTGAATCTTGTCTTCTGAAGAATGAGTGACATGATATATGGAGCAAAATAAAGATTTGTGGTCATGTCATGCTTCAAGACTGCCAATTGATTCATCATTAAGATGACAACATCAAACTTCTGAGAATACATGATATGATGAATTACATTCCAATACTTGAATCTTATCTTGCCTCTATCACCTCCCTTAGGCATGAAAGTCAACCTTGCAATCTTATTTATGGCAGCTGGATGGTGTCTCAAACCTCTAGATTCTCCCACTGAGATGTTTTGCTCTCTAGGCTCATAGAACTGTCTCCTTTGCTCCTCAGGCAGAATTTCTTTTTCATCAAGATTAATGGAATTAGCAAGAAATCCATTGTCCAACTCATTAGCTTAAGCAAACTCATCAAAAGTTGCAGTGTATCTTCTCTTGCCAGTCATCCACTCAATCTCATCTTTGTCAGTCCTAATCTCCATGGTAGCATAGAACTGTCTGACAATCAAATCATTCCAATTGCATTGGTGCTCAAGAAAGTCATATATTCCCATGGCATGAAACTTGTTTAGCAACCCAGTCAATCTATCTTTCTCCAACATATATCGCATATTGATGTATTGATGCTTGTGAACTGTAGCAGTAATGATGTACCCAAAGAAAGCATCTTGTTGTACCTTGTTGTAAAAGAAGGGTATGGTAGCATCATTTTCTTGGTCATATTGATCTGGGCTTCTCTGTCTTGCATAGCTGTCCATATCCCATTTTTTGAACTTTCCTTTGTAGTTGGAGACATCTATCTCTTCATCATCACCCTCATCTTCTTCATCAATATCTTCCCTTGGGTTTGGGCTCCAATCAAGATCATCATCATCATTAGCTCTTCTTTTCTTTGAAGTGCTTCCCTTCTTCTTGGAAGTTGTTTTCTTTGATGAGCCACTGCCACTGTTAATTTATAAAGGATATAGCAATGTGTAAGTGACATGCATGAATGTTGAAGAATAACTACCATTGATAAGTCACAATCATAATTTGAATATGCCATCACTCTTGGTTGCAAATAATATGAGAATAACAATCACAACCGATTTTGATTTAATCAAGAAATCCATGACGAAGCATATGTAATTTGAATCAGTGACTAGCTGATGAACTGATTGCTGATAATACTGGGATAGACAAGCATTTGAATTTTGCAAATATCATGTAACCATAGCTGCTGTTGCTGTGCAAAAATTGCCATTGCGGACAGTCCGCTATTGAAGGCGCGGACAGTCCGCGGTTACTGTTCACGCACGAACAGCAACAGTGCAGTGCTATCAATCCATCCATATATCTCATGATTCAACCAATGATTTTCAACCAAACTTCAGACATAACATGTACTCATCACTAGCAACATCTTTCCCCAAAAAGTTTCTCAAATCCATGGCTCAAAAAGGAGATCGGGAATCAACCCTAACATCATTCAAACTCGAAATTCATTCAAATCTGAGAAGATAGCATTGAGATACCGGGAGGACATGATGGAGGAGATCGCGGAGTGTCCGGGGAACTCCTCAGAGTGTTCGGGGAAGCCTCCAATCCCTTGGTCCCCTTCCTTCTTCTTCCTTGTGCTCACACGGTTGAGAGAGAGAGAGAGAGAGAGTTCTGATTTTATCGAAGAGGTATGAGGACTTGGTCTTATCCCGTCAGGTCGGTTCTGGGTTAAAACCCGATGTGCGGACAGTCTGCGGTCCATGAGGCGGACAGTCTGCAGTTGAAATTTCTGAGCCCTGACTGTTCTGTACAGATTCTGTGCACTGACCATAAAATCACTTGCGGACAGTCCGCGTTCCAAAGGGCGGACTGTCCGCGACTGCCTGAACTGCACAAACAGCTTGCTGTTTCTTTGAGTATTTGATTCCAATGACTTCCAAAACTCATTTGACTCTTCTCAAACTGATCAAACAAGTCCCCAAGACATATTTTGACATGAATTCCATTAAATTCCTTGATCTCACATTTTTCTTTGTATGCTCCAATGACATTGCTCATGGACAACCACAAATATGCAATATATTGACATAAGAAGACAACACAAAAAAAAGCAAGATAAACCTAGTGTAAGCAATGTGAGATTAAAGGCATGCTAGTGAGATGATGTAATGTTGTGCATTAATGATTTTCCATACCACCGTTTGAAGGAAGTTGATAGTCCAAGATATAGTGAATTCCAATTATGGAACAAGAAATGTGATATATTCTTGATATAATTCTTGGATCACCAATTCCTTTTGGCCTAGATGCTTTCAATTTTAGCCAATTCATCAAGCAATAATATATATGAGTTCATCATTTGCTTAAACTAGAGCACATTCATGAGCTTCCAATTAGAGATTTCATCCAAAATACCCCAAATTCGGTTTGATCCTTCTTCAAGCTTCTTCACACGCTTTTAAGCGGTTATCTTGTTGAAGTTGAACTTGTGGTGCCAAGATGTGACCAATCACTAGAATGGCTAGCTCATATCATCACTAGTGATAGCATTGGATCAAGATATGAAATATAGTAACTCCAACTTGGCTTCTTGTCAATTAAGAATAGTGAGTCAAATAATGCCAAGTTTCCAATGCCATCATGGTACCTACTAATCATTCAACTTTTGATGGTACCCAACCACCGTTGGGTCCTCTCATGTTAGTCAATTGATGCTTGGGCACCCAAATGGCCTTTGCATGTATAATGGAATGGTTAGCGATTGTTACCTTTCCGGTACCATTTTCATCCTTCCTAAGCAAGTTATTATCATGAATTGAGCTTGGCTTAGGAGTGATTCCTTTGAGACAACTTTTGACAAAGCTTCTCTTGTAGTGATCTTGATAGTACTCATCGGAGGAGAAATTATTGTACCAATTTCTTCTTCTTCCTCCTCTTCTAGTTTTCTTCCTTCCCATCTTGTTATCAACCTTGTGATTGACATTTGCTTCTTCATGGGAGAATGTTGACTCATCTTCACTTGAGTCTTGTGGCATCTTTTATTTCTTGCTTAGACAACTTGAGGCTAGGTGTCCCATCTTGTGGCACTTGAAACACATAAATGAGAAAGCTTTTCTTTTTCAAGTCTTCTCATTTCTCTCTCATAAGTTTTCTTGCCCCATCTTTTGCATTTGATATTTGTGTTGTTGTACACAATACCATTCATGTTGCCATAGTTCTTGTGACTTTCCATCATTTGCTTGTGTGTCACTTTTGCTATTACATGCCTATCCACTTTGTTACTCAAGTTCTTCACTTCATCATTTGACTCATTGTTTTCTTCTACATTGTTAGTCTCACAATCCATAGAAGAAAAACATATATCCGAATTTGAAGAACAAGGCATTTCTAATTAATCATCACAAGAGGTGGATGCATTTTTATAGCCTTCATCACAAGAGTTAGCAGCAACACATTGTAATTGACCATCCAACTCATATGATGAGCTCTCATCAATTTTAGTTTCTTCTTTGGAAATGCTTTCAATGAGAGATTCATGGTCAATTTTAAGCTTCTTATGTTTAAGACAAAGAATCTCATGAGTCAAGCTTAAGGTCTCAAGCTTATAAACAAATTTACCAAGCAAATGTTCGGAACGATCATATGATTTCCTTAAATTGTGATTTTCATGTTCCAAGTTTGTCATTTTGGTTTCTATTTCTTCAACATAAAGAGACATTCCTTTAACAACATCTACGAGCTCATCATATGTGTAAGCATGGGCAACTACATCACTATCAAGTTTTACCTTTGTGTCATCATTAGACATATGACAATGAGGTGATGTAGATGGGCTTGTAGAATCATCATTTGCCACGGAACATGAGTAATCATCATTGTTTTCAAGTGAGCTTGTGGTTGATCTTTCAATTTCATCACTTGAGCTTGAGATGGAGCAATCCTTCACAACCCTCATGTCATGAATGAGCTCAACATCATCATTCACTATCTTCTCATGATCTTCCATCTTTTCATATTCTCCATCAATATTATTGGAGGTCATCCCATACTTCTTATTTAGATGAAACCAAATTTCATGAGCACTTGTCAAGTCCATGATTTCACCAAATATGCTATCATCCATAGATTGATAGAAAATGTTAGTAGCTTGGCAATCGAGATGTAGACACTTCCTTTGCGCTTGGGTTGCATTATTTTTATCCAATGCAAAAGAAAAGCCCACATCCACGATCCACCACAATTGAGGGCTAATGAATTTAAAATTGTTCATCATCCAATCTTTCCAACGTGTAAAGTGCGTGCCATAAAAAATGTGTGGACACTCAACATCTAACCCATAAGTCGCAATCCTCTCGGGTCGGTGAAGACCACAAAAGAGAAACCTGGCTCTGATACCACTTGAAGGATCGAGATGGCCGACTAGAGGGGGGTGAATAGTCGTTTCTAAAAAATTAAGAGCAAGCGCAAAAACAATTTAAATACAGAAGAGAATAAGCGTTCTAGCTACAACTTCACCCCTCTATCTAGAAAGCAAGCAACCTTAATATGAAGAGCTAAAGCAAGAACAAGATACTTTTCACAAAAAGAATTATTGAAAACACAAAGTATCAACTAAGCATACTAGTGATTATGAAGTAGACAAAGAGCTCAAGCATAAACAACACAAGCACAAAGTATACATATCAAGAAGATAAGCTTGTGTTGAGATAGGCAAACCACAATGAAGAGGATGACACACGATGTTTTTCCGTGGTTCGGTGACTTGCCGGTCACTTAGTCCACGTTGAGGCGAGTTCTAGGATTCCCGCTCCTATTGTTAGTTCCAAGCCCGCAAGCTTTGGACTACCTCACTAGGTAGGCTCCACGTGAGCTCTAAACTTGAGTCGGATGAATCAACTAGACACCCACACAAGCCTCGATTTTACTAGAGATGCTCTTCGCCTTCCTCCGGCGGGGATGAGCTCGATAGCCCCTCACAAAGCCAACTTCGGAGCACCGCACAAAGCTTCTTGCGTGCTTCACGAAGACAATCACCAAGCCGTCTAGGAGCCGGCAAACTCCAAGAGTAATAAGCAACCACACTTGCACAACGACCACCTAGTGCCACGAGTAATCTCTCACGCAAAGATCAGCACTAGTGAGCATACTCAACTCTCCAAATGTTGCACTAAGCAAAGGGTGTGAGAGGAGGTGCTAGAGAGGAGCTCTCCCAATGAGTATGCTGTAAAAATGGCCAAGAGAGGGCTCACCAACCGGGCATCCTACTATATATAGAGGAGCCCTCCAAAACTAGCCGTTATGCTCTGATTCGTGACACGCGGACAGTCCGCAGTAGAAACCACGGACAGTCCACGGTTAACTTCAACTAGCCGTTGGATTCAAACTGCTGAACCGCAGACAGTCCGCCCTACAGGGCGCGGACAGTCCGCCGTTGAAAAACAAACCCCTGGACAGGAAGTCTAGCAACTCTGCTCGCCGAGGAAAATGACCCACGTACTGTCCGCCCTTACAGGCGCGGACTGTCCGCGGTCACGCAGTCAGCCCCGAGCAGATTGAAAACAATCTGTTTGGTTCCACGAAAAAAATACCTGCGGACTGTCTGCCCTTACAGGCGCGGACAGTCCGCCGTCTACACGAAAGTCAGCTGCAGAACCACCAGAACCTTTCTGGTTTCCTAGGATTGGCCCGCGGACAATCCGCGCCCACAACAGCAGACAGTCCGCCCTTGCCCAGAAACCACTTCTACAAGCGCATCTTCTCCAATACTTTGAGCAAGCACCCCATACCAATGGAGTGTTCCAAAGCATAAAACGGTTAGATAAAAGCGCTTCTCAAAAGAACCTTTTATCACGGATAGCCAACACCAATAAACGATTTCTGAAAAGAGAAAACCGTTCAACTCACCACCGGTTAGCTTTTAGGCAAATCATTTTTCATAAAGGTTTTGTAAAACTGCCACTTCAACACTGATCGTAACTCAACGTTAGAACTCACAAGTGGCACTATATAACCGCAATGCAAAGCATATTTGCCCCTCTTAATAGTACAGCTATCTATCCTAAATTTGGCCATTTGAAACTTCTCTAAAACACCTTATGGCCGGTGAAATGAAACAACCTATGTTTCATACCTTTGCCTTGCACAAGCTGACATGTTGACAAAGCCACTTGATATGATCAATTTGTCTTTGGCTTCGTCCTCAAATATGATGTGGATCACTCAAACCATCACAAAGCATCCAAGTCCATCAACCTTAGTCTTACTTGCTCTTCACCGTTGCTTCGGTCCTTCGGAGCCAAGCTCACTAGCTTGCCCTTCACCTTCGCCTAAGTCCATCGGCGCCAAGCCCATTAGCTTGCCCTTCACCATTGCGTCGCAACCGGTCCATCGAAGCCAAGTCTTGCTTTGGTCTTCACTTATTGGCCATGTTGATTTGAGCATTCCAACATGCTATCAATCAAATGATGTCGATGTCCATCTTCCCTTGTGAACTAAACCAACTTTTCCTTCACACACTTGAGTTGAAAGGTTAGTCCACAAGAGTTATCATTAATTAGCAAAACCCAAATACGGGCCTAGATCTTTCAGTGTTCCCAGACGAGTTGCCAGGTATGCCGCCAGACCGAGACATTGAATTTCTTATTGAGCTTTTACCTGAAACTGCACCCATAGCAAAAAGACCATATAGAATGGGGGTAAATGAATTAGAAGAACTTAAGAAACAGCTTAAGGAATTGCAAGAAAAAGGGTTTATTCGTCCTAGTTCTTCACCCTGGGTTGCACGAGTAATCTTTGTTGATAAGAAAGATGGCACTAGGAGGATGTGTGTGCATTATCGGTCATTAGATGAAGTCACCATTAAAAACAAGTACCCACTGCCTAGAATATATGACTTATTTGAACAACTGAAAATAGCATGTGTGTTCTCCAAAATTGACCTCCGATCTGGCTACCACCAGTTGAAAATCCGTGCAACTGACATACCTAAGACAACTTTTACCACAAGGTATGGCTTGTATGAGTATACAGTCATGTCATTTGGGCTGACCAATGCACCTGCATACTTCATGTATATGATGAACAAGGTGTTCATGGAATATTTGGATAAGTTTGTGGTAGTATTCATTGATGATATATTAATTTTCTCCAAAACAAAAGAAGAACATGTTGAACATTTGAGACTGGTCTTGCAAAAGCTTAGAGAGAATAAATTGTATGCCAAGAAAAGCAAGTGTGAGTTTTGGTTGGATGAGGTCTCATTTCTAGGGCATGTGGTCTCTAGCGGTGGAATAGTCGTAGACCCCAGTAAAGTGCAAGATGTGCTGAATTGGAAGCCTCCAACCAATGCTAGTGAAATCCGTAGCTTTTTGGGACTAGCTGGATATTATAGGAGATTTATTGAAGGTTTCTCTAAGTTAACAAAACCCATGACAGCTCTACTAGAGAAGAGTGCCAAATTTATTTGGTCAGATAAGTGCCAAGAGAATTTTGTGGAGCTAAAGAAAAGGTTGACGACAGCCCCAGTGTTGACCTTACCGGATTTGAGTAAAATATTCTCTATTTATTGCGATGCATCTCGCCTAGGCCTTGGATGTGTGCTTATGCAAGAAGGAAGACTAGTGGCCTATGCATCCAGGCAGTTGAGAAAACATGAGTTGAATTATCCTACTCATGATTTGGAGCTAGCTGCCGTGATTCATGCACTAAAGATTTGGAGGCATTATTTAATTGGACACAAGTGTGATATTTATACTGACCACAAAAGTTTGAAGTATATTTTCACACAATCAGATCTGAACCTAAGGCAATGCCGCTGGTTAGAACTAATAAAGGATTATGACCTAGAAGTGCATTACCATCCCGGGAAGGCAAACATTGTTGCCGATGCACTTAGTCGAAAGAGCTATGCCAATGGGCTGCAACTGACCTTCATTCCCAGAGTTGCTAGCTGAAATAGAGCATCTCAATTTGGGTTTAGTGAACAGCACTGTTGAATTGGAGTTAGAGCCCACCCTAGAGCAGGAAATCCGCAAAGGTCACTTGGAGGATGAGAAATTAAAAGAAATTTCAGAGAATGTAGTATTTGGAAAAGCACCAAGTTTTAGGTTGGACGAAAATGGTACACTATGGTTTGGAAAAAGAATATGTGTGCCCGAAGTGAAATCTATCCAAGATGCAATCCTGCGTGAAGCACATGACTCTACATATTCAATTCACCCCGGAAGCACCAAGATGTATTTAGATCTTAAAGAAAGATATTGGTGGTATGGGTTAAAGAGAGATGTGGCGGAGTATGTAGCCATATGTGATACTTGTCAGAGAGTGAAAGCCGAGCACCAAAGACCTGCAGGGTTGTTACAACCAATGCAAGTGCCCGAATGGAACTGGGAAGAAGTAGGTATGGATTTCATCACTGGATTGCCCCGCACTCAGCATGGGTGTGATTCGATTTGGGTAATTGTGGACAGACTCACTAAAGTTGCTCACTTTCTACCCGTTAAGACCAACTATGATGGTGCAAAGTTGGCAAAATTATATATGGATAGAATCGTGAGTCTACACGGAGTTCCAAACAAGATCGTGTCTGATTGGGGTACACAGTTCACATCACAGTTTTGGCACAAAATACATGAATCGTTGGGAACAAAGTTGAACTTTAGTTCCGCGTATCATCCCCAAACCGATGGGCAGACCGAAAGGGTGAAAAAGATTTTAGAGGACATGTTGAGGGTATGTGCGTTACAGTATGGTACCAGTTGGGACACTAGTTTGTCATATGCTGAATTTTCATATAATAATAGTCACCAGAAAAGTCTCAATATGGCAACATTTGAAGCATTGTATGGGCGGAAATGTAGAACACCTTTGTTTTGGAATCAAACTGGTGAGAGTCAAGTATTTGGACCTGATGTTCTTAGAGATGCAGAGGAACAAGAGCGGAAAATATGGGACAACTTGAGAGTAGCCCAGTCTCGGCAAAAGAGTTATGTTGATACTAGAAGAAGAGATTTGGCATTCGAGATAGGCGACTATGTGTACTTGAAGGTGTCACCTATGAGAAGTGTCAGGATATTTAATATGAAGGGTAAATTGGCACCAAGGTATGTGGGACCGTTCAGAATTCTTAGGAGACGTGGAGAAGTGGCCTATCAGTTAGAGTTGCCTGCGAGTATGTCGGGTATTCACGATGTGTTCCATATGTCGCAACTAACGAAATGTATGCGAGTGCCTGAGGAACAAATTCCATTAGAAGAGCTCACAGTTGAAGGAGATCTAACTTATGAGGAATATCCAATCAAGATCTTAGAAACAGCGGAAAGAGTCACCTGGAGTCGGGTTATAAAGATGTGCAAAGTGCAGTGGCACCGATATAAGGAAGAAGAAGCCACCTGGGAAAGAGAAGACGAACTGAGACAAACTTATCCGTATCTCTTTGAGTAAGCACTATCCCAATCTCGAGAACGAGATTATTTTTAAGGGGGTAGAATTGTAACACCCAAAATTTTATTTCTTTAAAATAGGAGAATTGAGTTTAATTAAATTCATTTCTATGAGCATCAATATTTAGGAAAAATAAATAAATTTGGGGAAATAAAAATTTAATATAAGTTAGAATAACATTTTGTTGCATGCATGCTGGTGTATTTTATTGTAATGATTCTTTTAAAAACAAATTGCCAAATTGACCAAAAATCCAATTGGAAAATGCATTGAAAATTTATTTGAAAAAGGAAAAAGAAAATGGAATTCTTTCCCCCTTCCCCTCCCCTTCTTCTTTTCGGCCTTTTGGCCTAGCTCCCCCGCACCCCCCTTCCCTTCTTTCTGGGCCGCAGCCCAGACGGCCTCCTCCCCCTTCCCCTCTCTCTCTCTCACCCGCTAACAGGCCGGGCCCGCCTGTCAGCATCTTCTCCAACCGCCCGCCCGCTCCCTTCTCTCGGCTCCGAAACCGCAGCGCCCCCACTCCCACGTTCGCTCCCCACTCCTCTCCTCTCCCCCACGCTCGGATAGAAGTGGAGAGCCCGCGCGCCCGAGCACCTCTCCCTCCCCATTTCCCCCTCTCCTCACCTCGGTTTTCGTCCTTGAGCTCGCAAAGAACCGTCGCCGGAGCACCTCTGTCCGACCGCACGCTGTTTCGCCGATTCGCGCAGCCACCGCCCCCGTTTTCGCCATGGTGAGCATCACCTACTCCCCCTTTTTCTCTCTGAGTTTCTCTCGCTCCGTTTCGTGGCCTTTAGGGCCTTGTTCGCATGCGCCGAGAGCGTCATCCATGGCGCCGCCGCGGACCGCCCTGTGCGGGTCTTCCTCTGGCCGCGCTGGGCTCGGGAATGAGTCCGCGTCGTTCTCCTCTTTCTCCCGGTACTCTCGGTTTTGAGTTTGGTGCACTACAGCGCCCGGGAGACATTCTCCGGCGAGCAGCTCGCCGCCGGCAATGGCCGCCGCCGCACCCCTCCCCAGCTCCGGCCACACGCGCCCCCTCTCCCTCTCTCTCACCTCCATCTCTTAATCTCGGCCATCGGTTTCTAATCCGAGGGCCCTGGATGCACCGTACCCCTTCGGGGGCGATTTTGCTAAAGAAACCCTGAGTTTTTCTCAATCCAACCCGCAGTCCTTAGCGTATTTCGCAGATTACGCTTTGTCGTTTAGAAAACGTATTTTCTGTCGGTTTAGGTCAAAATGCGCTTTCAGAAATTTACAGAATTGCCATTGCATTGTTTTGGCCATAAAATATTCGTTTTAGCTCCGATTTGACCCGTTCAAATTGTGTTAGATTCATAATTAAATTCTCTACATGTTAGTACTACTGTTACTGCAGTTTAAAACTTTTTATTTTTAGGTTTAGGTTTAATTAATTAAATCGCTATAGGAAATCGGTGTAAATTCGTAACTTGATCGTTTTAGCTCCGATTTTTGTGATCTTCGTATCTATGTGTTCGTAGCGAAACGTAGGTTCTGTTTTTAAACATTTTACTTTGTTTTTTGATCGGTTGGTGTACTGTTCTAATTAAAGGATTGTTTGCTTGTATGATTGAACCTGGATGTGTGTTGTTGTGTGGTGCCGATCGAGCGCAGACGGTGACGTGACCGTGGGTGATCCGTTTTATTTCGAGGAGCAGTAGGACCAGCAGCAGCTTCCCTTCACCGAAGGCAAGTATAACATGGGTTTCCCTTGTACACCTATTCACTTAATTAATTACGCATCTGCATGCGTCTAATTTTGATAACCCTAAGGATTTACTAGCTACTTGATTATATTTTTATGACACCTATGGGTAGATTGCATATGGGTAGCTTTGCTAGTGCTCTAAATTAATTGAGACTTCACTACTCTTCTGACTTTATTAAATATGACGACCAATGTTGGGAAAAAGGGCTATGGTGCAATTGACTTCGGTCAGGTTGACCTAGACCATCCGTAAGGACTTCTCTGTAAGCGACTATCCGGGACTTACAGTGCAACCGTGACGGTTATATGACTCTAACTTTAGCTCAGTAGTAGGATCTCATCTAGCTGGTTAGAGGTTACCCGAAAGGGCGCAAGTGGGGCTTGCCACTTTGGGTATAGAACTGCTTCTGTTCCTATGTGTATAGCCGTGATGGAAATGTGCCATAGGAAAGGGGGTCCTCTATATCTGCCTGCCGAGGAAACCTCGCAGCCCTAACTGGTTAGACGAGGCCTATGAAAGCTTCATAGTGTTCCTTGCCCGCTCACCTTGGCAGTGTTAGTGGGTCTTGCAAACCCCGGGCATATGGGTAACACGATTTACGGGAAAAGTGCACACCTTTGTGCAGAGTTTGATTAAATTGGTATACTAGCCGTGCTCTCGGACAGGAGCGGCCTTGGACCCTTACGGAATAGTTGGGTGTGGATGGTTATGGAGAAATGACTTATAAAAATATGACGCATTGATCGTGAAGATTAATGTGGTTTAACCGTGATGGTGATGTGTTAGCCGTGAAGGTTAACGGTGTTATTATCATGTACTCATGTGGGCTAATCGGGAGTTTAAGCATAATTTATGATTAAATAGGATTAAAACATTGACCAATTAAAATGCTAACTGCAGTAGCAAGTGTCTGACCTTTTTGAGCTGCATAAAATTCTATGTTATGCTTGCGGAGTACGAGATGTACTCACGCTTGTCTCTATATTTCTTTTTGGACAAAATCCTGGATGGGTAACAGATGACAACTACTATGAAGAATTCCCGGAGGACTTCTAGGTTGGCGATCCACCAGTCGGTCGTCCCTGTGTTGGAACTACCAAGCTTTAGTTTGATATGAGTTTTATTTCGGCTTGTGCCAGACTTTGATGTTCGTGTTGTAATAAACGTTATGTAAGACACTTATGATGATACTCTTGTAATTTGTCGACTTGTGTGCGCGACTATTCCTAGGGCGCACATGAGGTTTATTGTACTCAAATTTATCCTTAAATTTGAGTGTGACACAATTTTAGACCACTTTAGGTTACTTGTGTGGTCTAAAGTTTTTATAAGATGATTTAAATTTTAGACAACATTTTAGACCTCTTGTTTGGAGTCTCAAGAGTTAAAGTGTATAAAATTTAGTGGCCAAACTTCAGACCGCGAGAGCCTTACAAGTTACTACAAAATAGTTTAGTTATGGCCGGCTCTAGATTTTCGATTAGTGCTTCCCTACCACTACTAGAAAACTAACGTCGGTGATGGGCAAATTAATGTGATATATTGCATGCGCATGGTAAATAGAACCAATTAATTAAATCACAAATCATATCTCTTTCAGTTAGTGGAAATATTAACCACAAAACGATCATGCTTTGGACACTGACCAAATTTTGATGCGACACGATTCTGGTGTCACATGCACCTCAGCACACACTTCCAAATCACAAGCTACGGGCGGCTGGCTGATTAGGACAGTTCAGGTGCTCAAAGTCCGTACCATAATAAGGCCAATTCAGTTGATGCCTTTTTTGTGAATGATGCATGTCAAAAACTCAGGATTAAAATATTAACAACTTTTAGTTAGTTCTTTCTTAACCACACGTTTTTTAATATACAAGTTTCACAAATATGGCATATGTGAAAAGCGATTTAGAAACTAATAATCACAACAACAGAAAACATGAGTTAAATTGAAAATCAAGTGGTACTACTACCTACAAATAAAAGGAAAAAACGTCAATTTTAGACTAAATTTCGGCTCGATCTACTCTCCAAATCATTTCAGTTGGTTCAATCTAAGCTAATCTCACTCTTCTAAGATTTTTGTTTTCTTGCAAGTTGAATCTTAGTAATTATTTTGCAGAGCAAGTAAGATAGTTATAAATTTTCACACTAATACTTATTCATAGGTTTTTTTTTGAGGAAAATTATGCATAGGTTAGAAGCTTCCATTCCAATACTAAATTAACCCCAGTATACCAAAATTGATGAAAAATTGTAGTGACCAGAAATTCTTTAAGCATTTTTCTAAGATAATATCCTCTGTCACCGTATAAAATTAGAACTCAAAACTCAATTCGTATGAAGAGAACCAAAATATGATAATTTTTATTAGAGGAATTAGATTGGACCAATATAACTGGGGAGAGAAAATTACCTGACATTTTACTCAAGGGTCAAACATATAGAACAAGGTGGATTCTTGGGTAGTATTGTACACTTCACTGAAAATTGAAAAAAGTTGGAGCTTTATGGTTTTGGAAGATGGCATAGAACTGATTTCAGATCAGGAATAATAAAATCTCAAGAACTCTTGCAGCTCATGAAAATAAACCCTATCTACCACACGAATTAGTAGAGAGCAAGTGGAAAAGGGAAGACTGAGTTCAAGAACATAGTCTTGCCGACTTCAGTTTTTGCTCCAGGTGCCAAGATTAGACAGTCAACCATGGCGGCCCTCTATTATTCAGTTTATCTAAAAGATCACATGATGATATGTCCTGCCCTATATATAGCTGATTGTCCACTCATAAAGGGTACTCAAGGACAGACCACAGAATCTGATGACCTATAATTGCTGAACCGCCAAGTTAACTTTTGTGAGAGTATGGTCGGTTATATATGATGGAAAATTAATTGAATGAATCAAGGCTAATAAATAATTTAATTTCATAAAATTTCAGAAAGATAGTGGCGGTTACAACAAACACGACTAGAGAGTCTATAAAACATGTCGACATTTCTTAGCACACAACAAAATACCATCATACAATGTGTGAAAACTAATAAACATATATAATATAAATAGACGTGTGGAGGTGCTTCTAAAACATTTCATAAAAGTTGCCTTTAAGCAGATCTTGTCTATAGCCTTTATATTATTATTATTATTATTATTATTATTATTATTATTATTATTATTATTATTATTATTATTATTATTATTATTATTATTATTATTATTATTATTATTATTATTATTACTACTACTACTACTACTACTACTACTACTACTATTACTATTACTATTATTATTATTATTATTATTATTATTATTATTATTATTATTATTATTATTATTATTACTATTATTATTACTATTATTATTACTATTATTATTACTATTACTATTATTATTATTATTACTATTATTATTATTACTACTACTACTATTATTATTATTACTACTACTACTACTACTACAAAAATAATTTCACAATTACTGGCTGCTGATAGCCAGCATAAACTCATCACAAAATAAATAAATCTTATTCTTTGCGTGGTATTTGTTTCTAAATGTTCAAATGGCATGCATCTTGCATGTAATACAGACATAATAAGTCTTGGATTTTTTTATATGAGAATGTTCTCTTTTCTCATCGTAGAAAAAACAGAAAGAAAAAAGTTTATAGAAAAATAATAGAGTAACCGCCAATTTTACTTATAAATGAATGCATTGTGGTGCGCTAGCTATGCTCAGTTGCTCAGCAATGCACAAACTCCATTTGGAAACTATCAGTTGGGATCTTTTCTATTGATTTGATTACATATGTACGATGCCCTATTAATTTTCAAGCTGATTAGATTACATTATTTCAAAGACCACAAATGGAAAGGTCTCTATAGCTAGCTCGTACTTCCTCCGTCCATTTGAACTTTGTTTTTAGAGTCAAAACATCTTATGTTTAATCAAATTATATAATAAATAATGACATTATGATACAAAATAAATATTATTAGATTCTTTATTGATTATATTTTTATAGTAATACCTATTTGATGTTATAAATCTTTGTAATTCTTTCTATAATTTTGGTGAAATTTAAGATATTTTATTTTTTTTAAAAATAAAATGACTTATTATTATTTGGGACCGAAGGAATACGTCATAACACACACAGAGATCAAGTGCATTGCATATCAACGTACTGATACTATACAATAATAGATATCTGATTACCTTTTGATCTTCAGCGTTCAGTGGAGTTCGATCTGAGAACAAAATATATTAATTAGTGGAGCTAATTTATGTGGTTCATGCCATAGTTGCTCAAAAATTGCATACACGTGTCAGCCAAGTTCTGGTAGTACATTGCACAGTATAAGCGTGGTCGCCATTTGACACTTAGCTAGGAATGGAATAATTCTCCGGGATGACGCCTTTCAAATCATCCGCTAGAAAAGCACGCCGATTATATAGTGAGCAGAGCACAAAAGGTCCACCTCCGACGGTTAGCAGCATCCCACAAAATCACCGAAAAGAATAAAAAAACTAATAAGTGACGCACATGCTTAATGCTAAAATTAGTTAAAGCTAGCTTAAAGGGATGATCTAATGTGTGCAATGGGCGATCAGTATGTCATGTCGGCTAGCTAAAGCCTGCATGCAAGGCATAGCTAGGAGAGCGAAACCTGGCAATTGGTTGCCAATTTGGACGGCCTGCAGAGTTTTGTGTTGCTGTGATTGAGAGACAGTGATCTCTAAGCTGGCCTGGCACGTTGGCACTTGGCAAGTGTTCGCATCCAATCAGTTAACTCTTGTAGCAGTTTGTGGACCATGCACTTTTGACCATGCATCATTTTCCACTTATTTCTGGACAAGAACTTGCATTGCCACCGTAGCATACAGTTTTTGTCCTATGTATTCTCTAACCAGGATATTTCTTATTATAGCAATAGTTAATTAAAATTTGGTGATCCACTGTTAACTGGTAAATACATTGAAATGGTGATGTTTTTATGCAATAAATGATGCTAGCTATGAGTGTTATTATATACCATAATTTATCAACTCTCATCTTGTTTCTTCATGCATATATGAATTTAGTAGACTTCCCTAACAAAATATTGAAAGAAAAGGCATGGTTATATCCCTACTAAGAAAGAAAATTATTTTAAACCTAGAAAGTAAAAGAGAGAGAGAGAGAAATATTTTCAACCATAGACTTTTTTTAAATCTCTATAGACCCTACAGAAACAGATACAATAGCATATGGATGGGTGACAAGTAGTAGCAAGAGTATTTTACAGAAATATATACAATTGCCAGCTTAAACCTACAGCATTTTTGTTATAATTTACTGGCTTATTATACTATTGATGATGATGAAGATGAAGAAAAGAGAAATTAATTTACAGAATACCACCATATGTGTCAGTGACAAGTTTGGGGTTGAGCCCATATATGGAAACTGTACACACCAATTAAGTTTTTCCACTCCTTTTGCTGCAGGGTATTTTAATTTATTTTAGGAAATATAACATTACCTGGCGATGCCAAGATTATTCACGCATTGCAATTGAACATCCAGCATGCATATACGATCCACATTCATTCATCATACGCTAAAAAAAAAATATCTACAGCACGCGAAGAGTTAAACGTACATACCATGCATGAAAATGTTTTTCTCATTCATAATGGAATTCAGAATGACAACATTAATTGTGTTGTCTATCTATATAACATATCGATATTGGCTGTCAATGTTTAAGTTTGAATTTGGAAAAACATGTATAATATTCATGGCCACGAAGTATTTTATAAACCAGTACAGAATAATATAATGTGCTGTTTATTGTTGATGTTTTTGGAAGTAGCAAGCCAAACAAAATTGTTCTATATTTTAATAATAAGCCAGCCAGCCCCACCCCCAATCACGGCAGCTGATGAACCCTATTGCGTGCTATCAATCTGAACACGATTAAGCTAAGTGCTTACCAATCCAAGCACACAACAAAGACGTAATTTAAGAAGGCAAGCAAGCTGATGCAAGTTCAAATAAGTAACCTGCTAAAATCTAGTTAAATTATGGAAAGTTTCTTGGCACCAACGCAGCAGCAAACCCAATCAGGTAGTAATCAAGTGGTTATTTTGCTTGTACATGTGACAGCAGGATCAGAAGTAGTGGTATGCGCTCTATATATATAGCTCCATGCATACTGTATGCATGCAATTTTTTTTCTTACTGCACACTCATTGTCACAGACTCACAGGAGATCCTCGAGGAAATAAAAATGGTGAATATTTGCCAACGACATCAATATCGAACCCATTACAACGAAGGGACTTTGCTTCGTCCCTTAACTCTAAATATACAGACTCAAAGGATTGCATACATATATTTTTTTGAGACCACGCCAGGGCGTATTTTTCATTAAGTAGAGAGAGTCTAAACAGCAGGTAACACACATGGTTACCAACAGCACCAACAGAACAACACAAACCGAGACTGGAAACCGAAGAAAAAAACTAAGTAGCTAGCTGCGGATTGCATACATATATATTCATTTATTCATCTCGTAGTAAGGTCGTCCATACAAATCACGTACTAGCAACAGAGGAAATTATTAACTCGATCTCCTATAAGTATACATCATATACATGTGTAGAGCTAGCTAGCTAGCAGCTCGCATGCATGTCATTTAATTTATGTATATAATATGGTAGAAGGCGAGCTAATTAACCGTGGTGTCCGATGCCGGGGCTCGGAACCGATCCCTCCACGACCTGGATGGTCCACCTACGATCAGCGGTGGCGATCTCGGCCTCAGGAGTTCTTGACGAAGCCATGAACACTCGGTGCATATCTTGGGAGATCGACGATGAAGAAGCACTACCAGTGCTGCTACCACTGCTGTCCTCGGCATAGACATCACTTGGCATCATCCTTGCGTGCACGAGAGACGACTGTGCTGATGCCAACAGAAGCAAGGAGAGGATCACAACAATGGCTGCGTGTGAGGTAGCCATATGGGTAATAATTTTAAGATCACAAGTTAATATGAAGTGATCAATATTATTTAGGCTAGTTGGTAGAGGCTACAAGGGAGCGTGTTGGCTGTTTCTGAGAGATGGGAGGTTATGTATGAGCTGGTGAAGGAACTATGAGCTTGGATGCAATGAGAATGTGAGCAACGGAGCCATGTATTTATAGATTGAGGACGGAAGGGCCGGCGGTGGCCAGCAAGTGTGTGTGTTGCGTGGCGGTGACAAGCTTTGTGTGGCTTGGTCAAAATTAGTGGAGTTCACATCACCGTTACATTCGCCCTATAAAGTTGTCCTAAGTGTACTATTTTTTAAAAAAAAACAAAGGAAGTGTACTATTCTGAGCACTACTCTGTTACTTATTTGCCTCTTTAGTTTTCGGCCAAAGATTTTTGTGAGAGTGCTGCTGGCTCGAGCTACCACAACACGCCACGTGGAAGCTTCGTGCGCCCTAGCAACGCTCAGCCAATGCCGCGTGTGCAATATATTATTGCAACTCGTGCTTCCTCTACTTTTTTTGGGGCCATATTCATATTTAGCAAGCCTGTTGTGAACAATAACTGAGGCAAAAAAAATAATAAATAGTATTTGCGCTACAAATAGCAGATAGAAATATCACTGCTACACAAACAATTTTTTTAGGACGCCTACTTTTTTTACACACAATTGACATAAGAAACAATTCTTATAAATATCCAAGTGAAGGCTTTAGTTTAATTTTGGTAACTGAGTGGACTAATGCTTATGCATGAAGCATTGACGACAATAAGACACAAGTGCTGAACATGGTGATGTTGAAGAGATGAGATGATGGATGGATGAGACAAATGAGTGGAAGCCCAAAGGCAAAGGCCGACAACGGTATGTAGCGAATTGAATGGTTGTGTTTAGAATAGATAGTCATACTATAAAAGTCTAATTTTTTGGATAACACAGTTGTCTAAGTGCCACTAGGTGAGGTCTAACAATGCACATGTGTTAGGTCGAGTGCCGCGGTGAGGAAGCAAGTGCAAACCGTTACAAAATATTTTGAAAATACTAAATCATTGCTAAAGGTGCATGGGAATCCATTTAAAATTAGCGCATTTGAAAAAGGTTTGAGATATGCGCTTGGTGGAGTATTTTGATACTCATTAGAACTCTCCAGCGTGGGTCACTAGAGAGTAAAGTTGTCCTGACTGGGTGAAAGCCCTAGTTTGGTTTTGATAATTTAATGACAACTACTGGACTAATGCTTTCAATAGAGATAATTGAGCTAGATCCACAAAATGGGCTCTGGAAAGGTGGGAACCATGGTGAAGATGGTTGGGGGGGGGAGGTTACACCCTTTCAACACCCCCTCTTTGCAATCTTCTGTCCATGCATTTAGTGTATTTTGTTTTTCATTCAGGTAAAGTACCACTTAGCCAAGAAGCGAAATGGTGAAGATGCCCAAGGCCCAGAACTAGGAGGCAATGATTGTGCAGCTTGCACGCATGAGCAACGATGCACACTTCTCTGTTCCTAACCTTGACAACCCTAATTTCACCACTCTTAATCCTAAGTTTGCCATTCGATGTAATTGTTTGTCGTTTGCAGGTGGTCCTCCAGATTTTTGTCATGGTGAAAGGAGGAATGACAAAGGGAGGCTAATTGGATAGTGCCAGGCAATGATTGAAACACCGACCGAGGGAGCGAAGGAAGGGCCCACTAAGAATGGTCACCTCTTGGTGTCAGAAGAAGCCTAGGCATAGATTGAGAGTGGCGGTAACAGGGAGAGGTGGATGCCACTAATCTTGGCTGTCATAGGGTAGTCAAAATATGCCTAGGATCTAGGGCAGGTATAAGGGTATTTTGGTATTGTATAAGCCTACATGAGTTTATAAATACCCAAGGCAAGGGTCATCATAAAGGATGATGAATAATGAAATTGAGAATCATGTGACTCACTTTGCTATTTGCCCTTTGCCTCCATTGCATTGTGTTCACTTTGAGGGCTTTTAGTTTGGCGACTACGGTAGTTTGGAGGCTAATAAGGCCTAGAACAACATTGGCACTCACTGTGGTTGTTGCTTGAGCTTGTCATGGCCCCAAAGAAAGGAGCAGAAGGAGGGAGCGACACGACCAAAACATCATAGGCAACAGAAGCTAAGAGGCCGTCATAGCAAGGCAGCCACCCACAAATGCAGCAATCCTCCCTAGTGAGCCCAACCCACTATTAACCGAACTAACAACACCTCAAGCCCCGATTGATGAAGCAACACCACTAGGAGTATGAAAAGACACCCTAAAAGTGTACATGGAAGATCCAGGGCATCAAGAGGGTGAAAGCAAGGACTATGAAATACAACAACAAGCTAAGGCATAGGAGGCCAGACAAATACTACTCAAAATCCAAATATTGGAGTAACAACTTTTGCAGCATGCATCACTAGAAACAGAGCTGATCAAGTATGAAACTCAATAGTACAAGCTAAATAGTTGTGAAACAAACTTAATAGAGAAATTTAGAATTGAAAAGAGCAAATGATGAAGATGCCGAACAAGACTACGATAGTTCTCCTTGGGCATATCCCCATTAATGAGGAAAAAATCTAGTGAGATATGATCAAACTTCACTGCTATCAAGAGAGTTGCAACAACATCCTTGGCCATAGAATTACAAGCCTCCTAGACTCTGGCACATGTAGACCAAGGCTAAACATCACTGCTATCAAGAGAGTTTCACCTATCAACGAACAGTCCAACCCCCTGATAATTCCTAGCTAGCTATGAGGTGGCATTTGTCAGAGAGTTGAAACTATGAAAGCATTATTTGTTCATCAGCTGTCACTGATTGTGTGTCTCTAGTGGACTCAAGAACATGAAAGAACTCAAAGATCATGCGGGGACCATAGAGGTTTATGCTAGTTTGGGCTATTGGGGCCCTACATCTAGTAGTTTAAGTACCTTTGTATTCAAGAGCACCCATATTGGGGGGCTTGCTGCTGATGGTAATTAACTCTAATTTGTAACCATCAATTAACCCAGGAAGAGATTTGAAACAATGTATAAAGTAGGGTTATAGAGGATTATTCTAATGAGTTCCATGAGTTGTGTTGTTCTCACTTGTCTTGCAGGATATTCAATATTTTACCATATAAAAGTATCTCAAGTAAAGAATCTAAGCATACCATTGCGAAGAGCTCGTCAAGATGATTGAGATGGATATATCATTTGCTATATTTGGAGCACTAGAGAGAAAGTCCTCAGTGGATATGACTCAAAAGACTCTAGACGACCCTAGAACCATCATCATCACAAGACCAGGGACTAAACTGACAAGATTTCATAGCTCTGTGAAATAATATTTTCTAGAGATTTATCCAAAAGATGGGAACAGAAAGAATCTATCTACAACATGACACATTGCACAAACGGGTTGGAAAGTGACATTAGAAGGATGTGGAGGACACTAGAAGACACACGAATGAAGCAAAAGACCGGTGGCTGCCAATTGAGGCCGACTAGCCTCACATGCTAGGCCGGCCGGCCGGCCTGCCCCCTTCCAAATGGGCTCTCCTTTGCGTGATGGCCTCCAACAGACCTCTACGACACATCTTGACCATTGTTTCATGTCGGTTTGTTCTGAGAGATGCGGTTCATCCCACCGAACTATATAAACAAAGGCAGAACCCCCTAGAGGCATCAATCATTCAATCAATCAATCTCATATCTCATATCCATTATTCAGTTCAAAGGTGTCCCTCGAAAGGATAACCTAGAGCTCCTCCAACTAGGGAATAGCTAGAACATAAGAATAGGAATTAGAGGAGTCAAGCAACGCTTGGATTCTGGATCTAGTCGCGAGGAGGCTAGGTAAAGCCTTGTACTTCTCTCTTGTATTCAACATTATTAATATATTTGTGTTATTATCTTCTAGTTCATTGTGTTTATCTTCTAGTTCATCTTTTGTTCTTCTAGTTCATCATCTAGATTGTCTAATTCATCATGTTCTTATCTAGTTTGTCTAATTCATCTAGTTCATTATTTAGTTCATATTTTCCTCTAGTTCCTATTCTAGTTCATGTGTGAGTCAAATACTTGATATGACTTGTTATAATTTTATGTTCATAATTATAATGTTTGTGGCCTACATTGATTATATGTTTAGTATAGTTGGAGTAGTTTTGTGTTTATGCTCTTGTTCGTATAGCGATCATCCTGATGATCAAGGGGTGGTGGTAGATATTGTGTAAGCATGGTGCTTATACATTGTTTATCTGCAAATACCCCATATATTTTGGGCCATGTGGTAGATCGTGAAGGTGACTATTATAGCTTTGTTGAGTCCTCTATAGTCTACTCCCCGAATATAGGATATGTAAGGCTTAAGTTTAATTTGGGGATATCTTGCTCTGTTCTTGACCCACCTTAACAATGTCTCCTGAGTATAAATGTGAGATTATTTGACCATGATTGCTAAATATAATTGCACTAATCAATATAGCTCAATGACCTATAGTTAGAATAACCTTAGGAGTTAGTCTCTATTTTCTAGTTCTTTCTAGAGTCATGCCTAGGTAGGAAAATGCTCGGTGGAACCCCTTTTAGGATTATCTTGATCTGTTATTACTTATCTTTATTTATGATATGATTGATCCTTGTTTTGAGTATTGATCTAGTGGAACTCTTAGACCTATAGTTAGAATAACCTTAGGAGTTAGTCTCTATTTTCTAGTTCTTTCTAGAGTCATGCCTAGGTAGGAAAATGCTCGGTGGAACCCCTTTTAGGATTATCTTGATCTGTTATTACTTATCTTTATTTATGATATGATTGATCCTTGTTTTGAGTATTGATCTAGTGGAACTCTTATCACAAGTGTAAGCTTTAGCTTTTATTATTTATACCTCCAAGTGCCTTACCAGTGGTAAAATTATAAATAACGATACCTGGAACTTTCCTAGGTAAAATGCTACAATGGGTTTATTTTATCTATGCTCTTACAAATAATCTTTATTCATTTTCTATAGTGCTATGATCATAAGTAAATGGTGTTGTGTTGAGGATGACAACTTAGCTTAAGCAACGCTAAGAGATGTCCCGAACATTTCTAATACCTTTGCTAGGAAATGGTTTGACCATCCTATTTGTAATCATGTTAGAGATGTCAACAAGCATTTCTGGCACCGTTTCTAGGGATAGATTTAAAACTCTATTTGTAGTAGTGACACTAAGAAATTTCAACACTTACAAAAGAGTATAAGAGTAAGATTTGGTAGGGGATCGGTTGGTGCTGATCCTTAGTTGTTGGCGTGAGATTTCTTCCTTGTCAAAGAGGTGAAGATGATGGAAAGGGTAGAGGAGCTCTTGATACTCCTCTAGGGTGGCTCTAGTCTTAGTACAGAGCTTGAGCTATTCAGTAAGGACCCGAATGATCTATCTGAGATTGCACTATTCTTGTCCTCTCCCTTTGTAGGATCTAACCTCCCCTTATATACTGAGGTAGGTTGGGTACATAGCGGTTTGGGAGAGTTTAGCCTATGGTCTACATGTGCTAGAGTCTAGGAGGGTCTTGTAGCGGCATGAATAGACCTTGGTGTAGTTGTGGAGCCGAAGAAGCACTAGACATCATTTGGCAACTGTGTTCTGACATGGTGAGTTTTAGGCTTTGTCTTCTTGGACTAGCCTGCACTAGGTGCGCCTTCTAGAAGCTTTTTAGCAGTGAAGGCATTCGACCTTAGGGACTGACAAGCGGTCATAGAAGCCCTCGAGCCCCGGAAGCCAACCGAGGGGCTTGTCCCCTTGTGTCATGTCCCATGCATGACCTTGTCTAAGGAGTGGTTGACATCATCGTGCCTACTGGGTAGTGCTAGGGAGCCCTTGAGCTATGGATGCTCAAGGTGCTTGTCTCCAACCCGGGCCTTGGCTAGCACTGAAAGGCCAGGAGGACAAGGATAAGGTTTAGACGCACATTGATCGGGATCCTGAGGCTTGAGCGAGCCCCTGAGCCTTAAATAGAGTTAGAGGGCATGCTCAGACCTGACCCAATCCTTAGCTGAAAGGTGTGTGTGAGCGCACCTAAGGGGTGTGCCCCCGTGTTCCCCTGGGAGATCCTAGAGCGATCGGTCGAGGGGTCTCTTGGTTGGGAACACTTGACCTCAAGGCTTAACATACTCCTATGATAGGATCTCATCAGCAGTATCATCCATGATTAGGATCTCATCTGCAGTATCATCCACTGGAGGTGACACCTAGCCATTGGAGGCCAAAGGTATCATCCATGATTGGTAAATCTCTTTAAAGCCCCTTTTGATCCAATCCTAAAATCAGATCAAGACAAAGTTCTTGGCAACATTATAGGGTTATCAGTTAGAGACTAAAACAACACGAGACCTAATGAACTATGTGTAGCGAGATGACAAGCCCTTATCCGACTACACAAAAAGATTCATCCGGCTCAAGGCACAAGCACCAAACATTCAACAGTCATAGCAGTGACCATCGAAGGTTTAGTCACTAGTCAGTGTGCATCATTTCTTGCTAGGTCACCACCAAACAATGTAGTAAGCAAATTGTTTCAAATCATGAACCAATATGCCAGATTAGGTGAGAAAGGCTATGTGGAATTTGACTAGACAGGCCACCAAGGCGCCTAGACCGACTCAACCGCAACCCCAACAGAACATGATACCATTTTGCACCACAAACAAACTTGCAAGAAGAGACAAATCACCCCAATTGAGAAGAAGCCCCAACTCAATTCAACAATTCAGAAATGCACAACCACTACTATAGAAATGATTTTAGGTGATAGTGCCCAAACATTAATGGAGGTGGGCATAAAATTCAACCGCCTCGAAAAATGTTGGGCTATTAATGGAGGTGGTACATTTATTTACCGATGCAGTAATGTTTGCCCGCCTTGTAAAACCGATTAATGGAGGTAGTAAAAATTAAGGTGTCCATCTCCGTAAATCTATTTTTTAAGACGGCTAACGATAAGGCCGACCTCGAAAAAAGGTAGGCCCTGGTCGGAGCCCAAGCAGCCTATCTCGGCCCGATATGACGGTCTATATATATATATGTATATATATATATATATACACACACACACACACACACACACACTCTTCCTCTCCCTCCTCCGGCGCACTACTCTGGTCCCCTTTCCTCCGTTGCTGCTCGTAGGGGCTGTTGACGGTCCTTAAGTACCAAATATAATCATCAAATAAATAAAGAAAAGGATCCAAATGCAACCAACACCCAGACTTAGGGTTTTATCTGACAGAATTCCACGAGTTTTGGTGTTTGTCTATTTCTGCAGGGGGTTATCAGGAAATATGGAGGAAAGGCCCACATGTCGGGATTACATAGAGATATCAACGCATCGCGCAATTTTCTACCATCTAGAAGACTCCAGAAGCCACGGGAAGAAAGCAGAGGCCGAAAGTGGCCAGGCCCAGGGCGTCCGCCCACTTTCCCTGGGCGCCCGCTCTGTCCTGGACTCCGTTCGGGACTCTCTTCACACACGACGTTCCACCGACCTAAAGGATCAAGGATAACGTAGTACCACATCGCCTACCGACCCAAAAACGCATAGAGGAGGAGGACTATATAAGGAGACCCCCCTGGCCCCTGGAGGAGACAAGAAGTTATCATAGAGATTGAGGGGTGCCCTCGAAGGAAAACCTCTTCTCTAAATAATATTTCTTTTTAGGCTTAGCATCCAATGTAAAATAGAAATAGATCTTCTAGTTTCTACTAGATTGAGAGAGATAGAGTGGAGGTGTAGATCGGAGGAAGGCCGGCCTGTCGGTGTCTACTCCGAGTTGTACCTACGGGATCAAGTCTCCTAACCCGAGGCATGCTTCTAAGATTCTTCAGTAATTCGACTTCTAATTCTAGTAATTTCTTGTTTTATTGTTCTTTGGTTTATGAGTTTACTTTAATCCTCTTCCGGTTGAGCATTAGAGTAATCATTGCTAGCGTAAACGTGGTGTTTAGGCTAGGGTACTCAAAGATATCCCCTGACTAGCTGGACCGTGGTAGTAGCGAGGAACGTGACATTTCCGAGTTACCTTTGTATCCCATATCTTGTTAGCAGGATGGGTAGGGTTTATAGGTGCGGGTCGGACATCCTTTGTGGTGTCTAGATTCCATAAGCTTCCCCAATAGAACCGTAGATCATCCTTACCAAGGTTAGAACGAGACTACAATTGCACTCTTCTCTATACATCGCTCACATCGAGAAACATTCTTTGTAGCCTAAAGGGATAGTAGCAATTGATTTGGTTAGTCAGATGCACCCTTTCTCCCAGTGGTAAAAATATAAATACGATAACTCTGGACAACCTCCCCGGTGAAATGCTCACCGATATCCGTGTGCTTGCGGATCATTTCCTTATTGCGTTACCAAATATCAACATGCATTTCTGGCGCCGTTGCCGGAGAGAAAGACGGTTTGTTGAGATAACTTTGAGTCTTGCTATTATCTTGTATTATACTTTTATACTTTTATTCTTTTATCTTTTTATTTTTATCTTTATGGATAACTTAAATTCCATACCTATAATTGAATTCTTTGCACCTTCGGAGACCAGCCATAGACCATGGGAGTCAACAAGTCCTGCCCCTAATTATGATCTGTGTCCAGAGTTGATTGCAATAGGTCAAAACCAACCCTTTTCTATAGCTGAGGTCCTATCTTTTAATCAAGAAGATAATGCACTTTTAGCTACACCTAGGGAATCTGTTAATCTTTCTATAAATTCTAGTTCAGACCTAGCCCTACAAGACCATGTTTTTTCTCGATATTTTCACATTGGTCTTAATTATATAACCATTGGTAGAGTCTTTCTTTCTTTATCTATTAGTAAAGTAAGGTATGTCTTCATTCGTGGACATCCTTCTTGTACTAGTCTTCATAGAAAAATCTTAGAGATAGAGAAGGAATCATCTCCCAGACGAGGAAAGGAAGTTTCAATAGCCAATTTCCAAACATTTCAATCCCATGATTCGGCTATCCATCCCATCCTTGAGCTTAATAGTTTCTACTATGCTCTTTCTCTTGAACCTCCTGATAGTCCTATGAATCTCTGTAGACATCCCATGCATAAGAAGGAGGATCCAGAAGAACAATATCAATGGCTAGAGGGCATTAAAAATCCATGTGCTATCACCATTGAATGGATAGATAAAACAAATTTGAGAGACAATCCTAGAGGAATTTTAAGCATTCATGAAGAATCATCCTTGGAGTTTGAGAATGAGAGAAACAACAGTGAGCATGGAAGTTATTTCATAAATACCTCACCAAGTCCTTGCTCATATAAAACATCTCCTCAATCAATTGGTCTCTCCAACGTCACCATATTTGAGATCTCCAACCCCCTCTTCCTTTCTATTTATAAAAACATTAAAAGGGCGGTTGTCGATGCATATGTCTATAATAAATATTGTAGATCTCGTTGAGTTGATCTTGATATAGGTAGGTGTTGGAGGGGAAACCACTTCACCAACATAACTTGATGGTTTCCCAAGGATAAGCTTAGCATCCTTAAACAAGCACTTATCAGATCGTAACATGAACTTCTAATTATTTGCAACATTGCCTTGTGTATTGAGCATATTGAGATAATTGTAGAAATATTCCTTCAGGTATTCTTGCCACTAACCTTTCCAGGATTGGAGCAAGAAGATTAGATGAATGACAAGCACAAGGTATGTCCAACTAATCATCATGCAACATTGAATTAAATTCATCCAATCTTGAATTTTGCAAAATTCAAGCTTGGGGGAGTACTTCACATGAAAACATCCCTTGCCAAGTTGCTATGTTGGTTGTCCTTACCTTTGAGACATGCTCAATTGATTAAATACTAATCACACTACTTCATCTCCACTTGAGTAGATCTCTATAAATGCCATCACGCTACGTTTGTTTATCCTAGTAAGTGTTAGTTTGGAAGTACTGCACATACTTCTATTGGCTTTTAAATTAAGCGTGGTGCTTAGGTTAAATAGCCTTCCTTAATCTGATTAGACATGGAGTCTAGTTCGGTTATTGAACTAAAAACTGCTTGTGTAGACATTGGTATATTTTGTCGGACTAACCCCTGCAGGAAAACTTTCAATATCAACCTGGGAAGTCCTGAGATACAAACTCATTGGAGATAAAGGAGACACATGAAGTTTAACAATTTGCACAAGAAAGACATAGCTCATTCATCATAAAGAGATGATCCATGGAGGGTGACACAAACACGATGCACAACCGCTAAGAAAGGAATGCTTCCACAAGGTGGTACTATACCATCACTCTTCAAGTAAGGTAACATCTTAAGGTACTTGACTATCACTTTTATAAGCTTCTCCTTGGTTCTAGCATTCACATAAATAAAGAGACAAACATGTATGATTTATAACTCCAAATTAACAAACTCAACTGATTCAGCATGTTTAGTCCTTTAATCTTTGTTTATGGTACTACCTTCGTGATCCCACACTCCTAATCATATAAGCTAAAGTGTTGCACATTTAATCTTTGGAAGATATGAACAAAACATAAATATAGATAGATTATCTTCCCATTGGGTTGAGCAATCTGAACTGACAAATGTTTCAAATACTACACTCATGATCTTATTATCCATCAACTTTGTCTTGCTCACTATGCTTAAGGTTAGAGAAGAACAAATACACTTTTGGCTCTGTTGGTGTTTTCCACCAACAGGGCCCATGCACTTGATCTCTGCCTTGTCTGTATGAACAGGTACACTTCAAGCAAAACATGGAGGACTTTTACAACTCCTAGATTCCACCAAATGAAGAACCGGGATCTACGAGCACAAACACAATGGAGATCGGACACTTAGTTTCCGAAAGGAAATATTGAAGAACCTCTGTGTCCGAGTTGGTACCTTGCACGCTCCAGCAAACTTCGTGGTGATAGAGACTGGTACTGAGGAGAGGGCACCCATCATCTTAGGGAGGCCATTCCTAAACACCAGAGCTATCATCTACGCTAATGCTACCAAGATCAGTCTCTACATCAAGGGGAAGAAGGAGACTTTCCTTCAAGAACAAGACTACACAAACTTCAGAGCAATCCCGACATGAACCAAGGAAGAGGACTAACAGGAGGAACAGGAACAAGCAAATGTGGACTGAGTCAGCTAAGATGGTCACTGCAGCTCAAGGAGGTCAAGATCGTCGACTCAAGTCACCTTTCTTGATCTAGAAGGACGACATTGGTGTTTCAAGCATCGAATGCACAATCAATGGATACTCTTTTCAGAAGACACTCTACGACACCGGATCTGACGACAACATAATGACCGCAGTCACTTATCAGCTGCTGCATGGAACCATGCCCCTACAACCAAAATATATTCAGCTCCAGATGATTTTCAGGTCATTGACATGGGAGAAGACGAGTATGATCCACCCACCATCCTTGGAAGACCGTTCCTCAACACTATCAAAGCAATCATCTACATTGGAACCAGAGAAGTCCACATGTACTTCTCCTTTGAGAAGGTACGTAGCTATTTTACTGACCCTAACTATATAGTTGAAGACTCTAAGCAGGTCAGGACAAGAAGACGACGCAACCGCAACCAGAGGAGGCAAATCATCAAGAACGGATGGGTAGACTACAAAGGAGAAGTGGTAAGGTCTGAAGACATACAGCTTGAACAGAACTGTCCTAAGGAGTCTGTAGCACCGAGTTAGATGTGGAAAGAGAAGATAGTTATACACAAAGAGGAGGCGCCGCCGGAATCACCGACTACGCCATCCAGCGAATCCCAAGACGACTGAGAAAATGGAGAGTCCCGTTCGGAGGACTTAAAAACATCGAACGCCTTGCCAAGAGGTAAACTTGGTAGTTATCCTTTTCCTTTCAATTATTCAATTATAGTTTGCTTAGTTAATCAGGTTCATATCATCTTGAAAAGAAAATAAAAATGTTAAAAATAGTAAGCCCCATGTGAGTATGCTCATGGCATAAAACCCATAGGTACATTCACTGTGGTGGCATAAAATAAATATGTTTTCATATTACAATTTGATCCTGCTAAATAAATAACATTTATTGAGGAGGCTCAACTTGATAAAGGCTAGATATTTATGCTAACACTTAACCAGTTCCACAAAGCTTTGTTGTCTATTTGAGCTCCACAGAATTCATGGATTAAAAAAGACTAGCAGACGGAGGACATCCTAATCGCTGTCAGGGTGCTGCCGACTTTCAAATATACCTCCACCACCTGCTAGCTACATCAGAAGAAATTACGTCAAAATCCAGCTTGGGGGAGAGCACCTCCATTTATCCAGCTAAGTGTTTCTACTCGCGTTTATACTTTACTCAAATAATAAAAGATGCATAATCATGAAAACCCAAATAAAGATTTTGTGCTTATATATATATCTTTGCTTAGTTTGCTAAATAAATAAATAAATACAGTTTGCTATGAACCCTCATGATAAACTCTCACATGGAAATGATGAATAGTTCTCTGCCATGACTAGTTCTTAAAACTGAAATCTCTCTCTCGTTTAGGCATAACTGTTATAATTTAAACCTGCTCTAAATCTGAACTTGTGGAAAGAGTACTTGATCTAAAGTCTAAGTCGTTAATGGATATGATATGGGAAGGTTGAGCTGTTGTTTATCTGTTCGTAGAGATGCTAGAATTCTGGAGAATTTTATCTTTGAAAAATCTTTAAAATAACACATGATGAGTTCCTGTATGATGAGAGTTTAAAATCCTACCACAGCCATATATACATGCTTATTAGACTTTGAGCCACACATTTACTTTTTACTGCTTATGAGCATTGAGTGTGGTCAAGCTGTGTAGACCCTTAGGAGCTTGTCATGTGGTTAAAATCAAGATTCACTTGCACGTTCACTCATACATGCTACTTCTACTCTGGAAGTACCATCCACATATATCCACTCATTTCCATCTCCAGAACCACCCAAAAACATTCTACTCCTAATCCGGGAAAGAATGGCCAAAAATATTTCTGTTTTTCCCTGTGGAATAAATGCTCGAGTTATCTTGGTTACTACCACTTGCTATATTATTTCAGGAGATGAGTGCTCTAAAAAAAGAGAAAAAGAGGAAAAAATACGAGGAAATAAAAAGGGGCAAGTGCCCGGAACCTCGAAAGAAAAGAAAATGTGAGACGAGAGGTAAAAATGGACAAGTGTCCGACAGTATAATTAGGGGTACAAGATACCCACCTGAGAGAAAAGAAAAAGAAAATATAGAGCATCTCATTCTCCCCAAAAAGCTTCAAAGTGCAAGAAAGGTATGTATCCCCTCAAAAGAGCAAAAGTAGAATTAGATTTTCATCATTGTTATCACCATCATCACCATACACCATTCACTCGCCACACATGCACATCTTGATTTGACTTATTGGCTTGTTTCTCTGGATCCATGGTTTGACTATGCAATAAATGTCTTGTAAGTGTGTATTGGCTGTCTCCCACCTATGAGCTCCAGATATCAAAACCTTATTAGAGTAGGATGAGAGAGAAGGCAGTATCACTATGCATTATACCAAAAATACCACATACTTTGAGAGAATGCATATACCATTACTGCCTTGGTAAGGATCCAGAAATACCATAAAAGAGAGATTTGAGAGAGTCATATAAGGAATCTCTGAGTTTTATTTGAAAATCTACAAAAAACTCCAGAGCGATAGCTGATCAAGAATAAGAGACATGGCGCTTGACTTGACCGTTCTATCTTTTAACTGCTCAAGACACAAGTGACGGTTACAAGCCCCATGGTGAAACGTAAAATGAGTAAGTTTTAAGTCTTAACAGTTTGCTCAAACTCAGAGATGAAATCTTGCTTGAATGCGTGTGTACTTTTAAGGCATGAAACCACTGCAGAAACTCTTTAGTTCATCCTTGCTCAGGGACGAGCAAGAGGTAAGCTTGGGGGAGTTGTTGACGGTCCTTAAGTACCAAATATAATCATCGAATAAATAAAGAAAAGGATCCAAATGCAACCAACACCCAGACTTAGGGTTTTATCTGACAGAATTCCATGAGTTTTGGTGTTTGTCTATTTCTGCAGGGGGTTATCAGGAAATATAGAGGAAAGGCCCACATGTCGGGATTACATAGAGATATCAACGCACCGCACAATTTTCTACCATCTAGAAGACTCCAGAAGCCACGGGAAGAAAGCAGAGGCCGAAAGGGGCCAGGCCCAGGGCGCCCGCCCTCTTTCCCTGGGCGCCCGCACTGTCCTGAACTCCGTTCGGGACTCTCTTCGCACACGACGTTCCACCGACCTAAAGGATCAAGGATAACATAGTACCACATCGCCTACTGACCCAAAAACGCATAGAGGAGGAGGACTATATAAGGAGACCTCCTGGCCCCTAGAGGAGACAAGAAGTTATCATAGAGATTGAGAGGCGCCCTCGAAGGAAAACCTCTTCTCTAAATAATATTTCTTTTTAGGCTTTGCATCCAATGTAAAGTAGAAATAGATCTTCTAGTTTCTACTAGATTGAGAGAGATAGAGTGGAGGTGTAGATCGGAGGAAGGCCGGCCTGTCGGTGTCTACTCCGAGTTGTACCTACGGGATCAAGTCTCCTAACCCGAGGCTTGCTTCTAAGATTCTTCAGTAATTCGACTTCTAATTCTAGTAAGTTCTTGTTTTATTGTTCTTTGGTTTATGAGTTTACTTTAATCCTCTTCCGGTTGAGTATTAGAGTAATCATTGCTAGCGTAAACGTGGTGTTTAGGCTAGGGTACTCATAGATATCTCCTGACTAGCTGGACCGTGGTAGTAGCGAGGAACGTGACATTTCTCAGTTACCTTTGTATCCCATATCTTGTTAGCAGGATGGGTAGGGTTTATAAGTGCGGGTCGAACATCCTTTGTGGTGTCTAGATTCCGTAAGCTTCCCCAATAGAACGGTAGATCATCCTTACCAAGGTTAGAATGAGACTACAGTTGCAGTCTTCTCTATACATCGCTCACATCGAGAAACATTCTTTGTAGCCTAAAGGGATAGTAGCAATAGATTTGGTTAGTCAGATGCACCCTTTCTCCCAGTGGTAAAAATATAAATACTGTTGACACCGTTTTTGGGCACGTGTCCATGATCGGTAAAGTGTAGATCGGCAAGATAAGACAGTGGTGTTTGATCTACAGGGAGAGTTGCCGATGAAGATGGTTGCCGATGGAAGGGTGGTTGAACGTGACCAAGTCCATAGGTGATGATGTGTTTGTGCCGATGGCTATAATGAAGGAGTCTGCCGATGGTACGGAGGAGTCTCGAAGTTGCCGATCGGCTGGTGGGGATGTTCTGGTGTGTCCCGTGAGGATAGTTTTACGTTTTCCTTAGTTATTTAGATCGTTTTGTACACGGATTCTGTTCCAATTTGGAATTCGAATTCTAGTCATGTCTGGTTGTAGCTCTTTGGGCAGGGTATAAATGTAGACCCTAGGGCCTTGTAATGAGGGATCTATCAATCAATCAAACACCAGCTTTTACTCATATTCCAGCATCTACTATTTCGACGACTTCGTCATACTTTTTCCTTTTTACTACGAGTTCTTAGGAATTCGTCGACTTAAACTCGGCGCATTCTCAAGTTCCGCATGAATACCTCTTGGCCGTGACATCCAGGCGCATCGCTGTTGTCGGGACCAAAGTATTCGAGTTACCATCCTTGCCGATAGTAAGGTCAAATCGGCTGGCACGCCTTAACGATTGAATCGGGTATTAGCCCTTTGTGTTTGCAGATCAACTTTTGCACCAACACATCTTTTGGCACACCCAGTGGGACTGATTCAAGATCAAGATCAACATGTCGACTTCTGAGTTCGATCAGGAGAACGTCATCCCTGTGACGGAAGCCATCTCAAGGATGACCAGAAGCAAGCTATTGCTAAAGCCATGGAGGATTACAAGCAGCAATGCCTGAGGTTCTTCAGCATGAACAGGAGCGGCGAGGTGATCCAGAAGGATGCGTTGCCGGCGCCTCGGCAGGTTACCTTTGAAGCCAATCCTGGTAAACTTCAAGAGATGGTTGATAGTGCTATCAACCGTGCCTTGATCAACCAAGCTGGTGTGCTGTCCAATACGGTTTTCAACGCCGTGGCTAGAACTTTCAAGGAGGGACAGTTGCCACCAGATTATGTGGGCCCCTCTCATCATCAGCCAGGGTCACCAGTGGTTACAGCTCCATCGGCTGCTACAGCCGCTGCGGGCATGGAGATTCCCGTCCCTCCAAGTACGTTGGGAATTACTAATGCACAATCTACGCCGATGACGACCAATCCACAAACTTCAGATGGGCAAATTAAACTCGCTATAGATCTTTTGGCATCGGCAATGTCAGGATTGACTCCTCCTCCTAACTGGTGGGGTTATGGCATGCCTCCAGAATTAACGCCGGGCACGTCACAGGCGATTGATGTGAGAGGCAAGACTCCTATGGCATCGGCACCCCCAAGCATGCCGATGAATCAGAGTCCCCAGTATACTACAACTACTACTGCAAGACCTTACACTGGGAATTCTCAAACTCCGATGTTCCAGATGCCTAACACATCGGCGAACTCAATGCTGATGCAACAGAGGTTTGTGACTCAGCCAGGGCATGACAATTCAATGATAATGCCCAATTACCAGTCATCGGCAGGACCAATGCCGATGAATGCTAATAGTGGATGGCTTGGGCAGCAAGTTTTTCCACAAACGACCCAACAGAATCATCAGGCTACAGGGTTCCAGCAAGGTCAGATTTATCCTGGGTTTCAGAATCAGGGGATTCCCAACCAGCCAATGAATCTTGGGCACCAGGTCGGCGGACAACAGATTGGCGGGCAACAGCTTGGTGGTCCACAGATTGGGGGCCAGATGATCAACCCGATGTTTCATGCAGATCGTGCACCGCACAGACACGTGGAGGCTTACCAGCGGATGCCGGATCCACAACCACCTCATCGGCAGGATGCCGATGCTTATTGGGCCGATAAGATTGCTGAAGTAATGAGAGACCAATTTGGGATAAAACCCAAAGTCAACACTTACTCTTATCGGACACCGTATCCTCCCGCATATGATCTGATCCCACTCCCAAATCGGTACAAGGTACCGGATTTTACTAAGTTTTCTCGGCAGGATGACACGTCAACCATGGAGCACGTCAACAGGTTCATCATCCAATGCGGGGAAGCTGGTAATAGGGATGAGTTAAGGGTTTGTTTATTCTCGTCATCGTTATCCGGATTGGCTTTCACTTGGTTTATATCATTACCTCCCAACTCAGTGATTACCTGGGCCAATCTAGAGAAACAATTCCACAAGTACTTCTTTTCTGGGGTCCATGAGAAGAAGATCACCGATTTGGTCAAGCTAAGGCAACGAAATGATGAATCGGTTGAAAGTTTTGTGCAGAGGATATGGGAAGTCAAGAACAAATGCTATAGCTTGGTTCTGGATGATCGGCAGCTAGCCGATTTGGCTTTCTAGGGTTTGTTGCCACACATCAGGAACAAGTATGCGTCTCAGGAGTTTGAAAGTTTAAGTCATTTAGTGCAGAGAATTTCTGATCAAGATATCAAGCCTTTCGAGCCCAAGAGAGCATGGAACAAAAAGGTGTCGTTCGTTGATGAAGCAACAAGCTCGGACTCTGATGAAGAACTGGTCATCGGTTTGGCAGAATGGGTAAAAAATAAGAAGCCAATGTCTTGCCCTTTTGGGCACAAGGAACCAGAAAAGTTCGCGTTCGACACCGCTAAGGCCGATAGGATATTTGACTTTCTACTTCAGGAAGGTCAGATCAAGCTGTCACCTAATCATGTGATCCCATCGGCTGAAGAATTAAAGAGAATGAAATATTGCAAGTGGCACAATGCAACTTCTCATGACACTAATGAATGCAAGGTCTTCAGACAGCAGCTACAATCGGCCATAGAGTCTGGGAGGATTAAATTTGATAGTTCTAAGACCCAGAAGCCGATGAAGATTGATCAGCATCCTTTCCCAACGAACATGTTGGATGCTAAGGGAAAGGCCAAGGTCTTGACGTCGGAAGCAGCTAAAAGGAGTGCATCGGTAGATCCTCAGCACCAGATCACTACTGCCGATGCCAAAGGAAGAGGCTTGGTCCAGGAGGGAACTAACTCAGGAAGGCCTCCCCGATCTGGCATTGTGATAACTCACAGAAGGTCTCAAGAGACTTGGCAGCAACGAGAAGATCGGTACCGGCGCCAGCAAGAGGATTATCGTCGGGAAGAGGAGAGACGCCGACAAGAATGGAATCGGCATAGGGATCACTGGAATTGCCCGTTCTTTATTCACTGTTGGGAGGAAAATATCAAGCTTCTAACTATCAGAGATTGTCCTGAGTGCAACGGTTATGACCGATATGACAGGTCCGACCGATACTATCGTGGTGATAATCGGCGATTTGATGGGCCGATTAGGGAGAGAACGTCCGTCCATGATCGGCTGGGGGGCAGACTTAGCGTGCACGACAAGCTTGGCGATCGTGTTCAATATTTTCCCAGGAATCAGGAAGAACTTGAAGAAATGGCTAATGCTCGGGTTCCCAATGAGTTCATATTTTGCAGGGATGCCAATACTCATCGGGTAGAGTCAAGGGAGAATCCTCGCCCATCGGTAAGGCAGCAGCAACTTCCTCCCTGGTGTCCGGAAGGATTGACCAGGACTCAGAAGAGAAGACTGCAGCGCGAAAGGCGAGAAGAGTTGAGCAAGGGGGAGAACTCTGGACAGTCTGGGGATCAGCAACGATCAGATCCTAAAAGGGAAGGTCAATCGACAGATGTCAACATGGTATTTATGTTGCCGATGGAGTTCCTTGCGCCATCCAGTGATGACGAGGTGGAGTTTTCCGACCAAATAGCTCAGTTGGCTCTGGCTCCGATGACGGCTATCTTCGAGAAGCCCGCCGATGATGAAAGGCAGCACCTCAAGGCTTTGTTTGTTAAAGGAAAAGTGGATGGTCAGCCGATGACCAAGATTCTGGTTGATGGTGGAGCCGCTATTAATATTATGCCCTATGCAGTGTATTGGAAGCTTGGAAAAGGAGATCAGGATTTGACCAAGACCGATATGATGCTTAAAGACTTTGAGGGGAATGTGTCTCCGGTCAAGGGGGCAATATGTGTAGAGTTGACCATCGGCAGCAAAACCTTACCGACAACCTTCTTTGTGATCAGTGGAAAGGGTGCTTACAACTTACTGTTGGGAAGAGATTGGATCCATGCCAATTGTTGCATCCCATCCACAATGCACCAATGCTTGGTCCAGTGGGTAGGTGACAAGATTGAAATTGTCCCAGGAGATTCTTCTTATGTCATCGCATCGGCAGAGGCAGACACCTATGAAAGGACTAGGTGTATTTCAGGAGAAATTTGGGAAAAGAATTTTCTCAAGGTTGCCGATTACGAGATTCCACCGATCCAAGCAGTCGGTTCTGACGAAGGTTTTTAATGGATAGGTTCGCCGATGATGGAAAGTTAGGCCAGGGATTCACATCAGTCGATGATCTAGTAGAAGTAGATATAGGTAGTGGTGATAAGCCTAGACCCACTTTTATTAGTGCTAAGTTAGATTCTGAGTGTAAGCAGCAGTTAACCGATTTGTTAAAGGAATATAAAGATTGCTTTGCTTAGGATTATACTGAGATGCCTGGTTTGGACCGATCAATTGTTGAACATCGGTTACCTATCAAGTCTGGATTTCGGCCACATCAGCAACCGGCTCGCCGATGCAATCCTAGTATTCTCCCTGATATTAAGGCCGAGATAACCAAACTTATTGAAGCCAAGTTTATTTGGTAGTGTCGTTATGCCGAGTGGATTTCCAATGTTGTTCCGGTCTACAAGAAGAACGGGAAACTTCGGGTCTGCATTGATTTCAGGAATCTCAATAAAGCTACGCCGATGGATGGATACCCGATGCCAGTTGCCGATCTGCTGGTTGACGCTGCGGCTGGGCATCGAATTATTAGCTTTATGGATGGCAATGCAGGATACAATCAAATATTCATGGCTGAAGAAGATATTCCAAAGACTGCATTCAGGTGCCCTGGTCATGTTGGATTGTTTGAATGGATAGTCATGACCTTTGGCTTAAAGAATGCTGGTGCCACTTATCAAAGGGCCATGAATTTTATATTTCATGAGTTCATCGGCAAGCTGGTGGAAATTTATATCGATGACGTGGTGGTTAAGTCTGGAGACTTCGCAAAGCATCTTGCCGATTTGCGAAAAGTGTTGGAATGCACAAGGAAGCATGGTTTGAAAATGAATCCCAATAAGTGTGCATTTGGTGTATCGGCAGGACAATTTCTTGGTTTCATGGTGCACCAGCGAGGGATCGAAATCAGTCGAAGATCTATTGATGCTATCAATAAGATAGTGGCACCTACCAACAAGACTGAACTCCAGTCCTTGATCGGCAAGGTAAATTTTATCAAAAGGTTCATATCTAATTTGTCTGGTAAAATTCGTGCTTTTAGTCCTCTTCTTAAGCTAAAGGTCGATCAAGAGTTTGTTTGGGGGAAGGAACAACAGTTGGCTCTGGATGAAATCAAGAATTATTTAGTAAATCCTCCAGTTCAAATTCCACCTCAGCAAGGGAAACCCTTCAGATTGTATTTGTCTACCGATGGTGTGGTCATCGGTTCGGTTTTACTTCAAGAGTTTGAAGGGAAGGAACATGTGATTTACTATTTAAGCAGGAGGTTGATTGATGCTGAGACCAGGTATTCGGCTATTGAGAAACTGTGTTTGTGCTTATATTTCTCTTATGTCAAGTTAAGACACTACTTGCTATCGGCCGAGTGCACTGTTATTTGCAAGGATAATGTGGTCCGGTACATGCTGTCCATGCCGATTATGACTGGCACGATCGGTAAGTGGATTCTGGCACTGTCGGAGTTCGATCTGCGTTATGAATCGGCTAAAGCAGTTAAAGGGAAGATTATAGCCGATTTTGTAACTCAACATTGTGGTACAGTGGAGGCTGTGGAAATTGTACCTTGGACGCTCTTCTTTGATGGATCTACATGTGACCGGGGGCTGGAATCGGTATAGTATTAATTTCCCCTCGGGGAAGGAAGTATGAGTTTTCCTTGCCGATTGTTGCTACGTCAACAAATAATCAGGCTGAGTATCAAGCTTTAATAAAAGGATTAGAGTTGTTGAGGGAAGTTCATGCTGATGCTGTCGAAGTCTTCGGGGATTCCATGCTAGTTATAAATCAATTGGCTGGAAGCTATGAATGCCGAAGTGAAGTTCTCATAACTTATTACGAGCGGAATATGCAATTATTGAAGGAATTCAGGGGTTTCCGATTAAAGTATGTTCCTCGATTGCATAATGAAGAGGCCAATCGGTTGGCTCAGCATGCTTCGGGTTATCAGCCTATGATTGATGCAATATCGGCAATTGGTGCCGATGATTGGAGAAAAGAGATCGTTGATTATTTGAAGGATCCATCTAAGAGAGTTGAAAGGCGAGTTTGGTTTCAAGCCACTAAGTATGTGCTCCTCGAGGATGAATTGTACTACCGAACTATTGATGGGATTCTTCTCCGATGCTTGGGTGATGATGAAGCTAGAAGTTTGATGGGAGAAATCCATGAAGGAGTATGTGGAGCGCATCAGTCGGCTTTCAAGATGAAGTGGATGATTAGCAGGAATGGATATTACTGGCCGACCATACTTGAAGATTGCTTTAAATATTTCAAAGGATGTCAAAAATTTGGGAATATTCAAAGAGCACCCGCATCGGCCATGAATCCTATTATCAAACCTTGGCCGTTCTGGGGATAGGCTATTGATTTGATCGGCCAAATTTATCCACCATCTAGCAAAGGGCATAAGTTTATTCTAGTTGCCACCGATTATTTCACTAAGTGGGTTGAAGCTATTCCTTTGAAGAAAGTCACATCGGCCAATATGATTGATTTTGTGAAGGAGCATATTATTTACCGATTTGGGATTCCTCAGACGATTACTACCGATCAGGGTACTATGTTCACATTAGGGGAATTTGATGAATTCGCAATCGGTATGGGAATTAAAGTGTTAAATTCTTCTCCTTATTATGCTCAAGCTAACGGACAGGCTGAGGCATCCAACAAGGGAATTAATAAGCTTATCAAACGAAAAATTGAAGAGAATCCTAAGCGGTGGCACACATTGTTAAACGAAGCTTTATGGTCTTACCGAATGGCTTGTAATGGATCGACCAAGGTTTTGCCTTATCAGTTGGTGTATGGACGTGATGCAGTGTTGCCTTGGGAAATTAAGGCTGGATCTAGGCGATTGTCTTTTCAAGATCAGTTGGCTGCCGATGATTATGCTACTCTGATGACAGACGAATTGGATGATCTAGCAGGGCATCGACTGAGGGCTTTGATGAGTATAGAAGAGAATAAGAAAAGAGTTGCCAGATGATACGACAAGAAAGTAAAGGCTAAGGAATTTGCCTATGGAGAATTGGTATGGAAATTAATTTTACCGATCGAGACTAAAAGTTCAAAGTTTGGAAAGTGGTCTCCCAATTGGGAGGGTCCCTATCGGATAAATCGATCGGCTCCTGGTAATGCCTACATTTTGGAAACTCTCAAAGGAGTCAAATTTCCCAGAGCATTAAATGGCAAATATCTAAAGAAGTACTACCCCAGTATATGGGTCGATGCATAAAAGTTCAAATGCCGATAACACTCTTATCGGCTGGATTGAAATGTATCTGAAGCCAGACTTAATGTTGCAAAAGATGCCGATAACAGTCCTATCGGCTAGACTAAACATCAAGAAAGCTGAAAAGCAGGAAGAGGCCGATGTGTTGCCGATGAGGAGTTCACATACTTAGCAGCGCTTGGATGGCCGATATAGCGCGCAGACGGATCTGGTTGGCTGCTTCTATTTCTTTGACGTCTTCGTCGGCAGAGCCTTCTATCGGCTTCAACTTCTTCTTCAACTGCAGTGCTTTGCGACCATGGGCGTTTCGTTCTTGTTCAAGGAGCTTGATGGTCTCTGGTAGTTGACTCTCTTCCTGTTGGGCTTGTGATAGGGCGTCCTCCACTTGCTTGAGTTCTGCCAACAAGGTTTCTCTCTTGGCCGATAAATCGGAGATCTTCTGCTTCAGTGCGTCGCCCGAAGACTTCAAGGTGCCGATGTTCTTGTGCTTCTCATCGGTCAAGAGCTTCTCTTTCATCATCTCCTCAGAAAGTCGGGTCTGAGCAGCTCTATCGGCAAGGCGCCGGGCGGCCCTCTGGTACTGCAGCTGACGACTTTCCAGATGTGCAGCCTGGAAGAGGATTTCTTCAGCATCGGCAGGGATCTGGCCTCTGAGGGTCCTGAACAAAACCTTGGCCGGGTCAGAGTCATCAACCAGTTGAGCCGTGTCTTGATGGAGGAGGGCCGATAGTTCTTCCAGCGTAGCCCTGATCTCTGCCGATGCGATCCCAACTGCCTGGGAGGAGCTTGCTTCCTCACCTTCGTCTTCGGAGATGTCAATGGCGAAGGAGAATAGGCTGTCGGGAGAATCCTGCTCCTAAAAAAGGAAAACAAGGTAAGTCGTTCTATGGTAAAAGCATCGGCAAATAATACTGATGGAGACTGGATGGCTTACTTGCTTTAGGGCAATCTCTCGCCTTTGGCCGGAAGATGCCGATGGAGCCACGGATTGGTCGGCCAGAGTTGCCGATGGAACTATGTCAGCTGCAAATTAACAAAAGGGGTTATAAAACCAAAAAGGAATAAGTTCATCGGCAGTAATGTTATAAAAATGCATTACCTTGAGGAGGGACGATGCTTGTCTGGATTGAAGAAACTACCGATGATATGATTGAACCTGCCGGATCGGTAGTTTGCTCGCTTACTTCGGCTGATATGTCTTCTGGCTGGGGTGCTGCTAATTGAGGTTCTTCTTGCTGAGGTTCTTCCGCTTGCGGTGCTTCTTGCGGTTCAGGAGGAGATGGTGCCTGCTGAGTCTCTGTTTCTGGGGGAGAAGGAGAAGATTCCACCGGAATGGGAGATACCGGAGGAGGAGGGGGAGTTGCCACTTTCTAGCGCTTTGTCTGTACCCTGGTACTCTTGGCACCTTTTCGCTTCTGCTGGCTGGACTGGGGGGCATCGGCGCCTTGGCTTTTAGTTCTTGCCGATGCACTGGTTTGCTGTTACAGAAAAGAGAGTTTGTGAATACCAATATAACCGATGTGAAAAGGGAGATCGGTATGAATGAAGAGGTTTAACAGTTACCTTAAAAGCCTGTGCTAGGGTGGAAGCGGCTACTGATGGTGATGTTTGAGTTCTCCTGGTGGTGACTTTCTTGAGGCGTATTCCTCGATGCACGATGGCGGCCCGGCTGGGAGCGTTGTTGCCGATTGAGGAGATTGGGCCTGATGGAAACAGGTCAATCGGCTTGCCACTCCTGCGACCGACGGGGGAGTGTCATCGACCTGAAAAGTCACGCAAAGAATAAGTTACCGATGGAAATAGGAATAAAAAAATTGAAACATCAGTTTGAAGATGCTTACAGTGCCATCGGGAACTTCGTACTCGGGGTCGATCATGCCGCGATACGTGAGAGCCGATCTGCAGAACAGGTGTTCCTTCCATTCTGCCCACCATTGCTTGTACGCCTGAGTGATGAATGCAGCTGGAACCCACTCTGACAGGTCTACATCTGTTTCGGCACTTGATGGCAGTTGGGCCACTCGGATCCATTCAAGGAGGCTAGTGATGGCTTCCCTGGGTTTTATCACATCGGCGTAACAGAGTGCGATCGGCAGCTGGCCGAAAGCTAGTTGACGGGCTAATGCCGATGGGTTATAAAACTCATAGGTCTGGATGGAGGTCTTCCCACTACCAAAGAAGTTCACTGGTATAGCTCTGGGGGTGATCAGTGCCATCTTCACTTCGTGATCCGTGTCAAGGGCGTCATTGAACGGGTTGAAAACCAGAGGAAACATACTGTCTAGATCGTCATAAGCTAACCATGCTCGCTCATCTCTGGTCAAGCCTTCATACAAGGTTTGAAAGAATCGGCTGACCTGATCTGCATTGCCCCCTGAGCCAGGGAGAACTATGATGGCTTCACCAAAATTCAGGGGAGGGCGTGTTGCCGATTCTTCTTCATCCAGTTCATGATTCTCGGCTATGTCCCTTGGAAAACGCTGCGCGAAGAGGTCAAACTCAAGGCGTTTGTGCAGATGGAGGTTGAGCCACATGTTGATGAACCACCAGGGACCTCCTAAGTTGCCGATAGACTAACCGAGTAAGAGTTTCCTAGTCACTTGGTGAAGGAGGTGGTAGGCTGCACCAAGCAGGTATCGGGCGAGGGGAAATCGGCCACCATTAGCCAAATTCTCTGCTGCTGCCAGATAAATGGAAGTTGGTCCTGCCAATCGGCCGCAAAACACAAATTTATCTAGCCACATGTTCAGGAAACTGGTCTGCTCTTTTATGTTGACAGAGCCTGTTCGTCTGTACTTTTGAATATATCCTGACCAACCGCCGATGGAGCGAGTTTCTACCTTAGCACTGGGTTTGGTATCAAAGAAGTGAGTACTATCGGCAGAAGATACATCTAGGCCAGTGAGCATGGCTACATCAGCAAGCGTAGGGGAAGCAGGGCCATGGCCAAAGACAAAGGCATTGAGCGTGTCTGACCAGAAGTATGATGCAGCTATCAGCAATGACTCATTTCTGTGCATATCGGCAATAGACAGCCTAATGCATTGGTCTAGTTTTCTCTCACCCCACTGGACCTCATTTGAGTTGCTGACTCTCAAAAACCAATCTGTCCATCCTACAGTAGGGCTGGGCCAAGAACGGAAAGTGTCCTTCCACAGATCCAAAGAAAAGTTTTCGGCTCTAAAAGGAATCCTGTTGGTTTCTGCGTTAATGAGATCGGTTGGATCTGGATCCCCTAACGGGCCAAGGCATTGGAGATGTGGTTGATCGGTGGGAATGACAATTTTGTTGGCCAAATCCTAATGATTTTTAAAAAAAAGGGGGGGAGGAGAAATAAGAAAAAAAATATATTCAGTAAGATGGATTACGGATAAACAGGGGTGCGAGTAAAGTACAGGAGATGGAATGAAGAATTAACCTCAGGAACGATGAAGTTGACGGCCATCTTGCCACGGGGAGGATGATCAAAGGACTTCGGAGTTGGTGAAGAAGGGACTTCGTCGGAGATCTCAGAGACCTTGAGTAGCGCCGCCGCTGGGAAAGTAAAGTTGGGGTTGTGGAATGATGTGATGGAGAAGGAGTACCCGAGAAGGAACTATTTATAGGACAAAACGGGCAGGGGCAAAATTGACCTATCTCTTCGCCGTATCCGTGAAATCCGAGGGTACTCAGGTAGATTTGGCAACTATTCGCACGGTAATCAAGGGATTGTGCAGGTGATTGGACAGGAAGCGGTCGTTATCCAGAGATACTTTACTGTGCGGGATCTCCTGGTCGGTCCATCGGCAGCGCCTTGTAACGGTCATATTGCCGATGGGCGGATAAAGTGGAGATAGCCGTTTGGAAAGATAAGATATGGGCGTCCTGGTCAGTCCATCGGCAAGTCCCTGTAACGGTAGTATTGCTGATATACGACTAAAATGGAAATGTCCGTTTGGGAAACTGAGGATTTCGAGGAGGCTGCGGAAGAATCAAATCAGAGTTGTTCAGATTAAGGCTGTCGGTTACCAGATTGGGAGCATTAATTGCGGAAAAAGGCATTATTACTGCAGAGAATTTCGGAGCATTAATGATTTCATACTCCGAAATTGGGGGGCATGTGTTGACACCGTTTTTGGGCACGTGTCCATGACCGGTAAAGTGTAGATCGGCAAGATAAGACGGTGGTGTTTGATCTACAGGGAGAGTTGCCGATGAAGATGGTTGTCGATGGAAGGGTGGTTGAACGTGACCAAGTCCATAGGTGATGATGTGTTTGTGCCGATGGCTATAATGAAGGAGTCTGCCGATGGTACGGAGGAGGAGTCTCGAAGTTGCCGATCGGCTGGTGGGGATGTTCTGGTGTGTCCCGTGAGGATAGTTTTACGTTTTCCTTAGTTATTTAGATTGTTTTGTACACGGATTCTGTTCAAATTTGGAATTCGAATTCTAGTCGTGTCTGGTTGTAGCTCTTTGGGCAGGGTATAAATGTAGACCCTAGGGCCTTGTAATGAGGGATCTATCAATCAATCAAACACCAGTTTTTACTCATATTCTAGCATCTACTATTTCGACGACTTCGTCATACTTTTTCCTTTTTACTACGAGTTCTTAGGAATTCGTCGACTTAAACTCCGTGCGTTCTCAAGTTTCGCGTGAATACCTCTTGGCCGTGACATCTGGGCGCATCGCTGTTGTCGGGACCAAAGTATTCGAGTTACCATCCTTGCCGATAGTAAGGTCAAATCGGCTGGCACGCTTTAACGTTTGAATCGGGTATTAGCCCTTTGTGTTTGCAGATCAGCTTTTGCACCAACAAATACGATAACTCTAGATAACCTCCCGGGTGAAATGCTCACCGATATCCGTGAGCTTGCGGATCATTTCCTTATTGCGTTACCAAATATCAACAGGGGCCAGCCCCCTCCTCATTCGGCGTGGATCTGGCTGTGTCCCAGCTCCTCCTCCTCCAGCGCTGCTCCTAGGGGTTGGCCCTTGCCTCCTCCATCATGGTATGCTGGGAGTGGCCCCTTCTTCTCTGGTGTAGGTTTGGCGATGCCCCAATCCCTTCCTCCTCTGGTGCTGCTCGCAGAAGCCAACCCCTGCCTCCTCTGCTGTGGCACACTGGGAGTGGACCCCTCCTTTTCCGGCATAGATTTAGCGGCAGGCCAGTCTCTCCCTCCTCCGCTACAGCATGTGATTAGCAAGCCCTCCTTTTTCAGTGTAGATTTGGAGCACGACCTCCAAGGCTTGGATCCACAGTGCGCGACGAAGCCCTCTCTGGGCAGGGGCGGCTCCTCTCCCATGCCCTTCCTCTCTCTCTCTCTCTCTCTCTCTCTCTCTCTCTCTCTTCTATGGTAGATCTAGCTTTCCACGGTGTGGATCCAACAAGTGGGGCTGCACATCCGGCGAGCAGCGGCCACCACTTGTGGATGGGTTTGGTGGGCCTATGGATGGGCTCAACGGGCATGTGGATGGTATTCTCTTTTTTTGTTTTTTGTATTTATTAATCGAGGTGGCCAAAGCGCCCGCCTCCATGGTCTATATTGTGTATTAGCCGAGGCCTTCCATTGGAGGCGGTTGCGAAGCCCACCTCCATTCGTCGAAAATGATCGCCTTCATTAAAATTTCTGTGCTAGTGAACACCTCAACTTTGAGTAAGCTAGGCGTGGCGCACGGGAGAGGAGCCTGAGGTTTTCGTGGTGGTTGCGAATGACGAGGAAGATGAAGAGGCCAAAGAGTGCAATGTGTGGCAAAATGCCAAACATCTCACCAGAGAAAGTAAATACAACAAAATGACAAGAGAGCTCAAAGAGAGATACAACATCTATGGTTACACAACATAAAATCTTCTAACTTAAATTTCTGCAACAACACACAGGGTATTCATCTAGTTTAACTAGATGACTCCTGAGATCATGTTTTAGTAAAGCATATATTCTAGTGTTCATTCTTCAAGTCATTTCTAGTTCACTAGCAATTCTTCTTAATCGCGAAAAGTACCCAAATTTCTTTTCCACCATGTATAATCAAACAATTGCTTGGATCATGTTGTGATTTTCTTTTATCATCTACGATTATGAAAAGACTGGGTTGCACAAATGTGCTAGGGAAGCGTGTAGAGCCAAGGGAATGAGAGTAGGATCATGGGTTTATGCCTACCCATGCATGGTGAAAGTTTTGCCATGTGAAACAGGAAAAAAAATAAAAAGACCAAAAGTTATAATGTTCTTAAAAGGAAAAAACAAAAAAAACCTCAGTCTTGCTGACGAAACCCCTATTGTGACTTTATTAATGTCGGGATCTCATCTGCTCATTTTCTTGAAGGTGGTCATAGGGTAGAAGAGGAGACTTTTTTTTACAAGAAACACACACATAATTCCAACGATACTAGAAACATCTGTCTATGGAATTCAATGCAACACCTTAGAACCGTGGTAATAAGGATCTCTAGGCACCCTAACGACATTATAATTGGCACTCATCGTCACTTCACCATTCTTATGAGTTATATACTTGTACTACATGTATGCCATGAGAATCTATGTTATTAGGAAATGACGATATATAGTCCATTTCACATATGACTAAAAAACTTACATGCATATACTGATGATATACATAGCTAGGCATGCTTTGCTTTTGGCATATATGCATATATAATTCCACAATAATATGGCTAGGTCCTAGCTTAGGTACACCTAGCTTTATTTTGTATCTATATATGTATATATAGAGAGACATTTGCTTGCGCAGATTATTGTAATATTTGCTGATGGCCTATGCCTGGGCTTGGCACCGACCCGTCGGCCTGCGTCGTCCCCCAACGCTTGGCGACGGCGATCTCAGTCTTGTTGGCACTGGCATGCAGGCGGTGCGGGTGGCATCAGCGATGCCATCACGTCTTGGGAAGGGTTCGGTACGCTCTCCTTGACGTGTGCTTGATCTGCTCGTGCATGCCGGCGGCGGTCACTTCGCACCACCCTAGCTTCTAGCATGGACGAAGACGCTATCAACAAAAGGAGCACGAACACAATTTTATGTGAGGAAGCCATGAGAGAACAATCTCCGAAAGAGAGCCTTGCACCTTGCTACTAATAAGCTAGCTATATATCGAGAGACTACCTAGCTAGTTTCTGCTGGTGCTATGTGTTGTGAGAGATGAATGTGTTTGTGTGTTTTGCAATGAGAATGTGATGAGCGCTGCTTGGCCATGTATTTATAGGTGAGGAGGGGAGGAGAAGCAGCCGCAGGATATGCGGCCAGCAAGCGCGTGTGTGCGCCAGCTGCACCGGAGTGAACTTTTGTGACCTGGTCAAATTTGTGAGGCGCATCACCATCACATTTTCTCCGTAAGTTTCAAAACTCATAATTAAAAGTGGTAGCTGCGCTGCTTGTCCCATGTAATAAGAGTGCTGATGACGTGGTGCACTGTCGGTTCCTGTTCTTCCTCCCCAATCCATGCATCCGATCATTCTCTGGTTCAAAGAACTTGCATGATTCGATAAGAGAGGCAGGGGAGATGTTGAGTTGGTATCCTCATGAGATCGCCACGTGGAAACATAACGTGGCAAAAGCGTGCAACTGTGGGCTACCTTGTGCGTTTTTGGGCACACTGCACACGCGTAGGACCCCCCCTCAGCACGAATGCCACGATCCTCGCCGCTCCATTGCATGATACTACTCCCCTCCGTCCTATTAAAAATATCATTTTTGACTTTTCAATACTGTATTTGACTATTCATTTTATTTAATTTATTTTATAAATTATAAAATAAATAAATTATTATTAAAGTATCTCTAATGATAAATATGTCATAACAAAATAATTAATATTTATATAAATTTTGAATACGACGAACTGACAACCAAGATGTCACATAGTCCAAAACGTCACTTTCAATGTAAGGGAGGGAGTATGTGTGAACTGGTTTCTTTCTTTTATTATGAGACCACACGCTTTGAACAACATGCATTACTGCAGTCGTTATATATATAAATCTTCAAAAGTCATTAAAATGACCGTGCAACAAGGTGTATTATTGTTCAGTTGTGAAAAAATTAAAATCATCAAAAAAAATTTCGTACATAACAACACCAATCACTAGACTAATTAAAGGGGTGGGGCTAACTGGATCATCATCGCTATCCTAGGTAATAATGAGAAACTCCATTTTAACAATGGTCGTCAATGCTATTTCTCCTTTTATGCTTCAATCTTTGTCGCCTCCCACTAGCTCTCTTACGAGCAACTTGACCTTGCTTTTTAGAGACCTCGCCAAAGGGCACGCAACCTCTCCCTCCACCCAATTCGGGTCGAGCTTCTTCTTCCCTCAGAGCGGATTTCAGGTTAAAGTCTCAATCTTGATAGAGATCCCAAGAGCATTGAAGACCTGATTTAAGTGGCATCGCCTCTAGAGCCAAGATCTTAGCCTTATCCTCCTTGGCAATAATGGGGCCACATATCTCTTTAACCTTCAGCAGTGTGCTCCACGTACGAAACAAATGAGTAGTCATATATCTTTGAAGTGTTAAGGCCTCTAAAATGACTCAAGCTTAGGACAACTATATACATCAACTTTTGCGAATTTAGTTTGACCTCATGAAATGGTCTAGTGGTTGATCATGAGAGCGACATATTCGATCCTCCATTAGATCACGGCTAGTCTGACAATGTGAGGCAGCCATGAAGTCATCGCTGGCCCTCATAAAAAGTCCTCATTTATGTTGAAACTGGGCAGCCACGAGGGCATCGATGCCCCCCTCTAGCCATGTACCTAGAGATCCATTTTGTCATTATATAATTTGTGATCTTTGAGATGAACAACTTTTTCAAAACTATCATATGTGTAGTATCTTTGCAAGAAAAAAGGATTTCCCAGAGATAACCATGGATATATGACATATTTTTCAAGTGGTATCAACCTTAGTTAGAATGCTTCAATTGGTACTACCTTTAATTAGTATCAATTTTTTGTGTTTTCAATTGGCATCTCTTATATGCTTTCTCCATGCATTAGATAAATTGAACTCCCTTTTTGCTTCATTGCTAGTTTATGCATACTCTTTGTCATCAACCATATGTATGCATACACTTAGAGGGATCTTAGTCTATGTAATGTGGGAGTCAAGTTTCATGATAAATTGGACTTCTCATCTAAAGGATCACAAAAGAATCATCTTTCCTTATGCTACTAATGTCTTCCTTTTTGGTGTTTCCTTTAGAAGGCAAAGAATTTGAAGACAAAAGCAAGCACAACAAAAATAAATACCAAAAACAATTTCTACAATTTTGTGGTATTTTGTTGGTGAGAATTTAAATAAGGGGGAGAATTTGTCCTATAAAATGAGGAGTGGATTACGGAGTTAGCGGAGCTTAAGTACATAATGCTACACAAAGGGCATTTTAAATGGTAAGAGCAGAATAAGGTATTCATTTAGTATCATTCATTCATCCTTTTTTGTAACACCCTGCGTCCAAAACTGCTTATATGGTCTAGCTCCATGTGGAACAGGCTTACATACGCATAGCACCTCGCTTATATTTTTGTCCTCACTTCATATAAAAGGGTTAACCTGGAGATGCTATGTTTGGAACGACAAGGCTTATAAGCTGGTCCTCAGCCTCCTAAACTTCCAAGGTGGTACTAAACACATCAACCAGAATCACACTTCGGCCATATGGGCCAACTTCACTACTACTACATGCTACTAATGGGTTGGGGTGTTACATTCACACTCCCCCTAAGGGCTGACGCCTTCGACATCTCACCACATATATATATTGAAAATGTCGAGAACCACCCCTTGGTATACCCCTCTGTGGGCACATGCAGCAAGGATTGATGCTTCGAATACCATCTGTAACACCTATATGGCTCAGCTCTGCATGTGGAACAAGCCTGCATAGACATAACATCTCGCTTACACTTTTGTCCTCACTTCATGTAAAAGGGTTAACCCGGAGGTGCTACGTTTGCAACGACAAAGCTTATATGCTAGCTTTCAGCCTCCTAAACTTCCAAGGTGATACTAAACTCACCAACCACAACCACACATGAGCCACTTGGGCCACATGAGCCAACTTCACTATACTACTACAGGCTACTAATGAGCTAGGGTGTTATATTTTTCTTTCAATTTGTATCTTGCCCTTGCATTGCATCCAAACAAGTAGATAGGTTTTAATTTTGGTATCTATTATTTTTCTAGCTTTGGTTGTGCTGTCATTAATCACCAAAAAGGTAGAGATTGTATGAAAAATAGCACCTAGTAAGAGCCATATATGATTTTGGTGGTTTGTTGACAACATGATCAAATAGACTAATGTTGTTTGCTAGTACACAAGGTATTTAGTTCATTTGGATAAAAATATGGATTAGACAAAGAAAACATGAATATCAACTAGTCAACACCTCAAGGAAGACCAAGGAGTATTGTTGAAGATCATAGAAGACATGCTAGAAGTTCAAGACAACAAGTGGTAGAATCTCAAAAAAGAAGACAAAAAAAGTTGAAACATGATCCACAACATGCACCAGAAAGGTCCATTATATACTAGAGAGGATCAATAGAGGAGGTTGATTCATTAGAAGATAGACAATGTCAAAGTATACATTAGAAATGTCTGGTGCTTCGATTGATCACTAGAGAATAGGGTCGGGCAAAGATGGTTTTGCATAAGGTTTTATTGTTTAGCGGAGTTCTCCTATGTATTTTAGGGTGAAGCACCAAAGAAGTGTCACTCCTTAGCATTTCTACAAAAGGTTTGAAGGCCACTAGAAATCTCAAGTGATGGCACCGTAGAAAGGCCCAACAATCAGCAACGACTAATCTATGTGGTAGTCACCGAAAACCTCACAGTGAGGTCACTGGAGCTTTTAGGCACATCTGCAGAAAGTGCATCTTGCCACCTGTTATACCCGATTTTAATACCCGATTTTAAGGACAAAACCAGATATACACTACATGTGAGTTTTAAAAGCCAAATCTCACATATAGCTACAAATAAGGTGTAATATCAAAAGACAATGTATAAATATAATGTACTTAAAATAAAAGATATAACCTTTGATAGCAAACAGCGGATAGACAACGCCAAACTTCGGGTATTAACTTCACTCTACAGGATCCAAACAGACTGGTTGATCACAAGCCTAAAACACCTCCTGGAGTTTGGGAGAAATAGCAAGAGTGAGTCCATGTCGAACTCCACAAGTATAGCAACTAGATTGTATAGCTCCCACAACCTCATGATCAATGTGACATAAATAATGTAGAGCATAAAACAATAAATAATAAGTATTTTAATACAACTAGAGTCATGACCCTTAATGCAAGAATCCCCAAGGCCACTCTTGACTGTATGCACGGCTAGTATACCAGTTTTAACACTCAGCAGAGGTTGTACATCTTTACCCATGAGTCATGATTTACCCTTTCGCCCGAGGCCCGTCGACCTTGTTGATATTTGGGAACGCAATAAGGAATTGATCCGCAAGCGCACAGATATCGGTGAGCACTTCACCCGGGAGGTTATCCAGAGTATCGTATTTATTTTTTTACCACTAGGAGAAAGAGTGCATCTGACTAACCGGTCTATTACTACTAACCCTTTAGGCACAAAGAATGTCTTTCGATGTGAGTGATAAATAGAGAAAACTGCAACCGTAGTCTCCTTGTAACCTTGGTAAGGATGATCTACTGTTCTAATGGGGAGGCTAACGGAATCTAGACACCACAAAGGATGTTCAACCCGCACCTATAAACCCTATCCTTCCTGCTAACGAGATGTGATCTGCAAAGGTAACTCAGAATTGTCACGTTCCTCACTACTACCACGGTCCAGCTACTCAGGGAATATCTATGAGTACCCCAGCCTAAACACCACGTTTACGCCAGCAATGATTACTCTAAACTCTACACGAAGAGATTAAAGTAAACTCATAAACTAGAAGAACAATAAAACAAGAACTTACTAGAATTTAGAAGTTGAAATACTGAAGAATCCTAGGAGCAAGCTTCGGGTTAGGAGAACTTCATCCCGCAGGTACAAGCCTGGAGTAGACACCGACATGCCGGGCTTCCTCCAATCTACACCTCCACTCTATCTCTCTCAATCTAGTAGAAACTAGAAGATCTATTTCTACCTTACATTGGTTGCTAAGCCTAAAAAAGAAATATTAATTAGAGAAGAGGTTTTCCTTCGAGGGCACCCCTCAGTCTCTATGATAATTTCTTCATGTCTTCTCCAGGGGCCAGGGGGATCTCCTTATATAGTCCTCCTCCTCTATGCGTTTTTGGGTCGGTAGGCGAGGTGGTACTATGTTTTTCTTGATCCAATAGGTCGGTGGAACATCCCGTGCGAAGAGAGTCCTGAATGCAATCCAGGAGGGGGCGGGCGCCCAGGTCACCAGGGCGGGCGCCCTGGGCCTGGCCCCTTTCGGCCTCCGTCTTCTTCCCGTGGCTTCTGGAGTCTTCTAGATGGTAGAAAATCGCGCGGTGCGTTGATATCTCTATGTAATCCCGACATGTGGGCCTTTCTTCCTTATTTCCTGATAACCCCCTGCAGAAATAGGTAAACAACAAAACTCGTGGAATTCCGTCAGATCAAACCCTAATTCTAGGTGCTGTTTGCATATTGGTCCTTTCTCTTATTTATTTGATAATTAAAATTGATACTTAAGAACCGTCAACAAATACCCCCATACTTAGGCTTTTACTCGTCCTCGAGAAAAGGATGGTTAAGAACAATATCTGGGGTAAACATTTAAAACATTCTTTATATTTGCAGGGTGCTAAAAATCCACTGTGTACCATAGTCAGGGATGTTTATGGTTAAGAGTAAAGATCCTTTCTTCTCAATCCTGTCACTTGGAGTTGTTTGTATATTTTTGAAAGAAAGTTAGCATACCTTTTTATCCTCATAGGTTCTCTCAGATCACTCATTATCTTTTATATATCTCACTGAGGTTGTTTTATTTTGCAAAAAGTTCTCAAGCATACTCACTTTGCATTTATTGCCTGATCAAAACGGGATCCGAGGAGGGGAATGTCATACTCTTAGATCAAAGACTTTGGAAATTAAAATCTTTGTCAACTCTTGCTGGCATATTGCTTATTAGAGGGACCATGGGCTATCATTTTCTCTTTTCTTTTTTTTAAATGGATACCGAGGTACAGATAATTCTACTGCCGGACACTTGTCCATTTTTTTCTACGAGGTTGTCGAGCACTTGCTCCTTTTTATTTCCTCGAATTATCTCTATTTTTTGCATAGCCCATGCCTCTAATGCAATAATACTTCGGAAGAGTGAATCTTTCTGAATAAATGTCTTGATCTTAGGAGCATGATAAATCTCTCGACAAGGGTCTAACTCATTTTGAACAAACTCAATACAGAGTAGATAGCTTTTATAATTATAATTAATATTTTCAGTTTTATCAGGCATATAAAACACTGAGGATGGTAGCTAGAGTTTTGAATATTTTGAAATAAATTCTCCAAGCAACAATGGTATCAAGAATAAGAAACTCATACTCTACCATCACATATTCCTTAATGACTTAAGTAACACAGGGTTTTAAAATGATTTTCCATAATTGCAAGTTTTCAGGAAATATAGCAGATTGAGATTAATCATGATTAGAAATATTTTAATCTTTTTATTTTATCAAGTTAGAAACAGTAATCTGCATAATCAAGATATTTGTATGTGTACAGTAAAGTGTGCAGAGTGTGTACCTAAATCGTGGAGTGGTGTAGTCGGAGTGTGTTTAGCGTGTCGAGGGATCTCCCCCATACTTGTTTTTTGCTTTCTTGCACAAAAATATAGAGACACACAAGACATAATAATAATAATAATACTCTTTATTAATCTTGAGGCATTTATTACAAAAGACTAGTAGCTGATAGCAAACTGATAATAATAGTAAACCTAAACCGAATTTAAAGATAGATAACTAAGATGTATTGCCTCAAGGTCTAATCTAGATAACTTAGCGGCGCTCTAATTCCCTAATCTTCTTGTTGGCACTGGCAAGATCCTGCCTAAGGCCTAGTATAATAGTGTTATGGTTAGAGAGCTGCCTAGTGAGGGAATTAATCGAGGACTGGAGATCTATGATAACTCTGTCTAGCCTGCGAACGTCCTCATCAATGTCTACTATAGTCTTGCGACGCTTGGGAGGTGTCTCAAAAGCATTGAGAGCGTGCTTCGGGGCTGCCTTTGGAGGGATGAAACAGACTTTGGCTGCTCGAATCCCTTCAAAGTAAGGCCTTTCCTCCTCCGTAGTGTAGCGTACACTGCTGATCTCGCCGCTCCGGTTGGTCTTGACTCCAACGACCCTCTCATTGGGTCTAGGTGGAAGGATCCTTGTGCCGGTTGGCACCTTGATAGTGGTCTTCATCTTGGATGATGATCCTTTGAGGAGTAGGGGTTGTGGTGGTGCGGTGAGAACTGGTTGAGCATGGTAGGATTGGGCGGAGCTGCGTTGGCGTAATGGTATGGCTTCTAGCTGTCGCTCTGTGTTGGCCGGGACGAGAGCACGGGCATCGGAGTCTTCCACAGGCTCCATGTTGAGGTTGAAGGGGACGACTTCCCAATCATCGTGGTACTTCTCGGCCATTGGAGCAGCAAGGAACTAATCAAGCTCTAATTGAAGGAGAGAAGGCTTAGTGGCTTGGTGTTTGAAAACTGAGGTCAGGGGTCTGTTTATATAGGGGTCAAAAGATGCCTCTATGGGTTGTTCGGGTTGCTCCCGTCGATGTGCGTGCGAAACTTTCCATCCGAGGGATTATTTGAATTACCATAAGTGCATTTTCCATAACAGAGAAAATCGGGACCGAGGGGGAACAGGAGCTGGGCGCCCGCCCTCTCTCTGGCCCCTCTGTGGATCTTTGAATTATGATATGCTTTCTCTCGCCATTCTTCCAATTCTCATAGTTGCATTCTTCTATAATCTCCAGCAACATCTAGGTACATATTCCATCTCTTTATGGCCCTGTGTGCTTTGAACTCTAGTTCAACAGGTAGATGACAAGTCTTCCCATACACCAATTGGTATGGAGACATCCCGATTGGGGTCTTGTATGCTGTCCGGTATGCCAAAGTGCATCGGGTAACTTGTCTTTCCACGCCGTTCCCATTTCATTTACTGTCTTCTGAAGAATATTCTTGATTTGTTTGTTGGAAGTCTCTGCTTGGCCACTTGTCTGAGGATGATAAGGGGTAGCGACGTTGTGACGGATTCCATGTTTTGATAGATATTGCTTGAAGCGTTTGTCGATGAAGTGTGCTCCTCCATCACTTATCACTACTCTGGGGACTCCAAATCTTGGGAATATAATTTCTTCAAACATCCTCTTTGAACTGACGTTGTTGGCATGCTTGCAAGGTATTGCTTCTACCCACTTGGAGACATAGTCAACTGCCACCAAGATATACTCGCACTTCTTTGATGGAGGAAATGGACCCATGTAGTCTATTCCCTAGACATCAAAGAGCTCAATCTGAAGGTTGTTGGTGAGTGGCATTGCATCCCTTGTATTTATGTTTCCGTGTCTTTGACATGGCCCACATCTTCTGATATATTGCTTTGTGTCTTCATACATTATAGGCCAGTAGAATGCACACTGCCAGATCTTTGAATGTGTACGGAATGCTCCATAGTGACCTCCATATGGTGATGAATGACATCTGTCGATGATCTTCCATCCTTCCTCAGTGGTCACACATCTCCTGAGTAAGCCATCAGAGCATACTCGGAAGAGGTATGGCTCATCCCATATATGCGAACGACTTTCTTGAATAAGCTTCTTCTTGTTTGCTCCTGGTGGTACATACCCTGAAACCATAAAATTAACAATATCTACATACCAGGGGTCAGACCTGTTAATCCCGTAGAGCATGTCGTCCCGGAGTGAATCATTGATGGGGGTTTCCTGTGGACTCTTAAAATACATTCTAGACAAGTGATCAGCAACAGAATTTTCTACTCCTTTTTTATCTTTTATTTCTAAGTCAAATTCTTGGAATAATAAGATCCATCTAATCAGGCGAGGTTTAGCATCTTTTTTAGTGAGCAAATATTTTAGTGCAGCATGATCAGTGTAAACAATTATTTTAGCTCCAACTAAATAAGATCTAAATTTATCAATGGCAAAGACAACAGCCAGAAGCTCTTTTTCAGTGGTTGCATAATTAAGTTGAGCTCCTGTCAAAGTTTTACTGGCATAAGCAATTGCATGATGCTTCTTATTTTTAGTTTGTCCCAAAACTGCCCCCACAACATAATCACTAGCATCACACATAATTTCAAAAGGCAACGACCAATCAGGGGGTTGAATGATTGGTGCAGAGATGAGTGCTTTCTTTAATAAATTGAAAGATGTTAGACATGCATCATCAAATTCGAAAGGAGCATCCTTGGCTAGCAAAAGAGTAAGTGGTCTAGCAATGAATGAAAAATCTTTTATGAATCTACGATAAAAACCAGCATGGCCAAGAAAGCTTCGAATTCCTTTTATGTTCACAGGTGGAGGTAGTTGTTCAATTACTTCAATTTTAGCTTTGTCTACCTCAATACCTCTTTCAGACACTAGGTGTCCCAGCACTATTCCTTCCCTAACCATAAAATGACATTTTTCCCAATTAAGGATTAAGTGCTTTTCTTCACATATTTGCAAAACCTTGTCTAAGTTTTCAAGACAACTATCAAAAGTTTTTCCATAAACAGAGAAATCATCCATGAAAACTTCCATAATCTCTTCAATCATATCAGAAAATATAGACATCATGCATCTTTGAAAAGAAGCTGGTGCATTACATAACCCAAAAGACATTCTACGGTAAGCATAAGTTCCATATGGGCATATAAAAGTGGTTTTGCTTTGATCATCAGGATGGATCGGGATTTGGTGATATCTTGAATATCCATCTAAGAAACAGAAGAACGAATGGTTTGCTAACCACTCTAGCATCTCATCTATAAAAGGTAAAGGAAAGTGATCTTTTCTCGTGGCTTTGTTTAGTTTTCTATAGTCTATGCACATCCGCCATCCTATGACGGTGCGTTGCGGAATTAGCTCGTTCTGTTCATTCATAATAACAGTCATGCCTCCCTTTTTAGGCACAACTTGCACTGGGCTTACCCACTCACTGTCCGGCGCAGGATATATAATCCATGCATGCAGCAACTTTATAACTTCCTTTTTAACTACCTCTCTCATAGTGTTATTAAGTCTGCGTTGGGGTTCTCGAGAGGGTGAAACAGAAGGATCTGTTGGAATACGATGGGTACAAATCATAGGACTAATTCCTGTAAGATCTTGGAGTGAGTAGCCGAAAACTGAGTGATGTTTCTCAAGAATGGTCATTAATCGTAGAGTTTGATCCTGAGTGAGTTTATCGCTAATGATTACAGGGAACTCTGGATTATTGTTTAGGAAAGCATATGTAAGACCGGGTGGTAAAGTTTTAAGCTCTATGGGGGGTCTAGGTGTTTCTGCAAACTCATCTAAGGGTTCAGGCTCAGAAGGTTCGTCTTCTTCTTCTGTGAAGAAAGGAGTTTCGTCTTCTAAGTCTAGTTCTTCTAAAAGCTCTAGAGATGCAGCCTTTACCTCCTCCATAGGATCAGGCAAAAGATATGACTCGGCCTTATTGTTTAAGGAGTGTGCAATTGTTATTGGGAATTTAAAAGTTTTTCTAAAAGAAATGTGTAGCTTTCCAGTATGACCTTCATAAAGGAGTCTTCGAAAAGGTTGTCCTATCAACAGGTCGAAGTCCCATGTATCAAAGATATAGAAGTTCAAATGAACCATGGAGCCTTCTACCGTAAGAGGTAGGACATTAATAATTCCAAGACTGGGGACTAATCGTCCCGAAGAGTCCTTTATGACCTTTGTTGTGGGGGTTAAGACAAGATTTTTAAATAGTTTAAGTGCAAAAGATTCGGACATGATATTTATCCCCACAACAGGATTATAAAGAGCATTAAATCGATCAGAATTATAAGCATAACGTATAGTTATAGAGGGTGTGTCCAAATGGATCACATCAGAGGAAAGCTCTGATTCCTCCAACCATTCGCTACTCATTACTGAGATAAGCTCTCTCAATTGATATTCACTTGGCAAATAAATGCTAAACTGGCCGTTTTGGGGTTTGTCAATAGAATGGTAGTTTGAAATGTTTCCAAAATCAGCAAAAAGATCGGATTCTATATCCTGCATGAAGTCCGGTGGTGGAATTTCTTCCTCTTGTGGCTCAGAACTTGGGATAGCTAAAGTAGATGAAGAATTTGGCAGAGTGTCTACTTCGTCTTCGTAGGTTTCATCATGAAGGGTATTATCCATCTCAGCTTCTAGGATTCTATCTAGGATCACTCTAGCTTCATCAGTAGGGATGCGAAAGAAAGAACCTCTAGACATTGTGTGTAGCATTTGTTTGTGATTTTTCTGAAGACCTCGAAAAAAGTGAAATAAAAGAACAGGGTCTTCAAGATTAAGGTTTGGACCAGATTCTAAAAGATCAGAAAAATGTTTCCAGGATTTTCCCAAAGTTTCATTATCTTTTTGTTTAAAAGATAGGACTTCGAGTCTAAGGTCGGCTATACGGTCAAGGGAATAGAAATCTAGACAAAAGTTGGCTCGTAAAACTCCCCATTCACCTTGTTGTTGACTTACCTTCTGACTGTACCATTGTCTAGCTTCTCCCCTTAAGGAAAAAGGAAAAAGCTTCCAACGTAAAGTTTTATCAGAAATGCCTTCAATGCGAAGACAATCACATGTTTGCTCAAAATCTCTAATATGAAGGTAAGGGTTTTCGTCTTCGTTTCCCGAAAAAGATAGGTTTTGAATCATGGTAATCAACCTAGAACTTAACTTATACTGGGATGTTTGGATAGGTTGTGATGATTCCCATGGTAAAAGGTCAGTTGCTAAAGGGATTGCAGATTCATGGATCGATTTAGAATTTTGGTTTTCCATAAGGTAAGAGTAAAGAAAATAAATAAAGAATATAAAAGATAATAAAAGATAAAAGTATAGATACAAAGCTAGTAGTAAGACTCAGGTTATCTCAGCAACCGTCTTTCTCCCCGGCAACGGCGCCAGAAATGCTTGTTGATATTTGGGAACGCAATAAGGAATTGATCCGCAAGCGCACGGATATCGGTGAGCACTTCACCCGGGAGGTTATCCAGAGTATCGTATTTATTTTTTTACCACTAGGAGAAAGAGTGCATCTGACTAACCGGTCTATTACTACTAACCCTTTAGGCACAAAGAATGTCTTTCGATGTGAGTGATAAATAGAGAAGACTGCAACCGTAGTCTCCTTCTAACCTTGGTAAGGATGATCTACTGTTCTAATGGGGAGGCTAACGGAATCTAGACACCACAAAGGATGTTCAACCCGCACCTATAAACCCTATCCTTCCTGCTAACGAGATGTGATCTGCAAAGGTCACTCGGAATTGTCACGTTCCTCACTACTACCACGGTCCAGCTAGTCAGGGAATATCTATGAGTACCCCAGCCTAAACACCACGTTTACGCCAGCAATGATTACTCTAAACTCTACGCGAAGAGATTAAAGTAAACTCATAAACCAGAAGAACAATAAAACAAGAACTTACTAGAATTTAGAAGTTGAAATACTGAAGAATCCTAGGAGCAAGCTTCAGGTTAGGAGAACTTGATCCCGCAGGTACAAGCTTGGAGTAGACACCGACAGGCCGGGCTTCCTCCAATCTACACCTCCACTCTATCTCTCTCAATCTAGTAGAAACTAGAAGATCTATTTCTACCTTACATTGGTTGCTAAGCCTAAAAAAGAAATATTAATTAGAGAAGAGGTTTTCCTTCGAGGGCACCCCTCAGTCTCTATGATAATTTCTTCATGTCTTCTCCAGGGGCCAGGGGGGTCTCCTTATATAGTCCTCCTCCTCTATGTGTTTTTGGGTCGGTAGGCGAGGTGGTACTATGTTTTTCATTATCCAATAGGTCGGTAGAATATTCCGTGCGAAGAGAGTCCTGAATGCAATCCAGCAGGGGGCGGGCGCCCAGGTCACCAGGGCGGGCGCCCTGGGCCTGGCCCCTTTCGGCCTCCGTCTTCTTCCCGTGGCTTCTGGAGTCTTCTAGATGGTAGAAAATCGCGCGGTGCGTTGATATCTCTATGTAATCCCGACATGTGGGCCTTTCTTCCTTATTTCCTGATAACCCCCTGTAGAAATAGGTAAACAACAAAACTCATGGAATTCCGTCAGATCAAACCCTAATTCTAAGTGCTGTTTGCAGATTGGTCCTTTCTCTTATTGATTTGATAAATAAAATTGATAATTAAGAACCGTCAACAGACCTCTTAACCCACTACCAAGGAAGGTCAGCAGGGATCACTATGAAGCCTTTCAAAAGTTCGTCTAACATGTTAGGGCCGCAAGGTTTCCTTTGCGAGCAGATATAGATACCCCCTTCCGAATGACACAATGACGTGCAACCTATACACATAGGGAGAGGGGGCTCGCACTATACCCGTGTCGGTTCAGCCCCTCTAGCGCCCTTTCGGGTAACCTCTAACAAGCTAGAAAAGGTCTTCATACTGAGCTAAAGCCAGAGCCATTATAGCCCTCATGCTTGCACTGTTGTCTCGGTTATCACTTACAGATAAATCATCAAGTGGCTAAAAAGTTATTTTTATTATTCATTACTTAACATTAATCTAGTCACAGGATCATGGTTACAGAAATAAAATCCAAATGCTATACTTGCCTTAATCCAATTGCTCTTGCTGATCCTGGTGATCTTACTAGTTGTCCAAGCTCTGATCTTGATCACTGAAGTACTCTTGTTCACCACGAATTGTTCACCAACTAAACTCGATCATCGATCATCAACACACAAACAATCGGAGACAACATACACGAAGCAAACAAGGCTACAATTAGAACAGTACACCAATCATATAAAAACAGTATGAAAAGTTTAGAAAAAGATTCTACACATCGCTACGATCTCACAGACGAAAACATCACAAAAATCAGAGAAGTTATGAATTTTCTAAGATTTTATATAGAAAAGAAATTAATTAATTAAAGTCACGAAATTAAAAAGTTTCAAACTGGTGAATTAAGTTTACTAACATGTAAATTTTGCGATTACGAATCCAACGCAATTTGAATGGATCAAATTGGAGTTAGAATAAATATTTTATGAGCAAAAGAAAATCAGTGGCAAACTTGTAATTACTGAAAACATATTTTGAAACCAAGCCGACAAACTTTACGTTTTCAGAAAGAGAAAGCGTATTTTTTAAAAGACGTATACGGACCGCGGGTTCTATTCTCAGAAAACTGAGGGGCTCTTTAGAAAGATTGACCCCAGAGGGGTATCTTCTAATCGGGCGCGTTGGTTTCAGATCGGATGGCATAGAGGGGGTTGGGGGCGCTCGGCCGACCGTCGGCAACTCAGGTGCCGCGGCGCCATTGTCGGAAGCAAGCAAACCTCGCCGGAGTTCACCACTTGAGCGATTCCGGCCACCGAAAAATGAAAGCAAGGCACGTGGAAGTCAAGGGGGAGAGAGCGAACACACTTAGGGACGTTTTGGGGTCGAAAATCGACCGGATATGCCATGCAGCGTGTAGCGGCGGACGAGAGCTCCCCTACGAGGTTCGGCGACAATTAGAGCAATGTAGAGAGGGAGAAAAAAGAGAGGTGGAGTCTCGGGGAGCCTCGCAACCTTGACGAGAAGCTCGGCAGGGTCTTGATTTCACGAAAACCGCGGAGAACAAGGCCCTCCATTGCATCGGCGAATTCCGACTCTGGAAGATCCAATCCACGGCGTTTATGGTGGCTATTGCGTCTCTGTGCTTCGTAGATGGAAAAACAAGATGTGGAGGAGGTATCTGGCCTTATAGGGGTGTCGGTTCCATCCAAGATCTCGAAAATCCTAGGGATTCGTTACCTCTTTCGGTGTCCTGGTCGGATATGGCGCAGGGGAGGAAGAAAGGTAGGAGAGGGAGGAGTCCGACGCGTGGGTCCGTCTCATCAGCGTGAGAGTGGAGATGTGAAGGGGATGAGTGGCCTGGTGGGTGTGTGGACGGGCCAGGAAGAAGAGCTGGGCTCAGTCTGTGGCTTGGGCCGAGAAAGGGAAGGAAGGGGGAAGGCGCGGGGCAGGCCAGCTGCCTCTGCTTGGTGGGGTGAGCCGCGAGTGAGGGGGGGGGGAAAGTTGGGCCCGAGGGAGAGAGATGGCCACTCGGGCCAAAATAGAGATGAGGGGGTTTGTCTTTGTTATTTTATTTTCCTTTCTTTTATTCCAAATCTATTTTCAAATCCATTTTAAAAATCACTTTGAAATACTTTTAAACTTTAATCAAACCACTCAAGTCAACAAAAATTAATGCAAAAGCATGAATGCACAACAAGTTGCTAAGTCCTATGATAAATTTTATTTTAATGAAAAATATTATTTTCCTATGTTTCATGAGCACAAAAATTAATAAATAAATAAATCATTTTAGCCCTATTTTCCAAGGAAACAATTTTAGGGTGTTACAAATCTACCCCCTTAAAATGAATCTCGTCCTCGAGATTCGGAAGAGCACGGATTCCAAAAGAGAAACAGAAAAAGATACTGATAACTATTTCAACTTCACAACTAGCATTCCAAATGCAAACACTTATGTCTCGGGATCACAACTTGTGAACAAAATTTCCATAAAATATCTATTATTCGTAATTGATCAAGGTCCGTCTTGACTACCAACTTTTGACTTATACAACTCAAAGACATGATAACTTAGCATGGATATGCCTCCTCAGGTAGGAGCGGACCACCTTGATACTCAATTATTTTCCCTGATGGTGCGGTTACGAAAATTTTTCACTGGGTAGCATGGACCACTCCTTTGTGTGCACATAACCATCCATTGCCAAGAACTACGGGAATATCGAGTGACTCTAACACAATGTGGTTTACTATGAAGTTTTCCTTGCTTATGACCAGATTGATATTCGAGCAAACCTGATCTGCTTGTATTTCTCCCACTGGGGTTTGAACTAACAAAGGCTTCCTTGTTGTGGATTTTGATTTGATTCAATGTCAACTTGCTCTTCTGTATTATTATTTTGATAACACTCAGCTTTGTCATACTCATAACATCTTTCTTCAAAGGGAAGATGATAATACTCTTCCCACATTTCCATGAGAGGCATCATATTGGGCTCCTGATCCATGGGACACTACACTCCCTGTCATCAAGTGACCAACGTCAGTAGCACGGCAAGGATAAATGATCATAACCATAAGATGTCTCAGAAGACAATTATCACTTCAAGATAGTCTTAAAATGCATCATCCCGTGATATCAAGATACTACCCCCCTTAAGATGAGGTTGATTGGGGGACACTAGGGACTAGTTCTCCTATCTTTTTTTTGGACACTACACATCATAGTCTTTTACATTCGTTGTACCGAGTCTCTTGATCCAAGGTTAGTTTCATCACAAAGTTCCAATTATCGGTACCTTTATCACGGTTAAGTTGCTCCACTCTCACATTGTACATATAGCTTTGTAAACTTTTGGTGTCATCCGATCCTCATACACAACTCTTAATCCATGAATATCAGTAATGACATAAACCTCCATTGGTATTAACACACTCCAAATGGAATGATATCTTGAAACAAACCAACAAACCAAGCACTTGACGTCCTTGTAGGTGTTCCAGTCATTAACCACTTCTTCTCTTGTAACTTCTTTAATTAGGCTACCCTCTTATGAAAGGTCAACCAGGGGCACAAGAAAGGTAGCTTGCATGTTTTCCAGACAAGTTAACTAACATTGAGAACTTCTGACATCTCAAAGAGCTTATGTGCAAGTGAACAAACAGGTATCCTGAAATTTTCTCGTGATATGAAAAATACCAGCGTAGTAAAATAGGTATAACTCTTATCCTGTTAATCCAATAGAGTTGCAGCTTATACCGTTAGAAAACTTATGAAATTCCCTACAACTTTAATGTAGAAAAGCTCCGTAGGTTCTGTATTTATACTTAGGTAAAACAGCCAAACTTAATATCCATCCTGAAAATGTCTCAGTAAAGGTGCAGTAGCTTCCAGAAGTTATATCTCGAGCTAATTAACTCGTCTGGAGATGATCCTTACATTGTTGAAAAGCTTATGAAATCCTCTACAACTTTTGTATACAACTCTTTCCCAGATTCTGAGGTTAATTTAGCTGAAACTGGGAATTACCAGGTCTGTCCAGATCTTAAAATAGAACAGAAACATCCAAGTGTAAATGTCATATCTCAGGTTCTACTTATCCAAATGAGTTCCAGCTTATATTGTTGGAAAATCTTAGAAAATTGTCTACAACTTTTCTATAGACCACTTTTCCAAATTTGTAACACCCAAAAATTTTATTTCTTTTAAATAGATGAAATGAAATTAAATGAATTTATTTTGTGAGCATTTTCAATATAGGAAAATAAATAAATTTGGAGAAATTAAAATTTAATTTAAGTTTAGGATAATAATTTTTTTTTTGCATTCATGCTGGAGCATTTCTTTTGTGATGATTGGTTGGAAAACAAAATGATTTATTTATTTTCTTTTCTTGCTCAAAATTTCAATTGGAAATTTGGTATAAAAAACATAAAAGGAAATGGAATTTCTTTTCCCCCTTCTCCTTCTTGGGCCTGGCCCAGCCGGCTTCCATTCCCCCTCTCTCTCTCTAGCAGCTGATGGGTGGGGCCCACCCGTCAGGTCCATCCCCTTCCCCAAACCGCCGCCCGCTTCTCCCTCTCTCTGCTAAAACCGCCAAGCCGCGCCCACCCCGCTCCCCCACGATCCCCCCGCGCCTCGGTCTTTAAGTTGGAGAGCCCCCCCGCGCGCCCGAGCTTTCCCCCCCTCCCTTCTCTCCCTGCCGCTGCTTCTCTCGGCTTGCGCAGAAACCGTCGCCGGAGCGCCGCCGCGACCTCCGCGCGAAGCCGCCGTTCTGAGCCTCCTCCGCCTCCAATCTTCGCGCTGGTGAGGTCCTCTCCTTCTCCACGTCCTTCTCGGCCAAGTCTCGTGCGGTTTGGTGAATTCTCGCGCCCTTGCTGCGAGCTCCGCGGACTCCGACAATGGATCCGCCGTGTCCCGCGCTGCGCGGGCGTTTCTCCGGCCGCGCAAGGGCTAGGATGGGATTCGCCGCGACCTCCCCTCTCTCCCGGTGTTTTTGCTTCGCGAAACCGAGCTTCGTAGCGGGTACTAGGACTTCTCCGGCGAGTTTCGGCTGCCGGCCATGGCGGCGCCGCCGTGGAGGCCTTGCTCCGGCCGGCCGGCCGGCGAGCCCCTTCTCTCTCCCCTTCCCCCTTTTAATCTCGGCCGCCCGTTCGCGATCGGATGGCCCAGAGAGCCCCGTACCCCTTCGGGGGCGATCTTGTTAAAGAGTCCCCTAGAATTATAGAATTTTGCACCGTAGTCCTCGGCCAGAGAATATTCCAAAAATTTTATATTTATTTAAATTCATTTAAATCAGGCTTTATTTACAGAATTGCCACCACATTGTTTTAGCTATAAAATCGTCGTTTGAACTCCGAATCGATCCGTTCCAGTTGCGTTAGTTTTGTAATTTTGTAGTCAAACTAGGGTTGCAAGCTTAACTTGAACTGCTAAAACGGAATAGGCCGATACGAGAACTCAATACACTATCGAAACTAACACTGCTGGGTAAAACAATAGAAACTACTGCTCGGCTACTCCCTAATACCAGAGAAATGGCATCACGGCTTGCAGCTCTTCTTGCTAAAACAGATGAAACAACTACTCCGGAAGCTTCACGTTGGTACCACTGTTGTTTAGGTTTACCACTGTTAGATTTCCTAGTTAATTACAAGTCCGTAGATTGCTGTTGAAATCCCGTTAAAAGCGTAACTTTCACGTCGTAAGTCCGTTTTTCGTGAATTTCGCGTTGACGTGATCGTAGCAGCACGTAGATAATTTTGGAAAGCTTTTATTTAATTTATTTACTGCTGGTGTACTGTTCTAACTTTAGGAATTGTTGTCTTGCATGTTTGTCTTGGTATGCGTGACGATTGTGATGTATTGATCGAGCCTAGACGGTGAGGAGTATTTCGGGAGTCCGGAGCTCTTTGGGGACCAGCAAGACCAGCAGGAGTACGTGAACCAAGGCAAGTATAGCATGGGCCTATCTTGTTGTCCTACTCATTTTTAAGCATTTCACCCTGCATGTGTATAATATTGCAAACTATAAGGACATCCTAGCTGTTGATGACAATTACCTTGTTCCCGAGGGCTTTTATTGCATATGGGTAGAAGTGCTAGTGCTCTAACTCCAATTATGTATGATCTGAAATCAGTGATGGAACCATGGTTAATTGATTAAACATGATTATGATAAATGGAACATAGGGCTATGGTACAAATGACCGTTGGTCATGTTGTCCTAGACCCTCCGTAAGGACTTATCTATCGGCAAAAGCTGGGACTTACAGTGCAACCGGGAGAGTCACATGGCTCTGACTTTAGCTTAGTAATAGGATCTTTTCTAACTCGTTAGAGGTTACCCGAAAGGGCACAAGAGGGGCTTGCCACTTTGGGTGTAGTGCTGCCCCTGTTTCTATGAGTATAGCCGCGATGGAAATGTGCCATATAAAAGGGGGGTTTTCTACATCTGCCTGCCGAGGAAACCTCGCGGCCCTAACTGGTTAGAATAGGCCTATGGAAGGCTTCATAGTGTACCCTGCCTGCTCACCTTGGTAGTGTTTGGGGGTCGACGGACCCCGGGCATATGGGCAACACGACTCACGGTGAAAGTGCACAACCTCTGCAGAGTGTATAACTGTTATAACAGCCGTGCTCACGGTCATGAGCGGCCCGGAAAACTCACAGAATAACTGGTTACTGATGGCTATATGGTACATGATGATGTATAATTATGCTTTAATGTGACTTAATGACTTACTATGGTTCTGATAACTGATCATATGGGATACTTGGGAACTTAAGCATAACCTAATGATAATTAATGATAAAATGCTGACCTACTAAAAAGCTGACGCTATAAACCTAGATTAGCCTGTTTGAGCCTCATAAATCCTCATGCTATGCTTGTGGAGTACGAGATGTACTCACGCTTGTATATTTCTTTTCTTTGGATAAAAATCCCAGATGGGTAACATATGGTTGTAGCTATGAGGACTACCCGGAGGACTATTAGGCTTGTGCTTCACCAGTTGACCTTCCCTGTGTGAGGGCCATGAGATAGTTATCTTAGATTATCTTATTTATATATATTTCCGTTGTTGTACCAGACTTTGTGATGTAATAACTACGTTTGTTGTAAACACTGCGATGATGGTATTTAATTTGTGATTTATGTGTGTGATTGATCTCTGGGCGCACATAAGTTTATGCATTCAATTTCTTCCTCGAAATTGGGTGTGAGAAATTGGTATCAAAGCTAGGTTGACTGTAGGACACAAGCCCAGGTAGCAACGGTCGATATAGTGTCTTTGTTTTATTTATTTAATGATTTCTACCTTACCTTTTGTTATTTTATAAAATTTATTATGTTTATATCACTTATTCTATTGCCAAAATGTTGATCTAATCTTAAAATAAAATTTATAAATGCCGCCTATCACGAGGTCTCGCCGCGCCAGCACCAGGAGCTACATCTCTCAGTTCACGCCCCAGTCATCCCAGTCAGTGGTGGACATCTCCGATGATGAGACCGTCCCTATGGATGAAGAGGACCCAGCGATGATGACAGAGGTGGATGATGATGATGAAAGCTGGATGGACTCTTCTGTAGCAGCTGCACCTGTTCCACCCACTGCACCCACTCCACCAGCTGTTCCAGTGGCACCTGTTGCACCTACACCACCAGCTCCACCAGTTGCACCTGCTGCCCCTGTTGTACCAGAGGTGGTGTCTCCAGATGGTCCTGAGGAAGAAGACCCAGGATGGACTACCACCATCCACTACAAGTATCCTTCACAGACAGCCTACTTCCACAACTTGCTTAGGGAGATGTTGGATACTTACTATGCTGATAAGGAGATTGGCATCAGGTACTGCTGTGCAGAGTACACACACCCCTATGAGGCCACATACTGGAGGTCAGATCTTACCATCACAGTGGAGAATGAGACACATGACAGCTATATGGTAGAGAGCATTCATGGTCACATTGCTAGGCGAGCTGAGGCACGGGACAGCATGGAGGACGCCGCCCAGATGGCTTACACTCACTACCATGGCCTTCGCTATGAGGCCATGAGAACAGACCAATACAAGTTCCTCCCTCGCCATGATTCTACTATTGGTACTTGGTCCATCGAGAACCCGCAGGAGGTTGACACGCCCTTGGATGCCACTGTTAGGCATATGCATGTCCTGCAGATGGCCAATGATGATCTACAGGAGGAGCTACGTGATCAGCAGGATTCCATAGATCGCTTCCAGGAGATGGTTGACAGCCTTAGAGAGCAGCTTGAGTTGCCACCGCTCTACAAGAAGAAGACCGCACCTCCTAGCATCTCCGGCGACGCACCATAGGCCTAGTATGCCATAGTTGTTTTATTTCGCAGTCCCGTTGTGTCAGTTGAGTTTGGAGTGTTTGTGAACAATTGATGTGTCCGTTGAATTTCTTTATGTCTTTGTATGATTTGAATCTTTGTAATGACTGCTGGAAGGTTGTGGATTTATCTACAAACTTCTGTTATCTTAAGTTTAATTATCGAATGCTTAGTTGGGTTGGTATATTCTGCTGTTGCTGTACTGTTTTTCTGGAGCAGCCTGTGATGTTTAACTTTTATCTCTGAAGTGGTACGTCCAAAAATTCTGAAAGTATTGTGGAGGAAACTAGACTGATGTATCTCTCATTTGCAACTGGAACCACATCAAAACCTGCTCGGGTCTGGGAGATATCCTTGTTACAATCTGGGACTATTGCGCAGACTAGAACACAGAACAGATTCGCTTTACCCCTGTTTTTGATCAAGATAATATCAGAATCTGTAAAAGTGGTCTTAACAAAAGTTGTAACAAATTTTATAAGCGTTCCAAACATGTATGGCACGCCTCTGTTGGATCTCAGAAACTCGAGTTATGAGTAAATACTGCACTGCTGATTTTGCATCTTGTCCAGAAAAATTTCAGCAAAGCTTATTTGATATTATAATCAGTTTATAATTATGGAAAGACCTCTAAAAGCTTATTCCTTTGTTGGAAACAGATGGCTGATGATGGAGGAAGAGTCCGTGGTTGAGGTCGAGGCCGTGGCCGTGGACGTGGCCGTGGCGCACCGGTGGACCCACCGCCACCACCACAGCCTGTGACAGTGGAGCAGCTCATGCTGATGCAAACTCAATTGATGCAAACTATGATGGATCGCCTGGATCACCAGCCCGCCGTCGTACCACCACCGGTCCAGGTTCGCGATAAGAGGGGAGAGTTCATGAAGGGACGTCCCCCTATTTTTACACATGCTAGTGACCCTTTAGAAGCTGATGATTGGTTAAGAGCTGTGGAGAAGCAGCTGAACATTGCTCAGTGCAATGAGATGGAGAAGGTGTTGTATGCCTCTGGACAACTGCAAGGGGCTGCACAGGAGTGGTGGGAGTCCTACCAATATGGACGTCCAAACAATGCACCACCTGTCACTTGGAGGGAATTCACCGAGAGTTTCCGGTCTTACCACATTCCAGAGGGGCTCATCGAGCTCAAACAAGAGGAGTTCCGTGCTCTCAAGCAAGGCTCCATGACTGTCGCTGAGTACCGTGACAAGTTCGCTCAATTGTCATGTTACGCTCCGGGTGAAGTAGCCAAGGATTCTGACAAGCAATGTTTCCTGAAAGGACTGTATGATGGTCTGCAACTGCAGTTGATGTCCAATGTTTACCCCAGCTTCCAGAAACTTGTGAACTGCGTGATTGTGATTGACAATAAGCGCAAAGAGATGGATGCTAAGAAGAGGAAGATTCAGGGGCAGGCATCTAGCAGCAACACTCATCCGCGCATGTTTCCTCAGCAGGGCTTTCCTCCGAGAAACCAGAGGCCCCCTAGTCAGTGGAATCAGGGCCAGTACCCTCCGCGCAACCAAAACCAAAACCAGCAACGTCCCCAGTACCAGCAGCAGTTTGGTAATCAACGCCCTCAGCAGCAAGCTAACCCCCAGGCACCACGTCCAGGTGTGCCCAACAATGCTCCAGTGAAGGCAGCAGTGGCAAACAACCCCAATGCTTGCTACCGTTGTGGTGAAGTGGGTCAATATGCCCATCAGTGCCCGAAGAAGCAGAACCCCTCAGCTCCACAGAATCAGAATAACAATCAGAGGCCCAGTGCTCGACCACCCCACACTGGAAGGGTGAACCATGTGTCTACTGAATCAGCTCAGGAGGCACCCGAGGTCATGCTGGGTACGTTCAGTATCAACTCCATCCCTGCTACTGTACTTTTTGATTTCGGAGCTTCGCATTCTTTCATCTCGCAAGCTTTTATTAGAGTACATAGCATAGCTTTATGTGCCATGAAAAACTCAATGCTAGTGAATTCACCGGGGGGTACTATGCCAGCGAACTATTGGAGTCCCTCCACTAGTGTTTCTCCAAGGGGGGTAGAGTTCAAAGTAAACCCCATTGTGCTAAGAACTTCTGGTATTGACCTTATCCTTGGGATGGATTGGATGAAGCAACATCGGGCAGTGATTCAATGCCAGGAGAAGTCTGTGGTAGTAACATCACCTAAAGGGGATAGAATTTGTGTAGAAGTGGCAGTGCAAGCACCTCCAACTGCTACCGTGAACCAGTTGACTGATGAGGTCAATGAGGAGATCCAAGTGGTGGATGACTTCCCTGATGTGTTCCCTGATGAATTGTCAGGTATGCCACCTGACCGAGACATCGAATTCCTTATTGAACTTTTACCTAGAACTGCACCTATAGCTAAAAGACCTTATAGAATGGGAGTGAATGAACTAGAGGAACTTAAGAAACAAATTAAGGAGTTGTTAGAGAAGGGTTTTATTCGTCCTAGTTCATCACCTTGGGGAGCACCCGTTATCTTTGTCGATAAGAAAGATGGTACCAGGAGAATGTGTGTGGATTACCGGTCACTAAATGAAGTAACCATCAAAAACAAGTACCCTTTGCCTAGAATTGATGACCTGTTTGATCAGCTAAAAGGTGCTTGTGTGTTCTCAAAATAGACCTTCGATCCGGTTATCACCAACTGAAAATTCATGCATCGGATGTACCTAACACAACCTTTACTACTAGGTATGGCCTGTATGAGTACACAGTTATGTCTTTTGGGCTGACCAATACACCCGCATATTTCATGTACCTCATGAACAAGGTGTTCATGGAGTTCTTGGATAAGTTTGTAGTGGTGTTCATTGATGACATACTCATCTTTTCCAAAACTAAAGAGGAACATGCAGAGCATCTGAGGCTAGTCTTACAAAAGCTTAGAGAACATAAGCTATATGCCAAAAGAAGCAAGTGTGAGTTTTGGCTAAACGAGGTCTCCTTTCTAGGACACGTGGTCTCTAATGGAGGGATAGCCGTGGACCCCAGCAAGGTGCAAGATGTGTTGAATTGGAAACCCACGACCAATGTGAGTGAAATCCGTAGCTTTCTGGGATTGGCCGGATATTTTAGGAGATTCATTGAAGGATTCTCTAAACTTGCTAAGCCCATGACAGCCTTATTAGAGAAGAGTGCTAAGTTTGTTTGGTCAGACAAATGTCAGGCTAACTTTGAGGAGTTAAAGAAGAGGTTGACCACAGCTCCAGTGTTGACCTTACCTGACTTAAGCAAGAGCTTCTCCATCTATTGTGATGCTTCTCGCTTAGGTTTAGGTTGTGTGCTCATGCAACAAGGAAGAGTAGTGGCCTATGCATCTAGACAGTTGAGGAAACATGAGTTGAATTACCCTACTCATGATTTGGAGCTAGCCACAGTGGTTCATGCTTTAAAAATTTGGAGGCATTACTTGATTGGTCATAAGTGTGATATTTACACAGACCATAAGAGCCTAAAGTATATCTTTACCTAGTCAGACCTGAATCTGAGGCAACGTCGTTGGTTAGAGCTGATCAAGGATTACGACTTGGAAGTGCATTATCACCCTGGGAAAGCAAATGTAGTTGCAGATGCACTTAGTAGGAAAAGCTATGTCAACAGACTTCAGCTGACATTTATTCTAGCTGAGTTACGAGCCGAAATAGAACACCTCAACATAGGCTTTGTGAATCATACCATGGGTCTAGAGATAGAGTTAACATTGGAACAAGAGATACGTAAGAGTCAGTTGGAAGATGAGAAATTAAAAGAGATAGCAGATAATGTAGTGCTTGGAAAGGCACCAGGCTTCAGGATAGATGAGAATGGTACCCTATGGTTTGGGAAAAGGATATGTGTGCCTGAAGTGAAGGCTATCCGAGACACAATTCTGCGTGAGGCGCATGACTCTGCTTATTCAATACACCCTGGGAGTACCAAGATGTATTTGGACCTAAAGGAGAGATATTGGTGGTATGGATTGAAAAGGGATGTAGCATAGCATGTTGCTTTGTGTGACACCTGTCAGAGGGTGAAAGCTGAGCACCAACGACCTGCAGGGTTGTTTCAACCAATGCAGATACCCGAATGGAAATGGGAAGAAGTCGGTATGGACTTTATTACCGGGTTGCCACGTACTCAACGTGGGTATGACTCGATTTGGGTAATAGTAGACCGACTCACTAAGGTTGCACATTTCTTACCAGTCAAAACCAACTACAATGGGGCAAGGTTAGCTGAGCTATACATGGAAAGGATTGTGTGCTTACACGGAGTTCCAAAGAAGATCGTGTCTGACCGAGGAACTCAGTTTACATCGCACTTTTGGCACAAAGTACATAGATCCTTGGGAACTAAGCTGAACTTCAGTTCTGCTTATCATCCCCAGACTGATGGACAGACAGAGAGAATTTATCAAATCTTGGAGGACATATTGAGAGCTTGTGCTCTGCAGTATGGCACTAGTTGGGACAAAAGTCTGCCGTATGCTGAGTTTTCCTATAACAACAGCTACCAGAAGAGTCTCAAGATGGCACCATTTGAAGCTTTGTATGGTCGCAAGTGTAGGACACCTTTATTCTGGAATCAAACTGGTGAGACACAGGTGTTTGGACCAGACGTCCTAAGAAGTGCTGAAGAACAAGTGAGGATGATTAGGGACAATCTAAGAGTGGCACAGTCCAGACAGAAAAGTTATGCCGACACCCGAAGAAGGGATTTGAGCTTCAAAGAGGGTGATTTTGTATATCTGAAGGTATCTCCAATGAGGAGTGCGTAGAGACTCAATGTGAAGGGTAAGCTAGCATCGAGATACGTCGGACCTTTCAGGATTCTTGCAAGACGTGGAGAAGTAGCCTATCAGTTAGAACTTCCTGAGAGCTTGTCAGGTGTACATGATGTATTCCATGTTTCTTAGTTGAAGAAGTGTTTGCGGGTACCCGAAGAGCAGATTCCTATAGATGAGTTGACCGTTAAAGAAGATCTCACAAATGAAGAGTACCCGATAAAGATCTTGGAAACTGCATACAGAGTTACAAGAAGCAGAACCATAAAGATGTGTAAAGTACAGTGGAACCGTTATACCGAAGATGAAGCCACCTGGGAAAGAGAAGAGGATTTGAGAAAGTCGTATCCACAACTGTTTGAGTAAGCACCACCCAATCTTGAGGACGAGATTATTTTTTAAGGGGGGTAGAATTGTAGCACCCAAAAATTTTATTTCTTTTATATAGATGAAATGAAATTAAATGAATTTATTTTGTGAGCATTTTGAATATAGGAAAATAAATAAATTTGGAGAAATTAAAATTTAATTTAAGTTTAGAATAATAATTTTTTTTGCATTCATGCTGGAGCATTTCTTTTGTGATGATTGGTTGGAAAACAAAATGATTTATTTATTTTCTTTCCCTGCTCAAAATTTCAATTGGAAATTTGGTATAAAAAACATAAAAGGAAATGGAATTTATTTTCCCCCTTCTCCTTCTTGGGCCTAGTCCAGCCGGCTTCCATTCCCCCCCTCTCTCTCTAGCAGCTGACGGGTGGGGCCCACCCGTCAGGTCCATCCCCTTCCCCAAACCGCCGCCCGCTTCTCCCTCTCTCTGCTAAAACCGCCAAGCCGCGCCCACCCCGCTCCCCCACGATCCCCCCGCGCCTCGGTCTTTAAGTTGGAGAGCCCCCCCGCGCGCCCGAGCTTTTCCCCCCTCCCTTCTTTCCCTGCCGCTGCTTCTCTCGGCTTGCGCAGAAACCGTCGCCGGAGCGCCGCCGCGACCTCCGCGCGAAGCCGCCATTCTGAGCCTCCTCCGCCTCCAATCTTCGCGCTGGTGAGGTCCTCTCCTTCTCCGCGTCCTTCTCGGCCAAGTCTCGTGCGGTTTGGTGCCTTCTCGCGCCCTTGCTACGAGCTCCATGGACTCCGGCAATGGCGCCGCCACGTCCCGCGCAGCGCGGGCGTTTCTCCGGCCGCGTAAGGGCTAGGATGGGATTCGCCGCGACCTCCTCTCTCTCCCGGTGTTTTTGCTTCGCGAAACCGAGCTTCGTAGCGGGTTCTAGGACTTCTCCGGCGAGTTTCGGCCGGCCGGCCGGCGAGCCCCTTCTCTCTCCCCTTCCCCCTTTTAATCTCGGCCGCCCGTTCGCGATCGGATGGCCCAGAGAGCCCCGTACCCCTTCGGGGGCGATCTTGTTAAAGAGTCCCCCAGAATTATAGAATTTTGCACCGCAGTCCTCGGCGAGAGAATATTCCAAAGATTTTATATTTATTTAAATTCATTTAAATCATGCTTTATTTACAGAATTGCCACCGCATTGTTTTAGCTATAAAATCGTCGTTTGAACTCCGAATCGATCCGTTCAAGTTGCGTTAGTTTTGTAATTTTGTAAGCTTCACATTGGTACTACTGTTGTTTAGGTTTACCACTGCTAGATTTCCTAGTTAATTACAAGTCCGTAGATTGCTGTTGAAATCCCGTTAAAAGCGTAACTTTCGCGTCGAAAGTCCGTTTTTTCGTGAATTTCGCGTTGACATGATCGTAGCAGCACGTAGATGATTTTGGAAAACTTTTATTTAATTTATTTACTGCTAGTGTACTGTTCTAACTTTAGGAATTGTTCTCTTGCATGTTTGTCTTGGTATGCGTGATGATTGTGATGTATTGATCGAGCCCAGACGGTGAGGAGTATTTCGGGAGTCCGGAGCTCTTTGAGGACAGCAAGACCAGCACGAGTACATGAACCAAGGCAAGTATAGCATGGGCCTACCTTGTTGTCCTACTCATTTTTAAGCATTTCACCCTGCATGTGTATAATATTGCAAACTATAAGGACATCCTAGCTGTTGATGATAATTACCTTGTTCCCGAGGGCTTTTATTGCATATGGGTAGAACTGCTAGTCCTCTAACTCTAATTATATATGATCTGAAATCAGTGATGGAACCATGGTTAATTGATTAAACATGATTATGATAAATGGAACATAGGGCTATAGTACAAATGACCGTTGGTCATGTTGTCCTAGACCCTCCGTAAGGACTTATCTGTCGGCAAAAGTTGGGACTTACAGTGCAACCGGGAGAGTCACATGGCTCTGACTTTAGCTCAGTAATAGGATCTTTTCTAACTCGTTAGAGGTTACCCGAAAGGGCGCAAGAGGGGCTTGCCACTTTGGGTGTAGTGTTGCCCCTGTTTCTATGAGTATAGCCGCGATGGAAATGTACCATAGAAAAGGGGGTTTTCTACATCTGCCTGCCGAGGAAACCTCACGGCCCTAACTGGTTAGAATAGGCCTATGGAAGGCTTCATAGTGTACCCTGCCCGCTCACCTTGGTAGTGTTTGGGAGTCGACGGACCTCGGGCATATGGGCAACACGACTCACGGTGAAAGTGCACAACCTCTGCAGAGTGTATAACTATTATAACAACCGTGCTCACAGTCACGAGCGGCCCGGAAAACTCACAGAATAACTGGTTACTGATGGCTATATGGTACATGATGATGTATAATTATGCTTTAATGTGACTTAATGACTTACTATGGTTCTGATAACTGATCATATGGGATATTTGGGAACTGAAGCATAACCTAATGATAATTAATGATAAAATGCTGACCTACTAAAAAGCTGACGCTATAAACCTAGATTAGCCTGTTTGAGCCTCATAAATCCTCATGCTATGCTTGTGGAGTACGAGATATACTCACGCTTGTATATTTCTTTTCTTTGGATAAAATTCCCGGATGGGTAACAGATGGAGGTAGCTATGAGGACTACCCGGAGGACTATTAGGCTTGTGCTTCACTAGTCGACCTTTCCTGTGTGAGGGCCATGAGATAGTTATCTTAGATTATCTTATTTATATATATTTCCGCTGTTGTACCAGACTTTGTGATGTAATAACTATGTTTGTTATAAACACTGCGATGATGGTATTTAATTTGTGACTTATGTGTGTGATTGATCTCTGGGTGCACATAAGTTTATGCATTCAATTTCTTCCTCAAAATTGGGTGTGACAAAATTCTATAGCTATATTTGTCGCAAACAGCAAGTTCCCGAAACTGGTCCAGATTCTGGACAGCGCAACTGCATCCACTTGTGATTTTCATAAGTCCAATTCAAAAATAGATATGGGGGTGATTTCTAAGGTCAGAGAAACATCTTGAAGTCTAGTTGTTCCCAAAAAATTTTGATAAACTTTGCACGATCAGACCTTGAAATACACCAGCATTATTGCAAACTGCTCCAGAAATCAACAAGGGAGGGAAACAGGATATAACCAAACCCAACTACTTATTTCATCACTCCTTATGCCTTAGGCCTGTAAACTAAATGATATTGTGGAGAAATCCCACAAAATCATTGCACTCATTACAAAGATCCAAATCAAGCATAAACATAATAACAAACCAACTAAGCATTGAAGGTTCACACTTCACTCAACTGGCGATACTATCGTTTTGTTCATACTAAGGGTAAAGATTCTAAAATTTATATTTCAAAGACGCAAGAAGGTGATAAGAAAAGGTTCTAAAAGCATACCAAATCAAGGAGTAAAGATGAGAACAAGGCTTTTTAAAATAAGCAACAAGGTAGAGAGGAATAGCAAGGGTAGAGATATACTGTAGAGGAAAATACCAAGGTTTATAGAACAAGGATTTATGGCAATTTCAAAACCTTACGACGGCCAATTTCTAACTAGGCTTGCGTCCAATAGTCAGCATTGCTTTGATACCACTTTGTAATACCCGATTTTAAGGACAAAATCAGATATACACCACATGTGAGTTTTAAAAGCCAAATCTCACATATAGCTACAAATAAGGTGTAATATCAAAAGACAATGCATAAATATAACATACTTAAAATAAAAGATATAACCTTTGATAGCAAACAGCGGATAGACAACGCCAAACTTCGGGTATTAACTTCACTCTACAAGATACAAACTGACTGGTTGATCACAAGCCTAAAACACCTCCTGGAGTTTGGGGGAAATAGCAAGAGTGAGTCTAGGTCGAACTCCATGAGTATAGAAACTAGATTGTATAGCTCCCACAACCTCATGATCAATGTGACATAAATAATGTAGAGCATAAAACAATAAATAATGAGTATTTTAACACAAATAGAGTCATTACCCTTAATGCAAGAATCCCCAAGGTCGCTCTTGACCGTGAGCATAGCTAGTATACCAGTTTTAACACTCTGCAGAGGTTGTACATCGTTACCCACGAGTCATGATTTACCCTTTCGCCTGAGGCCCGTCGACCTCTTAACCCACTACCAAGGAAGGTCGGCAGGGATCACTATGAAGCCTTTCAAAAGTTCGTCTAACATGTTAGGGCCGCAAGGTTTCCTTTGCAAGCAGATATAGATACCCCCTTCCAAATGGCACAATGACGCGCAGCCTATACACATAGGGACAGGGGCTCGCACTATACCCGTGCCGGTTCAGCCCCTCTAGCGCCCTTTCGGGTAACCTTAACAAGCTAGAAAAGGTCTTCATACTGAGCTAAAGCCAGAGCCATTATAGCCCTCATGGTTGCACTGTTGTCCCGGTTATCACTTACAGATAAATCATCAAGTGGCTAAAAAGTCATTTTTATTATTCATTACTTAACATTAATCTAGTCACAGGATCATGCTCACAGAAATAAAATCCAAATGCTATACTTGCCTTAATCCAATTGCTCTTGCTGATCCTACTGATCTTACTAGTTGTCCAAGCTCTTGTCTTGATCACTGAAGTACTCTTGTTCACCACGAATTGTTCACCAACTAAACTCGATCATCGATCATCAACACACAAACAATCGGAGACAACATACACGAAGCAAACAAGGCTACAATTAGAACAGTACACCAATCATATAAAAACAGTATGAAAAGTTTAGAAAAAGATTCTACGCATTGCTACAATCTCACAGACGAAAAGATCACGAAAATTAGAAAAGTTAAGAATTTTCTAAGATTTTATATAGAAAAGAAATTAATTAATTAAAGTCACAAAATTAAAAAGTTTCAAACTGGTGAATTAAGTTTACTAACATGTAGATTTTGTGATTACGAATCCAAGGCAATTTGAATGGGTCAAATCGGAGTTAGAATAAATATTTTATGAGCAAAAGAAAATCAGTGGCAAACTTGTAATTACTAAAAACGTATTTTGAAAACAAGCCGGTAGACTTTACGTTTTCAGAAAGAGAAAGCGTATTTTTTAAAAGACGTATACGGACCGCGGGTTCTATTCTCAGAAAACGGAGGGGCTCTTTAGAAAGATTGACCCCGAAGGGGTATCTTCTAATCGAGCGCGTTGGTTTCAGATCGGATGGCATAGAGGGGGTTGGGGGCGCTCGGCCGGCCGTCGGCAACTCAGGTGCGGCGGCGCCATTGTCGGAAGCAAGCAAACCTCGCCGGAGGTCACCACTTGAGCGATTCCGGCCACCGAAAAATGAAAGCAAGGCACCGGGGAGTCGAGGGGAGAGAGCGAACTCACCTAGGGACGTTTTGGGGTCGGAAATCGACCGGATATGCCGTCCAGCGTGTAGCGGCGGATGAGAGCTCCCCTGCGAGGTTCGGCGACAATTAGAGCAATGTAGAGAGGGAGAAAAAAGAGATGTGGAGTCACGGGGAGCCTCGCAACCTTGACGAGAAGCTCGGCAGGGTCTTGATTTCGCGAAAACCGCAGAGAACAAGGCCCTCCACTATAGTAGGGAATTTGGACTCGGGAAGATCCAATCCACGGTGTTTATGGCGGCTAGAGCGTCTCTGTGCTTCGTAGATGGAAAAACGAGATGCGGAGGAGGTATCTGGCCTTATAAGGGTGTCGATTCCATCCAAGATCTCGAAAATCCCGGGGATTCGTTACCTCTTTCGGTGTCCCGGTCGGATACGGCGTAGGGGAGGAAGAAAAGTAGGAGAGGGAGGAGTCCGACGCGTGGTTCTGTCTCGTCAGCGTGAGAGAGGAGATGGGAAGGGGATGAGTGGCCTGGTGGGCGTGTGGACTGGGCCAGGAAGAAGAGCTGGGCTCAGTCTGCGGCTTGGGCTGAGAAAGGGAAGGAAGGGGGATGGCGCGGGGCAGGCCGGCTGCCTCTGCTTGCTGGGCTGAGCCGCGAGTGAGGGGGTGGGAAACTTGGGCCCGAGGGAGAGAGATGGCCACTCGGGCCAAAACAGAGATGAGGGGGTTTGTCTTTATTATTTTCTTTTCCTTTCTTTTATTCCAAATCCATTTTCAAATCCATTTTAAAAAACACTTTGAAATACTTTTAAACTTTAGTCAAACTACTCAAGTCAACAAAAATTGATGCAAAAGTATGAATGCACAACAAGTTGCTAAGTCCTATGATAAATTTTATTTTAATGAAAAATATTATTTTTCTATGTTTCATGAGCACAAAAATTCATAAATAAATCATTTTAGCCCTATTTTTGAAGGAAACAATTTTTAGGGTGTTACACCACCACCAACTAGCTAGTTTTGATGGAAGAGGCTATATATACTCCATTGGCCAGACAAATGAATGGTGTCAGAATGTGTTGAAGTTGTGGAGGAGTTCAGGCTCCATTCCAAGTGCTCTATTCACCAAAAGTGCTTAAGAAAATATTATATGACGCATAGCGCTTTGTGAATTGCGTTGGCCAGTTAGATCCACATATTTAGGCTTATTCTTAGTGTTTAATGAGGTTTGCACATCTCTTGCTACTCGATGCTTACAGTTACCATTATTGTTGTACCCTAGGGGTTTGTGGTCTTGCAAGATCACTCTAACCACACTTGTGACATGACTACCTATGGTGTACTAGAAGGAATGAGGCCCACGATATTTGAAATAGAAGCTCGATATTAAATACAACACTAAGCTGTCCAGGAGACCCACTTGCTTGTGGGGAAGGCTCGGGGATTATCCATGGACTTACCTAACTGGGAGCTTGGCGCTTGCAAGGGTATTCTTGCGAGGGGCTCTAATAAGGAGTAAGGAGAAGCGTGAGCTTCTTGATACCTCATGAAAAATCGACCGGGAGTTTGCATTCTATAGCTCGTTTAAGCTTATGCATTTACTTGCTTTCCTAGGTTTAATGCTTATCTTTTTAGTTTGGCTTGCTAGACTAGTTAATAGGATTGGAAACTACATTGCGTACACGCTATAGATAGCAACACTTATCAAAACCATAGTTAGATATGTTACATAGGTTTTGATAAGTTAAAATTAGAGGCCAAGTAGTTTCTAGAAAGTCTAATTCACTCCCTCCCCCTCCCTCTCTACCCATTGGACAAATATCTACAAATTGACTCGGAAGTGTAATTACTGTAACAAACATTGCAGTTGCCAAATTCCTCAGTTAAAATTATATATTAAACACAAAGGAGGAGTTCTTACTGTAATCGTCACTGCATAAGCCACAAGCCAGAGACGGGAGACAATGACCACCATATTGTCACTAGGAATGGAATAATTCTCATAGATGACGTATTTCAATCATCCGCTAGAAAGCACGCGGACTATATAGTGAGCAGAACACAAGAGGCCCACCTCCGACGGTTAGCAGCATCCCACAAAATTACTTATAAAAATAAAAGGGAATAAAACTAAGTGATGCTGTACACATGCTTAATGCTAAAATTAGTTAAATGGATGACCTAATGTGAAATGGGCGATCAATATGTGATGTCGTCGGCTAGCTAAAGCCTGGATGTAAGGCACTTCTCATACGACACCGAAACCTGGCAATTGGTTGCCAATTTGGACGGCCCGAGTTCGGTTGCTATGATTGATAGATAGTGATTTCTCAGGGGCCTGCTGGTGCGTTGGCAAGTGTATGCACCGAATCAGTTAACTCTTGTAGCAATTTGTGGACCATACATGCACTTTTGACCATGCATAATTTGCCACTTATTTATGAACAAGAACTTGCATTATTGCCAGCATACAATTTTTGCCTTATTCTCTAATCAGATTTTTTGTCTTATTCTCTTTAATTTGTTATATTAGCTGGTAAAATATTCCATCAAATATATGGAAATAATGTTTTTATGCAATAAATGATGCCTTGTTTAACGGACTTTCTTAGCTATATGTATTTGCATAATACGCTAGGACGTAATTATATATTGGTGTTGAACATGTCATACCTCTCAAAAAAAGGACATCTCGTATGCTACGAGTGTTATGTTATTATATACATCATAATTTGTTAACTCGCATATTGTTCTTCATGCATATATGAATTTAATAGACTTCCAGAACAAAATCTCTAAACAAATGCATGGTTATCTCTGCAAAGAAAGAAAAATATTTTTAACCTAGAAAGTCAAAACAAAAAATAAAAGGGAAAAAAATATATTCAACCGTTGTTTTTTTAATCTTGGTAAACCGTACAGAAACTGTGACAACATCATGGATCGTTAACTAAAAGCAAGAGTATACGTGTGGTGTATAAATTCTTCTACCCTCATGGCTTGATATGGGTCACGCACCATCGGAGGTGGCCTATCTCACAAGATGAAGATATACAGCGCACGATGCTGGTCGACGTGCACCGCAATGCTACAAGAAGATATTATACCAAATAGAATACTTTACTTATAACTGTCCCTTCACAGTATATAAGAAGGTGCGGGGGTCCCCTAGAGGACAAGTCATATATCTCTCATCATATAGAATAATACATTCCGACGTAGGATGTAGGTATTACACTCTCAAAACGGACGAACCTAGATAATTAAATATTTATGTTTGTCTTGCGTCATCATCTAGTCCATAGCTTGTGCACCTGTCTGCCAACAATCTACTACCTTGGGCATACCCTAGGTAGACTGTCGACCATATTTCGTCGACAATGGCGCGCCAGGTAGGGGGTGCGTACAGCTTCCCAGACGAACCAAATGGTCGTCATACCCAACTTTGTGGCTGTGGCGGACGGCCACATGTTCACCGTTGGCCAGATCATCTGGACCACAGGCTCAGTGGCTTCACTGTCATGACCATCGAAGAGGCATAGTCCAATCTGCATCAATCACTTCTTCACCAACATCGGCTACGACTCCGACCACGCTGGCTACAGCTCCGACCACTCCAGCAATATCTAAAGATAAGTACACTTCAACTATTTGTATTTGATACAATTTTCGGCATGTTGTTTCTCCATAATGTCCTCGACAAGATTATTCTTTAAATAATTTTTTATTTCCAGAGCCGGCACTGTCTCTGACTCTTCCCGACACATACACGAGATCCGCCCTCTATGTTCCGGGTGGTCGATAGTAGCTCTCTAGCGAAGCTGGCAATCCTATGTGTGTCTGAGCTCCGCGCCTCACGCTCCAGAGCCTGTGAAACTCTAGAATGAATTAACTACTCATGCTAACTTTAGTAGAACAAAAAAGTTAAAAACAATGTTTTTTGTTAAAGTTACGATCGCATATTATACAAGTGCTGATTTTTCTTCAGAGTTTATCTGTACATCATATACTACCTATTCTCGATATTTATTTTTCAGGATCTTGGCTAACACCCGAACTGGTCAGAATATTGCCACAACTGCTCAGGTAATGTTCCTGTTGATCGAAGACAACAAGAACTCAAGCTTCATTGGAACCGCGTATGTTCGGTGTTCGGAGATTCTCTCGACCACTACTTGTGCATACTCGGGGACTTCTCCGACCACCGAATACGTTTACGTTCCCAACCACACTTAGGGACTCGTCGACCACTCTCTGTTGTGCTCGGGGACTGCTCTCCTCGGTTATATATGAATTGGACTCATATAAAACTAAGAGGTGTTTTTTATTTTTAAGACCTTGCTACAGGGCTTATACTTCGTCTTCCAGTAAGTTCAGGGACTACATGTCTACATCAGTACGATGCACCTGGTGATGCATCTCAGTATTACAATCTCTAAGAAGCCAAGGTGCCCTCCCTTTTCTTGTGTTACTAGTGGCGGAGTGATGGTTTGTGCTTCTCCCTAAAGCACCACCGGAGATGGATCTACCCTATTCTTCCTTGCATGACATGGATGGACATGTCCTCTTCTTTTCTAGCCATGGTTGTGATGGGTTCGTCACCTTCTTCCATCATGCACTACTCAATCAAGAAAGTAGCGATGTGGGGTGGATGGGTGGTATTGGGTCATTGGTCCTTTAGGGATTAGGGACAACGCTAGATATATTTGAGTCAGTGGGTTGTACTAGACCAAGAGTTGGTGGACTGTAAATGAGAATGTAGCAAAACAAGGATGGGGAATAGAGAACTATCCCCACCCCACCAAAATTGACAAGGATGGAATTTACCCCTATTTCCTTCCCTATGGGGGACAAAACCCTTCCAATCCTCATCCCTAATAGGGGAGTTCCCCAGGAGAATTGGGGATTGGGTCCAAGTTGTCATCTCTATTCTCGATTGTAGATTCATCACCCATGTTCTCCTTCTTGGCTGATCTGTTTTTGTCCTGAGCACACTTTGCTTCTATATAAGTGGTTCCAATTCATCTATTGTGTGGCAATGAGAATCTATATGGTTGTAATACCCGATTTGAAGAACAAAATCAGATATACACCATATGTGAGTTTTAAAAGCCAAATCTCACATATAGCTACAAATAAGGTGTAATATCAAAAGATAATGCACAAATATATAACGTACTTAGTTTAAAAAGAGATAACCTTTAGCATCAAACAGCGGATAGACAACTCTAAACTTCGGGTATTAACTTCTCTCCACAGGATCCAACTGACTGGTTGATCACAAGCCCAAAACTTTTCCTGAAGGGTGTGGGTGAAATAGCAAGAGTGAGTCCATGTCGAACTCAACAAGTATAGCAACTAGATTCTATAGCTCCCACAATCTCATGATCAATGTGACATAAATAATGTAGAGCATTAAATAATAAATAATGGGCATATTTAACACACAAGAATCATCACCGTTGATGCAAGAATCCCCAAGGCCGCTCTTAACCATGAGCACGGCTAGTATACCAGTTTTTAACACTCTGCAGAGGTTGTACATCTTTACCCACGAGTCATGATTTACGCTTTCGCCCGAGGTGATCAGCCTCTTAACCCACTACCAAGGAAGGTCGGCAGGGATCACTATGGAGCCTTTCAAAAGTTCGTCTAACATGTTAGGGCTGCAAGGTTTCCTTTGCGCGCAAAGGAAACCTTGCGGCCCTAACAGGTTAGACGAACTTTTGAAAGGCTCCATAGTGATCCCTGCCGACCTTTCTTGGAAGTGGGTTAAGAGGCTGATCACCTCGGGCGAAAGGGTAAATCATGACTCGTGGGTAAAGATGTACAACCTCTGCAGAGTGTTAAAACTAGTATACTAGCCATGCTCACGGTTAAGAGCGGCCTTGGGGGTTCTTGCTGCGACGACGATGAGCTTGTTAAGTTGTTATGTTCATTTGATTATCGTTTATGCTGTGAATTAATTATGCTTACACTTGATCATGTGATTAATGGATTATTTATGCTACCTTGACATTTGCTATTTAATTTATGAACATGCCACCCACCATTAAAAGCTAAATGTAGTCAAACCAGTGTCAGCTATTTGAGCCTCATGAACCCCTGGTTATACTTGTTGAGTACGATATGTGCTCACTCTTGCAATTTCCCAACACCTCAGGTTATGCAAATGATGGTGATTGGATTGAGGACTACCGTTATGAGTATTAGGCTTGGAGTCAACCAGTCAGCAGTGTCCCTGTGTGGAGCTTCCGTCGAGAGCGTTGTTTACTTCATGCTATCATCTTTGTATGAGACTATGTGATTTATTATTGTTCCGCTATGTAATAAACACTGCAATGGTACATTTGAGATTTGTCTACTTATGTGTGCGACTGTTTCTGGGGCACATATGAGTCTTTTATGCATCCTATTTTGTTCTTAAAATATGGGTGTGACAAAGTGGTATCAAAGCTTTGTTGACTGTCGGACGCAAGCCTAGTTAGAAATTGGCCGTTTTAAGGTTTTTGAAATTGCTATAAAGTCCTTATTCTATAAACCTTGATATTTTTCTCCATACTATATCCTTTTCATTGCTATTCATCTTCACCTTGATGCTTATTTTAAAGACTTGTTCTTACCCCCACTCCTTGCTTGATATGCTTTTAGAACCTCTTCTTACCACTTTCTGGCGTCTTTGAAATAGGAGTTATAGGATCTTTACCCTTAATAGGAAGAGAACGATAGTACCGCAAGTTGAGTTAATGCTTGAAGTGTGAACCTTTGATGCTTGGTTTGGTTTGTTATTATGCTTATGCTTGATTTGGATCTTTGTAATGAGTGTAATGATCTTGTGGATTTTCTCTACAATTTCATTTAGTCTATAGGCCTAAGGCATAAGGATTGATGAACTAAATAGTTGGGTTTGGTTAAAATCCTGTTTCTGTCCTTTGCTGTTTTCTGGAGCGGTCTGCAATCAATCTGGTGTAATTCAAAATATGTTCGTGCAATGTTCATCAAATTTTTCTGGGAACAAGTAGGCTTTCATGTCTTTCCAATGCCACAAGAATGACATTATTATCTGTTATGAGCTGTGAGTTATGGCTGTTCAAAGTTTAGGTTTCTGCGCAGTCTGGAATTCTGGAACAGTTTTGGTTATGCTCGGTTTTGACTAATTTAACCACAGAATCTGTTAAAATGATCTAAATGAAAGTTATGGATAATTTCTTTATCTTTCCAACGGTGTGCAGAATGTATCCTTTTGAATGCTGGAATTTGAGATATGACGGACTTTCTAAACTGCTAATGTTGGATGTCGCACAGAAAAATTCAGATTCAACGATCTCTTGTATTTATCATGTTGGATATTACTGAGATATGTTTATATACCTCAGAATGCAGATGGCAGAAAGAGGAAGAGGCAGAGGCAGAGGCCGTGGCAATGGTGCCAATGATCCAATTACTGTGGAAGAGCTCATGCAAACCCAGAATGAGATGATGCATGTCTTCATGCAGCACCTACAGCATCAACCTCCACCACCACCACCACCACCACCAGTTCATGTGAGAGATAAGCGTGGTGAATTTATGAAGGGAAGACCTCCAGTGTTTACGTACTCAGCTGATCCTATGGAGGTGGATGATTGGCTATGTGCTGTGGAGAGGCAACTGAACATAGCACAATGCAATGATATGGAAAAGGTGTTGTATGCTTCTGGACAACTTCAGGGAGTAGCTCAGACTTGGTGGGAGTCATATCAAGCTGCTCGCCCCAACAATGCTCCTCCTGTCACTTGGATAGAATTTTGCAGAGACTTTAGAGCATGACATATCAATGAAGGAATGATGGAGCTCAAGCAGGAAGAATTCAGGTCTCTCAGGATGGGTTCTATGACTGTGGCTGAGTATCATGACATGTTTGAGCAGTTAGCTCGCTATGCTCCAAATGTAGTTAGAGAAGATGCTGATAAGCAGCGTCTCTTCATGAAAGGTCTTTACTATGAACTCAGGTTGCAACTGGCTAGAAATACCTACCCTACCTTCCAAGCTCTGGTGAACCGTGCTATTGTGTTGCATAACATGCGCAAAGGCCAGGACAAGAAGAGAAGGATGCTAGCACAAGGTTCTGGAGGCAACAACCGCCAACGTTTCAATTCTCAGCAAGGCGATCAACAGAGGTTCCAGGGACCGGTTGGTCAGTGGGACCGCAACCAACAATCTCAGCGTAATCCTAATCAACAACAGAGTGGACAGCAGACTCCCCGCTCGGGAAATTCAAATGCCACCTCTATGAAGAGAAGTGCTCCCAATACCCCTACTAGGTGTTTTTGCTGTGGGAAAGAAGGTCATATGTCATATGATTGCCCGGAGAGGTTCAACCAGCAGAACAACAATCAAAAGTCTAATTCTCATGGAGCAAAGGTGAACCACGTGGCTGCAGAGACAGTACAGGAGGGACCAAAAATTATGATGGGTAAGTTCAGTATCAACTCTATCCCCGCTACAGTTTTATTTGATTCTGGAGCTTCGCATACATTCATATCACAAGCATTTGTTAGAGTTCATAGCATTCCACTATTTTTCATGAAAACCCATATGCTAGTAAACTCACCGGGATGGACTATACCAGTTTCATATTGCTGCCCCTCAGCAAGTCTTTCTTTAAGGGGGATAGATTTCCCTGTCAGTCCTATGGTTATGAGAACTTCAGGCATAGATGTGATTTTGGGTTTGGATTGGATGAAGAAATATACTACGGAGATTAAGTGCAAAGAGAAAGTAGTAGTTGTGACAACACCAAATGGAGAGAGAATCAGTGTTGATGTTGCAGTACAAGCTCCACCCACCGCTACAGTGAACCAGCTAGATGATGATGTTGATCTTCAGGACCATGTAGTGAATAAGTTCCCAGATGAATTTTCAGATAAGTTGCCAGGTATGCTACCTAACCAGAGACATTGAATTTATTTATCTGGTACTGCACCTATAGCTAAAAGACCTTACAGAATGGGGATACATGAGTTAGAAGAGCTGAAGGGACAAATAAAAAGAGTTACCAGAAGTTGGACCATTAGAGTGTGCAAAGTAAAGCAACTTGGAAAAGAGAGGATGTTTGGAGAGGGTCATATCCACAATGGTTTGTTTATGCACTGCTCAATCTCGAGGACGAGATTCTTTTAAGGGGGTAGAATTTGTAACACCCAAAATTTGAATTTCAATTACTAGGAATTAATTGGATTTAATTAAGTATATTTGTGTGAGCATTTAAATATAGCAAATAAATAATTCTGTCAAAATTAAAATTTACCATAAGGTTAGGAACATGTTCTTGCATTCATGCTGAGAATAGCACTTTTGTTTTGTTTGTTTGTCTTTACTTCATTTATTTTTGTTCAAAACTCTCTTTGGAAAAGGCTTTAGAAAAAAAGAAAAATAGAAAAAAAGAAAACAAAGGAGAAAACCCCAGCCAGCCCAGCTTTCCCCCTGGCCTTCCCGGCCCAACACCCCCTCCCTTTTCTTTTTCCCCCGCGCGAGGCCCATCAACCCCGCGGCCCAGCACTGCCGCGCGGGCGCGCCCCTTCCTTCTCCCTGGACTTGCTGACGACCGGGCCCCGTCTCTCTCTCTCTCTCTCTTTACTCTCTCTGACCCCGCAGGCCCGCCTGTCAGTGCCCTATTCTTCTTCCTCGTTTCGGAACCGAGCCGGACTCCCGTCGCAGCCGCGTTCGATCCCGAAACCCCGTGATTTCCTTGCCTTTTTGTGCAAACCGACCCCTATTTAACCCTTAGCGTCGCCCCGCGTGTTTGTTTTTCCGGCCCGCCACAAAAACCGAGCCCTAGCCGCCTAGGTTAGCGCGTTCAAGATCTCGCCGAGAACCTAGCTAGCCGCCGCGCGCAACGAGCCCTCTCCCTTGCTCTTCGGTCTAAGAGAGGTCGCTAGGTGAGTCTGCAGTAAGCTCCTCGTTCTCCCAGGGTATTTCTTTCGCGTTTTGGTGCTCGGGAGCGAGAGAACCGAGAGCTCCGACGAGCCCTCCCATGGCGCCACCGCGGGGAGGCTCAAAGTCGGTCGGTCCGCCGCCGTTGCCCCCTGGACGTGTTTTCAACCATCGGATCGGAAATCAACGGCCCAGAAACAAAGATACCCCTTCGATGTTTATTTTGCTAAAGAGCCCCTGTGTTTCTTTATTATTGAACCCGCAGTCCATGGCGTATTTTCGATTTTACGCTTTCTAAATTAAGAAAACGTATTCTCCACCGGGTTAAGAAAAATATGCTTTCCAGTAATTACAGTTTTGCCATTGGTTTTGTTTTGGTCATAAAATATTAGTTTTAACTCCGTTTTTGTCTATTCAAATTTCGTTAGATTCGTAATTACGAGCTCTACATGTTAGAAGTATTAGTTTGCTATTTTGAAACTTTTTATTTTCGCAGTAGCATTTTATTTATCTATAGGAAATCTTAGAAAATTCATATCTTCCACGTTTTAATTCCGATTTTCGTGAACTTTACGTTTGTGTGATCGTAGCGCTGCGTAGAATATTTTCATAAACTTTTATCTTTGATTTCTCACTGTTGGTGTAATGTTCTAATTATAATTTGTTTGCTTTGTGTATGATTGTCTACATTGGATTGCGTGTTGTTGATTGACGTTTGGGAATAGACGGTGAGCCGTACGTTGGTGATCAAGACCAAGCTTTTGAAGACCAGCAGGCTCAGGAGAGCTTTGATCAAGGCAAGTACAACTTGAGATCATCCTTGTTACCTATTCACTTATAACTACACATATATATCATATGCATGCTATCACCTTGTCGACCTTAGCAAAATCATAGATGATTGTTACCTGGATTCCTTGTTACCTACTTGATATGCATTTGGTGTAGATATGCTAGTGCTTGATATAATCCATGATCTTGTAAGATGATTAATAGCTATGCAATGAACGTTAAAAGATGACAAATAACTATATGAGATCTTGTCTGTAACTGATCACCGGGACAACAGTGCAACCATGAGGGCTATAATGGCTCTGGCTTTAGCTCAGTATGAAGACCTTTTCTAGCTTGTTAGAGGTTACCCGAAAGGGCGGAGGGGCAAAACCATTTTGGATATAGTGTGGCCTCTGTCTGTATGTGTATAGGTTTTGAGTCATTGTGCCATCAGAAGGGGGGCTCTATATCTGCGCGCATAGGAAACCTTACGGCCCTAACATGTTAGACGAACTTTTGAAAGGCTTCATAGTGATCCCTGCCAACCTTCCTTGGTAGTGGGTTAAGAGGCTGATCACCTCGGGCGAAATGGTAAATCATGACTCGTGGGTAAAGATGTACAACCTCTGCAGAGTGTTAAAACTAGTATACTAGCTCTGCTCACGGTTAAGAGCGGCCTTGGAGGTTCTTGCTGCGACGACGATGAGCTTGTTAAGTTGTTATGTTCATTTGATTATCGTTTATGCTATGAATTAATTATGCTTACACTTGATTATGTGATTAATGGATTATTTATGCTACCTTGACATTTGCTATTTAATTTATGAACATGCCACCCACCATTAAAAGCTAAATGCAGTCAAACCAGTGTCAGATATTTGAGCCTCATGAACCCATGGTTATACTTGTTGAGTACGATATGTGCTCACTCTTGCAATTTCCCAACACCCCAGGTTATGCAAATGATGGTGATTGGATTGAGGACTACCGTTATGAGTATTAGGCTTGGAGTTAACCAGTCAGCAGTGTCCCTGTGTGGAGCTTCCGTCGAGAGAGTTGTTTACTTCATGCTATCATCTTTGTATGAGACTATGTGATTTATTATTGTTCCACTATGTAATGGTACATTTGAGATTTGCCTACTTATGTGTGCGACTGTTTCTGGGGCACATATGAGTCTTTTATGCATCCTATTTTATTCTTAAAATATGGGTGTAACAATGGTGAATATATTTGAGTTACAATTTCTATTTCTTTCATTAAGGAGCTAAACATGCTATTGTACATTTGTGTTTAGGACCTAGTTTAACCTTTATATTCGAATTACTTCACTTTCATCTAATAGCTTATATTTAGCGTCTTGGGTGCAAATGAAGATTTGTATTATTATTATTATTTGGCATATTTCTTTTAGTAAGTCAAAGGGAAAATATGAAGCCCTCTAAACAAGTGATAATAAAATTTGTTCGTCTTTGTTATTCTGGTCCATAAAATTTGTAGAGTCCACTAATGGTGCTCGAAATTGTTCGTCTTTGTTATTCTGGTCCATAAACTCGTAAATCGATTATTTAGGTTCTCAAACTTATTCATTTATATCATCTCAGTCCCTAAACTCATAAATCACTCGTTTAGGTCCTCAAACTTATTCATTATATCATCTAGTGGGTCCCTAAACATGCAAATCACTCGTTTAGGTCCTCAAACTTGTTCAGTAGTATCATCTCGGTACCTAAATATTATAAATATTGTAAACTTGTAAATTCAATATATATTTATAGAACTGCCCAAAAATTATAAATTAAATTTTGTTAGACTCTTGGTAACTTGTACTTTGAACTAAAATAAAAGAAATCATCATGTGCATTCTATTTTCAACTGTAGGTAAATGATTAAATAGTCACATATATTTTTATATCCTAAAAATGTATGTGTCTATTTATTTATTGAACTATAGAGTTAAAATAGAAAATTTATGGTGATTTATTTAATTCTAATTTAAAGTATATGATACTAGGAGCTAACAAAATTAGATTTATATTTTTTGAATAGTTCTATAAATACATATTGAATTTATAAGTATACAGTATTTAGGGACCAAGATGATACAACTGGATAAGTTTGAGGACCTAAACTTGTGATTTGCAAGTTTTAGTGCTATTTGAGATTTTATAGACCGGGATGACGCTGATGAATAAGTTTGAGGACTTGAATGTTCGATTTACGAGTTTAGGAACCAGAATGACACAACCAAACAAGTTTACGGACCATTAGTGTACTTTATTTACAATGATATCTATTACTAGTACATAAACAGTTTTTTGCCGAGACTTGGATTTATTTCCACAAACGCTCCCTAAAGGACAAACACACGGAAAAGCAGAACCGTAGGCTGTGGGGGTATAAACCCCTATACCCTTACGGCTAGACTTGGGCCAGGAGGCTTGGCCCATTACAAGACGAGTTAGAGGCTTGATCCAACTGCTCGGAGTTTCGCTTAAGGAAATAAGACGTGGAGATCAAGCCAGATTCTAGTCGGTTAGAATAGGAATTGATATCGTGTTATCTATGGCAATTGTAACCGACTAGGATTAGTTTCCGGATCTGTAACCCTGCCCTCTGGACTATATAAGGAGAGGCAAGGGACCTCCCTAGGACATCTCATCTCAACTCAACACAATCCACAACAATACAATCAGATGCAGGATGTAGGTATTACGCCCACACGACGGCCGAACCTGGATAAAATCCTTGTCTATGTCTTGCGTCACCATCAAGTTCGTAGCTTGCGCACCTGTCTGCCGACAAACTACTACCGTGGGTATACCCCAAGGTAGACTGCCAACTAGCTTTCGTCGACAGTGGCGCGCCAGGTAGGGGGTGTGCGTACAGCTTCCCAGACGAACAAAATAGTCATCATCCCAGCTTCCGCGGCCGTGGCTGAAGGTCTCACGCTCATCGTTGGGTAGATCACTTGGACACCCGCGGCGGCGGCCTTACGACCACGACTCTGGAAGAAACTCAGATCCAATCTTGGACAGCAGAGGCGTCGACCCTGATGACGCCGACTCTGAGGGCCTGACCTCCGCTCCCTCGCTACAGGGCAAAGTGAGTCGACAACTCAGATCTTCTCCAAGCCCTCGATCGCGCCAACCACAAACTTCTCAAAGCCTCCAACCTGGTGGATTCGATTTTGCGCAAGCCCGATCAGGCGGCAACATCAAATTTTTTCGACTCCCGTCAACCAACTCGTGTCACAACGCACGAACCACTGGAGACGTCACTGACGATAACATCGACTACCGCGGGACGGACTGTCAAGCTCAAGACAGCCTCGCCAGACCAGAACTTCCCTCATGGTCTGAGCAACGCGGCTGATCAGTTTTCACGGCTTACCGATTCTCTATTCGGGAAGATGGGATTGTCGCCGGGACGAACCAGTGGGTCAGCTTGTCACTTTGTCAACATGGTATCCATCCGAACTCTACCAGACGACAAGGCTACCAGCACAAACTCTAGTACAGGATCTGTCTCCACTGAGGTTTTACACCCCGAGGACGAAGACTACGACTTGGATCTACCACCTTACCCTCCGGGTTTTTCCCGCTTTCCAGTCTTTCCACCTCAACGAGGAGATCTGGTCTTCAACGTCAGCAATGACGAACCAGTTGTCGATGGCAAAACCGACGAACAAAGACAACAGCGCGAACAGCGCAACGCTGATCATGCTCAGCGGCGAGCAGATGAAGAGCGGCAATTAATCCCAAACAACCTCGATGATGCTTTTGATGTGGTTGGAAATCAGTAAGTGTTCAAGACACCAAGTGCCAACGTGGCCGTCGCCATGGTAAATCTTGATCGACTTCCGGATACTCCAGAATATCAGGACGTTCGTACCAACATAAGGGCACTGTTGTGCATTCTTAACGTCACTACCAAAAATAGACATAGTTTTCTAATTCTCATAACGACGCTAAAAATGCCAAACCTATCCCTCATGCCACTTAAGCCAAGTTGTCATCCCCAGCATGACTTGAAAGATGCGGTATTGAAATATGCAATTGCTCTTCTAAATAAATAATAAATGAGATCTGCAAGCGCACAAATTAATACCGATGTAGCATTTTAACCGGGAAGTATTCCAGGTATCGTTATTTATATTTTTAGCACTGGGAAGGGATTGCTAAACATCAATGTTGATTATAGAATGGAATATAGAATTGAGTATCTATCATTGCATGTATAATTGAGAGCATTTATCTATCTCTTTCATACAGGGATAAATGTCACATAAAATGTAGATGAAGTATGAATGGTGACAAAGATAGTTAATCTAATCAGCATAACTTAGCCACATATAATAATGATAAGCATCTCAATAGATATTCTATCAAGTCATTAGCATGGAATTAGGACGAACTACAAGAATATTTCCTAAGTTATTCTTAACTATAAAGTCTAGCATATCATAGTTAGTGCAATTATACTTGGCAATCATTGCGAGACAGGACTACGCCCATGCATAGTGATATTATCAAGGAATATGAGAAACATAGCAATCACTCCCCTATAATAATCTTGCTCTGCCAGCCCTATACACGAGAGGGGGACTATATAAGAATCAATGGAGCTGTCACTACCACGAACTACCCCGCGATCTGGCATATAGGGTACAATCGCAGATAAATACGGTATAGGCACCACCCCTACACAATACTTATCATTTACCCACTGTAGACATGGATAAACGCTATACGATTCTAAACATGTATATAAATCCAATCTAACTAAGCCAAGCATATAACTATGATAAACTAAGAACAATATAATTGCAAATATAAACAAGTAGAGCAAAGTCATAATCAATATATTGAAGTAGAACAAAGTCATATTCATAATATTGAAGAACAATGATGAACAATTGAAGAACAGTAGAGGAATTACCAAGAATCCTCTTGACAGATCCGGAAACCAATCGAACATTGACTCCTTCTAGTTCTAATCCTATGTAGCTATGCTAAACTAGAGATCTATTGATGTGGTGGCTCTAGGGTTTGATCAGAGGCTTCTTCTCCCGAGATGGATAATGAATTAGGGTTCAGAGGTCCTCTTCTCCAGGGGCCAGGGGGTCTGCTTATATAGTCCTTCCAAGTGAATATGGTTCGTCGGATCAAACCGACATTAATCGCATGATTTTCCTTGATCCCTTAGGTCGGTGGAGCATGATCCGCGAAGTTGAACCTGATTGGCCCCGAGGCTAGGGCGGGCGCCCTGCCCCCGAGCCCGTCCGGTCTCCCGTTCGTTGACGTGGCTTCTAGACTCTTCTAGATGTAGGATAATTGCATAGCACATTAATATCTCTATGTAAACCCAACACGTGGGCCTTCCTTCCATAATTCCTGATAACCCCCTGCAGAAATAGACAAACACCAAAACTCGTGGAATTCTGTCAGATAAAACCCTAAGTCTGGGTGTCAGTTTCATTTGAATCCTTTTCTTTATTTATTTGCTGATTATATTTGATACTTAAGGACCGTCAACAAACTCCCCCAAGCTTACCTCTTGCTCATCCCTGAGCAAGGATAATCTCAGTGATGGATCAGAAGTTGTGGTAATGCCTTTAAAAGTTGACGGTACACATGCTTTCAAATGAGGTGTCATCTCTGAGTTAGAGTAAACTATCAAAACTTAAAACTTACTCATTTTACCTTTCACCATGGGACTTGTAACCGCCACTTCTATCTTGAGTAGTTAAAAGATAGAACGGTCTAGCCAAGCGCCATGTCTCTTATTCTTGATCAGCTATAGCTCTGGAGTTTTTGCAGATTTTCAAATAAAACTCAGAGATTCCTTGTATGACTCTCTCTCAGATCTAACTTTTGTGGTATTTCTGGATCCTTACCAAGGCAGTGATGGTACATGCCTTCTCTCAAAGTATGTAGTATTTTTGGTATAAGGCATAGTGACATTGCCTTTTCTCTCACCCTACTCTAATAAGGCTTTAATATCTGGAGCTCATAGGTGGGAGATAAAGTATACATACTTACAAGACATTTATTGTATAGTCAAACCATGGATCCAAAGAAACAATTCAATAAGTCAAATCAAGATGTGCATGTGTGGCGAATGAATGGTGTATAGTGATGTGCATGATAACAATGGTGAAAGTCTAATTCTACTTTTGCTCTTTTGAGGGGATACATACCTTTCTTGCTTCTTTTGAAACTTTTTGAGGAGAATGAGATGCTCTACTTTTTCTTTTTCTTTTTCTTTTCTCTCAGGTGGGTATCTTGTACCCCTAATTCTACTGTAAGACACTTGTCCATTTTTACCTTTCGTCTCACTTTTTCTTTTCTTTCGAGGTTCCGGGCACTTGCCCCCTTTTATTTCCTTGTATCTTTTTTTAGAGCACTCATCTCCTAAAATAATATAGCAAGTGGTAGTAACCAAGATAACTCGAGCATTTATTGCACAGGGAAAAACAAAAGTAGGAGAATGTTTTTGGCTATTCTCTCCCGGATTAGGAGTAGAATATTTTTGAGTGGCTCTGGAGATGGAAATGGGTGGATATATGTGGATGCGTACTTCCGGAGTAGAAGCAGCATGTGTGAGTGAACGTGCAAGTGAATCTTGATTTTAACCACATGACAAGCTCCTAAGGGTCTACACAGCTTGACCACACTCAATGCTCATAAGCAGTAAAAAGTAAATGTGTGGCTCAAAGTCTAGCAAACATGTATATATGGCTGTGGTAGGAATTTAAACTCTCATCATCCAGAAACTCATCATGTGTTATTTTAAAGATTTTCAAAGATAAAATTCTCCAGAATTCTAGCATCTCTAGGAACAGATAAACAGCAGCTCAACCTTCCCATATCATATCCGTTAACAACTTAGACTTCAAATCAAGTTCTCTTCCCACAAGTTCTTTAAATTATAACAGTTATGTCTAAACTAGAGAGAACTCAAATTTGAAAATTAGGCAGAGCAGCTATTCATCATATCTATGCTAGAGTTTTATTATTAAGATTCAGTTTAGCATAGCCACTTTATTTATTTATTAATCACACTAAGCAAAAGATATATATATATATATATAAGCACAAAATCTTTATTTGGTTTTTCATGGTTATGTATATTTTTATTTTAATATAGTATAAGTATAAATGTAGATAGAAATACTTAGCGGGATAAATGGGGGTGCTCTCCCCCAAGCTGGATTTTGACGTAATTTCTTCTGATGTAGCTAGCAGGTGGCAGAGGTGTATTTGAATGTCGACAGTACCCTGACAGCGATTAGAATGTCCTCCGTCTGCTAGTCTTCTTCATTCTTGAATTCTGTAGAGCTCAAATAGACAACAAAGCTTTGTAGAACTGATTAGGTGTTAGCATAAATATCTAGCCTTTATCATGTTGAGCCTCCTCAATAAATGTTACTCTCTATTTTTTTATTTTCATTTTATAAAGCAGAAAAAATTATTTATTTTATTTTTATGCCACCACAGTGAATGTACTTATGGGTTTTATGCCACTTGTATACTCACCTGGGGCTTACTATTTTTAATATTTTTTTATTTTGTTTCTAAAATGATATGAACATGATTAACTAAGAAAACTGATTGAAATAATTGAAAGGAAAAGGATAACTACTAAGTTTACCTCTTGGCAAGGCGTTCGGCATTTTTAAGTCCTTCGAACGGGACTCTCTGTTTTCTCAGTTGTCCTAGGATTTGCTGGATGGCGTAGTCGGTGGTTCCGGTGGCGCCTCTTCTTCATGTATAACTATCTTCTCTCTCCACACCTGACTCGGTGCTACGGTCTCCTCAGGATAGTTCTGTTCAAGTTGTATGTCTTCAGACCTTACCACTTCTCCTTCGTAGTCTGGCCATCCGTCCTTGATGATTTGCCTCCTCTGGTTGCGGTTGTGTCGTCTTCTTCTTGTTCTGACCTGCTTATAGTCTTCAACTATATAGTTAGGGTCAGTGAAATAGCGGCATACCTTCTTTGAGGGGAAGTGCATATGGACTTCTCTGGTTCCAATGTAAATGATTGCTTTAACCGTGCTGAGGAACGGTCTCCCAAGGATAATGGGTGGATTGTACTCGTCTTCTCCCATGTCAATAACCTGAAAGTCTGTATGGACAAAATGATCATCTATTTTGACAGGGACATCAGTTGCTACACCTTCAACCTTTCGGAATGTCTGATCTGCCATCTGGAGCTGAATGTATGTCAGTTTTAGGGGCATGGTTCCAAACAAGAGCCGATAGGTGACTGCGGCCATTATGTTAACGCCCGATCCGGTGTCGCAAAGTGTCTTATAGAAGTTCTATCCATTAATAGAGTAGTGGATGCTTGGCATACCTAGGTCGTCCTTCTTGGTCAGAAACAGTGACTTGAGTCGACGATCTTGACCTTCTTGAACTGAAGTGACCATCTTAGCTGACTCGGTCCACACTTGTTTGTTCCGATTCCTCCTATTGGTCCTCTTCCTTGGTTCATGTCGGGATTGCTCCGGGATTTGTGTAGTCTTGTTCTTGAAGGAAAATGTCTCCTTTCTCCCTTTGATGTAGAAACTGATCTTGGCAGCACTAGCGTAGATGACAGCTCCCGAGGTGTTCAGGAATGGCCTCCCTAAGATGACGGGTGCCCTCTCATCATTTCCGGTCTCTGTCACCACGAAGTCTGCTGGGGCGTATAAGGTACCAACTCGGATACAGAGGTTTCTCAATATTCCCTTGGGGAAACTTAACGCTTGATCTACAAACTACAAACACATGGTTGTTTCTAATAAAGGATATGTAAAGAATTTTTCAGAGTACCCTGGGCATAATGTTGACACTAGAGCCAAAGTCGCAGAGTGCTTCTGGGAAGTCCGCCATGCCAATGGAGATCAGGATGACGGGGCGTCCTGGATCGCCTCTCTTGACTGGTAGAAGGTTAGTAGTTACTTCAGTGGCGGGGTTACTCCAGTAGTTACCTGCATCAAACATGTCTACAAGATTTGCAGATTCTAATCCTTCCGGTTGTGATGGTATACCAGGGTTAGTAGCAGGAACAACATCAGCTATTTGATTTAACTGAGATTCAATCATTCTATTAAAGCTAATTTGATTCTTGATGGCAGTAGAGAAATTATCCATTCTATTATTTATATTTTCTAGCATGTTATCATTAGATGCCAATTTCTTAGATAGGTTATCCATTAGCTTTCCTTGATTAGACACTAACTCTCTTAGAGGTGGAAAATTATTATTATTGTTGTAAGAATTGTTACCTTGATAATTACCTGAGTAGTTTGGCCTCTGTTGATTCCAACCTTGATTTTGTTGAGGACGGTTGTAGTAGTAGTTGTTGTTGTTATTGATGATGTAGTTCACGTCCTCAAGCATCTCCGGGCAGTGATTGCCTGAGTGTCTAGTATCTCCACACTCCTCACAAGTCATGTGAGAGTCGTAGATGTGCATGACTATTTTCTTATCTCCAGCTCTATCATCGAGCTTCTTCATGATCAGGTCTAGCTTTGCAGACAACATGTCTACCTCCTTGAGATGGTGCATACCTCCACCTCTCTTGCGTGTCTGGGTCCTTTCTTCATTCCAGCCTTGGTTGGATGCCATCTTCTCCACAAGAGCTATGGCTTGTGGTATGGTGAGTGATAGGAATGCTCCTCCAGCTGCAGCATCCATGGTCTCTCGGGCACTATTGCCGAGACCATGATAAAACGTCTACATTAGTAGCCAACTCTCCATTCCACGATGGGGACATTCTAGGATGTAGTCTTGGAAGCGCTCCCATGCTTTTGGAAGGGATTCATCATGTTGTTGATGAAAACTTGTAATTTTCCCACGGAGAGCATTGGTCTTGCCCATGAGAAAGAACATAGCCAGAAAGTTCGTGGAGCAGAGTGCCCACATAGTATTCTTCTCCTTTGTAGCGTAGAACCACTGCTTCGCTCTCCCCAACAGTGAGAATGGGAAGAGGCAAAGTAGTATAGCATCTCTAGGGACTCCTAATATGGTGAATGTGCTGCATATCTCCAGGAAGTGTTGGAGATGAGCACTAGCATCCTCGTGTGCCTTCCCACAGAACTGGTTGGATGGCACCATGTTGATAAGTCCAGGCTCGAGCTCAAAGTTGCCATCGATATCTGCAGCAGGTCCAGTACGGATGTTGTCCATAGTGGGAGCTGAGAACTCGCGGATCGATTTGTTCGCCACGACTTCGAATTCTTAAGACAAGTTCCGGGTGAAACTTCGGCGATCTTCTTGATTGGATGAAGCTTCGTGCTGAAGTGTTGATGATCTCTTATTGAGCTTGGGTCTTATTTTTCTGAATAATGCTTTGGAATTGTCAACAAAATTTCCTGGAAGATGTCTTATATTCATACATTACCCTGCATAAGATAAAATAGAAAAATAACGGGGTAAAACTGTATGAGAGAATTGATAATCTCGATGATATTAGTGATGCGAATGATGACTCAGAATTCCATATTCATTCCTGATTAGTAATCAACCTTCCCCAGCAACGGCGCCAAAAATGCTTGTTGGGCATTCTTAACGTCACTACCAAAAATAGACTTAGTTTTCTAATTCTGATAACGGTGCCAAAAATGCCAAACCTATCCCTCATGCCACTTAAGCCAAGTTGTCATCCCCAGCATGACATGAAAGACGCGGTATTGAAATATGCAATTGCTCTTCTAAATAAATAATAAATGAGATCTGCAAGCGCACAGATTAATACCGATGTAGCATTTTAACCGAGAAGTATTCCAGGTATCGTTATTTATATTTTTACCACTGGGAAGGGATTGCTAAACATCAATGTTGATTATAGAATGGAATATAGAATTGAGTATCTATCATTGCACGTATAATTGAGAGCATTTATCTATCTCTTTCATACAGGGATAAATGTCACATAAAATATAGATGAAGTATGAATGGTGTCAAAGATAATTAATCTGATCAACATAACTTAGCCACATATAATAATGATAAGCACCTCAATAGATATTCTAGCAAGTCATTAGCATGGAATTAGGACGAACTACAAGAATATTTCCTAAGTTATTGTTAACTATAAAGTCTAGCATATCATAGTTAGTGCAATTATACTTGGCAATCATTGCGAGACAGGACTACGCCCATGCATAGTGATATTATCAAGGAATATGAGAAACATAGCAATCACTCCCCTGTAATAATGTTGCTCCGCCAGCCCTATACACGAGAGGGGGACTATATAAGAATCAATGGAGCTGTCACTACCACGAACTACCCCGCGATCTGGCATATAGGGTACAATCGCAGATAAATACGGTATAGTCACCACGCCTACACAATACTTATCATTTACCCACTGTACACATGGATAAATGCTATACGATCCTAAACATGTATATAAATCCAATCTAACTAAGCCAAGCATATAACTATGAGAAACTAAGAACAATATAATTGCAAATATAACCAAGTAGAGCAAAGTCATAATCAATATATTGAAGTAGAACAAAGTCATATTCATAATATTGAAGAACAATGATGAGCAATTGAAGAACAGTAGAGGAATTACCAAGAATCCTCTTGACAGATCCGGAAACCAATCGAAGATTGACTCCTTCTAGTTCTAATCATATGTAGCTATGCTAAACTAGAGATCTATTGATGTGGTGGCTCTAGGGCTTGATGAGAGGCTTCTTCTCCCGAGATGGATAATGAATTAGGGTTCAGAGGTCCTCTCCTCCAGGGGCCAGGGGGTCTGCTTATATAGTCCTTCCAAGTGAATATGGGCCGTCGGATCAAACCGACATTAATCGCACGGTTTTCCTTGATCCATTAGGTCGGTGGAGCATGATCCGTGAAGTTGAACCTGATTGGCCCCGAGGCCAGGGTGGGCGCCCAAGGGGGGAGGTCGGGCGCCCTGCCCCCGAGCCCATCCGGTTTCCCGTTCGTTCCCGTGGCTTCTGGATTCTTCTAGATGTAGGATAATGCGCGGCGTGTGGGCCTTTCTTCCATAATTCCTGATAACCCCCTGTAGAAATAGACAAACACCAAAACTCATGGAATTCTGTCAGACAAAACCCTAAGTCTAGGTGTCGGTTGCATTTGAATCCTTTTCTTTATTTATTTGCTGATTATATTTGATACTTAAGGACCGTCAACAGGCACATCTGATCGCGGCCATGGGACAAACCGCTACTCTACTCAAAAGGGTCTAAGCCATCTTCTATACGGAGGTCACCTTTGACCAGATTCATCGCAGCCGCACCTCGCCGCGACCCAGTGGACACCGTCGTAGCCGTTCACCTATCAATAATCAAAGGAAGGACACCCATCGCGACAATCATAGTCAGGACGCTGGCAGTTACCATGAACAAAGATGCGGGCGTGGTCAGGAGGTGAACCAAGACTGAGATTTACAACACAACATCCCTCCTAAGGATGTCCACGAGCGCATCAACAGGCGCATTACGGAAAGAGCAGTACACGAAAACGTGTGACACATCGAGTACGATGCAGCACATGGCCCCCTGGCCTAAAACAGTTCTCCTCACACCTTCGCCAAGTCGTATGGCCCCACAACTTCAAGCTTGAGAATCTTAAAAAGTATGATGGCAAGGAGAATCCTGAAAACTGGATCACTCTTTACGAGATCGCAGTCTGATCAGCAGCAGGGGACGAGCACGTCATGGCAAACTACTTCCCAGTCGTCCTCGACCAAGCTGGCCACCAATGGCTCCTCGGTCTAGCCGAGGACTCTTTCGATTCTTGGGAGAAATTGCGCTAGGCGTTTATTGATAATTTCATTGCTACCTGCGAGCAGCCTGGAAACAAATACGATCTCGAGAGGATAAGGGACTGGAAGAATGAGCCCTTGCGCGATTACATCCGACACTTCCCGGATATGCGCCTCAAGATTCCGAATATTTCTCACGACGAGGCCATATCAGCCTTCATCAAGAGCCTATGCTTCCACGAAGCATTAAGAAGCAAGCTACTGTGCAAAAGGCCGACCATGGTCGCCGAGCTCCTCGCCACGGCCAAAAACTACGTCGATGTCGACGACGTAGAAAAGCTCATCCGAGAAGATGTAAGAGGAGCCGAGCAGCCTCCCCGACGAGACGACAGCCATGGGCGTTTTGACAACCAGAATCCCCACCGCGGTGACAACCGCAAACACCGAGAAGGGTGGGACATGTGTCGTGAAAATCGTGACGATTTCAGAGGCAAGCGACCTCGCGACAACGATCACGAGGTGAACACAGTCAAGCGTCCCAATGGACGACGAGACTACTAGGAAGACTACAACAAGACGTTGAAAGGACCGTGCCAACTCCATCCCAAGTCCAACCACACGATGGAAGAATGTCGTGTCCTCAAAAGCATCTACACACAGCGGGCTGCTCAGGGAGATGCCGCCAAGAAAAATGGGAAACAGGACAGACGCAGTCAGGAAGACGAAGACGATGACCAGGATAGGGACCCATGGCACCAATATGTCAGTCCCACCGATGTGGTACACTCCATCTTTGGAGGCAAAGTCTCCATCGAGTCAAAACGAGAAAGAAAGCTATCGAAGCGGGCTTGCCTTAATGTGGACTGCGCTGATGGTTTGATCGTCGATCCTAAATTCCCTCCCTGGTCACACCGAGAGATTTCCTTCAACAGGCAGGACCAGTGGGCCGCCATCCCAGAACCAGGCGCTTCTCGTTGATTCTGGACCTGTGCATCAACAGCGTCAAGTTCGAGCGCGTGCTCATTGACGAGGGTAGCTGCATCGATATCATGTTCCGCAACAGCTTGCCTGCTCTCAAGCTAACTCCGGCGTAGCTAAAACCATATGACGCTCAGTTCTGGGGCGTCTTGCCGGGTCAAAGTTCAGTACCCCTTGGCCAGATAACGCTGCCCGTCCAGTTCGGAACGCTAGACCACTTCTGTATAGAGTTTGTCAACTTTGTGGTCGCCGACTTCGATGGGACCTACCACGCAATTCTAGGTCGTCCTTCGCTTACCAAGTTCATGGCAGTTCCGCACTCTCATACCTGGTCCTCAAGATGCCGACTGAGAAAGGCATCTTGACCGTCAGAGGCAATGTCTACACCACATACACTTGCGAAGAGGAAAGCTTCAAGATCTCCGAGGCAATTGACCTCTCGATTCGCACGGCAGAAACTGTAGCACAAGCCACGCAAGTTCCACCCGACCAGCTCCAACTACCCCGAGCAGGAGACTCCAAGAAAAAGCTCCAAGTCCAAAGAGCACAAGGAAGTACAATTGGTCGACGGCAGCCCAGAGAAGACGGCTCTCATCGAAGCCAATCTGGATGCCAAATAGGAAGACGCGCTCGTCAGGTTTCTAAGGGACAACGTAAGCGTTTTCGCATGGAAACCCGTAGACATGCTCGGCGTCCCACGAAGCCTAATCGAGCACTCCTTAAACGTCTCGAAGACCGCAAGACCTATCAAGCAGAAGCTACGATGGTTCGCTCATGACAAAAAGGAGGGTATTAGGACAGAGATTACACGGTTTTTAGTAGCCAGGTTTATTAAAGAAGTGTATCACCCCGATTGGCTCGCCAATCCAGTCCTTGTAAGAGAAAAGAATAATGAATGGAGAATGTGCGTTGATTACACTAATCTCAATAAAAACTGTCCTAAAGATCCTTTTGGTCTCCCCCATATAGACGAGGTGGTCGATTCAACAGCCGGATGCGAACTACTCTCTTTTCTCGACTGTTACTCTGGTTACCACCAGATCTCGCTAAAGGAAGACGACCATATCAAAACTTCCTTCATCACTCCTTTCGGTGCGTATTGCTACACTACCATGTCCTTCGGACTCAAAAACATCGAAGCCACCTATCAACGCGCTATTCAGCAATGCCTCCACGACGAGATACGTGATGACCTCGTCGAGGCTTACGTCAATGATGATGTCGTCAAAACCAGGGACGCAAGCACCCTGATCGACAACTTAGACCGCACTTTTAAAGCGCTAAATAAATACAAGTGGAAGCTGAACCCCAAAAAATGCATCTTCGGGGTTCCCTCTGGTATACTGCTCGGTAACGTCGTCAGTCGGGATGGCATACGGCCAAACCCCTCAAAAGTCAAGGCAGTGCTCGATATGCGACCACCCAGGAACGTAAAAGACGTTCAAAAGCTCACGGGGTGCGTGGCTGCTCTCAGCCGGTTTATCTCCAGGCTGGGGGAAAAAGGGCTTCCCTTCTTTAGACTTCTAAAAGCATCAGAGAAATTCTCTTGGACAGAAGAGGCCAACGTTGTGTTCACCCAGCTCAAAACTTTCCTCACCTCACCACCCATCCTCACCGCACCTCAACCTAACGAGGACCTGCTCCTCTATATAACAGCAACTGATCGGGTCGTTTCCACGGTGCTCGTGGTCGAGCGGGATGAACCAGGCCACGTCTACAAAGTCCAGAGACCAGTATACTTCATAAGCGAAGTCCTAAATGAGTCTAAGACTAGGTATCCCCAGATACAAAAATTAATCTATGCCATCTTAATTACCTCAAGGAAGCTGAAACACTACTTCGATGGCCATCGAGTCTTAGTTACCATGAGTTTTCCGTTGGGGGACATCCTGCGCAACAAGGACGCCAACGGTAGGATTGTAAAATGGGCCATGGAGTAATGCCCATTTTTGTTAGATTTCTAGAGTCGGACAACCGTCAAGTCTCAAGCCCTGGTCGACTTCATCACAGAATGGACGGACCTCAACGCACCACCCCCTCCAGATGTCTTCGATCACTGGTCAATGTTCTTCGACGGGTCTTTAAACATCAATGGCGCTAGTGCCAGCATCCTTTTCATTTCACCAAACAAGGACAAACTGCGCTACGTCCTTAGGATCCTCTTCTCGGCATCCAACAATGTCGCCGAGTACGAAGTATGCCTGCACGGCATCCGATTGGCCGTCGAATTAGGAGTCAAGCGCCTTTATGTCTATGGTGACTCTGCCCTGGTCATTAACCAGTTAAATAAGGAGTGGGACACGACCCATGAGAAAATGGACTTGTACTGCAAAGAAATCCGAAGATGGGAATCAAATTTTTACGGCATAGAATACATCCACATGGACCGGGACAAGAGTCAAGTAGCAAATGCGCTGTCAAAGATAGGATCATCCCGGGCCTAGATTCCGCAAGGTGTTTTTGTTCAAGACATTCACACACCAAGTGTCGGAATGGACCTAGTCGACAAGCAACTCAACGAGACACTGCTCATAGGAAACATCGCTCCGATAACCAATGGCAATAACTCGCACGCTCCCTTCGTTAAGTATCTCTCGGACGGTTCGGGATTTGAAGACAAAACGGAGAACGAGCGTCTTATCCAGCGCTCCAAAAATTATATACTGGTCGATGGTAGACTTATGCGTAAGAACGCAAACTCAGAAGTCTTGCTAAAATGCATAACTCAAGACGATGGCATCAAGCTACTAGATTACATACACGCTGGATCCTGTGGCAACCACACCGCCTCTAGAACACTAGTCGGAAAGGCCTTCCGAGTAGGTTTTTACTGGCCAACCATAGTTGCCGACACTGAGAAACTGGTCCAACATTGCGAAGGGTGCCAGTTCTTCGCCAAACGGACCCATGTACCCGCTCATGAGATCCAGACGATTCCATTGTCTTGGCCATTCGCCTGTTGGGTTCTCGACATGATCGGGCCATTCAAACTAGCCCCTGACAATTTCAAATTCGTGTTCGTGCTAATCGACAAATTCTCCAAGTAGATTGAGTACATGTCACTGGTCAAAGCAACTTCTGAGAAGGCTGTAGAATTCCTCAATCAAATCATACACAGATTCGGGATTCCCGACAGTATCATCACTGATCTAGGCACTCAGTTCACCGGCACCACATTCTAGGACTTCTGTGATGACAGAGGCATAGTCATAAAATACGTGTCGGTAGCCCATCCTCGGGCCAACTGACAAGTTGAGCGAGCCAACAGAATGATCATCGATGCACTAAAAAAGAGGTTGTACACGGAAAATGACAGGGCGCCGGGACGATGGATGAACGAATTACCAGCAGTGGTCTGGGGTCTCCGAACACAGCCTAGTCAGAACATAGGTGTATCCCCCTTTTTCATGGTCTATGGGGCTGAGGCAGTGCTCCCCTCCGACCTAGCCTTTGGATCCCCAAGACTCAAGCACTTCGACCAGTCTTCAGCAGACCTCGCCAGAGAACTCGAAATCAACTGCACAGAAGAGAGATGTTTGGCTTCTTTTCTTTGAACAGCAAAGTATCTCGAGACCATAAGACGATACCACAACAAGACGTCAAAGACTGCTCCTTCGTGGTCGGTGATCTGGTACTCAAATGGAAAACAAGCCAGGAGGGAATGCACAAGTTATCTACACCCTAGGAGGGACCTTTCATGGTTGCCGAAGTTACACGCCCTACATCTTATAGACTGGCGTACCTAGATAGAACAAGCCTGCCCAACTACTAGCACATAGACAAATTACGACGTTTTTATCCCTAAGTCTTAGTATATCTTACTTGTACCTCTCTTTTAATGAATAATAATAAAGTTTGTCTTCTTTGCTATATACTTTTACATATGCAGAATACTAGACAAGTGCGACAATAACTTTCCTTGACAAGCTACTCAAGGGCACTCAACATGATTCAGTGATACATCACTCGAGCAAATTTATTTACAGCGCTCAAAACCATGGTTCTCAAAATTCAGACTTTATTACAAACTTTATATAGAAAGTTTACAACAAACACCCCTCTGGGCGGCTTCTAGTCTATTCCTACAGACTACTCTATGAACCTACTGCTCGGGCTGATCACCCGCGTGGGTCTCTCGTCCCGCCGAAGGGGTCGGGCCCACCGGTGCCTGGCTGGTCGAGACCGCAGGCGTCGACCGCCCATCTCCCGCAATCGACGCCCCAAATAACTCTCTGGCCAACCTGTCTGATCCTGGCTGCTCGGGGGGTGGATGTCCCGTAAAGGTTTATATCACCGATCACAGTCGATGACAGGTCAAGCAGGCCGACGCGAAGGTCATCCGCCTCCTTCGGACCGACCTCCTTGGGGTACCCCCTTTCCAGCCGGAATAGGTTGACCAGGGGGTAGTGGGCGCACACCATGCTAAGGGCATGCGCCCCAGCAAACTCCCCGGCATCCTTGACGAACTACTGAAGCCAGCCCCACGCCTGCTGTGCCTTCTCGATTGGGGTCAGCCTCGGTGCGTGGGGCTGGTCCTCGGGAAGTTCGGGGCTGATGACTTCCAGCACCTGAGCAACTCCTTTCTAGAGCTTTATGCAATTTATCTTCCAGGAGTCCCGGTCTTTAACCAGGTCCTCGACGTGCTTCTTGGCGTTGGCTTTGAGCACTATGACCAATTACAAGAAAAAAAGAAAGCAAACAATCAGCAACATGCTATGGCTATATATATATAAAAAGAAGAACTTCGTGGTCAAAGAGGACAAAACAAATTTTATCAGCCAGCTCCTGACTCCTAGTCTTCAGCTCCTCGCCAACCTTGCGCTCGCTCTCCAGCGCACAGGCACGCTCCTGGTCGAGCTGGTCCCTCTCTTTTCGGAGACACTCGATCTCCTCCTCCAGACCTGAAGCAATAATTATTCGTCATCAAAACCGACAACATAGTTAATTGCAACTATTCGGAAATCCAACTTACCCTTCCTTTCACGGTCCTTATCGACTAGTCGCCGAGTCAGGTCCAGCAGACGCTCTTCCTGAGCCGCCTTCTCGGCCTCTTCCCTTTCGGCCTCTAGCCGAAGGCGGTCCACCACCACGGTCAAGGCTTTGTTCTCGGCGACCACGCCCTCAATTTGGTCGAAGCACCTTTTCCGGTACTTCTCCGTTTTCATTGCATCCTGCGGACATCAAACATACCACACAGTGAACAAACCAAGGTACATATATACATATACTCTAGCAGAACATAAGACCACTCACCTTGACTTCATTTACGAGCCGCTTGGCAGCGTGCTCCACCCTCTCCACCTCCTCGGTCTCGGCGATCTCCTTGTGGCCGGCCGAGTGATCCCCGCGCTAGCGCCATACATAAACGTACTGGCAACCATCACGGGGACGCCACTGGATTTCCTCCACTTCATCATCAGAGGCCGCCTGGGCCTCCTCGCCCTCTGCGCTACCCCCAGCCACGGTAACGGGTATCATTGGACCCTTACCCCGGCTAGGGGAGCCCTCCAGCGTGGAAGCCTCCGTCGCGGCTGGAGTTGGGGTCCTCTCTTCTTCAGTAGGAGGGGGGACGGGACCTTGTCTTCCTCCTCCACCACGCTGCTCGGGGGAGGTGTCCCTGCGGTCTCATCGCCCCTTGTCGGGGTGCTCGCCTTGGCCTTGTCCTGGGCCGGGTCCTCCTCGGCAACCTCTGCCACAGCCACAACTGCGGGCCGCTCCACGAGCTGCTCGCGGACGGTCTGCTCGGCGGCATTATCATCGGAAACTGCCGGCTCGGTTGTCCTCAAGCCGGCAACATTGCCCGGATCAACATCCGAGGCAGCACTACAAAGAAGAGTTAATGCAAATTACCATACCGACATCAAACTTCAAAAAAAGAGAGAGCAAAGAGACACTTTTTGAACTTACAGATCGGAGCTTCGGTGCACCGCCGTGAAGAACCTTCTGCTAGCTCTCCCGACCGTCGCTGCTACCTTGGCCGCCCCTAGGCGCGCCTGCTCGACGTGCGCGGCAGGCGGATATCTGGCAACCCGACCTCCATCGCTCGAGGCGACATCCGGGCGGCTGCGGGGTCTGCAGACCAAAGTTAGGGCCGCCTATTCTTCCTAGTCATCGTCATCAACAATTCTGATAAGTCGTCGCCGCTTGGGCGCTCGGGTGTCCGAGGTCGACCCCTGGCCCATTATGGGACCTGCAGTTGTCGGCACTGCTTCTGCTGCAGATGGCTCTGCAGCCATTGGCCTCTTGCGGGCCACCCTGTCGTCGGTGGTCGGCGCTCGACGGTTCGCCTCCTCGTCGCTGCTGGTGTATTGGTCAACCCGAGCAGCGACGACTGCTGGAGGATCCATTCCGGCCAGAGGCTCCATACCGGGCGCCAGTGACACATACACCGTTGCCCGGTCCACGTCTCCGATCTACATCAAGAGCACGACAAATCATTAGCACAAGAATATCACAATTTTGGAACGTTGCGAAAGGACTAAATTACCTTGGCAGTTGGCCGACCCAGCTTATAGACATGCATCCGGTTGTCGCTTCTCACGAAGCTGCTGTCACCCAAGTTGAACAGCTCGTTAATCCTTTGCTGGATCTCCGATTTCTCAAGGATCTCTGGGCGCAGCCTGGTCGAATCCTGCCCGCCTTGGTACTCATACGCGGCGTGTACCATTCTCTGACAGGGCATCACTCGTCGAGCGAGGAAATTCCCGACCACCCCTTGTAACACTCCTAGTGTTAGCTTGCATGTTAACCATGAGCATTTCATCAACATAAGCATCATCATGATCACTCATGAGCATCATACCATGATCACATGCCATTTGCTATATGCACTACATGACTAAATTGCTTGTGTGACTTGAATTGAGTGACTATAAGGGGTAGCCAATGCAAACAATTGTACATTGTCTTCCAAAATACCTCAATCATGTTTAGAATATCATTTGGAACAAAGTTTATGTTGAAGGTTTTGGCCAAAAATGCCCCTAAGTCATGGTTAACCCTAGAATGACCTTTTTGACCCCCTAGACCTCTTTTCAAAGATGTTTTATGAAAGTAATGTTAGAGACCTTGCATGTCTATGACACCTGAAGCAAAGTTGTAAAGAATTTCATAAGCTACAAAAGCTATGTTGATGACTTTTTATGAAAAAGCTTAGAACACATCCAACAATTGCTCACAAACCAAAAATCAGGGCTGATTTCACACTTAGCCAAATTTGGCTAAGTCTGGGATCAGTTTCGACATAGGGTTGTTTGAAGATTTGAAGTTTGAAATCCAGATCGATTTAGACTGAGCTTATGTAATCAAAGTTGTAGAACTCGTGTAGCTCTACCCAGAGGATCAAATCTCAGCCAAAACCACCGATTGAGCTGAGAGTAAAACGTTGACAAAGTTCGAGTTTCAGTCACTGGCCATGGCGACTGAATCGCTCGATTCAGTTTGGACAGAACCGTCCGCCGCCGCGTGTCCGGCCACCTGTCGGCCGTACGTTGACGGCGACCCCGCCTGTCAGCTCCCACGGTGTCTCCAAGTCGCCACGCACCGAGTGGACGCCTCAGACGCGCTCTCCACTCGCTCAGCGCAGCACATTTCGCTCCGCCGTCGCCTCGGTGCGCTCCGCCGCGCTTCGGCGAGCTCTTCCGGCCGTTCCTCCACGTCTCCGGCCAAGCCAGTCCGTCCAGAGCTCCGCCTTGACGTCCTCTACCTCGACGTCCACTCCATTTCCGTAGCCGAGCACCGGTGAGGTCACATTGTCATCTCCGTCGCGAGCTTCACCTCGCCGGAGTTCACAGAGATCACCGGCAACGTGGCCAGACCTCTCTGGTTCACCTCTGGCCGTGATTCTTCTTCCTATAGCTTTCCCTTGAGCCACTCTTGCTCGTCCGCAAGCTCTACCGCGTCGCCATTGCCTGGATCCGCCGGCGTAACGCCGCGCAGCGCCGCCGCTCCGCCATTCCCGACGGCGAGGACCTTAGGGTCCAGTAGAGCGCGGGTAAAGTAGGTCAACAGAGTCGTCTTGATGAGAGGAACACGTAGGTGCCCTTGGATCCGGCCGAGACCTCGTCGTCGTCGAGTTTCGCCGGCGACGAGCATCTCCCCTGTCTCTGTCTCACTGACGTGCGGGTCCCAGGTGTCAGCCTCTCCTCTCCCACCCCTCTGGTTTACTGTTTTACAGAGCCTGTGCTGTTTTTGAAAAATTTATATCTGAAGTTTTAGAGATCCAAATGTGGTGATTCCAATTTTGCTAGGTTCCAGCATAAGTCTAGTTTTTAATAAAAATATGAAACATGCCATGTTTTTGCAGAAATAAATAGATATAAATTAATCTTGGATTTTCAGTGGGTAATTATATCTTGAGATCTATTGATCTGCTGGCCATGCAAATTTAGGAAGTTGTTACTTATGATATGAGTAGTCTCTGATAAATTTATCATGATTTTTGGAAGCCTGGTTGAGGAGTTAAAAATAATTCTTGCTTAAATAGGAGTTCCTTGTGATATTTTTAGTAATTAAGTTATAACTCCTTTTGTGATGAAACTTGCTGACTGTTGTACTTATGTGTAGAAAAAGCTAGGAAAAATCTGAAATCTGTTGTTTGACACTTTTTGATGAGGTTTCACATTTATGCCTTGCATGCCTATACTAGCTTGTTATTTTTATACCTCACAATGTGTATGCGCAAATGTTCGGAAAATTTTACAGTGATCTTATGTTGTCATAAGTAGCTTGCTGTAATTTTCTTAGGATTTTTGGAACACTTGGAGAATATGCTCATTAAATCACCTTAATAATTAAATAAATGGAAAAGGTGATGATAGAAATAGTTTTAGACCTTGCCATGATGTTTTCTGGTGTTTCTTAGATATGTTCTATCTACTAATGCAATGGGATTGTTCCTTTGATACATTCTCAACATGTGCAAAATATTATTTTTGGCTATTTATGCCTTTCCTAGAGCATTCTGTGTAGCTGACAGCAAATGCTTGAGAACTAATTAAAGATTTTATTTTCTGGGAAACTTGTCTACAACAAACTTGTAGCTAACTTACTTATCTACTTCGTGTCCAAATTTCATGGCATTTGGTTGAGGAGTTTGAAAGTTATGCATATTTCAAGTAGCTGCTGCAAAGTGCTTGCTCTCTGGAATTTCCAGAGCAGCCAGCCAACTTTGTATGTTTTAGCATGTTTCGGTTGGGAATCATGCTGAGATGTCTAAAAGTGAATTGTAGACAATTTGCTAAGCTTTCCAGAAAGTATTTACTTACTTAGTTTGGCCAACCAATGCTTAAGTTATGGCTGAAACTTGTGACAGGTTGGTTGTCTACTAAACCAGTGGCTGAGTAGGAGTAGCTAAAATTCGTGTAACTTGTCTATTTAGTCTCTCTACCAGAGAAGAAGTATGCACTTACTTGTTATTTCATGTTTCACTTAATCTTAGAATTTTATGCTCATGTTATACCTTGTTTTATGTCCCTTTGGCTCCTCATCTTGGCATCATACATCATATGTGCATTCTCTATATTCATCTCCTTGTCATGCATACATAGGTGTACCCAAGGGAGTGACGGTGCTGGAGTTCGAGTTGCCGGAGCCGGAAGGACAGCAAGGGGAGCTACCTCAAGGAGCTGAGGAGGAGGAGAACTTGCCGGAGTGCCCTGACCATCGTCCCTCTACCTACGTCGAAGGCAAGCCCCGGAGCATTATAAGCCTCATACTATTTTGTTATCATGTTCAGCTATCAAATGACTATGGTTATATATTGTTGCATTAAGTGGTAGGCGTTGATATGACACCCTTGCTGCATAATGACTACCTTGTCCACCTTAAACATTACCAAAGTAGGTCCAGGGTCGAAGTAATGCTTAGCCATGCTTAGCTCGGTAGAAGCCGGGTGATTTCCTGTCACCTGCGAGAGTTAGGTGGATGATGATCACGGTTGGCTATATTTGCTATCGTGGAGATAACCAGGTGCTAAAAATGAACTTGAGACCGGGCGGGATGACGATAGTGCGGCAACAAGGCATGGAGGTCTTGGGTGTGAATCTATCCCCGTCTGTGTCGTTTAAGGACCGAATCGCTGTACGTCCCCGTGTCATGTTGAACGCATGCCTATCACTTAGTTGGCCGAATAAGTCGTTCCGACCGCGAAGCCTACGAGTGCAACTCAGGCCGGATACCCCGTTCTGTATGAGTGCGCACCCCGGTTGGTAGCAAGGATGTGCGGGGAGTCAATGGCGTAAGACCGAGGTGTCAGGTTAGAGTCCTGACCCTGGCAGATTGGCGGTCCCTGGGGGTGCGGCGCTGGACGGACCCGCGAATTGGTCCGGAGTTGTGCTAAAGGTGATCCGAGCTGCCGTCATGATGTATGCTTGGGTGAGTGTTAGGAATACCCCTCCAGCTGGATAGGAATCGATTCGAATCGCCGTCTCTCCCGGATAGTGAGAACTTGACTTGGGCAGCGGCAACGTAGAATTCACTAAATAAACTTAATGGTTATGATGAGAATGATGATGGCTATGTGATAATCCGGATATGGTTATTATTGTAATGCTTGAAAACTCAAGTGTATGCTTAGAACAGGTGCTAATCTAGTGGATAGTTGCTAAGTAATGAACCTGCTGCTGAAATGTGATAAATGAATTACTTACATCAAAGGCTTTTATGCAAAAAGGTGAGTCAAACCAGTCCACAAAGAACAGCCTTGCATACTCCTTGGTGTCACTTTATTTCTGGTTTGTGACGGGTAAGCCTAGCTGAGTACATTCTCGTACTCAGGGTTTTATTTACCCCTGTTGCAGATGATGTCGTCTATCACGGCTATTGCGCTAACTGTCATCACCCAGCTGCGGATGATGAATAGATCATGGGCGTGATCACTCTTCTACCTTCAGTTATGCTTTTGTTGGGAATTGACCATGGAACTGGCATGTATTATAAACTGAGTTGGAGTTGTTTCAAAACTACTTTGTTTCCGCTACTGCTATGGTTTGTAATAACCTCTTTTAAACTCTGATGTGATGTAAAACTATGTTCTGTGTTGAATGTTGTAATCTGTGATGGGGATGCTTGATCATGTACGATCTTGGTTGTATGTTGGTTGAATCGAGGACTTTTGAGACTTCGTCGGACTACCGGTTTTATATGGGTTCAAGTCCATTGACTTGACTGCCTCAGTGGTCGCTAATTCACTTGAATTCTTATAAATTGGACGGTTCTGTTACACCCCTGGTCTATCCAGGCGGGACCAGTCGATCAGACTCATCAACTCTGATACTTGACCAGCATGCTCCGGCCGGTCTGTCCAGCTGACCCTCTTCTCGGGAATGTAGCTGACATCACAGAATGTGGCGCTGCCCGGCTCCTCCCTGATGTAGAACCATCTCTTGTACCACTCAGTCAGGGAGGTGTTCCATGGGTAGCTGAGGTAACGATTCTTCATTCCGTCACTGTTGGGTATTTTAAATGCAAACAGAAAAATCCGCAAGCGCACGGATACCGATGTAGCCTTCACCCGGGAGTATTCCAGAGTATCGATTTTCCACAGGGAACGTGAGTGTACTAATTAAGATCCAAGATCGCCCAAGGATAACTATATAATTATTTTTGGTGGGAAGAGTGGAAGTTTCCTGAGAGTTCTCTAGTTGATCTAAGAATCAAGAATTACTTCAAGATTATCTATTTCGGGACATCAGAACACTAACCACAGAAAGAGATGAGAAGGGGGCTAAGAAGCTCTGACTTCGGTCCTACAAACACCGATCCGAACGAGGTGGAATACGTCGACCGTTAGGGCTGTCACTACCCTAAGGCTACCACAACAATCCGCAGGATTGGGTGCAATTCCAGGTAATTGCAAGACTAAACACCACGTCTAATCTATTAATTACTACTCTAATGTTTCAAAGATTAGAGCACTTGATGCAAGCGGGAATCCAATAAATAACTTGAATGTAAATAAAAGTAATTAGAGAACTCAGGAGTTATGAATTGAAGAACCTAGAGAATGATGAAGAACGAACCAGTTGCTGCAAAAGTACAATGTTGAGGAAGATCCGACAAATTCGGCTCCTCCTCCTCCGCTATGGTTTGTAATAACCTCTTTTAAACTCTGATGTGATGTAAAACTATGTTCTGTGTTGAATGTTGTAATCTGTGATGGGGATGCTTGATCATGTACGATCTTGGTTGTATGTTGGTTGAATCGAGGTCTTTTGAGACTTCGTCGGACTACCGGGTTTATATGGGTTCAAGTCCATTGGCTTGACTGCCTCAGTGGTCGCTAATTCACTTGAATTCTTATAAATTGGACGGTTCTGTTACAGCTGGCTTCAGAGCAAGATTAAGCATTTAACCATCATAGATGTATTTAAAAATAAATGAATTTGGTTTTCCCAAGCTAATTTGGCAAAATTAGGCTATATGTAGGGCTGTTTTAAAAATGTTTTGATAACTTATACCATGCCAGTGGTCGTACCCTTTATGCCCATATAAGGACTTCTAGGTGGCTTAATATTACTAACATGGTGGTTTTTCCTTTCGTCGTCCATATGGCGTGTAATTATATGGATACCGCTTACTTAAGTGGTAATGAATGGATCACATACCTCTACACCATGGTAAGCTTGTTTGTTTTCTTTCGTCGTCCATACGGCATGAAATTGTATGGATGCCACTTGCTTGAGTGGTAATGTATGGATCGATATGCCTCTACGCTACGGTAAGTGTGAGCTGTGAGAGCATGACCGTCCAACCGTCGGTCTAGGGGAGTGTTAGCTGTGGTTACTGGAATATTTACATGTTTCACACATGTATATATGAAGGTACTTAATTGTGGGTAGTAGGTGCAGCCATGTATACATATTTGATGTATAGGTGGGTGTATCCAAAATGGGTAGTGTGCTGCGATATATGTTCGGGAATATATATCGGAGTACCTAGCTTGATTGCTAATGATTGGATTTACATTCATGCACATATACTATTGTGGGGCTGGGCTGAAATGAAATCTTCTGCAGGTACCCTAACAACGAAACGTGTAGACCGTATAGTTGCGTATAAAGAGTGCACGTATGTATGCCACCGACTATACCGTTAGAACTTTCTTCTAGGAATGGAAAGGACGTATGGAACGTGCATGCATCATGAATCATTCATACATTCTTTATGCAATACTTGGGTATTAAATTCTGAAAATATGATTCTTTATCTCTCCTTGTAATTAATCTCCCTTACTCAAATGTGGTCTTTCTACAGATGGCAGCCCCGCACGCGAGTGAGACTTTCCTGGACATGTTTGGCACTCCTACTTTGTTGTGGAGGGTGCTAAGTCCAGTTGGATATGAGGAACCACCTAAGTACACTTGGACCGAGGCTGAGCATGCAGGGGCTTTACCTTGGGTAGATATCCAAATTACAGTTCCCCCTTGTCCAAATAACCCACAGTGGCTAGGTTGGTTAGTTGACTGTGATGGCCAAACTCCTTGGGAGGGTGCCCAGGTAGCAGCCCTGGAGGTTTTGCTAGAGATTTGTCAAGAGCATGGTGATGAGCTAGTGAATGGCCCAGCGGGATCCGTTCCCAGAGTGAGTGTGACTGACACATTTGTGTCCCAGGTTGGGAATGAGTCTTTAGAGATGAGAGAAACCTTGCTAGGATATAGTTCTAGCCCTGCCATGAGTGCCATGCTAGCGGTACTTAAGCTGTACTATGTGCGCCAGCACACCTACATAGACGCTATGCTAGCGCTCCAACAAGCACAAGTTGGGCAGCGCAAACTGCGCAAGCGAGTGCGCAAGCATCGCAAGGCTTTTACGAATGCACAAGCTGAAATCCAGAACTATCACACCGCTTTGCAAGCCCGCCGCAACCAAGTTGAAAACACAGTTAGAGAGCGCAATGAAGCACAAGCCCGCATGATGCAAATGACTAGAGAGAGAGATGAGGCTATGCGCTTGGCTGAAAATAGAGAAGCTGCTAGAGTTAGAGCCTTGTTCCATGCTGAAATGAGAGAGGAAGAGCTGATTACTAGGATTGTTGAGCTGCAGTTAGATGTCCATCGCTTAAATAATATCATAAATCCTATTCCGCATCCAGCCCCTTTTAATCAGGAAGAAGTTCCTAGTGAGGAAGATCAGGATGATGGCATCATCTCTAATGGAGAATCTGAGGAAGATATGTAGCCTAGCAATAAATCTATGATCATGTATCAGTTTCCATCTCTTTATGTAATGGACATATAATCTGAAATTTAGTTGAGACTATGTATTTGGCCATGGTGCCCCTCCTGTAAAACTTAAGTTGTGGCAGTGACTCTGTGTAACCCTATGCACTCAATTGTGATGCTCCATGTTTATGTTGAGCTTAAATAAATTTCTGCAGTGACTTTAATTCTTGTGGAGTGTGGCTGTGAATGATCGCGAGAATAACCAAGTGTTGCGGATGATATTCTCTTGTTGTACATGGATTATTGCGCCTTAATTTATGTGAATTTACTTTATTAAATTCCGTATGGCAGCAATTGAAGTTCATGACAATCATATCTGTTATCCTAAACGATCACTTGGTATGTCTTGTGTAGATGGCTCGCAATACTCGCTCCGGTCACAACGAGGTGCCGCCACACCACCTCCTCCCCCGCCTACGCCTACTGAGCTATTGGCAGCTCTTGTTGAGGGCCAGCGAATGCTCAATGAGGCAATGCAAACTATGGCGCAGCAGAACCGGGGTGGTCGCCATGCCCGCCAAGGCGGAGAGGCAAATCAGTACAGCAGTTTCAAGGATTTCCAAGACACAAAGCCCCCGCTTTTTAAGGAGGCTGTCGAACCTCTAGAAGCTGATGAATGGCTCAACACTCTCGAGTAGAAGTTCCGCTTGCTGAGGGTGACCGAAGAGCTAAAGGCGAAATATGCAGCCCACCAGTTGGAGGGCAAAGCGGGTGTTTGGTGGAGTCATTACAGGACTAGCTTGCCCGCCAATGTTGTTGTAACCTGGGACCAGTTCCAAACTGCTTTCAGGAATACTTACATTACCCAAGGCTTAATGACTATCAAGCACACTGAGTTCATGAACCTGACGCAAGGCAATAAAAGCTTGACTGAGTATCTTCATGCTTTTAACAATTTGTCTCGCTATGCTCCTGAGATGGTTGATACTGAAGTCAAAAAGCTTGCTAGCTTCAAGAGGGGATTAGGTCCCAAGTTGTCCAAGAACATGGCTGGTAATAAGAGTACCACCTTTAATGAGTTTGTGAGTGATGCATTGACTCAAGAGAACTCCAATGCCGTGTATGCCGCGTCCAAGAATCGCAAGAGGGCCTATGAGGCAGGTGCTTCACAGTCCAAGGCTCCAGTGGCAAGCAAACCGGCCTATCGCCCACCCCATGCTGTGACAAGGTATAGGCCGCCGCAGAAAAAGTCCAATGTGAAGACGGGAGTTCGCAAATCCTTCACAGTTGCTCTCCCAAGAGGTGCCACGGGTCAAGGAGGTCCCAAGACTACTCCTGATAACCATCCCTGCTTCAATTGCAAGCAAGTTGGTCACTGGGCGAGTGATTGCCCTTATCCTAAGAGAAATGCTACGGCTGGAGGCAATAACCGTATGGGCCGAGTGCACTATACCACCATTGAAGAAATTCCAGAAGGTGAAGTGGTCACGGCTTGTATGTTCCTTGTAAATCAACACCCTGCAATTGTCTTGTTTGATTCTGGAGCTTCACATTCATTTATGAGTCAAGCATTCGCATCTAAGCATGGGCAACATGTAATCGACCTTGATAGTGGAAAATTTTGCATTAGTGCTGCTAGTAACCAAATTGCTACAAATCAAGTAGTGAGAGATGTACAAATTGCCATAGAAGGGCGTAATTATTCAGCAAATCTTGTGATCTTACCGGGCTTGGGAATAGATGTTATCCTAGGAATGAAATGGATGAGTGATCATGGAGTGTTAATAGACACTTCAACTAGGATCATTATGTTGAGGGAGCCTGATAGTAAGGAAGCTTTCTTAGTTCAACTCCCTAGAAGCAATGACATCCGTCACGCGGCCAATGCTATTCGACCACTCACTATAGCAGAAATTCCGGTAGTATGTGAGTTTCCGGATGTTTTTCCAGAGGACCTGCCCGGGTTGCCGCCGGACAGAGACATTGAGTTTAAAATTGATCTAATTTTGGGTACCGCACCTATCTCTAGAAGGCCATACCGAATGCCACCCAATGAATTGGCAGAGTTGAAAAAGCAATTGCAAGAGCTCCTAGGGAAAGGTCTTATTCGGCCTAGTTCTTCTCCATGGGGTTGTCCGGCTCTCTTTGTCAAGAAGAAGGACAAGTCTCTACGTATGTGTGTAGACTATCGTCCGTTGAATGCCGTGACTATCAAAAACAAGTATCCACTGCCTCGCATTGATATCCTGTTTGATCAATTAGCCAAGGCCAAAGTATTCTCCAAAATTGATCTGCGATCTGGGTATCATCAAATCAAGATCCGACCTGAAGACATTCCTAAAACGGCTTTCTCTACTAGGTATGGGTTATATGAGTATTTAGTCATGTCCTTTGGTCTGACTAATGCCCCTGCTCATTTCATGTACCTGATGAATTCGGTGTTCATGCCCGAAGTGGATAAGTTTGTGGTGGTGTTCATCGATGATATATTGGTATACTCTGAAAATGCACAAGAACATGAGGAGCACCTTCGAATTGTACTCACTAGATTGCGAGAACATCAGCTTTATGCCAAGTTCAGCAAGTGTGAGTTTTGGCTGAAGAAAGTGCCTTTCCTAGGCCATATTTTATCCAAAGAGGGTATTTCTGTTGACCCGTCAAAGGTGCAGGAGGTTCTAGACTGGAAGGCCCCGACTTCAGTGCACGAAGTCTGGAGTTTTCTCGATCTAGCTGGTTATTATCGTCGCTTTATTCCAGACTTTTCCAAAATAGCTAAGCCTATGACCAAGCTACTGCAAAAAGATGTGAAGTTTGTATGGTCTGAGGAGTGCGAAGTTGCTTTCACCACTTTACGCCATTTGCTGACCACCGCTCCTGTTCTGGCACAGCCTGACATTGAAAAGCCATTTGATGTCTTTTGTGATGCATCTGGCACTGGCCTAGGTTGTGTGCTTATGCAAGAAGGCCGAGTTATTGCCTATGCTTCTCGGCAGCTGAGGAAACATGAAGCCAACTACCCTACTCATGATCTAGAGTTAGCAGCAGTTGTACATGCATTGAAACTCTGGAGACACTATCTGTTGAGTAATCTTTGTCACATTTACACTGACCATAAGAGCCTCAAATATATCTTCACACAACCCGAGCTGAATATGAGACAAAGAAGATGGCTGGAATTGATAAAAGACTATAATCTAGAAGTGCACTATCATCCCGGCAAGGCCAATGTTGTAGCTGATGCTCTCAGTCGGAAACAGCATGTTAGACCTCTCCTAGAGAAAGGCTTCAATTTATTGCATCCTGTGGTCCTGCACAACATCATAGTCAGTTGCTCATTAGAAAGTCAAATCATAGAGCTCCAAAAATCTGATCCTGGTATTTTTCATATCAAGAGAAAAATGCAAGAGCAAGACACCAAGCATTTTAGGGTAGATGAGAAAGGTGTACTGTGGTTTGACAATCGACTAGTTGTACCTAAAGATCGTGACCTACGCAACAAAATTCTAGAAGAAGCTCATTCTTCCAAGTTGTCCATTCATCCGGGTAGTAGCAAAATGTACCAAGACTTAAGACCTCGTTTCTGGTGGACCAAAATGAAGAAAGAAATAGCAGCTTATGTCGCAAGGTGTGATACTTGCTGCAGGGTAAAAGCAGTTCACCTAAAACCTGCAGGTTTATTGCAACCCTTGTCGGTTCCAGGTTGGAAGTGGGAAGAGATCAGCATGGATTTCATTGTTGGACTTCCCCTTACTCAAAAAGGACACAATTCTATATGGGTGGTTGTTGATCGTTTGACCAAATCGGCTCATTTTATCCCTGTACACTCTACATACCGACCATCCGACTATGCTGAGTTGTACTTCTCTCAGATAGTTAAATTGCACGGAGTGCCTCGCACTATTATTTCTGATAGAGGTCCTCAGTTCACTGCTCGCTTTTGGGAGCATCTGCATTCACTCCTTGGTACAAAGTTGGTTCGCAGTTCAGCCTATCATCCCCAAACCTCCGGTCAAACCGAGCGTGTGAATCAAATTTTAGAGGATATGTTGAGGGCATGTGTTATATCTTCCAAGGGTGCATGGGAGAAATGGCTACCCTTAGCTGAATTCTCTTACAATAATAGTTATCAAGAAAGCATCCAAATGGCCCCTTTCGAAGCTTTGTATGGCCGCAAATGTAGAACTCCGTTAAACTGGGTTGAACCAGGCGAAAGGAGGTACTACGGAATTGACTTCGTCAAGGAAGCCGAGAAACAAGTTCTCATTATTCAGCAACATATGAGAGCCGCCCAAGCTAGGCAGAAAAGTTATGCTGACCAAAGAAGAAAGCCAATTGAATTCGAAATAGGTGACTTTATGTACATAAAAGTATCACCCATGAAAGGAGTAAATCGCTTCGGCGTTAAAAGAAAGCTTGCCCCTAGGTATGTGGGTCCCTACTGAATCATTGAGAAGAGCGGCAAGGTAGCTTACAAAGTACAACTACCTCCCGAAATGAGAGCTATTTTCCCTGTATTCCACGTGTCTCAACTCAAGAAGTGTCTTCGTGTGCCCGAAGAGAGAGTTGAAACAAGAGATATCAAGTTGCAGTCTGACCTATCCTATGAAGAAAAGCCTGTACAAGTTCTTGATGTCAAAGGACGAATTACTTGTGGGAAGGTGATCAAGCTTTTTAGAGTTTTGTGGAACCATCAAAATGAGAGAGATGCCACTTGGGAAAGGGAAGACTATTTACAAGTAACTTATCCCTCATTCTACGAAAAATGGTACGACTTTCAAATCTCGAGACGAGATTTTTGTAAGGGGGGAGGGCTGTAACACTCCTAGTGTTAGCTTGCATGTTAACCATGAGCATTGCATCAATATAAGCATCATCATGATCACTCATGAGCATCATACCATGACCACATGCCATTTGCTATATGCACTACATGATTAAATTGCTTGTGTGACTTGAATTGAGTGACTATAAGGGGTAGCCAATGCAAACAATTGTACATTGTCTTCCAAAATACCTCAATCATGTTTAGAATATCATTTGGAACAAAGTTCATGTTGAAGGTTTTGGCCAAAAATGCCCCTAAGTCATGGTTAACCCTAGAATGACCTTTTTGACCCCCTAGACCTCTTTTCAAAGATGTTTTATGAAAGTAATGTTAGAGACCTTGCATGTCTATGACACCTGAAGCAAAGTTGTAAATAATTTCATAAGCTACAAAAGCTATGTTGATGACTTTTTATGAAAAAGCTTAGAACACATCCAACAATTGCTCACAAACCAAAAATCAGGGCTGATTTCACACTTAGCCAAATTTGGCTAAGTCTGGGATCACACAGTTTCGACATAGGGTTGTTTGAAGATTTGAAGTTTGAAATCCAGACCGATTTAGACTGAGCTTATGTAATCAAAGTTGTAGAACTCGTGTAGCTCTACCCAGAGGATCAAATCTCAGCCAAAACCACCGATTGAGCTGAGAGTAAAACGTTGACAAAGTTCGAGTTTCAGTCACTGGCCATGGCGACTGAATCGCTCGATTCAGTTTGGACAGAACCGTCCGCCGCCGCGTGTCCGGCCACCTGTCGGCCGTACGTTGACGGCGACCCCGCCTGTCAGCTCCCACGGTGTCTCCAAGTCGCCACGCACCGAGTGGACGCCTCAGACGCGCTCTCCACTCGCTCAGCGCAGCACATTTCGCTCCGCCGTCGCCTCGGTGCGCTCCGTCGCGCTTCGGCGAGCTCTTTCGGCCGTTCCTCCACATCTCCGGCCAAGCCAGTCCGTCCAGAGCTCCGCCTTGACGTCCTCTACCTCGACGTCCACTCCATTTCCGTAGCCGAGCACCGGTGAGGTCACATTGTCATCTCCGTCGCGAGCTTCACCTCGCCGGAGTTCACAGAGATCACCGGCAACGTGGCCAGACCTCTCTGGTTCACCTCTGGCCGTGATTCTTCTTCCTATAGCTTTCCCTTGAGCCACTCTTGCTCGTCCGCAAGCTCTACCGCGTCGCCATTGCCTGGATCCGCCGGCGTAACGCCGCGCAGCGCCGCCGCTCCGCCATTCCCGACGGCGAGGACCTTAGGGTCCAGTAGAGCGCGGGTAAAGTAGGTCAACAGAGTCGTCTTGATGAGAGGAACACGTAGGTGCCCTTGGATCCGGCCGAGACCTCGTCGTCGTCGAGTTTCGCCGGCGACGAGCATCTCCCCTGTCTCTGTCTCACTGACGTGCGGGTCCCAGGTGTCAGCCTCTCCTCTCCCACCCCTCTGGTTTACTGTTTTACAGAGCCTGTGCTGTTTTTGAAAAATTTATATCTGAAGTTTTAGAGATCCAAATGTGGTGATTCCAATTTTGCTAGGTTCCAGCATAAGTCTAGTTTTTAATAAAAATATGAAACATGCCATGTTTTTGCAGAAATAAATAGATATAAATTAATCTTGGATTTTCAGTGGGTAATTATATCTTGAGATCTATTGATCTGCTGGCCATGCAAATTTAGGAAGTTGTTACTTATGATATGAGTAGTCTCTGATAAATTTATCATGATTTTTGGAAGCCTGGTTGAGGAGTTAAAAATAATTCTTGCTTAAATAGGAGTTCCTTGTGATATTTTTAGTAATTAAGTTATAACTCCTTTTGTGATGAAACTTGCTGACTGTTGTACTTATGTGTAGAAAAAGCTAGGAAAAATCTGAAATCTGTTGTTTGACACTTTTTGATGAGGTTTCACATTTATGCCTTGCATGCCTATACTAGCTTGTTATTTTTATACCTCACAATGTGTATGCGCAAATGTTCGGAAAATTTTACAGTGATCTTATGTTGTCATAAGTAGCTTGCTGTAATTTTCTTAGGATTTTTGGAACACTTGGAGAATATGCTCATTAAATCACCTTAATAATTAAATAAATGGAAAAGGTGATGATAGAAATAGTTTTAGACCTTGCCATGATGTTTTCTGGTGTTTCTTAGATATGTTCTATCTACTAATGCAATGGGATTGTTCCTTTGATACATTCTCAACATGTGCAAAATATTATTTTTGGCTATTTATGCCTTTCCTAGAGCATTCTGTGTAGCTGACAGCAAATGCTTGAGAACTAATTAAAGATTTTATTTTCTGGGAAACTTGTCTACAACAAACTTGTAGCTAACTTACTTATCTACTTCGTGTCCAAATTTCATGGCATTTGGTTGAGGAGTTTGAAAGTTATGCATATTTCAAGTAGCTGCTGCAAAGTGCTTGCTCTCTGGAATTTCCAGAGCAGCCAGCCAACTTTGTATGTTTTAGCATGTTTCGGTTGGGAATCATGCTGAGATGTCTAAAAGTGAATTGTAGACAATTTGCTAAGCTTTCCAGAAAGTATTTACTTACTTAGTTTGGCCAACCAATGCTTAAGTTATGGCTGAAACTTGTGACAGGTTGGTTGTCTACTAAACCAGTGGCTGAGTAGGAGTAGCTAAAATTCGTGTAACTTGTCTATTTAGTCTCTCTACCAGAGAAGAAGTATGCACTTACTTGTTATTTCATGTTTCACTTAATCTTAGAATTTTATGCTCATGTTATACCTTGTTTTATGTCCCTTTGGCTCCTCATCTTGGCATCATACATCATATGTGCATTCTCTATATTCATCTCCTTGTCATGCATACATAGGTGTACCCAAGGGAGTGACGGTGCTGGAGTTCGAGTTGCCGGAGCCGGAAGGACAGCAAGGGGAGCTACCTCAAGGAGCTGAGGAGGAGGAGAACTTGCCGGAGTGCCCTGACCATCGTCCCTCTACCTACGTCGAAGGCAAGCCCCGGAGCATTATAAGCCTCATACTATTTTGTTATCATGTTCAGCTATCAAATGACTATGGTTATATATTGTTGCATTAAGTGGTAGGCGTTGATATGACACCCTTGCTGCATAATGACTACCTTGTCCACCTTAAACATTACCAAAGTAGGTCCAGGGTCGAAGTAATGCTTAGCCATGCTTAGCTCGGTAGAAGCCGGGTGATTTCCTGTCACCTGCGAGAGTTAGGTGGATGATGATCACGGTTGGCTATATTTGCTATCGTGGAGATAACCAGGTGCTAAAAATGAACTTGAGACCGGGCGGGATGACGATAGTGCGGCAACAAGGCATGGAGGTCTTGGGTGTGAATCTATCCCCGTCTGTGTCGTTTAAGGACCGAATCGCTGTACGTCCCCGTGTCATGTTGAACGCATGCCTATCACTTAGTTGGCCGAATAAGTCGTTCCGACCGCGAAGCCTACGAGTGCAACTCAGGCCGGATACCCCGTTCTGTATGAGTGCGCACCCCGGTTGGTAGCAAGGATGTGCGGGGAGTCAATGGCGTAAGACCGAGGTGTCAGGTTAGAGTCCTGACCCTGGCAGATTGGCGGTCCCTGGGGGTGCGGCGCTGGACGGACCCGCGAATTGGTCCGGAGTTGTGCTAAAGGTGATCCGAGCTGCCGTCATGATGTATGCTTGGGTGAGTGTTAGGAATACCCCTCCAGCTGGATAGGAATCGATTCGAATCGCCGTCTCTCCCGGATAGTGAGAACTTGACTTGGGCAGCGGCAACGTAGAATTCACTAAATAAACTTAATGGTTATGATGAGAATGATGATGGCTATGTGATAATCCGGATATGGTTATTATTGTAATGCTTGAAAACTCAAGTGTATGCTTAGAACAGGTGCTAATCTAGTGGATAGTTGCTAAGTAATGAACCTGCTGTTGAAATGTGATAAATGAATTACTTACATCAAAGGCTTTTATGCAAAAAGGTGAGTCAAACCAGTCCACAAAGAACAGCCTTGCATACTCCTTGGTGTCACTTTATTTCTGGTTTGTGACGGGTAAGCCTAGCTGAGTACATTCTCGTACTCAGGGTTTTATTTACCCCTGTTGCAGATGATGTCGTCTATCACGGCTATTGCGCTAACTGTCATCACCCAGCTGCGGATGATGAATAGATCATGGGCGTGATCACTCTTCTACCTTCAGTTATGCTTTTGTTGGGAATTGACCATGGAACTGGCATGTATTATAAACTGAGTTGGAGTTGTTTCAAAACTACTTTGTTTCCGCTACTGCTATGGTTTGTAATAACCTCTTTTAAACTCTGATGTGATGTAAAACTATGTTCTGTGTTGAATGTTGTAATCTGTGATGGGGATGCTTGATCATGTACGATCTTGGTTGTATGTTGGTTGAATCGAGGACTTTTGAGACTTCGTCGGACTACCGGTTTTATATGGGTTCAAGTCCATTGACTTGACTGCCTCAGTGGTCGCTAATTCACTTGAATTCTTATAAATTGGACGGTTCTGTTACACCCCTGGTCTATCCAGGCGGGACCAGTCGATCAGACTCATCAACTCTGATACTTGACCAGCATGCTCCGGCCGGTCTGTCCAGCTGACCCTCTTCTCGGGAATGTAGCTGACATCACAGAATGTGGCGCTGCCCGGCTCCTCCCTGATGTAGAACCATCTCTTGTACCACTCAGTCAGGGAGGTGTTCCATGGGTAGCTGAGGTAACGATTCTTCATTCCGTCGCTGTTGGGTATTTTAAATGCAAACAGAAAAATCCGCAAGCGCACGGATACCGATGTAGCCTTCACCCGGGAGTATTCCAGAGTATCGATTTTCCACAGGGAACGTGAGTGTACTAATTAAGATCCAAGATCGCCCAAGGATAACTATATAATTATTTTTGGTGGGAAGAGTGGAAGTTTCCTGAGAGTTCTCTAGTTGATCTAAGAATCAAGAATTACTTCAAGATTATCTATTTCGGGACATCAGAACACTAACCACAGAAAGAGATGAGAAGGGGGCTAAGAAGCTCCGACTTCGGTCCTACAAACACCGATCCGAACGAGGTGGAATACGTCGACCGTTAGGGCTGTCACTACCCTAAGGCTACCACAACAATCCGCAGGATTGGGTGCAATTCCAGGTAATTGCAAGACTAAACACCACGTCTAATCTATTAATTACTACTCTAATGTTTCAAAGATTAGAGCACTTGATGCAAGCGGGAATCCAATAAATAACTTGAATGTAAATAAAAGTAATTAGAGAACTCAGGAGTTATGAATTGAAGAACCTAGAGAACGATGAAGAACGAACCAGTTGCTGCAAAAGTACAATGTTGAGGAAGATCCGACAAATCCGGCTCCTCCTCCTCCGCTCTCCTCTTCTCTCTCCCTATTTTCTAGATTACAACTAGAACTAGAACTAGAGGAACTAGAACTAGAACTAGATGAACTAGAACTAGATCTAGATGAACTAGAGGTAGAACTAGAAGAACTAGAGGGATCCTCTCTACTTGGACGAAGAATTGAAACCCTAGCTTTGATTCTGTAGAAGAGGTATGATCTCTTGGGGCCAGGGGGTCTAGTTTTATAGTCCCTTTAAGTGAATCTGGGCCGTCGGATCAAACTGACATTAATCGCATGGTTTTCCTTGATCCTTTAGGTCGGTGGAGCATAATCCGCGAAACGTGTCCTGATTGGGCACTGTAGCTGGGCGGGCCCCAGGAGAGTAGGGCGGGCGCCCTGCCTCCGAGCCCGATTGCCTTCCCGTTCGGTCCCGTGGCTTCTGGAGTCTTCTAGATGATAGAAAATTGTGTGGCACGTTAATATCTCTATGTAAACCCGACGTGTGGGCCTTTCTTCTATATTTCCTGATAACCCCCTGCAGAAATAGACAAACACCAAAACTCGTGGAATTCTGTCAGATAAAACCCTAAGTCTAGGTGTTGGTTGCATTTGGATCCTTTTCTATGATTAGTTGATGGTTAAATGTGAGCATTAAGGACCGTAAACAAGCTCCCCCAAGCTTAAACTTTGCTCGTCCCTGAGCAAAGATGAACTCAAGAATTTCTGCAGTGGTTTCATGCCTTAAAAATACACATGCGTTCAAACAAGATCTCATCTCTAGGTTAGGGTAAACTGTTAAGATTTAAACTTTCTCATATTACCTTCCACCATGGGGCTTGCAACCGTCACTTGTGTCTTGAGCAGTTAAAAGATAGAACGGTCTAATCAAGCGCCATGTCTCATGTTCTTGATCAACTATAGCTCTGGAGTTTTTGCAGATTTTCAAATAAAACTCAGAGATTCCTTGTATGACTCTCTCTAGTCTCTCTTTTGTGGTATTTCTGGATCCTTACCAAGGCAGTAATGGTATATGCCTTCTCTCAAAGTATGTAGTATTTTTGGTATGGGGCATAGTGGCATTGCCTTCTCTCTCACCCTACTCTAATAAGGTTTTAATATCTGGAGCTCATAGGTGGGACACAACTAATACATACTTACAAGACATTTATTGTATAGTCAAACCATGGATCCAGAAGAACAAGTCAATAAGTCAAATCAAGATGTGCATGTGTGGCGAATGAATGGTGTATGGTAATGATGGTGATAACAATGGTGAAAGTCTAATTCTACTTGTGCTCTTTTGAGGGGATACATACCTTTCTTGCACTTTGCAACTTTTTGAGGAGAATGAGATGCTCTATATTTTCTTTTTCTTTTCTCTCAGGTGGGTATCTTGTACCCCTAATTCTACTGTCAGACACTTGTCCATTTTTACCTCTCGTCTCACTTTTTCTTTTCTTCGAGGTTCCGGGCACTTGCCCCTTTTTATTTCCTCGTATCTTTTTTTTTTCTCTTTTTTTAAGAGCACTCATCTCATGAGATAATATAGCAAGTGGTAGTAACCAAAATAACTTGAGCATTTATTTCACAGGGGAAAACAGAAATAGGAGAATGTTTTTGGCTATTCTCTCCCGGATTAGGAGTAGAATATTTTTGGGTGGTTCTGGAGATGGAAATGGATGGATATATGTGGATGCGTACTTCCGGAGTAGAAGCAGCATGTGTGAGTGAACGTGCAAGTGAATCTTGATTTAACCACATGACAAGCTCCTAAGGGTCTACACAGCTTGACCATACTCAATGCTCATAAGCAGTAAAAAGTAAATGTATGGTTCATAGTCTAATAAGCATGTATATATGGCTGTGGTAGGAAATTAAACTCTCATCATACAGGAACTCATCATGTGTTATTTTAAAGATTTTCAAAGATAAAATTCTCCTGAATTCTAGCATCTCTAGGAACAGATAAACAGCAGCTCAACCTTCCCATATCATATCCGTTAACGACTTAGACTTCAGATCAAGTACTCTCCCCACAAATTCAGGTTTAGAGCAAATCTTAATTAATACCAGTCATGCCTAAACTTGAGAGAGATTTCAATTTTGAGAACTAGCCATGGCAGAGCAACTATTCATCATTTCCATGTGAGAGCTTATCATGAGGGTTCATAGCAAACTTTATTTATTTATTTATTTAGCAAACTAAGCAAAGATATATATAAGCACAAAATCTTTATTTGGGTTTTTATGATTATGCATCTTTTTATTATTTGAGTAAAGTATAAACGTGAGTAGAAACACTTAGCTGGATAAATGGGGGTGCTCTCCCCCAAGCTGGATTTTGACGAAGTTTCTTCTGATGTAGCTAGCAGGTGGCGGAGGTGTATTTGAATGTCGGCAGCACCTTGACAGTGATTAGGATGTCCTCCGTCTGCTAGTCTTCTTTGATCCTTGAATTCTGTGGAGCTCAAATAGACAACAAAGCTTTGTGGAACTGGTTAAGTGTTAGCATAAGTATATAGCCTTTATCATGTTGAGCCTCCTCAATAAATGTTACTCTCTTAGTAGGATCATTTATAATTTTATTTTTATAGGACAGGAATATTTTTATTTCATTTTTTACGCCACCACAGTGAATGTACTTATGGATTTTATGCCATGAGCATACTCACATGGGGCTTACTATTTTTAACATTTTTTTAAGATGATATGAACCTGATTAACTAAGCAAGCTATTTTAAATAATTGAAAGGAAAAGGATAACTACCAAGTTTACCTCTTGGTAAGGCGTTCGGTGTTTTTAAGTCCTCCGAACGGGACTTCCGTTTTCTCAGTCGTCCTGGGATTCGCTGGATGGCGTAGTCGGTGGTTCCGGCGGTGCCTGCTCTTCGTGTATAACTATCTTCTCTCTCCACACCTGCCTCGGTGCTACAGTCTCCTCAGGACAATTCTATTCAAGTTGTATATCTTCAGACCTGACCACTTCTCCTTCGTACTCTGTCCATCCGTCCTTGATGATTTGCCTCCTTTGGTTGCGGTTGCGTCGTCTTCTTCTTGTCCTAACCTGCTTAGAGGGGAAATGCATGTGGACTTCTCCGGTTCCAATGTAGATGATTGCTTTAACGGTGCTGAGGAACAATATTCCAAGAATGATGGGTGGATCGTAGTCGTCTTCTCCTATGACAATAACCTTTCGGAATGTCTGGGTCGTCCTTTTTGGTCACGAACGGTGACTCGAGTTGACGATCTTGACCTCCTTGAGCTGCAGTGACCATCTTAGCTGACTTGATCCACATTTGCTTGTTCCTGTTCCTCCTGTTGGTCCTCTTCCTTGTTTCATGTCGGGATTGCTCTAAGATTTGTGTAGTATTATTCTTGAAGGAAAACGTCTCATTTCTCCCTTTGATGTAGAAACTGATCTTGGCAGCACTAGCGTAGATGACAGCTCTCGAGGTGTTCAGGAATGGCCTCCCTAGGATGATGGGTGCCCTCTCATCAGTACCAGTCTCTATCACCATGAAGTCTGCTGGGGCGTACAAGGTACCAACTCGGATGTAGAGGTTCTTCAATATTCCCCTGGGCATAATGTTGACGCTGGAGCCAAAGTCGCAGAGTGCTTTTGGGAAGTCCACCATGCCGATGGAGATCGGGATGATGGGTCGTCCTGGATCGCCTCTCTTGACTGGCAGAAGGTCAGTAATTACTTCCACAACAGGGTTACTCCAGAAGTTACGTCCTTAAGCATCTCAGGGCAGTGATTGCCTGAGTGTCTAGTATCTCCAGTGTGTTTGTGCTCGTAGATCTAGGTTCTTCACCTAGTGGAGTCTGGGAGTTGTAAAACTCCTTCATATTTTGCTCGAAGTGTACCTACTCATAAAGACAAGGCAGAGATCAAGTGCATGGGCACTGTTGGTGGAAAACACCAACAAAACCAAAAGTGTATTTGCTCTTCTCTATGCTTAAGCATAGTGAGCAAGACAAAGTTGATGGATAATAAGATCATGAGTGTAGCATTTAAAACATTCGTCAGATCACTCAACCTAATGGAAAGATAATCTATCTATACTTATGTTATATATATATATATATATATATATATCTTCCAAAGATTGAGTGTGCAACATTTTAGCTCATATGATTAGGAGTGTGGGATCACAAAGGTGGAAGGACTAAACATATTGAATCGATTGTGGTTAATCTAGAGTTGTAAATCTTACATGTTTGTCTCTTTTACTCATGTGAATGCCGGAAATAAGGAGAAGCTTATAGAAGTGATAGTCAAGTACCTTAAGATGTTACCTTTCTTGAAGAGTGATGGTACAGTATTATCTTATGGAAGCTTTCCTTTCTTTGCGGTTGTGCATCGTGTTGGTGGCACCCTCCATGGTCATCTCTTGTGAGCTATGTCTTCCTTGTGTAAATTGTTAAACTTCATGTGTGTCTCTCCTTGTCTCCAATGTGAGTTTATCTCAGGACTTCCCAGGTCGATATTGAAAGTTTTCTTTTTTTCTGCAGGGGTTAGTCTGACAAAATATACCAATGTCTACACAAGCAGTTTTTAGTTCAATAACCAAACTAGACTCCATGTCTAATTAGATTAAGGAAGGCTGTTTAACCTAAGCACCATGCTTAATTTAAAAACCAATAGAAGTATGTACAGTACTTCCAAACTAACACTTACTAGGATAAACAAAGGTAGCGTGATGGCTTTTATAGAGATCTACTCAAGTGGAGATGAAGTAGTGTGATTACTATTTAACAAATTGAGCATGTCTCAAAGGTAGGGACAACCAACATAGCAACATGGCAAATGATGTTTTTATGTAAAGTACTCCCCCAAGCTTGAATTTTGCAAAATTCAAGTTTGGATGAATTTAATTCAATGATGTATGATGATTGGTTGGACATACCTTGTGCTTGTCATTCATCTGATCTTCTTGCTCCAATCCTAGAAAGGTTAGTGACAAGAATACCCGAAGGAATATTTTTACAATTATCCTTATATGCTCAACACACAAGGTAATGTTGCAAATAGTTAATAGCTCATGTTACAATCTGATCAGTGCTTGTTTTAGGACACTAAGCTTGTCCTTGGGAAACCATTAATTTTATGTCGGCAAAGTGGTTTCCCCTCCAACGCTGACCTATATCAAGATCAACTCAACGAGATCTGCAATATTTCATATAGACATATGCATCGACAACCGCCCTTTTAAAGTTTTTATAAATAGAAAGGATGAGGGGGGTGGAGATCTCGAATGTGGTGATGTTGGAGAGACCAATGGATTGTGAAGATGTTGCATATGAGCATGGAGTAAATGAAGTGGCTATGAAATAAATTCCATGCTCATTAATGCTTAGAGTGAAATCCATGTGGTCTGGTGAAAATGGTAAGGTGAGTGTGGTAAAAAAAAAGAAAAGAAAAAGGATACACGGACGACTTGGTTCGAAACTAGCACAGCTACCGTTCTCCGGCAACGGCGCCAGAAAGCTTGTTGGGTATTTTAAACGCAAACAGAAAAATCCGCAGGCACACGGATACCGATGTAGCCTTCACCCAGGAGTATTCCAGAGTATCGATTTTCCACAGGGAACGTGAGTGTACTAATTAAGATCCAAGATCGCCCAAGGATAACTATATAATTATTTTTGGTGGGAAGAGTGGAAGTTTCCTGAGAGTTCTCTAGTTGATCTAAGAATCAAGAATTACTTCAAGATTATCTATTTCGGGACATCAGAACACTAACCACAGAAAGAGATGAGAAGGGGGCTAGGAAGCTCTGACTACGGTCCTACAAACACCGATCCGAACAAGGTGGAATACGTCGACCGTTAGGGCTGTCACTACCCTAAGGCTACCACAATCCGCAGGATTGGGTGCAATTCCAGGTAATTGCAAGACTAAATACCACGTCTAATCTATTAATTACTACTCTAATGTTTCAAAGATTAGAGCACTTGATGCAAGCGGGAATCCAATAAATAACTTGAATGTAAATAAAAGTAATTAGAGAACTCAGGAGTTATGAATTGAAGAACCTGGAGAACGATGAAGAACGAACCAGTTGCTGCAAAAGTACAATGTTGAGGAAGATCCGACAGATCCGGCTCCTCCTCCTCCGCTCTCCTCTTCTCTCTCTCTATTTTCTAGATTACAACTAGAACTAGAACTAGAGGAACTAGAACTAGAACTAGATGAACTAGAACTAGATCTAGATGAACTAGAGGTAGAACTAGAAGAACTAGAGGGATCCTCTCTACTTGGATGAAGAATTGAAACCATAGCTTTGATTCTGTAGAAGAGGTATGATCTCCAGGGGCCAGGGGGTCTGGTTTTATAGTCCCTTCAAGTGAATCTGGGCCGTCGGATCAAACCGACATTAATCGCACGATTTTCCTTGATCCTTTAGGTCGGTGGAGCATAATCCGCGAAACGTGTCCTGATTGGGCACTGTAGCTGGGCGGGCGCCCAGGAGAGTAGGGCGGGCGCCCTGCCTCCGAGCCCGATCGCCTTCCCGTTCGGTCCCGTGGCTTCTGGAGTCTTCTAGATGATAGAGAATTGTGTGGCACGTTAATATCTCTATGTAAACCCGACGTGTGGGCCTTTCTTCCGTATTTCCTGATAACCCCCTGCAGAAATAGACAAACACCAAAACTCGTGGAATTCTGTTAGATAAAACCCTAAGTCTAGGTGTTGGTTGCATTTGGATCCTTTTCAATGATTAGTTGATGGTTAAATGTGAGCAGTAAGGACCGTCAACAGTCGCAAAGATTGAGGTATACTCCACCTACAATCTTGGAGCCTCTAACTGCCCCCTTCTTCCTCAAGCAGAATAGGTAGCGGAAGAGATCAAAGTGCGGCTCTATTCCAACATAGGCCTCGCACAAATAAATGAAGGTAGAGAAAAGGAGAATGGAATTCGGGTGCAGATTGCAAATCCCGATCTCATAGTAAAGAAGAAGACCTTGAAGAAAAGGATGAACGGGAACCCCAAATCCCCTTTTGAAATAATCCTCAAAGACTACGATCTCACCGACGCGGGGGTCGGGGTAACTCTCTCCTTCTGGTGCCCTCCAGCCGCCGAGCTCCTGGTTGTGCAGAAGCCCCATTCTGACGAGGTCGTTGAGGGACCTCGTGGTGCTCCGAGACTTCTTCCACTCTTTTGCCATCATCTCGGCCCTTTTCTTCGAATCGCTTTTCGCCATCTCCACAGTAGAGCAAGCTTTGAATCGGTTGTTGAGTATTTGGGGGTGCTGAGGATGGCAATGGCAGGAGGCAGTAGTGGCAAAGGCAGGAGACTGGGATGCAACTGCTGGGTAAAGAACGGGGATGCAACATCGGGCCCTTTATAACAATAAACCCACCTTTTCCACTTCCCGCCTTTTGGGGAAGTGGGCGGATCTCGCGGCAGTCGCGGTGTTTCAGTTTTCAAGAATTATCGCAGTTAATTTGGTAGCCTTTCTGAATGATTGCTGGTTTCCTTTTCTTGATCCGCGCGAAGAGCGGCTGTACAGTTAGCAGGCGCCCCTTTTTATGCAACAGAATGACAAGATGAAAGGATGCTCCGTCACATCGCACATTAATATGGCGATATGATTTTTTTTAAAAGATAAGTAGGATCTTTGGCCAGACGGACATGATAAGCTTGGGGACTGTACCGACCACCGAGCATGATATGCTTGGGGATTGGTCGACTAGTTCGTCCACTCGACAATCTGGGGACTGTACCGACCACTGATCATGATATGCTCGGGGACTGGTCGCCCAGTTCGTCCACTCGACAATCTGGGGACTGTACCGACCACAAAGCATGATATGCTCGGGGACTGGTCGACCAGTTCGTCCACGTGACAATCTGGGGACTGTACCGACCACCGAGCGTGACATGCTCGGGGACTGGTTGACTAGTCCGATCTTTCGAAAATCTGGGGACTGTACCAATCGTTGAGCATGACGTGCTCGGGGACTGGTTGGCCGGTTCTCTCAGCCGCAAATAAGTGTAACACGCTCTCGACTTGGAAAATCCAATTGCATAACGTCTAATCGGATAACTTTTTAGACCTTGCTACAAGGCTCATACTTCACCTTCCAGCAAGCTCGGGGACCACATCGGTACGATGCATCTAGCGATGCATCTCAATATCAAATTTTCTATGAAGACTTTTCTTTTTAGACCCTGGCACTACGTGCCTACGTCACCTACTACCAGGCTCGGGGACTAAGTGGGCACACTTCACCTTGCGGTGAATTTGCTTGCTTTTTGAAAGTCTATACTTTCCAGAAAAGTAAAGTGGGCACACTTCATCAAGAAAGAAATATTTTTTGATTAAGAGCACCATGCATTCTTCGAACAACCTGCTTCTTTGATGTCAATGTTGATTAACTGTCTTTTGAGTTGGTTAAAATACCGTTGCAACTGTTCGGGCGACTTTCCTGCTTATCGAAGACATCAAGCCTCACTTGTCGAAGAAGCTCAAGATGGCATGTTACATCACAATACACTGTGCTCAGGGACTAGCTGTGGGGGTATAAACCCCTATACCCTTACGGCTAGACTTGGACCAGGAGGCTTGGCCCATTACGAGACGAGTTAAAGGCTTGATCCAACTACTCGGAGTTTCGCGCAAGGAAACAAGACGTGGAGATCAAGCCAGATTCTAGTCGGTTAGAATAGGAATCGATATCGTGTTATCTATGGCAATTGTAACCGACTACGATTAGTTTCCGGATCTGTAACCCTGCCCTCTGGACTATATACGGAGAGGCAAGGGACCCCCCCTAGAACATCTCATCTCAACTCAACACAATCCACAACAATACAATCAGACGCAGGACGTAGGTATTACGCCCACACGGCGGCCGAACCTGGATAAAATCCTTGTCTGTGTCTTGCGTCACCATCAAGTTCGTAGCTTGCACACCTGTCTGCCGATAAACTACTACCGTGCGTATATCCCAAGGTAGACTGCCGACTAGCGATACTCCCTCCGTCCCAAAAAGAGTGACGTTTTTTACTTTTAGAAATCGTGTTTGACCGTTTGTCTTATTCAAAAAATTTATGTAAATTATAAAATAAATAAATTATTAGTAAAGTATCTCTAATGATAAAATAGGTCTTAACAAAATATATAATATTTATGTAAAATTTTTGAATAAGACGGATGATCAAACAAGATGTCTGAAATTCTAAAACGACACTCATTTTGAGACGGAGGGAGTAGATCTCTACTAACGATTTTCTTAAACTTATCGCTAGTATAAATTCTCTTTACAATGGTGGTAGCCTTTGCACAACCGCCAATGTAAATCCAATCTATGAAAAGATTATTACACTGGCAGTTTATAAATTCTAGAAAATTATTTATAAATTCTGGAAAATATTTATGAATTCTTGAAAAATATTTGTAAATTCTAGAAAACAAATTATGAATTCTAACGCCAGATTTATGAATTCTACAGAATAATTTACAGTGGTCACAGTCTTAAGCCAACTGCCAATGTAAACTTTCGCAGAGGCAGTTCTCAAGTGACGCCAGTAAAACTTTCACTAGCCTTTACATTGTGCACATGCAAAAAGTGCTGCCCGTAATACTAGTATATGGGATTAATCGTTGGCATAGCAAAAGTACAAAATATGATGCTATGTCCTATATGTTGCTGGCTCATCAATGCTCTAAGGGCTACTACTATATTAAAATCCGATTCTTTCATCTATGGTTACACATAAATTCCTACAACAAAGCGCGGGATATTCATCTAGTTTAACTAGATGACTCCTCCAATCACGTTTTAATAAAGTATATATATTCTAGTGATCATTCTCCAAGTCATTTCTAGTTCACTAGCAATTTTTCTTAATTGCAAAAGTACCAAATTTTCTTTTCCGCCATATATTATTAAACAATTACATGGATCATGTTGTGATTTTCCTTTTTCCTCTATGATTAAGAAAAGACTCATGGAGATTGGGTTGCTCAATTGCGCTAGGGGAGTGTGTAGAGCCAAGAGAACGAGAGTGAGATCATGGGTTTATGCCTACCCATGCATGGTGGAAGTTTCGCCATGTGAGAAAGGGGAAAGAAAAAGAAAAGGACCAAAAGCAATAATGTTCTTTAAAAGAAACAAAAAGACTTAGTGTTGCCGACGAAGTCTCTACGGTAGCTTTAATCTCATGATCTTATCTGCTCATTTTTCTTGAAGATGGTCATAAGCAGGTAGAAGAGAGTTTTTGTTTTTACAAGAAACACACATAATTCCAACGGTACTACAAATATCTGTCTAAGGAATTCAGTGCAACAAATCTAGCTAGAACTGAGGTACGAGGCATCTTAGCAACATTATATATTGGCACTCATCACATCACCATTCTTATGAGTTGTACACTAGCTTGTACTATAAATATATGCCATGAAAATGTATGTTATTAGGAAATGCTAATAGTCCATTTCATATATGAATCAAAAACTTACATGCATATACAGATATACTGATATACGTAGACATTCTTCCTTTTGGTATGCCTCATAATTCCCGCAATATGGCTAGGTCCTAGGTCGTATATACCTAGCTTTATTTTGTATCTATATGTATATATATATATAGTCATTGCTTTTTTCTTAGATTTATATAGTCATTTGCTTGCGCAGACGATTATTGTAGCATTTGCGGATGGCCTATGCCTGGGCTCGGCACCGACCCGTCCGCCTGCGTCGTCCCCCAACGCTTGGCGACGGCGATCTCGGTCTTGCTGCCGCCGCCGGCAAGCGGCGGTGCGGGTGGCATCGGCGGTGCCATATCTCTGCTTGTCAAATCTTGGGAAGGGCTCGGCAAGCTCTCCTTGACGTGCGCTTGGTCTGCTTGTGCATGCCGGCCGTCACTTGGCGCCATCCTAGACCTAGCTTGTAGCATGGACGACGATGCTGTCAACAAGAGAAGCACCAACACAATTTTGTGTGAGGAAGCCATGAAAACTCTGAAAGAGAGCCTTGGTAAGCTAGCTATCTATCGAGAGAGACTAGCTAGCTAGCTAGTTATTAAACTTGTGTTGGTGCTAGCTAGTAGTTGTGAGAGACGAATGTGTTTGTGTGTTTTGCAATGAGAATGTGAGTTGGCCACGTATTTATAGGCCAGCAAGCGCCTGCAATATCTCTCTGTGTGCGCCAGCTGCACGGGAGTGAACTTTTGTGACCTGGTCAGATATGTGAGGCACATCACCATCACATTTTTCCCTAAGTTTCAAAACTCGTCATAATTAAAAGTGCTTGCTGATGATGTGGTGCAGTACACTGTAGATCGGTTCCTGTTCTTCCTCGATCCATGCATCCGTTCGATCTGGTTCAAAGAACTTAGCATGCATGATTCGATATAAGAGAGGCAGGGGGAATGTTGAGCTGGTACCCTCATGAAATCGCCACGTGGAAACATGACCTATATTGTGGCAACAGCGTGCAACTCGGTGTCCTCTCACAGCACTGTACGTGGGCAACCTTCTGTGCGCTTTTGGGTACACATGCACTGCACACGCGTAGGACCCTCAGCACGATGCCACGATATGATCCTGGCCGCTCCATGGATAATACTGTGTGCGATCCAATTGTGTGTTTCTTTTTTTTCTTTATTATCATGAGACCACGTGTTTTAAATAGCATGCATGCATCTCCACGTTCGTTATATAAAATCTTGGTAAGTCGTTTAGATGATCGTGCAACAAGGTGCACGTTAAGTTGCGAAATATGGATATATTTTGCTAGTACTACCACACAGTACCAGAGGTGTCACCGTGTCAGCGAAAGCAATATCGTCAAAAACATTTTTAGTACCCAACACCAAAAAGGGGCCGGAGCTAACCATATCATCGCCTTACCTCGTTCTTTACATCTATAGTTTTCCAAACAGGCCAAACCCACTAGGTCAACACGGGCATAGGACGATTTGGCCCAGTACGAAAACGGCTCGGCCCAGCCTCTAGTGCCAGTGCCAAGCATGGCACAGCCCCGTGCCCGTGCCTAGGCCGCGATGCCAGCACGATGGCACGATATGGGCACAGTCCGCTTCAGTGGCCGGCACGGGGGCGACACGACTTATAGCTGTTGGATCGGTCTCCTCCTACTCCCGACCGTTGGATCTGCGCGATGGGGGAGGGCTATATAAGCCGGTCGTCGCTGGCCACTCCCTCTAGCTCATTTGCATCTTCACCCTCTCTCTCCTCACTTGCTGCGGCTTCTCAGCTCCTGCGCTCTCCTGCTTTCCATTCTCCAATAGAACCCTTAGCTCCTCTCCTCTCTTCTTCCTGTTTTCCCATGGACGGGACAGGCACACGGCACAACCTTCTTCTTGCTAGCTGTCGAGAGACTGGAGGCCGACAAGAGCGAGATGTCGGACGAGTAAGAGGACATCGGTCACTCCATGACCATCAATGATGAGTTGCGCCACTGCAGGATGACCGGAGACGACGATGACGATGTTCTTTTAATTCTGATCTTTTGAAGTGGTGATGTGGTTTTTGTACCAAGGCACGACACTAGTCCGTTGAGGCTGTCGTGCCTTGTGGCACGACACGACACTACCTGAGGGTTTTAGTGTAGTGCCTGGACCAGAGTCTAGACACGGTGGCACTACACGACATGGCACGGCAGAGCCACCATGCCTGATAGTGCCGTGTTTAATAGTGTCGTGCCTTGTAGTACTAGTGCCACCCATTTGAAAAACTATATACAGACCTAACCAATTTACATCCAACCTCTTTCTCGGTCCACCAAAACTCAACCATGGGATGACTATATACATCAACTTCCGCGAATTCTGTCCACCTCACAAAACGGTTTAGTGGTTGATCACGAGAGCAACATACTCCTCCAGTAGACCACGACTAGTCTGACGATGGGAGGCAAACACGAAGGCATCGCTAACCCTCACAAAAGAGTCCTCATTTATGTTGAAAACTGGTTTTCACAACACCAGTAAACGGTCTCGCAAAGAAACCAACAACATAGCTTTCACCAAACCATCCCCATCGGAGGGAGTGATTTTCTTAGTATATATTGGCTGTCCGATGGTGAACCCAAAACTCAGTCCATCGTTCCTATTTATTCTGATACGCCAACATTGTCGTAGGGGTATCTTGAGCTTTTTGAAGAACAAATTTGCAAAACCAATATTGGGCTAGAGCCTCGGTACCTTCACCAGAATCCACGACAAATTCTTCGCTAACTACATTTCATAAAATCGAGTGAAGCAATCGGCACTGGAGCTAAATCCTTGCATGTTTAAAGCCATAGCAAAGACACAAATTCTAGTGAATGTGATGGGCAGAAGTTCGTGAATCTAGAGGTTAAATTTTGTCAGCACCTTGCCAATGAAGGTTGCATAGAAATTGAAGGCTAGCCTTGAAGAAATCCTGAAACACAGCAACCTCACACGCCTAAGGCGCCTGCACTTCGTCATCCTTGTGTTCCCAAAATCAGCTCCTCCTGCACATATTCCTTAAGCATGGAGTATTAAATATCAATGTTTTAAATAGCAGGCTAAGACGTTTAGCGGTTCATGTCTAAAATAGCTAATAGCAGAACTAAATCGGGCTATAGCGGAATATAGCGGCTAAATTGTACATGAACACAAATAGCAGCACTCTGCCTCAAAAGGCTATAGCGGCAGCTATAGCGGGATATTTAAAACTATGTTAAATATAGATAAAAATAAAAACTAATTACACAGTTTGCTTATAAATCGAGATACTAGTTATACTATGATTGGACAATGTTTGAATAAAAATAAAAGTTCTATAGTAGCGAAATAAAAAAAAATGGCAAACAAGGCCTAAGTTGTTGCCCCGCGCGTGGAGTCGATGGCTTTTCGGCATTTGTTTGTTTGTTTTTTTTTCGGCGTCGCGCGCCCTTTTTTGGAGACGATTCGGCCCGATTCGGCGTTGTCCGGGTAAACTTGACGAACATGGGCCTATAGTGGCCGTGCGGGCGGCTCGGCCCATAACGAAGCCATTAGGGTTTTCCCCGTAGTTGCCGTGCTTTATATACCCTTGTCACGCGCTCCTACCGCCTTCTCCACCTCGTGCCGCCGCCGCCGCAGGAGCATCTCAACTCCGCCTCGAGCCCCACCAGCTCGCCGGTCTCAGCCATGGTGAGATCTCCCTCGTCCTTACTCTCGCGCTTGTTGCATCCTCGCTGCGCTGCAGCCATGGATTTGTCCTCGCCCTTACGAACTCCTGACATGCGACGGCTCTTGTTTCTGGTTCCAGGTGAAGTACTCGAGGGAGCCGACCAACCCCACCAAGTGTAAGCCTCTTTACCGAGGATTTCCATGTCCATTTGCGCATCTGCGGGTTTTCTGATTCGCGTGTGGTTCTCTTTTATTCGTTGCAGCCGCCAAGGCCATGGGTCGTGACCTCCGTGTTCACTTCAAGGTCAGAGATCCTTACCTGTCTCCCTACCGAGATCCTGTTTCAAGAGATCTCATGATTTCTTTGTGTTATTTTTGTGCCGCGTTCGGTTATAATCTAGGTTTTGTACATATAGAAGTTCCTCTTTACTGTTCAAGTAGTGTATGCCGTTCAACTCACGGTGTCACCCTTAATTTTCATTATTGGTGTTATTCCTTTAAGTGATGCCGTTTGCAGTTGTCATCTTTGTCTTAGTATGATATGTAGATGCTTTTGGAAGTAAGGCACCGTGAATTCACCTGACTAATGCTGTATTTCCTAAGCCCTCGTAGAATTTCCGTAATACAGTTTGCAGTTGTCTTCTTTGTCTTAGCATGATATGTAAATGCTTTTGGAAGCACGGCTAATACTGTATTTCCTAAGCCCTTGTCGAATTTCCATGTAGATTAGTTCCTTCTTTTAGTGATCTTTGTAATTGTGGCAGCTTATTTGGTTAAGGCACTAGGTGCCAAAAGAATGTGCTTACATATCCCGGTAAACCTTTAGAATGCCAGCTTCTTATTATTGGGTCGACTAGGTTTTGCAAGTGATGTCTATGTGTTTCTTCTTTTAGTGAATCTCTGTAATTGTGGCAGTTTAAGGCAGCAGGCACCAATAATGTTCTTACATATACTGGTAAACCTTTAGAATGCCAGCTTTGTTGTTATTGGGTGGACCAGGCATTGCAACTTGGTTCCAATTAGATTAGTAAATGATGCCATTTTGTCCTGTTGCTGCCGTGCAAGCTGCTCTGTGGTTGGTATATGCTGCCAAATGAACTGTCTGATGTTTAAGTAAGTGGTTACCTTGTGAGCTAAAGGAAAATTAGGCTCTTTATTGAAATTTTCTCATTGAAACTCCATTAAGTGCAGTTGCACAGTGCTCTACTGTTTGTGGGTGATATTTCTGTTTGCAATGTTCTCTGTAGTTGAATACCCTAAAGAATAAAGCAGGATGCTGTGCTATATAGTGGCAGTATCCCCGTAAACTTTAGGAACACCATGATCATCGTTATTGGGTGAATCATTTGGTCATGTCCATGTGTTGGACAACTCCATGCCAATTGGTTCAGTAAATGATGGCACATTTGTTTTTTCACATATTTCTTATCTAAAGTGTGATAATGATTGTGATAATTTCTGTGTCTACGATGGCACACAACATGGCACAGTGCTCTACTGTTTGTAGGTGACACTCTTGTTTGTAATGTTGGTCTCTGTTGTTGAATACCCTAAAGAAAAAAGCAGGATGTTGTGCTATATACTAGCAGTATCCCCGTAAACTTTAGGAACACCATGATCATCGTTATTGGGTGAACCGTTGGTCATGTTCATGTGTTGGACAACTCCATGTCAATTGGTTCAGTAAATGATGGGACATTTGTTTTTTTGTCACATTTTTCTTAGCTTGGGTGATCAGAAGCTTATTTGGTTAAGGAACCAGGTGCCAAAAGAATGTGCTTGCATATCCTGGTAAACCTTTACAATGCCAGCTTCATTGTTATTGGGTGGACCAGGTTTCACAACTTGATTCCAATTAGATTAGAAAGTGATGTCTGCTTCTGTTTCTTCTATTAGTGAATCTCTGTAATTGCTGCAGCTTAAGGCACCAGGTGACAAAAGAATGTGCTTATGTACTTCTAAACATTTAGAATGCCAGCTTTGTTATTGGGTGGACCAGGTGTCGCGCTCCAATTAGATTAGTAAATGATGCCATTTTATCCTGTTTGTTTATTTGTTGAATTCTCTGTTGCTGCCATGCAAGCTGCTCTGTGGTTGAATGTCATGCATTTCCTGCTTGTGGTATATATGCTGCCCAATGTGCTGTCTGATGTTGATGTAAATAGTTATGTTTGTGTGCTAAAGGAAAATTAGACTTTTTCTGTTGAAATCTTCTCATCGATAATTCCATTAAGTGCAGTTGCACAGTGCTCTGTAGTTGAATACCCTAAAGAAAAAGCAGGATGCTGTGCTACTAGCAGCATCCCCGTAAACTTTAGGAACACCATGATCATCGTTATTGGGTGAACCGTTGGTCATGTCCATGTGTTGGACAACTCCATGTCAATTGGTTCAGTAAATGATGGAACAACTGTTTTTCTCCTATTTTTTAGCTAGGATGTGCTAATGGTTGTGATAATTTCTGTGTCCATTCATATTATGGCACACTATTGTTCAACTCTATTGTTCAGTTGCTGATGTTATTTGTTTTTGGATATGTTGTGTACATATTTTGGTGTTTGTTAATGCTCCTGTCATACTTGCAGAACACCCGCGAGACAGCTTTTGCCCTCAGGAAGCTGTCACTCACCAAGGCCAAAAGGTACCTTGAGGATGTGATTGCCCACAAGCAGGCCATCCCGTTCCGCAGGTATTGTGGTGGTGTTGGGCGAACTGCTCAGGCTAAGTCTCGCCACTCAAATGGGCAGGGACGCTGGCCTGTCAAGTCTGCTAAATTCATTCTGGACCTTCTCAAGAATGCAGAGAGCAATGCTGAGGTCTACAATTCTACTGTGCTCTGTCAGACCTATCTTTGCTTTCATAGTATTCTTATGTTAATTATGTGAATTTCTGTGCTGCAGGTAAAAGGTCTTGATGTGGATACCCTCTATGTGTCGCACATTCAAGTGAACCAGGCTCAGAAGCAGAGGCGCAGGACCTACCGCGCTCATGGACGCATCAACCGTAAGTCTATCTGATGTTTAAGTTTGCTATGCTATGATCGGGTCTTTGTTTTGCAGTGTAACATCCTGTTTACCTACCTGTTGCAGCTTACATGTCCTCCCCGTGCCACATCGAGCTCATCTTGTCAGAGAAGGAAGAGCCTGTGAAGAAAGAGGTATGTGGTTGTATACTCTTTGTGCCTGATTATTTGATTCCAAGCAAGGGATTAATGTTGTGCTATTTTCCTTGATTGTTTCTTCAGGCTGAGTCTCAGATTGCAACCAGGAAGGCTTAGAGAAGGGATCATCTTCTGTGATTGGCTGAGTGAAAATTTTGGCTGATTATTTGTCATCTTATATTGTATCTGAGTATTGTTCGCTAGTGCTTTGTTACTTTGATCACTACCTGAACTGCACATACAATTCACCAGTCTTGAGAATTGTCTCGGGTTTTCATATTTTGTGCTGATGGTGATGTCACTGATCGTGTTAATTTGCAATTTTGCTGGTAGATGTTTGTCCCAATGCTGTGCATCCTTTGAACGAACTAGAATAGTATGCACGATCTGGAGCGGGCGCGCCTGGTCATCGTGATATATTCGACACTATATTTGTATCCTCGTGTATTGCACGCGTGTTTTAGCTTTTTTCTATGGATAAAGTCTACTTTTCCTGCTCCATGAAAATCTGCTTTTCGTCAACTTCAAAACTATGGTAAACCGAGGGGTTTTAAAGGCAGTTTTGCTATAGTTAATGATGGTTTTGTTACGATGGTAGTGGTTTTGGCTTTTTCTTTTTTTTTATTATATATTTTGGCTGAATATTTAAAAATTAGAGTAAATCACTGAAAAACAATAATAAAATAGAAAATCTAATTTTGTTAGACTATATGAGAAGATTTATATAGGGAATATACAATATGGTATGTTTTTAGTATAAAGTTTTTGTTATGAAGGTTTTGTTTTTTTATTTGCCTGAATCTTTGAAAATTATAATAAATTATAGAAAAATTATAAAATAGAAATTTTAATTTGTTGGATTCCACGTATATTTATTGTATTTTGTTTCTATATCAGAGTCACGACGGTTTTCCTAGGTGACTCAGGAGACGACTTTGGTTTGGTTTGCCTAGTTCCCTCCTTTTTTCCACATCTCTGCCGCCCTCTCTTTCGATTGTCTTCCTCCCTGGCTGTGGGGTTTTGCCGTTTAGGTTTGTGATCCCTCGTGTCTTTGTTTTGAGATTGAAATATTCCATGTCCTATTCCCTGAGTGTCTACTTCCCTCTCCGGTGATCAGAGCCTAGCCCTTTTGTGCTAGCCCTAGTTTTTGGTCGAGTTTCTCTCTGTTCCCAATGGAGAACGTTGAAGGTTTGTTGGGGAAACTGCGTTTGTCGGAGGAGCGGGGAGGAGTGAAGATTGGTGGTGGCGGATCTCGCCGATTTTGCGCGGCGGATCCATAAGCAGTGGGTAAGGTCCTGGCGGAGAAACTGGTCTCTCTTCAAACCCTAAAGAAGACGTTGGGCCATGTGTGTTGTCCAATTAAGGGGGTTCTTTGCAAGGATTTGGGGGAGAACCACTTTTTGTTCACTTTCATGCAAGCTTTGGGAAAACGGAGAGCCTTGGAGGATGGCTCGTGGATGATTTCCAAGGACCTGGTGGTCATGGCGGAGTTTGATGAAACGAAGACATTGGATGAGATGGAGTTCCATTTTATTCCCATCTAGGTCAGGGTTTCAAACCTCCCTTTTGGTATGATGGATAAGGAGACTGGCGAAACTTTAGGGGAGAAGATTGGGGTTTTCAAAGAAGTAGACATAGGGTTGGATGCAATTGCAGTTGGGAGGGTTCTGCGGATCAAGGTGTTGATCGATATTCGTAGACCACTGATGCGTGGTATCACTGTGAAGGTGGGGAATCCAGAAAGGGAGAAATGGTGTTCCTTTGCATACGAGTTCCTTCCAGATTCCTGCCATACTTGTGGTCTGGTTGGACATACTGATAAACAATGCTCGCTTCCACGTGAAAGTGGTGAATCCCAACAATTCTCAAGGAGCTTGCGTTTCATCCCTGAAAAGAAAAGAGGAGGGGGGGGGGGGGGGTAGATGAGAGAAGATCCTTTGTTCCAAAGCCACATGGTCCGTGGGTTGGTGGAAGTTATAGTAGTAGGGGCTCATATGAATCCCGGGGTGATTGGTGGGGTTCTTCGAAGTCTAGTAGTGATGCATTGAATTGGAGGAAGAGTGGAGAGGAGAAGAGCACAATGAAGGGTGAGGAGGTAACAAGTCAAAATTTTTTTGAAGGTCTTGGAGAAGGAGGATGGAAGGGTTTTGGTGGCAAAAAAACCTTTATTGCGGCAGCTGGAAGCTCCTGCTTTGACTGTGGCAAAAGGAAGTGCGAGTTTAGAGAAGGGGGGTGAGGAGGACTTGAAGAAAGATGGGAGACGTGGCACTTTCAAATGGTTAGACAAGAGTAGGGTTTTTAAGGGGAATAGTGGAAAAAGAAGCTATCTGAGAAGAAGAGAAAGATGGATATCGATGGGGAGGAGCAAGAGGATGGGGTGAAGAAAGTGAGGGCAGTTGAGGAGGCTAAGGAAAACCAAAACACTTTTGAGAAGATTGCGGGGGCGGACTGGTCCTGCGGGACCCAATGAAGATCATTGCTTGGAGTTCGGGGTCTTCTGGAGTGTAGAGGGGGCAGATATTCTTTTCTTGTCAGAACCAAAGTTGGACAAGCGAAGAATGGAGCATTTTTTGGTGGATGTTGGGGTTAAGCGACATGGTGGTACGAGATTGCGTCGGAAAAGGAGCGGTCTTGTTGTGTTTTGGCGAAGGGGGATTGATTTGGTGTTGAGGAACTACTCTGAAAACCACATTGATGCGATGTTTGTGAGGATGATGGATACAAGTGGAGATTTACTGGAATTATGGCTTTCCACAAACTAAGGATAGGCATAAAACCTGGACTCTGCTGAGAGATCTGCATTCTCAAGAAGATGTGCCTTGGCTGTGTGCGGGTGATTTCAATGAGATCTTGTACCAACATGAGAAGGAGGGTGGGGTGCTGCGACCACAAGCGTAGATGGATCGTTTCAGGGAGGCCATTGTGGATTGTGAGCTCCAGGATTTGGGTTTTGAGAGTGATGTATATACTTGGAGGAATAATAATCAGAGGGCGCAAGGGTATGTTAGAGAGCGCCGCCCGGTCATCATTTTGATAGAACGAAAGGAGGTAAGACGTGGTGGGGGAAGAAAGGCCTTCTTCTTTGAAGTGGCCTGGTTGGAAGAGGAGAAGTGTGAGGAGGTTGTAAAGGAAGGTTGAGACCTTGAAAGGTCCTAATATGGCTAAGCGGGGGTGAATAGCCTATTTAAAAATTCTACAAACTCACTAGAGCAAGAGGTTAGTAAATAACAAAGCGTAGCTTTTTGCTCTAGCTCTAATGGGGTGATTGCAAGCCACCTATCCAACAATTCTAGTTGATATGATCACTAGGCACACAAGAGCTATGTCACTACTTACACTAGGGAGCTACCTAAAGTTTCTATACAAGTAAGTAAGCTACTCTAGTTTGCGGGAATGTAACAAAGTATACCACCACGTAGAGGAGATGAACCGATCACAATATTATGAAGTTCAATCACCGAGAGAAATTCAATGAACAATCACAATGGAGACACACAATTTTCTCCTGAGGTTCACGTGCTTGCCGGCACACTACGTCCCCGTTGTGTCGACCAACACTTGGTGGTTCGGCGGCTAGGAGGTGTAGCACGAACCTTGTCCTCACTAGGACACCGCAAGAACAGACCCACAAGTGAGGTAACTCAATGACACGAGCAATCCACTAGAGTTACCTTTTGGCTCTCCGCCGGGGAAGGTACAAGACCCCTCACAATCACCGGAAGATAGCCACGAACAATCACCAACTCGTGCCAATGCTCCTCCGCTGCTCCAAGCCATCTAGGTGGTGGCAACCACCAAGAGTAACAAGAAAACTGTAGCCAAATCGATCCCCAAGTGTCACTAGATGCAATCACTCAACCAAATGCACTTGGAATCACTCCCAATCTCACAAAGATGTTTAATCTATGAAGGAGATGAGTGGGAGGTGTTTGCATAGGCTCACAAGTGTGTCAAGTAGTCAAGAATGCCAAAGAGGGTGAGCCCCAAGTCGGCCCACACGTATTTATAGCCCCCTCAAACAAATAGAGCCATTGGCTCCTTTAGTGAGCAAAAGTCGGGGCCACCGGATGCACAACCAGTGACCACCGGACGCTCAACCTGTGCGTCTGGTGCTGAACAGAGCCACGTGTCAACCTTTTAAACCAGGCGCGTCGATCTCTAATGGTCAAAACTGAATCATCGGATGTGCTCAAACCTCTCACGTGCGCAGAGAGGTCTACAAACGCACGGGGTCACCAGACCCACACCACCAGACGCGCTCCTGAGCGTCCGGTCCCTTACCCAGAGAGACGCTCAGGGACACCGGTCGCGCACCACCGGACACACCTAGAGCGTCCGGTGCTCTCAGTCAGAGACACCCGCAGAAGTCACACAACACCGGACGCGCCAACAGGGTTTAACCTGCGTTCGGTGCCTGGCGTCCGGTGCCTAACCCTAACACGGCCAAGCACTAACAGCACACCGGATGCGTAGGCTCAGCGTCTAGGGCCTCCAGGCCAGCGTCTGGTGAGTGTTTCTCAGCGCGACTTCTCTAAATTTCCCACCAGCGCAATAGAGAGTATGCATCTCACTTTCTCAAAAGCGCCAAATCTCGCCTCGCAAGCTCGGTGGGAGGGAGAGACGAACCCAAACCCCTCTCTACCCTTCAACCTCAACCTCCTTCTCAAAGGGTGCTAACACCACTAAGTGTGTACCAACAAATGCACGTGTGTTAGCATTTTCACAATCATTTTCTTCGAAGGAGTTAAGTTAGCTCACTAGGCTCTAAATGCATGCACATGAACAATGACAACTAGTGACACTTGATAACCACTTAGCCAAAGAATTCCCCTCTTTATAGTACGGCTATTTATCCTAAATGTGATCACACCCTCTATGGTGTCTTGATCACCAAAACCAAAACCTTAAGCAATACCTTTGCCTTGATCTCCATTGGGTTTTGTTTTTCTCTTTCTTCTTTTCCAAGTTGAGCACTTGATCATCTTGTGGTCATCACCATTATTACCATGATCATCTCTTGCTCCATCACTTGGCATGTACCAACCTGATTAAGTCTACACACACTTAGTATAGAGCTCAGTACTGGGGTTTCATCAATTATCCGAAACCAAACTAATGCCAGGCTCTCCGCCGGGGAAGGTGCAAGACCCCTCACAATCACCGGAAGATAGCCACGAACAATCACCAACTCGTGCCAATGCTCCTCCGCTGCTCCAAGCCATCTAGGTGGTGGCAACCACCAAGAGTAACAAGAAAACTGTAGCCAAATCGATCCCCAAGTGTCACTAGATGCAATCACTCAACCAAATGCACTTGGAATCACTCCCAATCTCACAAAGATGTTTAATCTATGAAGGAGATGAGTGGGAGGTGTTTGCTTAGGCTCACAAGTGTGTCAAGTAGTCAAGAATGCCAAAGAGGGTGAGCCCCAAGTCGGCCCACACGTATTTATAGCTCCCTCAAACAAATAGAGCCATTGGCTCCTTTAGTGAGCAAAAGTTGAGCACTTTCACAATCATTTTCTTCGAAGGAGTTAAGTTAGCTCACTAGGCTCTAAATGCATGCACATGAACAATGACAACTAGTGACACTTGATAACCACTTAGCCAAAGAATTCCCCTCTTTATAGTACGGCTATTTATCCTAAATGTGATCACACCCTCTATGGTGTCTTGATCACCAAAACCAAAACCTTAAGCAATACCTTTGCCTTGATCTCCATTGGGTTTTGTTTTTCTCTTTCTTCTTTTCCAAGTTGAGCACTTGATCATCTTGTGGTCATCACCATTATTACCATGATCATCTCTTGCTCCATCACTTGGCATGTACCAACCTGATTAAGTCTACACACACTTAGTATAGAGCTCAGTACTGGGGTTTCATCAATTATCCGAAACCAAACTAGGGCTTTCAGACCTAGGTGTGGCTGAAGGACTCACGAGGGTTAACTAGCTTGTGGGTAGGGTGGCTGGCAACCTGTATGTTTGGAGTTCAAATGTGCTAGGTGTGTGGGAAAAAAGAGGAAAAGAATTAAAAAAGGAGCTGGAGTGCTGTAGGAGAAGGTCACTTTCGAAGGAGGCAGTGTCAAGAGAAGCGGTGCTTAGGTTCTAAATAGATAAAGTGGAATAACAAATTGATACTTATTGGAAGCAGAGGTCACATACAAGGTGGTTAGAGAAAGGGGATATGAATACAAAATTTTTTCATGCAACTTGCTCTAATCGGAGCAGAAGAAATAGAATAGGACCTTTACAAAATGGAGATGGGGGTTTGGTGGAAGATGAAGTAGAGAAGTAGGATTTTATTGCTAACTATTTTATGCAGCTTTTCACATCCAATGTGAATGGTGACATTCACTAGCTTCTACAAGCTGTTCAAACCCGGGTAACACCAGAGATGAATGAGCAGCTGATGGAGGACTTCATAGATGAAGAAATAAAAGAAGCTTTGGACAACATTAGTGATCTAAAAGCACTGGGCCCAGATGGTATGGCAGCTATTTTTTATAAGAAGTTTTGGGAGACTGTGGGGAGGAGGATCACAGATGAGGTGCTAGAATTTTTGCGTGGTGGAGCTATGCCACAACAGTGGACTAAAACCATCATTTCCCTCATTCCAAAGGTGAAGCAGCCAGACAAGGTGATTGACTTATGCCAGTCTCTGTAATGTGCTATATAAGATCATATCTAAGGTTTTAGCAAACTATCTAAAAAAGATTCTACTAGAAATTATCTTGAAGAACCAAAGTGCCTTTGTTCCTAGTCGTCTCATCAGTGACAACATTCTGATAGCTTATGAGCTTACCCATTTCTTGAGAAAAAAGAAGGGTGCTAAGGGATGGGTGGCGATTAAACTGGATATGAGTGAGGCATACGATCGGATGGAATGGTCTTTTCTGCAAGCAATGATGATTAAAATGGGCTTTTGTCATGAATGTATTAAGCTGATCATGAATTGTGTGATGTAAGTTTCTTACCAAGTCAAAGTTAATGGGGATATCAGTCTAAGCTTTGCACCTAGTAGGAGCTTGCGACAGGGGGATCCACTTTCCCCTTATCTCTTCTTATTGTGTGCAGAAGGATTTAGTGCTTTGCTTTCCAAGGCAGAGAATGCTGGGCGAATTAGGGGAATGTGAATCTATCAGTGGGCCCCAAGCATATCCCATCTATTGTTTGCCGACGATTCCCTCTTGCTTTCTGGGCAAACTGGGAGAATGCAGAAGAAGTTTAGAGGATCGTAACTTTATATGAACAAGTATTAGGTCAGACGATAAACAAAACAAAGTCTATGGTCTTGTTTAGTGCAAATACAAGGGATGCTGACCGAGTTCCTCTGAAGAACATTTTGCATATTACAAATGAAACTATGAATGATCGGTACCTGGGCCTACCAATACATGTAGGCTTGTCCAGGAGTGGAACTTTCAGTTATCTAAAGGATTGAGTCTGGCAAAGAGCCCTTGGCTGGAAGGAGAAGATGCCCTCAAAGGCAGGAAAAGAAATCCTGATCAAAGCAGTGGCACAAGCCATTCCAACTTTTGCCATGGGTTGCTTTGATATGACAAAAGGTTTGTGTGACAAAATCAGTTTGATGATTGCTAAATTTTGGTGTATTCAACAGGTAAAGATAATAAGATGCATTGGTTAAGTTGGGATAAACCGACATGAGCTAAGGAAGATGGAGGGCTTGGTTTTAGAGATATTCATGCTTTTAACATAGCAATGTTGGCAAAGCAAGCATGGAGACTAACAAATCCTAAGTCTCTTTGTGCAAGGCTGTTAGCAGCGAGGTACTACCTAGATGGTGATGTACTGAAAGCCAAACCTAAAAGTGATATGTCTTATACCTGGCATAGCATCCTTGCTGGTCTACAACTACTGAAAAAGGTATAATTTGGCGTGTTGGGGCTGGTACAACCATTCAGATTTGGGAGGATGAATGGCTTCCAAGGGATGAGTCTTGTAGACCATTCACTCTAAAAGGATCAAACTTGTTAACACGGGTTGACGAGCTTATAAACCCGGTCAATGGATCATAGGATGGAGCTCTAGTCCGTGGCATTTTTTGGGAGGAAGATGCAAATTGCATCCTATGTATACCAATACATGAAGGTATGGATGACCTGATTGCCTGGCATTTCAACAATAATGGGCAATTCTCTGTCAGATCTGCATATAAGGTGTTTATGTCACATAAAAGAAGATGTACAATGAACCGAGGAAGGGGAGACTGAACTTCACGGACTGCCAATCAGGTTGATCATCCTCTTTGGAGAAGAATGTGGAGTTTAAGCTGCTCAAAGAAAATGATCCATTGCTTATGGTGACTGGGGCACAATACGTTGGCACTTCGTGTTAATCTAAGAAGGCGGGGAATGAAAATTGAGACTAAGTGCGTCATATGTGAAGGAGTTGATGAGGATGGTGGACATTTCTTTTTCAAATGTAAATGAGTTCGCCATATATGGGTTATCCTGCAGCTTGACCAGATAAAGGAGACATTAGCAGAGATGCTGTCGGCCAGAGAAGTGGTGGAGGTGATTCTGAAGTCGAATCTGGATATAACGAAGAGTGATAACCTTACTCTATCTCTGGTGATCTGAAAGATGTGGTGTAAGAAAAGGAGAGCAAGCAAGAAATGGTGAACGTTTGGCACAAGTGATAAGCTCTTATGCAGCCGAATGGTCAATCATCAAGCAGGTTGGGGATGTTGATAATCAGCCAAAGAATACTAAATGCTAGACACCACCTCTAGAAAATTTTGTGAAGATCAATTGCGATGGAGCCTTTTTCTCAAACACAGGATCTGGTGGATGGGGTTTCTTGATCAAAGAATGGGATGGTGGTGTCATCAGCTCAGGTTATGGGAGATTGGAAAATATGAATGAAGATGTCCATGCTGAGCTGGTGGCCTGTTTACAAGCATTGCAGCGAGCGGCTGATATGGGCATTCAGAGAATCATTGTAGAGACTGATGCAGCCATGATTGTGCAAGCAGTCAGATCAGCGGATTATGATCGGTGCTCGGCAGGTGTGCTCCTATGGGAACTCAAAGATTTGCTTAGAGGCAATTTCCTTATGTATAGAGTTATTGGTACCTCACGTTCTTGTAATAAGGCCGCTGATGGTCTGGCAGCCCTTGGGGCAAGTTTGAGTCAAGGTGCTAGCCCAATCTAGGATAGCATTCCAAATTGTATTTGTGTACTGGTCACCAACGATTTGGAGAATACTTCCATGTCCGAAAAATAATCATTGTGTAGATACTCATGTGGAGTCCAATAAAATTAGTTTATAATTTTTCTGTGATTTAATATGTTTTTTCAAAAATTATGCCAAAATAATTAAGAAAGAAAAAAACAAAACCACTGTCACTATAGCAAACCACAATTTATTGTAGCAAAACCGCTCTAAGAAGGTAAAATACACGGTTTGAAGAGTTAAGGAAGATGATTTACCTAGTTTTGGGGTTGAGTGAGGAAAAACGGACGTGAAAGTTGAGAAAGAAAAAGTAGACTTTTCCTTTTTCTATTAACACACAATGGTTTCTATTCTAGTGGCATCAATATAGCTGACTATTTTGTGGGCTGGACAAAGAAAACCTGGTTATTCTAGACTGAAAAAGCCTTACCCATGACTGTTTGATTGAGCAAGTTGGGCATAGTTTTTCGGGCTGGACTGGGCAAGTTGGGCCTAATTTTTGGGGCTCGGCCTGGCTGGTTCGCCTGTTTGTTTTATATTATAAAATAGTTAAAATAGTATTTGGACTGGATTTGGGCTAATATTTTTTTTCTGGGAAGTCAAATCTTACCAAGCTTGGGTTAAACTAGGCTGGGCTCAATTTGCTCAAGTATTGGCATCATGTGGTCTTTTCATACCGTTTTTATGGCCATGCCTTGGTTCTCATCGGAGAAATTAGCAGGCACAAAATGTACTCTATTTTGTATGATATGGTATGGTAATAGTAACAATCATTCTATTGAGAAATATAGATATATGATAAAATTTAGATGTAGATGCAGTATATATGATCCTTTAATTATGTAATACTACATACGAAATGTATTGTGAAGCAATCGGATGAAGAGCAACGGATACCTATGGTGCTAACCACCGCAGCACCATTGTGCACGAGGGGAAGCTGTCTGCTAATAGAATATAAAGGAAAGAAGGGTACGCTGACCCCAGTGGCATCTAAAATTGTAGGTAGGGTGGACAAGAATGCACATGCTCCCTTCATCCACCAAAAAATACAATTATAAGATATGTGCTAGTTCAAGTGACTTAAGTTTGATCAAGTTTATAATAAATAATATTAATATTTATGTCTTGAAATAAATTTATTATAAAATGATCTAATGGTACTTATTTTGCGGTATTTTTTATATAAATTTAACTAAAGTTTAAACTGTTTAACTTCTCGAAAAGCGAAAATTGCATTCTTTTACGGATGGAGGAAGTATATAGAACTTAACAAATAATATTATAGTAAAAAATGGTAAATAAATATATATAAATATGCACCTCTCCCGTTAGTTAATACGGAGTACCACATGAGAATTTTATCATGTAATCTATATAATTCACCATATATATATCTGATATGAAATAATCAAAACATAAAAGAAGACCAGCGCCCTCAATGTTATTTGGTTGCTTTGACGTCGCACTCTGGTATTGTAACAAAAATTTGCATCTTTTCAAAGGCAAAATATTCGGTGCAAACCATATCTTCTGTGCAATTGTGAAAACCCTTTGCAAAAACCATACTTAGGATTTTTCAAAAAATTTAAAACTATGCATAACAATAGTGCATTGCCACAAAATTTGAGATTCAGACTCATTTTGCAAAAAATCATATGAAAATAACAAATTTTGTTTGCATATGCACTAGTCTTTGGAAAATTGATTTGAAATAAGGGGAATTCCTTTCCCTCTCCCTCCTCTTCTTTTCGGCCCACTGGGCCAACTTCTCTCCTACGGCCCACTCGCCTCCCCTCAATTCTTTTCTGGGGCAGCCAACTTGCATCTGGGCAACCGTTGTCGCGCCCACCTTCGTCTCGCTCGATGCCAGGCAGGACCCACATGTTAGTGCCGTCGCCCTCCTCCCGTCGCCCCGCGTTGTGCGCGGTCTGGGCGAAACCACCCTGCAGCGCCCACGGTCTGCGAAGTGGCAGCGTCCCCTGTGCCCTGGCCCTCATAAAAGAGAACCCGCACCCCCAAAGCTGCTCCCCTGCTACTCCAAGCCCTACTCCATTTGCTAGCGCCGCAGCGCCGCGAACTACCGGGTCCGTCGAGCCGAGCTCCATCGTCCGCCATTCATCACCGCACACCGCCTCCGGTCTGACTCCAGCTTCGTCCTCCCTGCTGTGAGGCCCTCTTGATCTCCTCTTTCTCCCTGTCCATCCCCCGTGTGATTTGGTGGCCTCTAGTGCCCTTATTGTGAGCGTCGGTCAGCCCCTCACCGCCGGCTATGTCCGCCACCGCGCTAGACACGACCCTCAGCCGTGCTAATGGCTCGGGTGAATTCGCACTCGCTCCCTCTCTCTCCCAGTGCTTTCGAGATTGCAAATGGTGGCCTGTAGAGCCGACACGAGTAACGCTAATGACCTCCTCGCCACCATTAATGGCAGCGCCACCGCGTTCCCCCTGTCTCCGGCTGCCGTGCCCCCCTCTCTTCCCATGTTTCTAATCCGAGCAGCTCATCGTGGGATCAATGGCCTAGGATGGCTGATACCCCTTTGTATAGAAACATGCTAAAGAGCCCCTGAGTTCTTTGGATATTCTGGCCACCATCCCTCCCAGATTTGAATTTCAGAATTTCTTTCTTTATTTAATTTATTTAATCTTCACAGTATTTACAGTTTTGCCACTACCTTGTTTTGCTTATAAAATCGCCGTTTTAGCTCCAGTTTGACCCGTTCAGCTTGTGTTAGATTCGTAATGGTATAATGTACATAGCGACGCCACTGTTAGACATGTTTGCAACTTTTAATTTTCTTGGTTAAGTTAAATTAAATAGTAACCATATGAAGGCTTAGTTAATTCGTAACTTTCGCGTCTTAGCTCCGATTTTTGTGATTTTCATGTCTGCATGATCATAGTGAGACAAATATATTTTCATAGACCTTTTATATTGATTTATTTACTGCTGGCATTTGGTTGTTTGCTTGCATGATTGCCTTCGGAGTGCGTGTTGTTGTGGTGTGTTGATCGAGTTTAGACTGTGAGGAGTACTTCGAGAACCTGGATTTCTTCGAGAGCCAGCAGGTTCAATAGGACTTTGTGAACCAAGGCAAGTATAGCATGGGCCTACCTTGATGTCCTATTCACTTTAATTATCTCCTCATTTTGTATGTGTCTAATTTTGTCAACTGTAAGAACATCCTAGTTTCTTGATGAGCTGGTACCTTGACTCCTATGAGTTAATTGCATATGGGTAGATTGATAGCGCTCTAACTGTACATGATCTATAATTTAGTTAGGGGTTCTATGGAACAAAAGATAAAATGTGATTTATAACAACTAAAACATAGGGCTATAGAGCAAATGACTCCTGATCATGTTGCCCTAGACCCTCCGTAAGGACTTATCTGTTAGCAAAAGCTGGGAGTGAAAGTGCAACTAGGAGAGTCACATGGCTCTAGCTTCAGCTCAGTAATAGGATCTTTTCTAACTTGTTAGAGGTTACCCGAAAGAGTGCAAGAGGAGCTTGCCACTTTGGATGTAGGGCTGCCCCTGTTTTTATGAGTATAGTCGGGAAGGAAATGTGCCATAGAAAATAGGGGTTTTCTAATTTGCCTGTCGAGGAATCTCATGGCCCTAACTTGTTTGAATAGGCCTATGGAAGGCTTCATAGTGTACCTTGCCCGTTAACCTAGGAAGTGTTAGGGGGTCAACGGGCCCCGGCTATATGAGCAACACGACTCGCGGTGAAAGTGCGCCACCTCTGCAGAGTGTAAAATTGGTATATCAGCCGTGCTCACAGACACGAGCGACCCAAAAAACTCACAGAATAATGGTTTCTTATGACGATGTTTATACATAATGATTAATGGTGATGTTATGATGTTGACATATCCATTCTTTAGGGTTCTGATAAATAATCATGTGGGTTAACCGAGAGCTAAAGCATAGCTTGATGCTAATTAGTGCTAAAATATTGACTTACTAAAATTCTAACGTAGTAAACTAGGTCTACCCTTTTGAGCCTCATGAATTCCCATGTTATGCTTGTGGAGTATGGAATGTAGTAATGCTTATTTATATTTCTTTTTGGATAAAAATCCCAGATGGATAATAAACGGGGTGGATATGAAGACTTCTCTAAGGACTTTTAGGCTTATGTTTCACCAATCGACCTTCCCTATGTGATGGCTCCTTTGAGAGAGAGTTATCTTTACAATTTCTACTTGTTGTAAAAGACTATGTGATGTTCTAGCTATGCTACGTATAAACACTGTGATGATACTATGTAATTTGTGGCTTATGTGTGTGATTATTTCCTGGGAGCACATAAGTTTATGCATTCAATTTCATCCTTGAAATTGAGTGTGACAATTGGTATGAGAGCTGTGTCGACTATTAGATGTAAACCTAGATAGTGGTGGTCATTTTTAGTACCTTTGCAACAAATTTAGGCCAAACTAATCAGCTGTAATAGGTATACTCCTTGCCTAACTGATTGGGAAAACTAAAGATCTTAATTGCCAAACTAATTTAGGCCAGGACACTCATCTCTAGGTTGAGCCATCACACTCAATGTAATTCAGGCTGGCCCAACACATACCACTTCACTAGCTTTTCTTCTTCCTCCTCTTGAGGCATAAGGACAACACCACCGCTACTAGCATTGACAAAAAAATGTACCTGTGCTTGATTCTCGCTAGAAAAATTGGGGTTTGCTGGCCTATCAGGTAGGCGGCCGCCCTAGCTCGTCCTATTGGTGGGTCTGCCTATGGTTGACCCAGTTATAACATGGGGAGGTGCAGCATGCATCTTAGGTCTGTGTAATGAGAGATAGTTCATCTAATGGCACAAGGTAAGTTGCACCCATGAAAAATATAGATATTGTTTTGCATGCCTAATTAAATAATTATATATGTTGAGGAGAAGTAATGTAAATGAGCAAGGTACATTACTGCATGCATGAACTTTGATCAATTAACCACAATGATATATCCAGTGGAAGTGCAACAAGTTTAGTCCGAGAGAAAGTACTGCTAATGCAAGGAGTCTCTAGGAAAGAGTTCACAAAATGGACACATCTGGTGCAAGAATTTCGAAAATGGATAGATGTGGTACAAGAATTTGGGAAATGGATAGATGTGGTACAAGAAGTGGTTAGTATAGAGCCCAAGGCATAGCAGAAAAGTAAGAATTAGTACATTATAAAGTAAGAACATGTGGTTCCATATGGCTACATTGCACAAAAAAGAATATGTAGGTAAAAAATGGCATATTATAAAAAGATGGTAGAGATATTTGAAAGCCCTAGTTTGGTTTTAGATAATTGATGAAACCCTAGTACTAACCTTTATACTAAGTGTGTGTAGACTAGATGAGGTTGGTACATGCCAAGTGATGGAGCAAGAGATGATCATGGTGATGATGGTGATGACCACAAGATGATCAAGTGATCAACTTGGAAATGAAGAAAGAGAAAAACAAAACCATATAGAGCTCAAGGCAAAGATATTGCTTAGGATTTTGGTTTTGGTGATCAAGACACCATAGAGGGTGTGCTCACATTTAGGATAGATAACCGTAATATAAAGATGGGAATTCTTCGGCTAAGCGGTTATCAAGTGCCACTAGGTGTCATTGTTCATATAGATGCATTTAGAACCTAGTGTGCTAACTTAATCCATGAAAATGTTTGTGGAAATATGAAAACACACGTGCACAAGGTGATACACTCTGGTGGTTAGCACATTTGTAAAAGGGTTGAAGAGGAGGCGAAGTCGCAGGAGTGTTTCTCGGACGCTGACTGCAAAGGCATCAGACGCCAGAGCAGTGTCTAGTGAGTTGTGCCCGTGAGACGTGTTTTAGAAGAGGGCGTCGGAGCATCCAACGAGTGCACGTCGAATGCAGGCCGAGCATTGTTCCCGCGTCTGGTGAACAGTGGCATCAGTGAGCATGCAAGCGAGAGTCTTCGCTTGTGCGTGTTGAACGCTAAGGAGGATCCGGTGAGGACGCGTCGGACGCGTCTGATGACCCTACAAGTTTGCAAGGCTCCCTAAGTAGCATCCGATGTGTGAGGGGCGAGTCTGGTCTGTTGCACCTCACACATCTGACGCGTTGTTCCTGTGAAAGTGAACATCTTAGTGATCGTTGGAGATCAGTGGGTCAAATTTGACTTGAGGACATGTGGCACAATCTAGTGTGCCTGTTAGTGAAAGGTCCTTGTCTGGTTTTGGTAATTGAGTGACAACTTAGGTGGACTAATAGTGTTTATGTGAGATACACAGGAGATTAGTCCACAGGTGATGATGTGATGATGGAGGAGCTCATTGCATATGAGACATGACATGGAGTCATGTGACCAAGGTGGAGAAGATCAAGATGAGGCTTGGCTTGATGGACCGGTTGCAAGAGTGAAGGGCAAGTCGGAGGCTTTGAAGCGAGGGACCGCGTGTGACGGTGAAGCTTGAGCAAGACTTGGCGCCGATGGACCGAGGCAACGGTGAAGAGCAAGTGAGGTCAAGATTGATGAACCAATACGGTCACGTGATGATATGAAGTGGATCATATCATTTGGTGATTGGTTGGTGCATGTGTTGCATCAACATTGGAGGAGATGAAATGGAAAGCGCAAGGCAAAGGTATAACCTAGGGCATTTCCATTTCACCGGTCATAGGTGTGTAGAGAAGTTTATGATCGGATTTAGGATAGATGGCCGTACTATCAAGAGGGGCAAACTTGTTTGCATATCGGTCATTTAGTGCCACTTGAGCGATCTAACTTTGCATACGTGTTAGGATCGAGTGGCGTGGCAAGTTGAGAGGCTAACTCCTTTGGGAAAATGTTTGTGAAAAGCTAACACACCTTGCACTTTGGTGGTGGACACTTGTTGGTGTTAGCACATTTGCAAAGGAGGCGGAGTTCCTAGGGTTGAGAGGGGTGTGGGTTCCTCTCTCCCTCCCGCCGAGCTTGCGAGGCGGGATTCGGCGCTTTTGAGAAAATTAAGCGTATATTTTCTATTGCGCCGGTGGGAATTTTGGAGAAGTCGCGGGGGTGTTTCTCAGTAGGAAACACTCACCGGACGCTCTGCACGGAGGCACGGACGCTGGCCTTTAGCGTCCGGTGTGCTGTCGGGTGCAGCAGAGTGCACCGGACGCACCGGAGAGAGTCCGGTGCTCAGCGTCCGGTGTGCGGGCGGTTTGGCGACCCTCTCTGCGCATGAGTCCGATGAGCACCGGACGCTCAGGGTGCATCCAATGGCTTGCGTCCGGTGACGTTGCGAGTTTGTGGAGTTCTCTGCGCACGAGTCCGGTGTGACGCAGTAGAGCGTCCGGTGGTGCTGTGCAGGCGCGCGTGCGCAGTAGCCGTTGGCGGCAACGGTCGAGTTCAAACGGCTAGTGACACATGGCAGTCAGCTGAGCACCGGACGCTGGGGGTTGAGCATCCGGTGGCTCCCTGTGAGCGTCCGGTGCCCACGTGTTTTGCCCAGTAAAGGGGCAACGGCTAGTTTAGCCCTTGGGGCTATAAATAGAAGTGGTGGCCGGCCTTGGCTAGAGCTGAGCACCCTTAGGACTTAGTGTCCATGCTTGGGGAGTGCTAGGAAAGCCTCTAACTCACTTGTACTTGTAAGAGTGCAAATCTATAGCGAGTGAGTGATTCTAGTGCGTTGCATTGAGAGATTGCATCGAGTGGCACTAGGTGTTCGTGTTGCAAGCCGGTGGTGCTTGTTACTCTTGGAGGTTGCCACCTCCTAGATGGCTTGGTGGCTTGTGACTCCGTTGAAGCACGCAAGGAGATTGTGCGGTGCTCCGGAGAAGAGATTGTGAGGGGTACGTGCTCACACCGCGGGGATCACGAAGAGCAACTCTAGTTGAGCGAGACGTGAAGAGCGACAAGTGGTCCGGCCGGGTCAAGTGCAGAGCTTGTGGTAAGCACTCCACGTGGGAGAGTGTGACTTGGGGGTCACCACTAGCAAGAGGACCGGCGGCAACCTTGGAGCTTGTCTCAACGGGGACGTAGCTTGGTGGCAACCAAGTGAACCTCGGGAGAAAATCATCGTGTCAACTTTGTTCTTCCCGTTGGTTTGCAAGTCCCTAACACAAGCTTGTTTTTACATTCATATATTTGTGCTTGTGTAGTTGCTCTTGTAATTAGTTAGCTTGTGTAGCTTGCTAGTTACCTTCTTGCTTGTGTAGCTAGAAGTAGTTCCCTTGCGTGACTAATTTGGTTTGTGTAACCTTGTTAGTCACATTGCTTAGTTTGTGTAGCTAAGTATTTTGCGCTCTCTAATTTGGCATTGGTTGCCTTGTTTTTGAGCTTGCTAGTGAGCTTAGGAGCTTTGTGCTTTTGCTTACTAGTTTGTGTAGGAGCTCCCCCAGTTTGCAAAGTACTAGTTGCATAGGTTTGTGTGACCTTGCTCCTAGAATTGATTAGGTGAGCTCTTGCTAAGGTAGCACCTTGCTTGCTTGTTTAGGATCTTTTCAAGGTGCTATAGAACTTAGATAGAGGGGTGTAGTCTTGGCTAGACTGATAGTTTTAATTCTGCACTTGTTTCGGTTAGCCGGCGCGATAAGTTTTTAGAAAGGACTATTCACCCCCCCTCTAGTCTGCCATCTCGACCCTTCAGTTAGGGCAGCATCGAACGCTGAGGGCGCGTTCGACACCAAGCGTCGGAGCGTCCGACACCAAGCGTCGAAGCATCCGACGCCCCAACAGGGCAGCCCCCAAGTAAGTAATGGCTCTATTCTATGGGGTGGCTTATAAATAGTGTTTCGCCAGTTCAAGGGCAACTCTCTTGGCATTTTAACATATTTGATATTCTTGTGAGACTAAGCAAACACCTTCCACTCATCCTCTTCATAGATTAACCATCTTTGAGAGATTAGGAGTGATTCCAAGTGCATTTACTTCAGTGATTGCATCTAGTGGCACTTAGGGGTCAATTTGGCTATGGATTTCTTGTTAATCTTGGTGGTTGCCACCACCTAAATGGCTTGGAGTAGCGGAGGAGCATTGGCACGAGTTGGTGATTGTTCGTGGCTATCTCTCGGTGATTGTGAGGGGTTTTGTGCCTTTCTCGTGGAGCGCCAAAGGCAACTCTAGTGGATTGCGCGTGTCATTGAGCTACCTCACTTGTGGGTAGGTTCTTGTGGTGTCCTAGTGAGGACAAGGTTTGTGCAACACCTCTTAGCCACCGAACCACCAAGTGTTGGTCAACACAACGGGGACTAGCGTGCCGACAGGCACGTGAACCTCAGGAGAAAATTCTTTGTGTCCATCTCTTGTGATTGATTGGATTTCTCCTGGTAATTGATCTTCATTATATTGATTGGTTCACTTGCCTCTACACGTCGGTATAAAAGTTGCTTCCTACTCCTTTACATTTTCACAAACTAGAGTAGCTTATTTTCTTGTATAGAAACTTTAGGTAGCTCTCTAGTGTGAGTAGTGACTTAGCCATTGATTGAACTTAGTGATTATAGCAACTAGAATTGTTGGATAGGTGACTTGCAAACACCCTATTAGAGCTAAAGAAAAAAGCTTTGTTTTTTTATTTACTAACCCCTTGCTCTAGTGAGTTTGTAGAATTTTGGCTATTCACCCCCCTTTAGCTATATTAGGACCTTTCAATATGGCAGTACCCAATCATGTAGCGAGGTATAGAAGAACACTATTTTTTGTTTATAAAACTAATTCTATGGATATCGGAAGGTGGTGAAAAATAGAGGGCAATCCTATATTTCAGATAAGTGAGGTTCCTACATAGGAATGACATAGATGCATTACTAGGAGTAGGTCAAGGTGTCACTAGTTTCTTCACCGCTGAACTTGCTTACTTGGTATTTTTTGTTACTTTTGTTTTGTGGATCACAAATCTAGAAGAAATCATGATAAATGGTAGGGCATGGGTTCCACCAATTGTAATGATATTTTGAGTTTGTCTATGATGGTGTATAATGCCGAGTGATCCCTATATCAATTAGGACTAAAATTGAAAACTATCTCCATCATATACTACAATAGAGAAGAAGGTAAATGAGGTCAAGAGGTTTCATCAGTGCATTACTTTGTAATCGTAGTATATCAAAATTCATAAAATGAGCATAGAACTATTTCACTAGCAGTGTTAGAAAATGATCAATATTAAGCAGGACAAAGGTAATACCTGAATAATACTCCCTCCATCCAAAAAGAATCACACCTTTATTTTTCAACTAAACATATTATAAAAACTAATGATTATAGTTGGGACATGTGAGGGTCTCTACGAAACTTCTCATTGGATTTGAAGGTCTAGGAGCCCAAGTCCAATGACGAGTGACACAAAGGTGTAGAATCTGTGTAGGAGAGCCTTGTACTCAATAGAATTATTGGTTGCCTTTGAGTGTAATTATATGATGTACTTGAAGTGTTATCCTTTTTGTTTGAAGATAAGAATACCAACCCTTATGCCATTAAGCATTAGAGATCCATCAAAGTACATTAGCTAATATTCAAGGTCGAGTTTAGCTAGTGGTGACTAGATTTTAGTCCACTCAGCCATGAAATCAGTTAGAATATGTGACTTGATGGCCATGTGGGGCACATAGGCAAAACTTTATGCCACAAGTTCCATTTCCCACTGATGATTCTCCTAGGAGGTTCATGGTTTTTGATAACCTTGGTGATTGGAAATGACATCACTACTGATATAAAATGACCATTGAAATGGGAGAAATTTGTACTTAGTGATAACCAATCGATGAGAATAGTGCAAAAGGAGCTTCTATATCTAGTGTCAAACTAACGATGAATCTAGTAGTGAGGTGGGGGGCTTGAGCCCCTAGTGCTACATTGGTAACGATTAATAAAAATGGTAGACAACTCTTCTTATTGATGAAAGTTACTCCCAACTTGTGCAAACATGTGAGACATCTTATGTCGTGAAGAACAACATTACCCCTTCCAACATTAATGACCTTCAATGTGAAGCATTTAATTTTCCTGATCCCTCATGGCACCCAAATACCATTAGACTCAACAACACCCTCTATGAAAGCACACACTGGCATGCAATAAGCAAAATACACATTGCACATTTAAGGCCATCAATAATGCCCACATGACTTTGTACGCACTACCACAACTTCTGGTTTGTTGCTAGTATGGATATACTATAACTTTTAAAGCTTGATGAATGATTTTATTAGAAGAGCCATGATGTATGTATCACTTATGTTTAACATCTAGAGATGCCTCAGGTTGAGCAATAAATCTAGTAGGAGAACAATATCACCACATGCTTGTCGAGAAAGGTATCTAAGATGAACAAAGTTCACTATATGATCAAGTCCATGATATCCTAGACCATATGTGTTTTCTAAGTCTAGCACCCTAAACACACACATGTTCTCAATAACATAAAAGGGAATTAAACCTCCAAAACACCGAGATCAACCATAGTCATGGAAGGTCAACAATGCTCTCAAACTCACTCTAATTGCCCTTTCAATCACTACTTATGGCAAGATGACGAGCTACAAGCATTCTTCAGTCTGAAAAAGATGTCTTCTTGCAATGACTTTGTGATGGTGATTTTAGGTAGGAGATTTTGGACTTTTTAGGAGTCCATTGATTTTGCACATAGTACATCCATGGAGAATACTTCTTGGGCCACAAGGGGGGCTCAAGCCCCCCACCTCACCACTAGATTTTCCCCTAATCTTTGGAGCTTTAGGTATTTTACATGATGTGAGTCATTACTTTTGCTTTTTGTACTATGAGATAAACAATACATTGTAGAGTACCTAGAGTTGCTGAGTCCTGGGTTTAGCCATTGAGCTACACACCTGGACGAATTAGTTCCATGGACAAATGGCCCTACCTCATCGTATTACATTGCATGATGACTAGTACATAGCTACACATGCGCTCTATTATTATTGCAATGTTGCTGGCAAAGACTTGAACAAACACATTAAAGTCCAAATTGAAAATGTTCATAGGATTAAGGATGGAGAAGAGTAACATGTGTCCACTTATAAGTGGGGTGGAGAGAGGGGGGATGTATCATGGGCATTTTGAGTCATAAAAACTGTAGTGGTGTGCACATGGTACATCCTACGCATGGGCTCAAGGCCACGATGGGCATAGGTAGTGCCATATCTCAAGTACATGGTGAATTGTAATGGTGTCCTAGTGTCGCTATATGATGAATTATAAATTTAGAAGTGTGACATTGATAATGCTATGATCTAGTTAACCATAATGTATTATCATTGCTGCTGATTTTGTCCTATAATAATAATTAGTACCAGTGTGGCTAAACCTTCTACATGGAATTTTGGCATTCCTTCAAGTCGTGGGATTATATTAAACTTGACTAACTAATATAATATTAAATGACATCAATATTTATAATACCAAGTTAAAGTATCTTAAACTTGACTAACTATTATATTAAATGCATCAATATTTATAATGACAAATAAGTATTATTAGATTGTCATAAAAAAGTAAATGATTCAACTTAGTGGTTCAAGACAAGTTCAAGTCTTCAAGGCATGAAGGCAACAATAGAGTACTCACTAAAGACATACAAGGCCCTTCAAAATAACTTAAGTCTCATAGCTCTAACTTGATGGTAAGAGTTCCACATGCAAAAAATATTCATTCACATCCAAGCAAATACAATATTAGAGGGTAACTTGATTCATATATATACTAGAAGCATATCTCACGTGTTGCTACAAGAATTATGGATGAATTGGAATGGAATTAGGCTTCATATAATTGTTTATATGAAGGGATGAACTAGCATACATTAGTATTTAGTGGATGATGTGGCAATAAGGATGACTAAGTGTATGTTATTGAACGATGTGTCTCGATGATGTGTTTGGAATAATTGTGGATGATAGTGGATTTTAATCATATCTGATAGTGGATTGCTGAGGTGGATGTACAACTTGCATGTCTAGATAGAATCTTTAGTGGGGTTTAGGATATATAGATATAGATGTCAATATAGATTGGATTTTGGACTTGGCGAACATCTCATAGCATGTCTAGAAGTTGGTTATGTTTGGACCTTCTAAACATAACCAACTCTGAACGCTCAACCACTTGGGAAGAGCTAACCACCGGAGTGGTCATTGTGATGTAGAGAAGAAGTGGTTCAAGCAGTGGATGTGGTGCGTGCACAAGGTGTCACGACTAAAGGCCATGAGGCAGTCGGACTTGTAGAAAATCAAGGAATTTGTTGCCCTTTTTTTAGAACCGCTAGATGTAATTCCTTAGGGACTCGCTGTCCTTTTGCCTATAGTTTTGGTTTTTTGAAAACCCTAGAAGTTGGCTAGCCTAGTGTTGGTCCCTTGTAAATTGTCGATGATGAGCCACTTGCACTACACCAAAACCCTTAAATAGCATCTAACATCTGTTGCTAAAACTTTACAACACCGTTAAATGGTGAGTCGCTAAAGGTTTTCCTCAGACCATCAGTTGTCAATATCGAATATTGCGATGGATAGTCCATTGCTATAAATGTTTTGCTTTTGCGTTGAATTGTTAGTCGCTATATATTAGTAACTAAGTTGGATTATCAGTTGCTAAATAAAATAATCCATTGGCACAATGTTTTCGACCCATTTCCATGGAAATTTTGGCCCAAAAGTGAGTTGTAAACCCTAAGTCACCACCCCATGTGGAAAGACCCAATAGACAGCCTCTCTTTCCCTCTGCTACCGATCCACTTCGCAGGCGCACCGCCTCCACACTCCCACCACTGACGCCCGTCCCCCTAGCCTGCCTCCACATCACCGCCATCATTGCCTACTATGAACGTCGCCCACCTCAGAGGTGAGCCCTGGCTGGCCACCACCCCCGACCTCAGGCACTTGACGCTGCTCTCCATCCACGCACACCCTGACATGTGGGCACCCAGAGTTGCGCCTGCCTTGACGCCACCCCAAGCCATGGGATAGCAAGCACATACTTGTGCTTCCGATTCCGCCCTGTGCCTTCAACCTATGCACATCGCCGGCACCTTTGTCTCTAGCCTCCACTAGTCCTCGCCAAATTTCAATCTACTGGAGGAGCCGAGCCCACCAGTGAAGAACTCCCCGCCCTAGATCTACCCAATCTGACATGCAGACTCCGGCCATGTGCTCATCTTACTCACACCCGACTGCCAGTTTAGATCATTTTATTATGTCTAAATACTCACACTTTACTTTTTGTCATACTGATATAACCTTTAGCATACTGATATATCCATCACTGTACACCCCTTTCAGCAACTTTAAGTCAATCACTGTTTAAGAGTTGTGGTGTAGTGTTGAGGCCAGTCTAGTCCTAGATGGAACTTATCAAGAGGTTATTTTCAAGCCTTTCTATGTCATGTTAAGCATAGTGGTAAATACTAGGTGGCCATAAATTTGTTGTTAACTAATTTGGAGGAGAGTCGGTAGTCCTCAAGCCATGTGCTAGGGTTTAACTGCATATTGTACTTCTCTAGGCTCTACACCTAGAAGCACTCAAGAAATTTGACACAACGGATCTAAGAGTCGAATGCTCTTGGGCTGGTACGCTAGTTTGTCAACCATCATATTATCTAGTGTTGTTGTATGCTCTAGTTGTTGCCATGGTACTGAGTGGGCACATCATGAACTGGTGGTGCCTGTGGCCTAGCTTTGCAGATCATCTACTAGGGCATATTTCAAAATATTCCTTTCTAATTGTTAGAGAACTTTCCTAGATAGGTTCACCTTTTGCCGGTGTGTCTACGTGGCACCGGGCAAATCATCAAGTCATGTTTCTATCTTTATACTTTTACTCATGCCTGGCAACTAATTCCCACTCTTTATATATAAGTGTTCCCTAGCTCATTTGGAGCGCGCGCACACACACACACAGAGATATATATACTTTGGGAAAGATTTGAGGGTATTCAAGTCAAGACTACTTAGGCCCCATTGGTTGCATCTGGTAAACTTTAACTCCTGTTACATCGAATGTTTGGACACATGCATGAAGTATTAAATATAAATAAAAATATAACTAATTACACAATTTGTATGTAATTTGCGATACAAATCTTTTGAGCCTAGTTAGTCCATGATTGGACATTAATTACCAAATAAAATAAAAATGCTACAATACCTGTTAAACTTTACTACCTCCAACCAAATATACCCTTATGGGAGAGTGTGGTTTTTGGTGGAAACTTTATGGGGAGGCTGAAACCATAGATTTGGAGTGGTGAATTTTTGGGAAGCTCAAGGGAGCATAACTGAATCCTAGTGACTTTTTGGTGCTCCAACATGGATTAGATGGTGGTGCCATTAACATAGTACCACAGGAAAAATCTGGTTATTTTTTGTTCTCGTTTCAACTCTTGCATTTCCATTTTTGTATTATGTTGTGCTTTGCTCCTTTTTAGGTGCAAGAATATTGTGTGGCAAATATGGTGGATTCTCCATGTTATTATGTGCTTAGTCATATATTGGCTTCATCCCTTATCTTAGAGTGATCTTTACTAAGGACATGTTCATCTTTGTGGCCCTAAGGACTTGAGTTTGTGTGGTCTTTTTAGTCCTAGGTCTTAAACCATGGAGGGGGTAGATTTGCATAGTCAAAAGTTGTTCCCTTAAATTTTTTAAGAAGAATTCACCCCACCCTCTCTTGGGCCATTCGGTTCTTTCACCATAGTCTATGAAGTGGTTTCAGACCAGGATGGGAGAGAGAGAATGACATGAGGAAATAGTGGAATTAGATAGTTGAGTAGATGACCCATACAAATATAGCTTTATTGGTTACTAGCTAGTCTACTAAAACAACTAGCATAGCCTATCAGGCCCATAATCTATGCATTGTGTGGTGCATTCTATAAGGAGCTTTTTGCTGACATGGTTATTATAGAAACTAAAAAGTGATTACATGGTTGTGGCCACCCTTATAGTAAGTATGTCAAAATTTAACACGACTCCAAAACGATATTTATTATTATTTAATAGTGGTGCCAATGGGACATGAGTCCAATATAGCAACCAAATCGAAGGCAATGTGTTGATACCATCACCTTTAGTATAGCAAATATACACGGGCACCTAATAGAAAACTCAAGTATGCGAATCATATACGTTTACATCTTGTATTCAGTTTATATCTTTTTTCCACAATATATAGTACAAGGAAAAACGCTTTATTGATCAGAGAGAGAGAGAGATGTAAACGTACACGTACATACACATACATACACGTACACGTACACATACACGTACACATACACATATAGATACACATACACATAAACATACGCGAAACGTCATTTATGGATGGTGGCCGATGCCGGGGCTCGGCACCGATCCCTCCAGTATCCAGGTGTTGCTCTCGGGATGGTCGACCTCGTCTCCTGGCGCCGCCGGCGGTGACGGCACTGCCACTGCTCCTTGTACCAACTGCCGATGTGATGAGGTGGTGCTAGTTACAGAACTGGCCGCAGGGCTGGTACTGGTAACAGTACTACTCTTGCTCTTCGGTTGTGCATGGTGATCAGTTAGCATCATCCTATCTCGAGCTTGACAAGCAGGTGAAGACGATGCTGCTAGGAGGGTAACGAAGAAGATCACCATTGTCACTTGAGAACCCATTGCGGCAGATTGGTCAGTGGGAGCTAGAGAGAGGCAAATTAAATGTGGGTTTGAATGTATGTGTGTGTGTGGTTTTATGGAGAATGTGAGCAACTTGGCCCTATTTATAGGAGTGAGTGGAGCTCTGCAACTAGCTAGCATATATATATGTTACGACAACATAGCAGTTAGCAAGTGGTTCCTTTTTAGGCTTTTAGAGAATATAATGGGTTGACGTCAACACATAGCAGTGAGCAAGTAGTCAATATATATACAATGTCTCTGGGAGTACAGTTTAAATTCAGTATAAAAAATGATACCAGCTAGCAAAGAAGCACTCAAGAGAAATAAGATTTATGGAATCCACAAACTGAATGTAGTTTTTGGTCAGTGTTTAATTAGTTTGAAAGAATCTATCTGAATAAACCAAAAATTAACTTCACTAGTTATAGTTTTGGTAAGTACCATTAGAAACTATAGTCATGAAAGAAAATAAATTAAATAACATATAGTTGGATAAACTTTCTGAAATGTAAGGACTAACTTTTAACATAATGTCATATGCTCTCATGTATATATAAATAACTGCAGAAATGAAGTTCTTTAATGTGTAACTAATAGAACCAGTGTTCGCCTAAACGGCTGCTAAACAGTAAACAGTAATAGGTACTTTTTGTAGCCTATCTAGAAACAGGTGTAGAGAATATGGTCATCATTGTACTTTGTCCTCAACGATTTTGGTGATTGAAACGATATAAGTGAACAATATTCAATAGGACTAACCTTTGTTATACATAGTTCCTGGGGATGCTAAGCAACGATGCAAAACAAGAACGAACAAGATCCAAATTTAAACAGGGAGACAAAACATGCACCAGATCAAATTATCAGTGAACACTGCATTATACAGTGGTGTGCAGAGAAGCACTAACACGGAACCAAGTGGACACCAAATAATCCACTAGATGGAAGGAGAATGTTGGAATATGATCCAAATTATAACGTGAGTCTTGCGGGGATGCCCGGAGGACCCATGGTTCGGGTTATGTTTATTAGCGGATTAATTTATTTCTGTATTTGACTACAGTCAATTCGTCCTATAAATACATCTTGTAAGCCTTATGCATGGGAAGAATTGAGAGAGAACTCATTGTATTCCCTGTATTTTGTAAACTCTCATCATATAGTGAACATCGTCGGTTGGCATCTGTGGTTTTTTTCTGCAAGGGTTTTTCTCGTAAAAATCTATGTCTCATGTTTGATCTTTATTCGCATTATTTCCTAACAGAAAAGGTCACTGGATCATATGGCAATGGTAAAAAAAAAAAGGTGGCAGTGAAGAAGGAGCACCATATATCCAACAAGGCACCTCTCTTTGCTTTGTGTTGGATGATCCGGTGATCACTTTGATCGGAAAGCAAAGAGCTGCATTGTTGGATATATGGTGAAACTAGATGATATGGTGTATAAAAAGATCTATCTCTGGATCATTTGGTGAGGTTCAGGACCTAGTAACTCAAGAACCAGCAATTGAATATATACCTCACCGAGCGAATCCTGTGTATGGTATTCCAGGCCACCGGATTATCATGTGATGTCTACGACAATAGGATGTTTATCCAATGACTAGTTGACGTGTGGTGGCTATAAATATGCCGTTGGCTGACTGTTCTGTGAGTGTTGAAGTACCATGAGGCTATAGGAACCTTGTTACAAGAGTCAAGGGTCTATTAGGCTTTATTCTATTAGGGTTAATTAGTCTCTTGTTTAGGGATTAAGTAAACCTCTCTATATAATAAGAGGAGATATATTAACATAAAATAAAGAAAGAGATTTGAAGTAAATCCCTTCTCTGTTGCCGGCCGTGGGCAGAGCCCCGCGGCTGGTGTTCCTAGCATCCAAAACCCTAGCCTCCTCTCTCGCTCTCACAGCCGCCTTCATGTGAACAGTACCCGTGGCTACTGTAGTGCGGGTACTGTTCACGCCTTGAGCGGCCGCTCCCTCAATCCCAATCATTCTATCTCAACCCTAGCCTGATTTTATAGATTTTGCTCACTCACAACACGCAAAGGAGCAACAAGCAAACATCATCTCAAATCATATGCACCGGCATGTATGCATAAGAATATTGCTAAGTCTTATGATAAATTTTAATTTAAAGAAAAATTTCATTTTACTATGTTTTCATGAGCACAAAAAAATAGATAACTAAATTATTTTAGCCCTATTTCAAAAGGAGCAAATTTTTGGGTGTTACAATTCTAACCCCCTTAAGATGAATCTCGTCCTCGAGATTTGGAAGACTATGATCAAAGAGTTGTGAATACTTCGTCCTTCAATCTTTTTTTTTACTTTCTTGAGTTGCTTTGCATGTTGTTACAACCTTGTTCTGAATAACTTTCTTAACTACTTCCAAAACTTTGATGAGGTAGTATAGACAAGATTCTTCTTTACACTAAACTCCTCATCCTTCCATTGCCCTTCGGTGTCCTCATGCCCCATAGTAAGCTATATTACCGATTCCAAAGCACTATTAGTGAATATGCTCAGGTTAGTGTTGCTCAAAACGTAAATATAGTTCCCTAGTCCTTGGTGTTAATGGAATCTTCATTGCCATAGCTCTCCTTTGCTATGGCCATTGGCAACAAGATTTACTTCTCCCTCATGATAACACACTTTCTATCATCAAGTGACCAACATCAGTAACACGGCAAAGGTAGATGACCATAACCATAGAATATCTCAAGAAACAAGTATCACTCCAAGATAGATTAAATATGCATCATCCAGTGATATCAAGGTACTACCCCCTTAAGACGAGATTGATTGGAGGACACTAGGGACTAGCTCTCCTATCCTTTTTGGACGCTACATATCATAGTCTTTTAAATTCGCTTGTACCAAGTCTCTTAATCCAAGGTTAGTTCCATCACTAAATTCCAACTATCAGTACCTTTATCACAGTTAAGTTGTTCCACTCTCATATTGTACATATAGCTTTGTAAGCTTTGGTGTCATCAGATCCTCATAAACACAACTCTCAATCCATGAATATCAGTAGTGACATATATCTCCATTAATATTCTCTAAATGGGGTGAGATCTTGAATCAAAAACCAAATTTACCGAACACTTGTGATCCTTATATATGATCCAACATTAACCAATTCTTCTCCTTGTAACTTCTTTAACTAGCATTTAAAGTCTTCTGACATCCCAAAGAACTTATGTGCAAGAGAGCAAACGGGTATCCTGAAATTTCCTCGCGATATGAAAAACATCAACGTAGTAAAACACATATAACTCTTATTCTGTTAACCCAATAAAGTTGTATCTTATACCGTTAGAATGCTTATGAATTTCTCTACAACTTTCATGTAGAATACCTCCTTAGGTTTTGTCTTTAAGCTTAGGTAAAATAGCCAAACTTAATATCCATACTGACCATGTCTCAGCAAAGGTGCAGTAACTTGTACCAGTCATATCTCGAGCTATAGAACTCATATGATGGTGATCCATATATTGTTGAAAAGCCTATAAAATCCTATACAACGTTATTATACAATATTTTCCCAGATTCTGAAGTTAATTTGGCTGAAATTAGGAAAATGACAGATCTGTCCAAATTTTGAAACAGTACAGAAACATCCAAGTGTAAAGATCATATCTTAGGTTCTACTTATCCGAATAAGTTCCATCTTATACTGTTGGAAATCTTAGAAAATTTTCTATAACTTTTCTATAGAACACTTTTCCAAATTCTATAGTCATATTTGTCTCAAACAGCAAGTACCCGAAACTGGTCCAGATTTTTGACAGCACATCTGTATCATCTTGTGATTTTTGTAACTTCTAACCCATAATAGATATGAAGGTTATTCTTGCGGTCAGAGAAAAATATTGAAGTCTAGATGTTCCCAGAAAAATTTGATAAACTTTGCACGATCAGAACTTGAGATACACCAGAATCATTGCAGACTGCTACAGAAATGAGCAAGGGATAGAAACAGGATATAACCAAACCCAACTACTTATTTCATTACTCCTTATGCCTTAGGCCTATAAACTAAATGATATTGTGGAGAAATTCCACAAAATCATTGCACTCATTACAAAAATCCAAATCAAGCATAACCATAATAACAAACCAACTAAGTATTGAAGGTTCACACTTCACTCAAGTTGCGATACTATCGTTCTCTTCGTATTAAGGTCAAAGATCCTAAAACTTATATTTTGAATGATGCAAGAAAATGGTAAGAAAAGGTTCTAAAAGCATACCAAATCAAGGAGTGAAGATGAGAATAATTATTTTTAAAATAAGCATCAAGGTAGAGATGAATAGCAAGGGTAGAGATATAGTATAGATGAAAATACCAAGGTTTATAGAGCAAGGGTGTTCTAACTATTTCAAAAACTTAAGATGGCCAATTTCTAGCTTGGCTTGCGTCCTACAGTCAGCATTGCTTTGATAACACTTTGTAATACCTGATTTTAAAGATTTTGCTCACTCACAACACGCAAAGGAGCAACAAGCAAACATCATCTCAAATCATATGCACCGGCATGTATGCATAACAATATTGCTAAGTATTATGATAAATTTTAATTTAAAGAAAAATTTTATTTTACTATGTTTTCATGAGCACAAAAAAATAGATAATTAAATTATTTTAGCCCTATTTCAAAAGGAGCAAATTTTTGGGTGTTACAGCAGCCACATAACAATCTGGTATCAGAGACCTTGCCGATCATGTACACCTCCGCTGCCGCCGCCACTAGTGTTAGGAGAGTCAAGGGCCTATTAGGCCTTAGCCCATTAGGATTAAATAGTCCTTGCTTAGGGGTTAAGTAAACCTCTCTATATAATGAGAGGAGATGTATCAATCTAAAATGAAAGAAGAGATTAGAAGGAAATCCCTTCTCTCTTGCCGGCCGTGGGCAGAGCCCCGCGGCTGGCATTCCTAGTGCCCAAAACCCTAGCCTCCTCTCTCGCTCTCACAGCCGCCTCTGTGTGAACAGTACCCGCGGCTATTGTAGCTCTCTCAATCCCAATCGATCTTTCTCAAAACTAGCAGCCACGTAACAATCTGGTATTAGAGATGTCAGGTTCCTAAAGATCTTTTGCCGCCATGGTGTCTTCTTCGGCATCCGCTGCGATGACGACACCAGAACAGTTGACCGCGGTGATCCTCGAGCTCTAGTCTTCTATTGCCGAGATCTAATCATATCTCACCGCCCTGCAGTCACAGCAGCAGCAGCCAGTGTCACAGGTTTTCTTGCACAGGATGCCTGGTTACGAGACGATGATGTTTTCATTCCAGGGCGTGCATCCATCTGCCCCGGTTCCTATCCAGCTGCCATGGATGTCGTCCCCTCCATCGATTTTGTCTTATGCTCTAGAATCGATGATGGGGCTGGTGCACGCGATGGCAAGCACCCCGGCAGCCACGACGACGGTCGCTCCAGCACCCTCCACCAGCGTTGTTGTCCTTCCTGGTGTACCAACCATCCAGCACCCATTCACCGATGAGATCTTCTATAGGGGTGCCAGCTTCCAGTAGATCCGAGATCGAGGACAAGATGTCACAGCAGACTGAGCAGCTGATGGCAATGGAGCTGACGGAGAAGATGCTTCACTACCAGGTGTCGGCGGCAGTGCGGCTGCAAGCTGCTACGCGTGGCCTTCTTGCACGTCGGCGGGTGTGGAAGATGCACGGTCTGCCGCTGATTCAGCCATGCACCTATTTGTAGCTCCACCACGTGGAGAACTATGATCTCATCCGTTGCATCGGAGATTTTTAGAATGCGGTTCTGCCCACGGGCAGCGTGCATGCTGTTTTTTCCACGGGCGGTGGACTCAAAGTCTTCGGCGTCAGCAGTTGGAAGCTCTATGCTCTTCTATGTGTGCTGCAGACCAGCAGCCGTCCAACGGGGAGAAGGCATGGTGCCATCGGTGGGAGCGTACTTCCTAGCGCCACTAGATTCCGCCACTGACCACCGCGAGGGCTCCTTCGCTGGTCGCTGTTGCGACCACTTCTTGGAGGCCACACACAAGCACATCTTTCATCCAGATGGTCTCCATGGGATCCAGGTGGATGGTGTCCGTCTTATATGCAGGGGTTAAAATTAAAGAGTCTCAATCTATTTCTAGTTGAGAATCCGAGATGTAAAAGGCTTATTTTTATGTGTTACGTTTGTGTCTTGCGGAGTCATTGTTAATGTCGTCATTAAGTTGCAACTCGAGAACGAGCTGCATGTCCAGGTGGGGTGTAGTGTTAGAAGAGTCAAGGGCCTATTAGGCCTTAGCCCATTAGAGTTTATTAGTCTTTTGCTTAGAAGTCTAGTAAACCTCTCTATATAATAGGAGATGTATCAATCTAAAATAAAGGAAGAGATTCTAAGGAAATCCATTCTCTCTTGTCGGCCGTGGGCAGAGCCCCGCGGCTGACGTTTCTAGCGCCTAAAACCCTAGCCTCCTCTCTCGCTCTCACAGCCGCCTCTATGTGAACAGTACCCATGGCTACTGTAGCACAGATGTTGTTTACGCCTTCAGCGACCGCTCCCTCAATCCCAATTAATCTCTCTCAACCCTAGCAGCCACATAACAAAGCCAGTGAGTGTTGAAACGCTCCATCCACTATATGATAGCTTAGCGATCATATCCAAGACTAGAATTATGCACGCTTAGTGCCATCATGAGTGAGTGATTAAGCCTGAGCAAATGAGAGGTGGGCTACGTGCTGTTGTAATCTTGGCGCACTGGTATACTGACTACTATGGAATGATTTTCAGTCATAGTCAAATCGATTTGTCTCCAACCGCCTCTACTCAAGTGTGTCAAGAAATCAACGAGATTTCTAGATGCAGGTATGCAACCGCCTTTAGAAATCAATTTATAGAGATAGTTAGAATACTCCACCTCTAAAAATCAATTTTCATAAAATAAAAACTAGCCATAAAAAGCAAAAAAAAGAACTTTATCGCAAGAGAAACTCCCGCTTTGGGAGCACACTTACCAGCAAGATTCGGACTCAAATGCTAAAACAAATTATGTGCGCCTATATTGGGATTCAAATGCTGGACCTCCCTTGCAAGAGCGTCTCGTACCAGTCCACCACACAATAACTTTGTATTAACTACAACAAATGTAATATTGAATATTTGGTACACTAAATGGTTTCAAATGAAAAGTTTGGAATGGCAAAGTTTAGATCCCATCGAACATAAAAACTTTGGTTTAGGAAGTCTCGTCATCTGTGGTGATTTAAAAAAACAAAAAATTCTAATTCCAAAAATCTGAGAATTTTAAACATAATTTTGAGGCACTAAACGATTTTAGATGAAGACATCATGATCTCTTTTAGTTCTAGAACTTTGATATATATTTTGTCATCCTCCGACTTGATTTGGAAAATTGTTTCTTTTTGTGGTGCACCTATTTTTTTAGGCGGGATACACTACCAACTTGCTCTATAAATCAATTTGTGGTTGGTGGTTCTAACTGCCTCCAAAATTGAGGTTTCTAGTGGTGGTTTGTCTCATCTAGAAATCGATTTCTAGAACCAAGTCATATTTGGAACATTTTTAGAGGCGGTTTTTGATAGAATTGTCTGTGCCCAAAAGAGCACGCCTTTGAAACCATTACTTTAGATATCAAACACTCCTGAGGAAGGAACTTGAGCTAATGAACAGCTTTGATACATGATGATGTAGTGTTGCCAGTTTATGCACATCTGACGATGGCAGTAAGGAGCACTGATGGCCTGAAAGTTGAGTTGCATGTCTTTCATAATGATTTGATGCTCTCGCGCTCATGCTTGCATGAGATTTGATGTCACCAGCACTCATGAGTTAGGTCTCACAGATATCTAGTCAAGCAATTCGTTTTATGGAGAAAAAGATAATGGACGACCAGAATTGACTCTTGCTGCAACTTGCAATCCTGCAGATATCTGCAGAATTCTATGATACTAGCAACTGGGGCTTAAACTTTTAGCAATTCTGCACAAGCAACTTATACATATGCCACATCCTTTGTGAAATACTAGTATGATATTAAACATGTACAACTTCTGATCAAAGACATGATGTGACAAGATATAGTTCCCAACAAAAAAAAGCCCAGATGGAAATTCATTGGATTGTTTAACAAAACGTGCCACTTGCACAAGTCAAATCCGCTAGGACTATTGGGCCTCTAATAAACGGAACCATATTATATATATGTATTGGGGTTCTAACTTTCTGTAATACAATCATCCAATCTTTCCTCTTTTGACTGGCCTAGTGTACTCTCCACTTGACACCCCTCTCCACTTGGCATTAGTTGTGCATTATGCATATGCATGCTTAACTATTCTCTCTCCTTTGTCAAACTATCAATATTCATGTTCTTTGTAACGATATACATGCTTAAGAGAAATCAGAGCGAGGGATGACTGTGAAAACAAGAAGGATCGAAGTGAATAACATAGGAAGAATGGTAGGAACGAGAGATGATGTAATGCATAGACCGAGGGATGAAGAAAGAAAAAAAATGTACTTCAATATAATAAAAATCATAGATTAATTATAGATAATGGTACACTTACGAAAAAAGTGTACAGGGGATGAAGGAACAAATTTTCATATTTTAATATAAATAATAGGTTATAGATAAGTCCATGCTATGTATTGTTGAATGTGTTTCACTAAAATCAAGGGTGTGGGTTAGGGGTTAGAAAGTTGTTATGCACGATGGCGGTTGCTGTGGGACAACCGACCAACTTTACCAAGCATGGAAGGACCATTGGTTCATTCTTGAATCTTTTTGAGAAAAAGCAAAGTGTCATACTTGAATCTTTTCGAGAAAAAGGTTGTGCTTGTGGTTGCTTGCACTAAGTGTTATCCAAATGAATTGTTAACTGTGCATTAATTACCTACAATGCATTGGCTTGTTCTAGCTATCACTGTCTAAATGTAGTTATAAACCGGTAACTGATGCAAAAACGGTTCCCCTGGTTTTGTTATCGACATGCAAACTGCTATCTGATCCTTACAATGGGCGGGGCAACGAGGTTTTCGTGATATTGATATCACTGTTCTAGGGTGATAATGTTATTTAACAGTACCATTTGAAAAATTGAGTAGCTCATGTCATTGCTGTCTCTAAATATTTAAGTATTTAACAGAAGGAAGTTATCTTTTCGAGGAGAACATTGGATCCTCAAACACCTTACAGCTTGTTCATTTGGCTGCTAAACTATAGCTAAAAGTTAATGTGAGAGAAAAACATTATTGGCAGATTCGATAAATAATCTCAAGCGAATAAGAGCTTAGTTGATAGGTCCATGTATAGGAAAAAATTTGATCGGCTTGTGACATGGAGGGAGACAAGCACTAGTAGCTTTAGTTCCGGTTTCCCAACTGGACTATGAATCCGTCTAGGTTGCCTTGAACCCAAACTAGACTAATGGTCAGGATAAACAAATCATGCCTCTCATCTATGTGTCTCGCGTGGAATTCAAACCTAAGACCTCATGCATTGTCTTGCGCATACCATTCCATCCCCCCTACACAACACATGTGACTTTGGAGGAGATGCTTTTATTTTGAACTAACCCATGGGACATGGCAACACTGAAAGGTCCTACTGGCTAGAGGGGGGTGAATAGCCTATTTAAAAATTTCTACAAACTTACTAGAGCAAAGGGTTGGTATAACAAAAGGCATAAGCAATTTTGCTCTAGTTCTATAAGAGATGCAAGCCACCTATCCGCAAGTCTAGTTGCTATAATCTCTATGTTCAAATGATGACTAAGTCACTACTTACACTAGAGAGCTATTGTAAACAAGAAAGTAAGCTACACTAGTTCACCGAAATATAAAAGAGTGAGATGTAATCTTTATACCATCATGTAGAGCGGATAAACGAATCACAATTATGAAATCCAATCACCAAGAGAAATCTAATGAGACAATCACAATGGAGACACAATATTTTTCATCCGAGGTTCACGTGCTAGCCGGCATGCTAGTCTTCATTGTGTCGACCAACACTTGGTGGTTCAGTGGCTAAGAGGTATAGCACAAACCTCGTCCTAACATAGGACACCGCAAGAACCTACCCACAAATGAGGTAGCTCAATGACACGAGCAATCCACTATAGTTGCCTTTGGTGCTCCATTGGGGAAGGCATAAGAACCCCTCACAATCACCGGGAGATGGTTTTGTTCAAAAAAAATCACCGGAAGATGGCCACAAACAATCACCAACTCGAGCCAATGCTCCTCCATTGCTCCAAGTTATCTAGGTGGCGGCAACCACTAAGAGTAACAAGAACTTCACAGCCACAATGATCCCCAAGTGCCACTAGATGCGATCACTCATGAAAATACACTTGGAATCACTCCACTCTCACAAAGATGGTGAATCAATAATAGAGATGAGTGGGAGGTATTTATTTAGGCTCACAAAGATATCAAGTAAGTCAAAGTGCCAAGAGACGCACCCAAGAGCCGGCCACCATGTATTTATAAGCCTCCCCAAAGAATTATAGCCATTGGGCTCTGAAATTTGTCACTGTCGGAGGCATCGCACGCTCCGGTTCTTACGCGTCTGACACTGATCTATCAGCAACTCTCGATTGCTACCATGTCTCCTCAATTAAACATGAGCTATTGATCTACAGCAGTCACTAAAATGTTAATGCACTTGGTCAGGAGGCGTCAGACACGCCAGGTGCTACGCACTAGACGCTCCCACCTCACACCAGAAGCTACTCAGAGAGTTTCAGGATTGCTCAAAGATGCATCGGACGGCATGCCATCTGACGTGCCTCAGTGTCCGACACACTCTGTCTGAAAACAACGCTTGCGATCTTGCTGACGTCACAGCTCATTGGACGCTCAAAAGTGTTCTAGCCACGTCCGGTGCCAGAGCGTTGGATGCGCCGATGACCCACTGTGTGCTGCGTCAAAGCTCCAGCATGTGTTAGACGCTAACATAGCATCTGACGCATCGCAGTTAGCGTCCGGTGAGTATTCTACAGTGAGAAACACTCCCACGACTTCTCCAAATCTTACCTCTAGCGCAACAGAAAATATGCATTTAAATTTTACAAAAACGTTGAATCCTGCCTTCCAAGCTCGGTGAGAGGGAGAGAGAGACCCAACTCCTCTGTCCCTCTTCAACCCATGCTCAAAAGTGCTAACCACAAAGTATACCATCTTGTGCACGTGTGTTAGCATATTTTCACAAATATTTTCAAGAGTTAAGTCAGCAAGGTTCTAAATGCATGCACATGATTAATAACACTTAGTGGCACTCAATAGACCGCTTAGTCAAAGAATTCTCCTCCTTGTAGTACGGTTATTTATCCTAAATATGATCACATCCTATGGTGTCTCTATCACCAAAACTAAAATCCTATTTATACCTTTGTATTGATCTCCATAGGATTTTGTTTTTCTCTTTCTTGTTTTCCAAATTGAGCACTTGATCATCTTGTGGTCATCACCACCATCATAATGATCCTCTAGGCTCCACCACTTAGCACGTATCAACCTCATCTAATCTATACACACTTAGCATAGAGGTTAGTACTTTGAGTTTTATCAATTACTAAAACTAAACTTAGGCTATAAAACACCAACTAGGACTAAAGGGTCAAGGCTCTTTAGTCTAGGTTGGCATTACTATAGGAAAACTTTTACAAGACATTTGGTCAGGCCCTCCAAGGTGGGCAGGCTAGTTAACCACCTCAGTCAATGCTTATGATTAACTAAGGTAGTTGTTTTTTATTAAGCGAGATGGTCACAGTCAACCGCCACATAAAATTAATTTACCAAGACGTTAAAAAATAACCACCTCTTATATTAACCAAGCCAGGCCTTATAAGTGATCCACCTCCAAAAATACTCCCATTTTCCATGAAAAAGGCCGAGGCCCAACAGCCCAAACCAGGCCCATAGGAGCGACCAAGTATAAAAACAAAAGCTAGGGTTTCTCTCATCACTCCTCTCCTCGCTCTCTTCTCCCCATCTAGAGCGACCCCCTCCTATCCTAAGCGGCTTGCGTGGGCCATCCCAAGCGCATCCCCTCCCTCTTTCTTATTAGACGCTCACCTCTCCCTCTCCCACTCCCTCTCAGGTGCTCATGTGGGTGGTGGATCTTCGACAGCAGGCGTGGCTCCTCTAGCGTCACATTAGAGTTGGACTGAGGTGGTAGGACTCCTCTAGTGTCACAGCAGAGGTAGGATGGCCCCTTCTCGCATGGCCATGCGGCACATCTCTGGGGGTGGACTGAGGTAGCCTGGCTCCTCCAACAGTGCGCACGGCTCCTCCTCATGCGAATCTAGCGCCACACCGCCACTAGAGAATCTCCACCACTTCCCCGGCTCCTTCCCTTCTCCCCCAACAACGAAGCACCTCCACCACCATAGATCCTATGCCACACCACCGCAAATCTGATGCCACCACCGTATATCCGGTGTCTAGGTGGAGATCTGGCTGTGGGTGCTCGTCCAGGTGCGAGACGAGGTGGGCAACAGGGAGGCCAGACCTGGCAGCACACGGCGGCGGCATGCAAGGGCTGTAGGCCCAAATCCAGGCTCGGTTAGGTCTAGATCTAGCTTTTTCATTTTTTGTTGTTTCTTTAATACGATTTGCCATGGCAGGCATGGAACCGCCTCAGAAAATGTCATATTAACTTTGACCTTCTATCCGAGGCGGTTGCGAAAAATGCCTTGGATAATCGGTTTTGCCCGGCTTGGTAAAAAATGTTATAGTAGTGTGGTAACACCAACCGGAACTAATAATATAGATCATTTAGTTTGGATTGATAACGGGGACTAAAGATCCTCTGACGCCCCGAGAAACTTGGACGCAGGACTAATGCTCACATTAATCCTAGACCCAATTGTAGCCGAGACTAATATGCTAAACTGAAAGTCTTTTCTCTACTAGTGAAGGGAATAGAATAAACCCAATCAACGGATGCTTCCTTCACGTCAACTTCTCCCTGCAACTCTTTTCTGGTGAACTTTCTTGACCCAAACCCGGTGGAGAGCAAAATGTGGCTGATAATGTGTAGAAGTGGGCGATAAAAAAAAGAGAATGAGCAAATCATTTCACTGTTGTATTCATTAAATAATGTATGTATAAGGGCAAAAGGGTAGTTTCCATATCAGAACAGACATTGATTTTTTTAGATAAAGTGGAAAAAAATCTGGCTTCATCCTCTTAGGCTAGTCTCAGTGGCCCGTTTCAATGCACTATTTCCAAAACAAATCTGCTGACAGAGCATCAATGAAACGAACAAAGAAACAACCTCCACAATGCATGAGTTTCACCTTGACGTTTCCTAGGCTGGGCAAAGCATTTAATTACTGCAAAATGATTGGATCACATACAAGATGGTGAAACGATTTAGTCCTCAGTGGGGATTTCATCCCGTTTCACCGCGTGGGAAACAATGCCCGTGGAGTTTCACTATGGTGAAACTACTTCCTTCTCTCTCCTCTTCGTTTCATGCAAAAAGTGCAGTTCTAATAAATGTGCATGACATCCTGATGAAACCCCCACTGAGACTGGCCTTAGAAGAAGAATTAGACCACCTTATTACAAACACCACATGACAAAGTCTCAAATGAGTTTGTTAAACAAAATCAACTCATAACTCAACTCGTGAAAAAAAAGTCATCCAAAGGACACAAAGAGTTGCATACCTGCATTCTCCAACTTGCGACATTCCTCTAATACCAACTTTTTCTTCTCATCACTATTGCAACTGAGCCCAGAACCATAGCCGAAGTGTTCCTGTGAATAAGACCTGCAAAAGGAGTATTTTTGTCCATATTTATCAAAAACAATTTCATTCCTTGTTAGCCAAATAGACTAGCAGATCAATACTGCACCCATCAATAAAAAAGATCTAAAAGTTTTATCCCTTGTAGGATACCAATTATTAAATAAGTTATAGACATTAAGAGGTGGATTAAGACGAAGCACTATAAGAACTGCCCTCTAGAGGAACCTAGCACAAGTGCACTCAAAGAAGATATGTTGAATGGTTTCTGGCTTACTACAAATACAACAAGACGCATCTCCACTCCCATTTCTCCTTGACAAGTTATCTTTTGTGAGAATAACCCTGGTTTTAAAGGAAGAAAATAAATATTTTAATCTTCAAAGATATCTTTAGACGCCAAACTATTTGTGAAACTTTGACCCCGTTATTGATTAGGAATCTATACATCGAACTGACTGAGAAAATTCCATTCTTGGTTTCCACCTTCTCCTCCTCCTTCTCCTCCTCCTCCTCTCCTCCTCGTCCTCTGATGAAGTGATGGAATTGATTAGAGGAGTGAAGAAGATGATTGTCAAGAACCGGTCCAAGGGTGTGCCCATTATCATGTCCACCTACCAAAGAAAAAAGCAAAGAGAAGAGAGCATGGTTTGGTTGCAGTGACTTCGGCTAATGTTGCTCTTCTGTTACGGTCGCTAACATGTCACTGCTCATGAGAAAAAGATAAAAGAGAAAATGTGACAAACATCATGCAGCTTTTTATGAAGTATCTTTTTCAAGAAGTGGCAAAACACTTAAGATTTCAAAAAGTTGGTTTAAAAAGTATAATATGCGCCAAATAAGGCCAAGATTAATTAGATACACAAGGAAGCATATTTTTTTTGAAACGAATCGGCAGGAGAGCTGCCTGCTATATTAAAAAGAGGAGAGTGCCAAGACAGGCAAAATACAAACACGAAAAAAGCAGCACCCGCAAAGGGTGAAAGGAGAGAAAAAATATATATACAGAAGTGTCAATCAAAACTGTAGACGGTGGTGATTTACGAAATTGTCCAGGTGCTTTGCTCCTGTCATGATCCACACTCTCACCTCCTCTTTGATCTTTTGGAGAACCCCCAAGTTTGTGGACTCCGCTCGTTGGAAAATTCTAGCATTTCTTTCCTTCCAAATTTCCCAACAAATTAGGATGATAATCGACCGGAGGCCTCTCTTGTTTACACTAGGCACATCTGATATGGCTGTCCACCACCCCTCTAGGGTGTCGCTAGGTGGCCAAGCATTTGGCTGCAAATTATGGTTTGCTGTCCAAAAGGCGATTTCACTCCACAGACGTTTCGTGAACCTACAATCTTTGAAAAGGTGCAAGCTCGTTTCTACATGTAGTCTACATAGAGGGCAGATCCTTTGGTTTGGCCAATTTCGTGCTTGCAATCTGTCAACAGTCCAAATTCGGTTTTGTATGGCAAGCCAGCTGAAGAATTTGCATTAGGCAGCGCCCATGCCTTCCAAATAATGGTTTCAAAATTATTGCGAGTTGTGCCTATAAACTGGGCGTGGTAGGCTGACGAAGCGGAGTAGTCACCATTTTTCTGAAATTTCCATGTGAGGGTATCTAGCGTCCCTATTCTCAACGTGATGCGCCTGGCCTCTTGCCACAGATGCATGTACTCAACAAAGTGCTGGGCAGAAAAGCTTGGATGTTGTAGGCTGATGTCACGTATCCAATTGTTGTCGAGGAGAGCTTGATGCAGCGTTCTGTTTTTTCTCTTGAAAATAGAGTAAAGATGTGGCACTACATCACAGGGGCGCTGGCCATTTAGCCATGCACTCTTCCAGAATGACGCTCGTTCCCCATTTCCAATTGTGAGCGTTGTGGAAGCCGCAAAGAGGAGCTTGTCTACTTTGTTGCACGGTGTTTCTTGTCCTTCCCAAGGTCTGTCAGTGTCTGCGAACCAGCCCCTCCACAGCCATCGCATTCTGAGGGCCCTCGCAAAACTTCCCAAGATGGAGAATGCCTAGGCCTCCAGAATATTTGGGTCTTGCTGATCGAGGCCAGTTTACCTTACACTTTCCTCCAGTCAGCGCCTCGGATCCCGCCCAGAGGAACTTCTTCCTTTGTCGATCTATGTCCTTGAGTGTTTCCTTTGGGGCACGCAAAGATGTGAGGAAGTACACTGCTTGTGATGTAAGGACTGCCTTAACCAAGGTCAAGCGGCCTGCGGGGTTGACTTGGCGCCCATTCCAGAGGTTGAGCTTGCTAAGTGCTTTGTCCACCAACGGCTGGAAATCCACTCGCTTTAGGCGTTTCACCGTCAGTGGCAATCCAAGATATTTGATTGGGAAGCAAGAGATCTCCGTAGGAGAGCCAGCCAGAATGTTGTTTAGGTTCAATCCTTCGCATCGGATCGGGATAATTGTTGATTTCTAGAAATTTGTTTTTAATCCTGAAGCCTCGCCAAAGCACGTGAGGAGATCAGCCAATGCTAGCATGTCCTTCCTTGTTGGCTTAATGAAGATTGTTGTATCATCGGCATACATCGACACCCTTAGTTGTGTCGTTCTTCCCCTTAGCCTAGAGAGATAACCCTTTTCTGTTGCTAGATGGAGCAATTTTTGTAGAGGCTCCATTGCTATGACGAATAGCAAAGGCGATAGGGGATCTCCTTGCCGTAGCCCTCTACCATGCTTGATCGGTGCATTTGGAATGCCATTCAGCAGCACCCTCGTGGAGGAAGTGAAGAGGAGCGCCGCAATCCAATCTCGCCATCGAGCAGGGAAACCTAATTTCTTTAGCAGATTCAATAGATATTCCCATATCATAGAGTCAAACGCCTTTGTAATGTCAAGCTTGATGAATAGAGTTGGAAGTTTGGAGTTGTGGTATCTTCTTGCTGCGTTTCGGACCGACATGAAGTTATCATGTATGCTTCTTCTTTTGATGAAAGCACTTTGCGCTGTGGATATGATGGAGCTCATGTGTGGTGCTAGGCGTAGCGCCAACAACTTGGCAATAATTTTGGTGAAGGAATGAATCTAGCTAATAGGCCGGAAATCAGTAATGGACTCAGCACCATCTTTTTTCGGAATTAGAACCACATTGGCTGAATTTAAGATGTCTAGGTTGCGTGTCCGCAGCGAGTAGAATGTATTTGCAGCCCTAACAACATCCGCCTTAATAATATCCCAACAGGATTTGAAGAAGATTCCTGTGTATCCATCAGGCCCAGGCCCTGGGGCTTTATCTGTCGGCATTTGGTGCATAACGTTTTTTATTTCCTCCTCAGAAAAGAGCACCTCAAGCTCGCTGAGATCATGTGTCGGTAGCTGCAGCACCTCCCAGTTAATGTCAAGCTGCTGCTGAGGTGGATGTTTCATGAAGTCTAGGAAATGCTCCTGTATCACCCGAGCTTTATCATCATGGTTTATTGCCCAACCATGGCCGTTTCTCAACCGTTGGATATGATTTTTCCTTCTTCTTGCATTAACTTTTCGGTGGAAGAATTTCGTGTTGGCATCTCCCAATCTGATGGTCGTTAGTCTAGATGCTTGTCTGCACCTCGCTCGCTCGATCACAGCTAGGCCGAGTACTCTTTTCTTTAGTTTTGCTCGTAGAAGCTCCTCAGTAGGCATCAATTCTCTATTTTCTTGGGCAATATCAAGCCTTAGGATCACCTCTTGCGCCATGAAGAAAAGATTTTTTGCGTCTGAAACAATTTCCTTGCTCCATATTTTCAACTTTTGTGCAGTATAGTGCAGCTTGTGGTACAGGACGTGGAACGGCTCGTAGTGTGTGGTTGGAGTGTCCCAGGCACGCTTGACTACTTCTTTGAACCCAGTAAGTTTGGCCCAATAATTTTCAAATTTGAACGTGTTTGGCCTTCTGGGACCCGACTGGTTTGAGAGCAGCAGTGGGCAATGATCCGAGAGTGAAGTCGACAACGCATTCAGAACGTGGTTATTGAAAGTAGCATCCCACTCTGTGTTACAAAAGAAACGGTCAAGTTTAGCCATTGTGGGTTGTCGTCGCTCATTGCTCCACGTGAACTTCTGGTTTTGCAAGGTGATCTCAGAGAGGTCACAATCATCTAGCGCTTCGTGGAAATGTCGCATGAGACGCGGGCTCAAGTTCCTGTTACTCTTGTGTGTTGCTTTATAAATGAGATTGAAGTCGCCCATGATTAGCCATCTCACCCCCTGTGCTAGCTTCAAATCTTTAATTTCGTTTAGGAAGCATAATTTGTCCGCACGATGTGATGGTCCGTACACCACCATAAGCCCAAAGGAGACGTTTGTGTCTTTTAGGTAGACGCTTGCCGTGATATGAAACTCTCCAACGAGAATGCTGGTGCAGCTTACTCGACATTCATTCCAGAGGATGGCCCCGAGGCCGGCTTGTATGCAAACTCTCGCATTCGATACCCACCCAGGTACGCGGCGTCAAATTGGCAAATTTGGTGCAGTTTAGTTTCTTGCAAACAAGCAATGTTGCACGAAGTTGCAGCTAAAATTTGGTGGACGGTGTCTCGTCTAACCTGTTGATTTAAGCCGCGGACGTTCCAGGATAAGAGGTCTAGGATTTGTGCACACATTGTTTAATGGCAAGCTCAAAGGCGTGCTGCTTCTTGGTCACAGATAGTAGCAGCACACAGTCTGATAGATGGTGGCCTGGATCAAGGCACAGCAGCAGCACATAAGAATGGCAGGCAGGCACTGACCATAGTAGAAGGAAGCCAATTAACAGCACACACACATCTCTAGATGCAAACGTGATGAAAGCTGATAACCAGCGAGTACACATTCTGCAACCAAACTCGAGTAGCTCTGGTAGTTCTGAAATAACACAAAAGCTGTCTGCAGGCACACACTGATGCAGATACAAATTCTGGGCAAGAGTTGCTTGATTCATAGGTGTTGACACCGTTTTTGAGCATGTGTCCATGTTTGGTAGAGTACAGGCCGGCAGAATAGGACGACGGTGTTTTGTCTACAGGGTGGTTGCCGATGAAGGAGAGATTGAACGTGACTAAGTCTGTAGATGATGATTTGTCTGTGCCGATGGCTACGACAAGGAAGTCTGCCGATGATTATAACAAGGGAGTCTGTTGATGATACGGAGGGAGAGTCCGGGAGTTGCCGATTGGTTTGTGGAGATGTTCCGATTTGTCACGGGGGGATAGCTTTATGTTTTCCTTAGTTATTTAAATCGTTTTGTATACGGATTCTATGTAATTTGGAATTCGAATTCTAGTCGTGTCTGGTTGTAACTTTTTGAGCAGGGTATAAATATAGACCCTAGGGCCTTGTAATGAGAATCAATCAATCAAACACACGTTTTTACTCATATTCCAGCATCTACTTTTTCGACGACTTCGTCATACCTTTTTTTCCTTTTCATTACGAGTTCTTAGGAATTCGTCGACTTAAGCTCAGCGCGTTCTCAAGTTCCGCGTGAGTACCTCTTAGCCGTGACATCCGGGCGCATCGCTGTTGTCAGGACTAAAGTATTCGAGTTACCACCTTTGCCGATAGTAAGGACAAATCGGCTGGCACGCCTTAACGTTTGAATCGGGTATTAGCCCCTTGTGTTTGCAGACCAGCTTTTGCACCAACACATCTTTTGGCACGCCTGGTGGGATAGATTCAAGATCAAGATCAACATGTCGACTTCTGAGTTTGATCAAGAAAACGTCATCCCCGTGACGGAAGCCAATCTCAAGGATGAGCAGAAGCAAGCTATTGCCAAAGCCATAGAGGATTACAAGCAGCAATGCCTAAGGTCCTTCAGCATAAACAGGAACGGTGAAGTGATTCAGAAGGATGCACTGCCGGCACCTCGGCAGGTTACTTTTGAAGCCAATCCCGGCAAACTTCAAGAGATGGTTGACAGCGCTATCAACCGTGCTTTGATCAACCAAGCTGGTGTACTGTCTAATACGGTTTTCAATGCCGTGGCAAGAACTTTCAAGGAAGGACAACTGCCACCGGATTATGTGGGCCCCACTTATCACTAGCCAAAGTCGCTAGTGGTCACAGCTCCATCGGCTGCTACGGCCGCTGTGGGTATGGAGATTCCTGTTCCGCCAAGCACGTTGGGGGTCACCAATGGACAGTCTACGCCGATGACAACTAATCCACAGACTTCAGATGGGCAGATTAAACTTGCCACAAATCTGTTAGCATCGGCAATGACAGGGTTAACTCCTCCTCCCAACTGGTGGGGTTATGGCATGCCTCCAGAATCAACGCCGAGTACATCGCAGACGACTGATATGAGAGGCAAGACTCCTATGGCATCGGCACCTCCCAATATGCCGATGAACCAGAGTCCCCAGTATACTACAACTACTACTGCAAGACCTTACACTGGGAATTCTCAAGCTCCAATGTTCCAGATGCCTAACGCAGCGGCAGACTCGATGCTGATGCAACAGAGGTCTATGGCTCAATCAGGGTATGTCAATTCAATGATGATGCCCAATTACCAGTCATCGGCAGGGCCTATGCCGATGAACGCTAATAATGGATGGCTTGGGCAGCAAGTCTTTCCGCAAACGCCCCAACAGAGTCACCAGGTTACAGGGTTCCAGCAAGGACAGATCTATCCCGGGTTCCATAATCAGGGGATCCCTAGCCAGCCAGTGAATCTCGGGCAGCAGGTCAGCGAACAGCAGATTGGCGGGCAACAGCTTGGTGGTCCACAGGTTGGAGGTCAGATGATCAACCCAATGTTCCGTGCAGATCGTGCACCGAACAGACACGTGGAGGCTTATCAGCAGGCACCTGATCCGCAACCGCCCCATCGGCAAGATGCCGATGCGTACTGGGCTGATAAGATTGCTGAAGTAATGAGAGACCAATTCGGGATAAAACCCAAAGTCAATACTTACTCTTATCGGACGCCGTATCCTCCTGCATACGACTTGATTCCGCTTCCACATCGGTACAAGGTACCGGATTTTACCAAGTTTTCTGGGCAGGATGACACGTCGACCATGGAACACGTCAACAGGTTCATCATTCAATGCGGAGAAGCTAGTAACAGGGATGAGTTAAGGGTTCGTCTATTCTCATCATCATTGTCTAGATCGGCCTTTACCTAGTTTATATCACTACCTCCCAACTCAGTGATTACTTGGGCCGATCTGGAAAAACAGTTCCACAAATACTTCTTTTCTGGGGTCCATGAGAAGAAGATCACCGATTTAGTCAAATTAAGGCAGCGTAATGATGAATCGGTTGAGGGTTTTGTACAGAGGATATGGGAAGTCAAGAATAAGTGCTATAGTCTGGTTCTGGACGATCGGCAGTTAGCCGATTTGGCTTTCCAGGGTTTGTTGCCACACATCAGAGACAAATATGCATCTCAGGAGTTTGAAAGCTTAAGTCATCTGGTACAAAGAATCTCTGATCAAGACATCAAGCCGTTTGAGCCCAAGAGAGCATGGAACAAAAAGGTGTCGTTCGTTGATGAAGCAACAAGCTCGGATTCTGATGAGGAACCAGTCATCGGCTTGGCAGAGTGGGTGAAAAACAAGAAGCCGATGTCTTGTCCTTTTGGACATAAAGAACCAGAGAAATTTGCGTTTGACACTGCTAAAGCCGATAGGATATTCGACTTTCTGCTCCAGGAAGGGCAGATCAAACTGTCACCTAATCACGTGATCCCATCGGCTGAAGAATTGAAGAGGATGAAATATTGCAAATGGCACAATGCAACTTCTCATGACACTAACGAGTGCAAGGTGTTCAGACAGCAACTGCAATCGGCTATAGAATCTGGGAGAATCAAATTTGACAACTCCAAGACCCAGAAGCCGATGAAGATTGACCAACATCCTTTCCCAACGAACATGTTGGATGCTAAGGGAAAAGCCAAGGTCTTAACCTCAGAAGCAGCCGAAAGAAGTGCATCGGTGGATCCTCAGCATCAAGTTACTACTGCCGATGCGAGAGGAAGGGGCTTGGTCTAGGAAGGAACCAGCTCAGGAAGGCCTCCCCGATCTGGGATTGTAATAACTCACAGAAGGCCTCGGGAAACTTGGCAGCAACGAGAAGATCGGTACCGGCGCCAGCAAGAAGATTATCGTCGGGAAGAAGAAAGACGCCGACAGGAGTGGAATCGGCATAGGGATCACTGGAATTGTCCGTTCTTCATCCATTGCTGGGAGGAGAATATCAAGCTTCCTACTATCAAGATTGCCCTGAGTGCAACGGTTATGATCGATACGACAGATTCGATCGGAACTACCGTGATAATGATCGGCGCTTCGATGGGCCGATTAGAGGGAGAGCATCCGTCCATGATCGGCTGGGGGGCAGACTCAGTGTGCACGACAGGCTTGGTGATCGTGTCCAATATCTTCCCAGGAACCAGGAAGAACTTGAGGAGATGGCTAATGCACGAGTTCCCGACGAATTCATATTTTGCAGGGATGCCAATGCACATCGGATGGAGTCAAAGGAAAATTATCGCCCGGCAACAAGGCAAAAGCCGCTTCCTCCATGGTGTCCAGAAGGGTTAACTAAGACGCAGAAAAGGAGGTTGCAGCGCGAAAGGCGAGAAGGGCTAAGCAAGGGCGAGAACTCTGGTCAGTCTGGAGATCAGCAGCAATCAGATCCCAAGGGGGAAGGTCCATCGGCAGATGTCAACATGGTCTTTATGTTGCCGATGGAGTTTCTTGCGCCATCTAGCGATGATGAGTTGAAATTTTCCGACCAAATAGCTCAATTGGCTCTGGATCCGATGACAGCTATCTTCGAGAAACCTGCCGATGACGAAAGACAACATCTCAAGGCTCTATTTGTCAAAGGGAGGGTTGATGGACAGCCGATGACCAAGATTCTAGTTGATGGTGGGGCTGCTATCAACATCATGCCGTATGCAGTATATCGGAAGCTTGGGAAAGGGGATCAGGATTTGACCAAGACCGATATGATGCTTAAAGACTTTGAAGGGAACGTGTCTCCAGTCAAGGGGGCAATATGTGTAGAGTTGACCATCGGCAGCAAAACCTTGCCGACAACCTTCTTTGTGATCAGTGGAAAGGGTGCTTACAACTTGCTATTGGGAAGAGATTGGATTCACGCTAATTGTTGCATCCCGTCTACAATGCACCAATGCTTGGTTCAGTGTGTAGGAGACAAAATTGAGATTGTCCCGGGAGATTCTTCTTATGTTATTGCGTCGGCAGAGGCGGACACCTATGAGAGGACTAGGTGTATTTCAGGAGAAGTTTGGGAGAAGGATTTTCTCAAGGTTGCCGATTACGAGATTCCACCGATCCAGGCAGTCAGTTCTGACGAAGATTTTTAATGGATAGGTTCGCCGATGATGGAAAATTAGGCCAGGGATTCACATCGGCCGATGATCTAGTAGAGGTAGACATAGGTAGTGGTGATAAACCTAGACCCACTTTTATTAGTGCTAAGTTAGATTCTGAGTGTAAGCAACAGTTAACTGATTTGTTAAAGGAATATAAAGATTGCTTTGCTTGGGATTATACTGAGATGCCTGGTTTGGACCGATCAATTGTTGAACATCGGTTGTCTATCAAGTCTGGATTTCGGCCACATCAACAGCCAGCTCGCCGATGTAATCCTAACATCCTCCCTGATATTAAGGCCGAAATCACCA